>NC_062565.1:61406056-62035015 GCF_022837055.1 Prionailurus viverrinus | reverse complement strand
CAGAAAATGTTCATGCAATCACATAGTGGCAGAGGTTCAGAGGTTATGGCAAACCACAACACACAACACAAGCAGAGCCAGGTTTCACCACTCTCTGGCATCTTTGTCCCAATAACAGCAAATATGGCTGCTCTCTGGGGTCCGCTGGGACCTTTGCCTGTGGGGAAGCCTATGACCTCTACCAAATGCACTCCAAGAAGGGGAACCACTTCTCCCCTTGTCACATGGACCCCTGAGACTCTGCTGTCTGCTTCTGGGGATTCACCCTACTTCCTCACCAGAGCACCGCCAGTCACTGAGCTCTGAAACTTCAGACTGTGAGCTCCACTGTTTATAGAATCTTGGTGGTATTGAAACCCTCTCCTTTCTTCCAGTCAGTGGTTTGAGGAAACAGATTTCTTGTTCTGTCCCCTGAAAGTTTTTTCACTTTTTCTCTCTCTTTCTCTCTAGCTACTTTGTGGGGGAGGGGTGCTTTTCTTTCATGATCCCACTACACTGCAATCTCACCCTTTCTCTTTCTCTGTCCTCTCTCTGCAAAAACAGCTCCCTGCCTACTGTGACTTTTCTCTCCCCCAGTTCACCTCTCCGCACCATGTACCTGCTGAGTTCTGTGGCTTAAGTTATGGCAGATTGTTGTGTTAATCCTCAGGTCAGTTTCCTAGGTGTTCAAAATTGTTTGGTGCTGATCTAGCTGTGTTTCAGGGACTAGACAAACTCGAGGTCTCCATGCCTCTCTGCCATCTTAACTCAACTCTCCTGAATGTCAGGATTTTTATTCTAATTGTGTGAAAAATGCTGTTGATATTTTGATAGAAATTGCATTAAATCTGTAGATTGCTTTGGGTAGTATGGACATTTGGTTCTTCCAGTCCATAAGCATGGAATATCTATTTGTTTTTGTAATCTTCATTTTCTTTTTATCAATGCTTTATAGTTTTTAGAATACAAGTCTTTCACCTTCTTGCTTAAGTTTATTCCTAGATATTTTATTATTTTTGGTATAGTTATAAATGAGATTCTTTTCTTAATTTCTCCTGATGCTTTATTAATAGTGTGTCGAAATGCAACAGATTTCTGTAGATTGATTTTTGTATCCTGCAACATTACAGAGTTCATTTGATCAGCTCTAGCAGTTGTTTTTTTCTTGCACTGTTTAAGTGTTTTCTACAAATAGTATCATGTTATTTGCAAATAGTGAAATTTTATTCTTCTTTTACCCATTTGGATGCTTTTTATTCATTTTTTATGTCTGATTTCTGTGACTAGGACTTCAGGACTATGGTGAATAAAAGTCATGAGAGTGGACATCCTTGTCCTGTTCCTGATCTTAGAGGGAAAGCTCTCAGTTTTTTCAATTGAGTATGATGTTATCTGTGGGTTTTTCATATATGGCCTTCATTATGTTGAGGTATGTTCCTTGTAAACCTACTTTGTTGAGGGTTTTTTTTTATCATGAACGAATGTCCTTTATCAAAAGATTTTTCTGCACCTTATGAAATGATCATATGCCTTTTATGCTTTTTCTTATTGATGTGAACTATCACCATGATTGATTTACAAATATTGAACCACCCTGTCTGGCATCTTAAGAGCAAATCTCACTTTATTGTGGTGAAGTTTTAAAAAAAATTTTAGTGTTTATTTTTGAGAGAGACATAGCATTAGTGGGGGAGGGGCAGAGAGCGAGGGAGACACAGATTCTGAAGCAGGCTCAAGGCTCTGAGCTTTCAGCACAGAGGCCAATGTGGGGCTCGAATCCACAAACCACAGGATCATGACCTGAGCCAGAGTCAGATGCTTAACTGACTGAACCACACAGGTGCCTTGATGATTTTTAATGTAATGTTGGATTTAGTTTGCTAATATTTTTTGAGGATTTTTACATCTATGTTCATGAGAGATTTTGGCCCATTTTTCTCTCTCTCTTTTTTTTTTTGTAGTGTTATTATCCAGTTTGAGTATCAAGGAATGCAGGCCTCATAGAATAAATTTGGAAGTTTTACTTCTTATATTGTTGTTTTGGAATAGTTTGAAAATATGTTTTAATTCCTCTCTAAGTGTTTGTTAGAATTTACTTGTGAAGCCATCTGCTCTTGGACTTTTCTTTGTTGTGAGGTTTTTGATTACTGATGCAACCTTATTGGACAGAATGTTCACATTTTGTATTTCTTCCTGGTTCAGTTTTGGAAGGTTGTGTTTCTAGTAATTTATCCATTTCTTCTAGGTTGTTCAATTTGTTAGCATATAATTTTTCATAGTACTATCTTATAATCTTTTATATTTCTGTTGTGTCAGTTGTTTTTTCTCTTCTTTCACTTCTGCTTTTGTGTATTTTACCCTTTTACTTTTTTTTTTTGACAAGTCTGGCTAAAGGTTTATCAATTTTATTGATCTTTTCAATGAGCCAGCTCCTGGTTTCATTGATCTTTGTTTGTTCTTTTTTTTTTCTAGTTCTTTATGTGTAAGGTTAGGTTATTTTTTTGAAATTTTTCTTGCTTCTTGATGTAGGCTGTATTGCTATAAACTTTCCTCTTAGAACCACTTTTTTCTGCATCCCCCAAATACTGGACTATTGTGTGTCCATTTTCATTTATCTCCATGTATTAGTTTATTTCTTTATTTTGAGACAGAGAGCCAGGGAGGGGCAGAGAGAGAGAGAGAGAGAGAGAGAGAGAGAGAACAAGAGAGAGAATCACAAGCAGGCTCTGCACTGTCAGCACAGAGTCTGATGCAGGGCTTGAACTCATGAACCATGATATCATGACCTGAGCCAAAACCAAGAGTCAGACGCTTAACCAGCTGTGCCATATAGGTGCCCCTATCTCCATGTATTTTTTTGATTTCCTCTTTTGTGATTGACCCATTTATTGTTTAGTAGCATGTTGTCTAACTTCCATGTATTTGTGCTGTTTCCAGATTTTTTCTTGTGATTGATTTCTAGTTTCATAGCATTGTGGTCAGAAAATATGCATAGGATGGTTTCATTATTTTTGAACTTGTTGAGACTTGTTGAGACTTGTGACCCAACATGTGATCTTTTGTGGACAATGTTCCGTGTGCACTTGTAAAGAATGTATATTCTGCTGTTTTAGGATGGAATGTTCTGAATAGATCTGTTAAATCCATCTGATCCAATATGTCATTCAAAGCCACTACTTCCTTATTGATTTTCTGTTTGGATGATCTGTCTGTTGATATATAAGCAGGATGATAAATTCCTCTACTATTACTGTATTACTATTGATTACTTTCTTTATGTTTGTTACTAACACCTATAAGTATTTAGGTATTTAAGCCACCACATTGAGTGTTTAAGTTTTCACAATTGTTGCATCTTCTTGTTGGATTGTCCTCTTTATGATTATATTACATCCTTCCTTGTCTGTTGTTAAGTCTGTTTTGTCCAATATAAGTGGTGCTACCCCAGATTTCTTTTTACATACATTTGCATGATAAATGCTTCTCCATTCCTTCACTTTCAATCTTCATGTGACTTTAGGTTTGAAATGAGTCTCTTGTAGGTAACATATAGGTGGGTCTTGCCTTTTTCTAAGTCCATTTTGTCACCCTATGTCTTTTGATTGGGATGTTTAGTCCATTTACATGCAAAATAATTGTTGATAGTTATGAACTTATTGTCATTTTGTCACTTGTTTTATAGTTTCTTTTGTAGTTTTTCTTTGATCTTTATGTTTCTCTCCTTTCTTATCAACAATTGGCTTTCTATAGTGACATATTTAGACTTCTTTTCCTTTATATTTGCATATATATTATTGATTGTTGATTTGTGGCTACAATTAGGTTTGTATATAACATCTTCTGTATATAGGCATCTATATTAAGTTGATGGTCACTTAAGTTTGAACCTGTTTTTTACTCCTCTCCTTTCCATGTTTTAGGTATATGGTATCATACTTTGTATTCTTTTATTTTGAGAGTCCCTTGACTGATTTTACAGATATACGTGTTTGTACTACTTTGTGCCTCCTTCTTTCATTACTATTGTTTAAAGTCTTTCGACTCAAGTAGTCCACTTTAACATTTCTGTAGGTCTAGTTTAGTGACCATGAATTCCTTTAACTTTTGTTTGTCTGAGAAACTCTTTATCTCTCCTTCTAGTTTGAATCCATAGAGTATTTGCTAGATAGGATATTCTTTGCTGCTATGTTTTTTTTCTTTCATCACTTTGAATATATCATGTCACTTCCTTCTGGCCTGCAAAATTTCTGCTGAAAAATCTGGTCATAGCCTTATGAGATTTCCCTTATATGTAACTGCTTTCTTTTCTCTTGCTGCTTTTAAAATTCTGTTGCTATCACTACTTTTCACATCTTTACTACTAGGCGTTTTGGTGTGAACCTCCTCTGCTTGATTTTGTTGGGGGATCTCTGTCTCCTGGATCTGGATTTTTGTTTCCTTCCCCAGATTCAGGAAATCTTCAGCTACTATTTCATCAAATAAATTTTCTGCCCCCTTTTCTCTTTCTTCTCCATCTGGGATCCCTACAATGTAAATGTTGTTACACTTCATGGTGTTGCTGCTTTCCCTAAGTGGAGTCACATTTTTCATATTTTTTTTCTCTCACCTCCTCAGATTGATTTCTTTCCATTGCTCATCCTCCAGGTCACTGATTTTTTTCTTCTACTTCGTCCAGTCTACTACTTATTCCATGTAGTATATTTTTATTTATTGTGTTCTTCGTCTCTGATTGGTTCTTCTTTATTTTATTATTAAGGATATTACTAATGACCTCCACTTTTTTGTCAAGTCCAGTGTCTTTATCACCATTACTTTAAATTCTGTATCAGGCATATTACTTACCTCCATTTCACTTATGTCTTTGCTGTGATTTTGTGTTATTCTTTCATTTGGGACATATTTCTATGTCTCATCTTGTGTAACTCTATAGGTCTCTTTCTATGTGGTAGGAAAGACATCTCCTGCACTTAAAAGTAGTGGTCATATGACAAAAGGAGCCTATAGTGCCCTGTAGTACACCATACCCTGGTCATCAGAACCTGGTCCTTCAGGGGTGACTCCTATGTGTGGTCCATGTGCACTGGTATTATGGCTGACCTGCTTTTTCCCTCAGTCCAGTCATCTTCAATGGCTCTCTTTGCCTTTTGTGGTAGGATTTGTTCCCTGTGATGTTAATTGGTCAGTCTAGGGTAACTTGGGCTTGAGTTGAGTCAGACCAGATATTTGCCAGAAATGCAGTAGCACTAAACTGCAGAAAACTTTCCCTGTGTTTTCCCCTGAGTAGCTTTCCTTAGTGGGAAGGACCTGTAGTCATACCAGTTGTCTGTCCCCTGCCCACTGCTGATGGAGCAGTTGGACTGGTATGTGTGGTTATCCTTCCCTCTCTCCAGGACAAGAGTCACTTTGGAGTGGATATGAACGCTGTAGGGTCTCCTTGCACACTGCCAGGCCTATGGCATGGACCAGTATGGACTCTTGGTCAATAGTATATTAGAGAAGCAGAGCTGGGGGAATTGATGGGTATGGTGCAGTGTGGTGGTAATGCTAGCAAGATTTGTACCATGGTTCCTCTGCCAGAGGGGCCCTGCAGTGCCTGAACTGAGACAGGTTGTCCAAAGGGGTGTATTGGGAAAAGCACAGCATGGACAGCAGAGGGGCAGTGCTAGCAAGTTAGGTATTCAGTCCCACAGATGGCCCTGTGTTTAAGCTGGGGGGCAGGAGGACTATGAAAGAGGGAAATGGTGCTTCTCAGTTCCTTTTTCCTGGAGGAGTTACCCAGCAATTTCTTTCCAAATGGGCAACTCTGAGATTAGTAAATAACTCTCCCTCCCATATGCCCCAGGTGCCTTTCAAATTGCTGCCCCTATGCTGTATCTCCACTGGCTGTTTGTTGTGCTATCTCTTTAAAGAAAGGGACTCAGTTTCCTCTGACTCTCCCAGAGAAGAGCCCATTGATTTTTTTTTAATTATAGATTTTAAGTCCTGCTGGGTGTTACAACTCATGAAATTCAGCCCCTTTGTCCTCTTCAGATCCATTCTTTTGTTTTTCTTTTCTTATCTATTATTTATTCCATCTAGCACATTTTTAATTTCAGTCACTTAGTTTTTATATGTGATTTGTTTTCTTTCTTTTTTTTTTATATTTTATATCTCTTTGTTAAGGGTCTCACTAAGGTTCTCCACTCTGTTCTCAAGTCCAGTGGGGATCTTTATATCCATTGTTTTAAGTTATTTATCAGGCATATTACTTATCTCCATTTCATTTGTGTCTTTTCTGTGGTTTGTCCTGTTCTTTCATTTGGGACATATTTTTGTGTCTCCTCATTTTGTGTAATTCTATGTGTCTGTTTCTATGTGGTAATAAAGACTTCTACATCTCCTGCACTTGAAAGTAGTGGTCTTACAACAAACGGGTCCTGTAGTGCCCTGCAGTGCAGTATCCCCTGTTCACCAGAAATTGACCCTTCAGGGATGTCTTATGTTTTTGTGTGTAGCCTGCTATTGTGGCTGGGCTGCTTCTTTCCCTCAGTCCCATCATCTGCAATGACCCTCTGCTTGTTGTGGACAGGATTTTTCCCTGTGGTATTAGTGCGCCTGTCTTGGGCCTCCTTGGGCTTGAGTTGAGTCAGACTGGGAATTTGCCAGAAATGTAGTAGCACTGAGTTCCAGGGCACTTTCCCTGTGTTCTCCCCTGAGCATCTTTCCTTGGTGGGCAGGGCCTGCAGTCAGACCAGTTGTCTGACCCCAGCCCATTGGTGATGCAGCAATTGCACTGGTAAGTGTGGTTATCTTCTCCTCTCCAGGGAAGGGGTCACTTTGGAGTGGTGTTGACTCCTGTCAGGGCTGTTTGTACGCTGCCAACCTTGTGGCACAGCTTTGGATGTGTCCAATACTCCAAGAACATATTGGAGTGGGCAGGTCTGCAGGAGAACATAGGGGCAGGGTGTGTAGTGCTGGCAGGGTCTCTGCTGGTCTGCTATGGAAGAGGACTTGCAGATGTCTGGAAAAATCCTGCAGAGACCTGTTGGTTTGCAGGGAGTGGATCCATAGTAAAATGCAGGGGTGGGCACTCAGTGCCAGCCTGATCTGTGAAGGTCACTGGGAGGAGAGCTACAGTGGCCCAAAACTCCTGGGGAGGCCTGCTGGGTTGTACAGGGCTGATGTGCAGAAGCATGAGGGTGTGGCACAAATGGTTAGTTAGCTAGGTGGAGAGTGTTGTCCTGAGCTGGTTCCAGAAGTCTGTGTATCTAGGCTGGGGGCTGGGGGGAGGGAAATGGTATCTGCCAAAACCAACTCTTTTGTTCTTAGAGATGTTTCTCAAAGATCCCTGCCCTTCTAGCATATGCTCTGAAATTAGTAAATAAATGTCTTTCTAGTGTACCCTGGGTGTTTTTTCAATCTGTTGCTTCTATGCTGTTTCTCAATGAGACTGATACAGCTGTCTCTTTAAGGGCTGGGACTAATATCTCCTGGCTCTCCCAGAGCTGGAACTGCTGATTTTTATTTTTATTTTTTTTAAGTTTATTTATTTTGGGGACAGAGAGAGACAGAGCATGAATGGGGAGGGTCAGAGAGAGAAGGAGACACATAATCTGAAACAGGCTCCAGGCTCTGAGCTGTCAGCACAGAGCCCGATGCGGGGCTCGAACTCACAAACCCAGTGAGATCATGACCTGAGTCGAAGTCGGACGCTCAACCGACTGAGCCACCCAGGTGCCCCATGGAACTGCTGATTATTAAAGTTGGGCTGGCTGTTGGGCTGTTCTGGTTTTCAAAGCCAAACATTGTTGGGATTCATTTTCCCTGTGCAGGTCGCTTCTGTCTGCGTTGTCTGGCTTGGGTGCGTCTGCTCCTCTGTCCTCTCTGTGCCTGTGGCATTCCTCCCTCCCATGGATAGTCACATAGGTCTGTTGTGCTCCCAACTGTATGTCACCTTTCCTACCCTATTCAATGTGGCTTCTTCTCTACATTTAGCTGTGGAGAGTCTGTTCTGCCAATCTTCATTTTCTGGGTTATTTATACTGATGTGGGTATTATCTAGTTGTATCTATGGGATGAGTGAGCTTAGGATCCTCCTACTCTGTCCTCTTCCCCAGGAGTCTTCTCAGCCATCATTTTTCTTAAATGAGTTTTCTGCCCACTTTTCTCTCTCTCTCTCTCTCCTCCTCCTGGGACTCTCATAATGTGTATATTGTTCACTTGCTTGTTCACATAACTCATGTAGTTCTTCACTTTTTTCTCTTTTGATTGGATTATTTCAAATAATCTGTCATTGAGTCTACATAGTCTTTCTTCTGCCTGATAAAGTTTTCTATGATTATCTATTCCATTTTGTATTAGTTACACTATATTCTTTAGCTCTAGAATTTCTGTTTGGTTATTTTTTATGATTTCTATCTCTCTGTTGAAACTCATTGTTTGTGTATTATTTTTCTAAATTTATTGGGTTGCCTTTGTCCTCTTGAAGCTCACTGATCTTAAAAACTATTATTTTATTTTTTAAAAAAATTAATAGTTTTATTTATTTTTGAGAGACAGAGAGAGACAAAACACGAATGGGGGAGGGGCAGAGAGAGAGGGAGACACAGAATCTGAAGTAGGCTCCTGGCTCTGAGCTGTCAGAACAAAGCCTGATGAGGGGCTTGAACTCATGAACTGTGAGATCATGACCTGAGCCTAAGTCAGACACTTAACTGACTGAGCCACCCAGGTGCCCCTAAAACAATTATTTTGAATTCTTTGTCAGGCAATTAGATCTCCAATTTTTGTGTGTTAATTACCTGAAAATTATTTTGTTCCTTTGGTGGTACTATATTTCCTTGGTTTTTAATATTTGTTGAAGTTTTGCATTGTTGTCTTTGCATTTGAAGAAGCATTCATTTCCTTCAAATTTTACTGACTGGCTTAGGGGAGAAATATTTTCACCAGTTAGTTTAGTTAGGGATTCTTAGGCATTTTCAGACATTTCCTATGGCTGTGCTTTCTCTGTACTTCTTGTGTCCTCTTGTATGGGGGGTGAATTTTACTATTGTATGCTTTCCCTCAATCCTGTTAAACAAATGAGTGTGAAAACCTTCCATTTGTTTTCCCTAGGAGAGTTCCTTGAAGTCCTCAAGTTTGTGCATCTTTTCTCAATCCCACAGAATTGGGAAGCTTTCTGTGTTTACTTGATAGTCAACTGCAAGGGCTCATACTTTCTGTCTGTAGAAGTATATGCTGGGATCTGGCCATGATGGGGTAGAGGATTGTGGATGAGTTGTGTAAGCATGGGAGCCATGAGACTTATCTTTGTAGGTCATCTCAGTATTCTGGGTGGGGTGAGGAATATGTAGGCCTGAGGGCAACATCCTGCACAGGTGAGGAAGCTGGCCATACACTCAGTCTCATTTTTTACCCATGAGAAAAATCATGGGCAGGGAAAAATCTCTCCTGGCACTTAGCTCTGCTACCTTGGATGACATGATGTGGGTAAACTGAAGCTATTCTTACTCTATTCAATGTATAAATTCTCAAATTTTGCTCTAATGATATGCTAGAACTACTTTGCTAGATTCCTGGACTCCCATATATCATCTGTGGTGATTGTTAAAATTGATGCCATGGTGGTGGTGGGATGTCCATAGAAAACTCTTATTCTGCCTTCTTGCTGATGTCCCTTTCTCAATCTTTGCCATGATATTTGAAACTTTTCAACAAAAACTTTTAAAAATGTTTAAAAAACATTTTATTAATCATCACTTTTTTTCCGTCATTACTTTTAATGACTATGTAAAATCCATCATATGAAAGTTTTATAGTCTATTTAAACATTCTCCTATTCATCATTTTGAATGTTTCTAATATTTTTGTACTATAAGACATATTGTAAGGATCAAACTTTCTGCAATTCTAATTAAATTGTGGATAACATTTCTAATTAAATTGTGGCTAAATTATTTATTAGTAAAAATGATAACAATTTTTAAGAATTTCTGTATATTTATTTTGCCAAATTATCAAAGGTCATGAATGAGTTTGTGTTAATTCACACACCAAATAGCAACAGGCAAGAGTGAGAAACTCAGTAAACCATCTCCCACTGCAGTACTTATTATTAAAAATATTTTTGTATTGATAAGCAAGTAAGATATAATGAAGTTTTGGGGTGATGGTGGGGTGGTGTCCATAGCCAATGGCCAAGAAAGAATACTTTGGTGCAAAAAGGTGATTTTATTAAAGCACAGGGATAGGACCCATGGTCAAGAAGAGCTGCCCTGGACCCTGTGGAGAGACTGGTTATAGACTTGGGAGTTGGGGGAGGTAAATTCAAGGGGAAATTTTCAAAGAGATTTTCATATACTAAAGAAGACTAATAGGGTACTTGAGTCCAAGCTATTGTCAAGCTAATGTTGTTTTTTCCTCTAGCAAAGCATTAAGAGTAAGACAATAGGAAGTTCCTGCCAGTCTCAAGTAGCTGTCAATGGGCAGCAGGTTACAAGGAAATTTAATTTTACCTGCCATTTTCTTCTTGCCTTTGTTCCACATATCACTATGGAGGGGTGATGTTGAGGCTCCAGGAAACTGAGTCTACAGGTTTCTGGATATTAGGGTATTGATAAGATTGCCTTTTTCTTGTAATTTACCAAGACATTTGTAAACCAATGTAGACTAATGTCCTGCATGACTGTGACCTCCATCAGTTAACCATTTGTTTCTTTCTTTTCCCTTGTTTTTGGGTAGTGAGGAGTATCTAAGGAATATTACACATATCCCACCTGGGAGTTGGGAGGGGTGCTAGCTTGTACTTTGACTTCAGCCTGCCTTATGTTCCCTCATCAAGATATATTGCTTATTTAAGTACTGTTTCTTTTGATTTCTATGTAGAACTATTTTCATGCATTGACTCTTTATATATCTTTAGTGTAGTAGAATGGTTGAGGACATGGCCTTCATCACAGAAAGCTGAGTTTGAGAACAAGCTCTGATATCATTGGATGTATTCCCTTGGACAAGTTGATTAATCTAAGGCATCATTTTGCTTTATGAATAAAAGGTATCTTATTTATTTGCTATGAGTGTTGTGGCAAAACACTACAAATGGTTAGCTTACAAACAGAAGTTTATCTTCTTATAGTTTTGAAGGCTAGAAATTTGAAATCTAGATGCCAGCAGAATTGGTTCCTTTCAAGGGGCCAAGAGGGAAGGATCTGTTTGAAACCTCTCTCTTTGGTTTATAGATGGTTGTTTTCACTGTGTCTATTCACATCTTCTGTGTGTGTGTATGTGTGTGTGTGTGTGTGTGTGTGTGTGTGTGTATGTATCTGTGTCAAATTTCCCCTTTTTATAAGTCTACTGGTCACATCGGATTAAGGCCCACTCTAACGATTTAATTTTAGCCTGATTAACTATATAAAGACACTATCTCCAAACAAGTGTACATTCTGAAGTACTGGGGGGTTAGAACTCCAACATACCTTTTTGGAGGGGACACAATTCAATTCATAGCTGGTATAATATTATCTCAACACAAACTCATTGTGGATATTAATTGATAGCATGTATTTAGCACAGAATATAGCAGAATTAAATCAATATGAATATGGGCTTTTCTGATGTTTTAAGATTCTTATACATATAATCATTCCATTTACCATTGAAATTATTTTTCTTAGGGATATTTGCATATGAACAATTTAGATGATAAATGTAAAAATATTTTTATCATTTAAATTAAGATAATTAAGAATTTGTTAATAATTAACAATTATATTGTCCTCTTTTTAAATGATTTTTCCTTTTTTTCCCCCCAGAATGAGGTGGACTAAATATTCACCATTATTTTCTTCTAACTCTTTAATTATTTGATTTCCCCTCCTCCCCACACAACTTCCTCATATACGTGTCCTATACAATCCCAACCCTTGATTGTGAGTGACCTCTATGAATATGATGAGAAAGTACTCCAATGATTATGGTAGGTCATAAGCAGGTGATGGTATTTTGTGGCCATAATTAGGGTTCCTAATCAATTAAGTTAATCAAAAAGATCATTCTGGATGTTTGTGACTCAAGTGAGCCCTTTGAAAATGTCTAGAGGTGAGAAGTAGAAGGCAGAAAGACTCAAAGAGGAGAAATATTATCCTATTATCCTTGAGTTAACAATTTGCCATCTTGTGAAGAGGACCATATATCAGGAACAACAACTGAACAACCTCAGTCTAGTAACTGCAAGGCATTGAATTCTACAACAACCAGTGAACTCAGAAGATGGCCGTTAACAGTAAGATAATGCAGCAGGCTACAGTTTGAGTTAGATTTTTTGAAATCCTGAACACAGAACCCAGTAACACGTACCCAGCCTCTTCACTCATAGAAACTATGAAATAATTTATTTGTGTTTTTTAAAGTGCCAAATTTGTGGGGCGCCTGGGTGGCGCAGTCGGTTAAGCGTCCGACTTCAGCCAGGTCACGATCTCGCGGTCCGGGAGTTCGAGCCCCGCGTCGGGCTCTGGGCTGATGGCTCAGAGCCTGGAGCCTGTTTCCGATTCTGTGTCTCCCTCTCTCTCTGCCCCTCCCCCGTTCATGCTCTGTCTCTCTCTGTCCCAAAAATAAATAAAACGTTGAAAAAAAAAATTTAAAGTGCCAAATTTGTGATAATTTGTTATATAGTAATAAATAACTAATATTCCTTATTACTTATTTCCAGGACTGTGTGTGGATTCTGAAAAGATATCTAAAATGCTACATTTCTATTTCTAAATATTTATATATTCTTGAATCTCTTGGAGAAACCAACGTGTTTAAATTGTTTAACTTTATAATATAGTTTTTATCTGGTAATTAAAATTTCACCTTTTTCATTTATTTTCCAAACTTTTCTAGGCAACTTTCAAGTTTATTAGATATAGATGAAAAGTGGATCATCATTCATAAAAAATGATAAATTTTATTTATCAAAAGATAGCAGTAAGAAAATGAAAATGAAAGGCATGGACAGAGAGAAATTATTCACAATATGCATGTGAATATTTACTAATAGTTTTAAATGTAGTACACAGAGACTTTTAAATGTTTGTGCCTAGAAAGCTAACATCAATAATTGTCTAGCTAATTAAAGTTTATCAATGATTCAAGAAAGAACTAGATTAAAATGATTAACATAGTGCCTTAGCTTAGATAAAGTTTTCTAAAAGTCAACTTGAAATCTTCTTAAAGGTTAAAAAAACTCACTTGCGAATATAAGAACTTTGACATGGGAAATTAAAAGATAACCAGGTTCTCACATTTACCAATGCCCTACTGTCCTGGAGTTAGAATAACTTTGTTTCCGGAACTTATGATATAGACAAAAGAGAAAATGGCAAGGAAAATGATTGAAGTCAGGAGAAGATTGAGAAATTAGAAGGAGAAATGATTGCTTCGGATTATGCAACAGCTTTCAACTGGCTTCCACGTTGCCCTTCTCCAATCAAGAGTACTTTTTGTTGCCAAAGTAATTGTTGTAAAACATTAGTTTTAGAATGTCATTTTCCTATTCAGGAAATTTTAACTATATCAAATGTACCCTTTTTTGCTGGTCTTTTAAGATGATCCATAATATTTCTTCACTGTATCATCCGGGTACAGTTATGCGTCTCTTGAGTCAGGACTACTTATTTTACCAACCCACAGCTTCATCATGATCATGGTAATTTCTCTCTATAATTCTTTTTTCAGGGTCTTTTCTAGCCATAAGTTAAAATGAGTTTAGCAAATATATTCACTGAGCTCCTCCTCTATATAAGAAACTGTATGTTAAATGATCCAAACACTGCGCTCACTGTTGCACACTGTCTTTTATATGCTAGATGCTGAGAAAATACCCAGGGTAAGAAGTGAACAAATGAATAGTGCTATTATAAACAACTTTATTTCTCTTCACCCTTCATTTATTGATAAAGAGTTAAGATATCAAAATTTATTTCTCTTAATTTCTCCAATTCTTAATGCTTTCTGTCTTCTATAGCTCTTACAGTGTATACTCACTTCCTAAATTGTGATCCAAAGACCAGAGTTTGTTAGAGACCTCAGATCCCACTCTAGACCTAACTAATCGGAGGCTGCCTTTTGATAAGATTTTTGGTGATTCATAGATACATAAAAATTGTTTTAATGTTTATTTATTTTTTGGAGACAGAGAGACAGAGTACAAGCAGGGGAGGGACAGAGAAAGACACACACACACACACAGAATCCGAAGCAGGCTCCAGGTTCTGAGCTGTCAGCACAGAGCCTGACGCAGGGCTCGAACCCACAAATGACAGGATCATGAGCTGGGCTGAAGTCGGACGCTTAACCGACTGAGCCCACCCAAGCACCCCAGGTATATAATGCTTTTTAAGAAGCACTGATTTGTACCATGGATTTTGACATTTTAAAATATTATCTATATTATTACCTGCTGTTTCCTGATGAGCTAATTTCTTAACTTTCAAGCATAGAGGTTTTCACATGCCACCAAATTCCCTTGTGGCAATTATTGACTTAGTATATAATAGACCCTAAATAAATGCCTTTTATTGATCACATGCAGACATTATTAAGACTTCCGTTATTTATAAATATTGTATTATATGTAATATACAATGCTTAATAATGATGGGATACATAGTCATATAATATCACCTCATTGCCAGAAGAAAATATTAAACAGAGATACAGAAATCTAACATATGTTCTATTTTTTAATAATTCCGTATTTCTAATAATTAAAAAATATCCAGAATTTAAGGCAATTTAAAGCACTGAGTTTAGTTGTAAAATCTCTTTTTATCTAGAAGAGCCATTCCTTTCCTTTTGTGCCTTTCATGATGTTGGTATTAAAAAAACACACACACAACAGACAAACTGTTTTACAGAATGTCTCTCAATATGAATTTGTCTAATGAATACCTTATTATATTCAGATTAAATATTCTCTGGAAATAACATTAAATAGGTAATGTGTTCTTTTCAGTAGATCACAGCAGGAGGCACATAAGGTCAGGAGGTTCTATTATTGGAAGTTTTAATTTCAAAGGCTTGATTGAGGTGTCTGACAGATTTTTCCATTGCTAAGGTATCCTTTTCTCTTTTTAATTAATAAGTTATATATTAATATTAAATCTTTGAAATGATGTGAATATCCTATTTCCCAACAATCATTCACCTAATGGTTTTAGTATCAACTGGTGACTCCTTTCTATATCATTTATTATTTTAATGTTTCTAAAGGTAATTTTAATCTGTCATTCCTTCTAATTTTCATCATTTTTCTGTAAAAAACAGCTTCTCAGGGTACCTGAGTGGCTCAGTCAGTTAAACATCTGACTTTGGCTCAGGTCATGATCTCATGGTTCACGGGTTCAAGCCCCACATCGGGCTCTGTGCTGATGGCTCGGAGCCTGGAGCCTGCTTCAGATTCTGTGTCTTCCTCTCTCTCTGCCTCTCCCACACTGATGCTCTGTCTCTTTGCCTCTCAAAAATAAATAAACATTGGGGCGCCTGGGTGGCGCAGTCGGTTAAGCGTCCGACTTCAGCCAGGTCATGATCTCACCGTCCGTGAGTTCGAGCCCCGCGTCGGGCTCTGGGCTGATGGCCCGGAGCCTGGAGCCTGTTTCCAATTCTGTGTCTCCCTCTCTCTCTGCCCCTCCCCCGTTCATGCTCTGTCTCTCTCTGTCCCAAAAATAAATAAACGTTGAAAAAAAAATTAAAAAAAAATAAATAAACATTTACAAAAATTTTTTAAAAAGAACAGCTTCTTCTTACCCCCTCCATTGTATTTTTTGAGTATCTCTGAAAACTCAACACACATACACACACACACACACACACACACACACACACACATTTGGTGTGTGATATTCCATTACTGACATTATTATTTTTGATGCTCAAAGTATTCCAAACAGAAACACTTCCAAACAAGCTTCTATCTTGTGATATATCCTCTTCAAGTTTTGAGTACTTCCTTACTCTTTTCATAGCAACAAGTTATTCCAGGCTTACCTTACCTTGCAGTTTTCACAACCCAGTGCTGAAATCTGCCATTGATCCAGTAATTCTTCTCTGTCCCTACACCCCTTTTTTTGGTGAAAGGCATTTCATGAGCAAAATATGAACGCTAAATGTGTTTATTGTTATTGACATATCATTACTTATATACCATTTTAGTGATCAGAGTGGGCAAAGTCATTATTCATGTTGATATTTCCAAGTCCAAGGCCATTTACTGTGTTCTTTCTCTCCTTACTACTTTTCATTTTTATATCTCTCTTCTTTCATATTGAGAACCTTTTTTTCTAAACAATATTATATATTTATTTGTTCACTCTAGTTTCTTTACAAAGTGGTTTTAGAATTAAAACACAACTGCCCACTAAGTATGGTTCAAATATTTCTGTAGTTCATTTTGCCCTTAGACTAGTTTCCTTAAACTTGTATAGTAAGAGAAATATGGCCAAAAGCATTTGTGCACATTACAGATGGTACCTGACTTATGATGGTTAAACTTACAAGTTTTCAACATAATGATGCTGCAAAAACAATATATATTCAATAGGAGCTTCATGTTGAATTTTCAGTTTTGAACTCTTCCAAGGTTAGTAACATACAGTGAGATATTTTTCATGATGGGGTTCAGCAGCAGTGACCCACAACTCTCAGTCAGGCATGTGACCATAAGTGTAAACAACCAATACAATTAGAACCATTCTGTGTCCATACAATCCTCTGTTTTTCACTTTAATTATAGCACTCAATAAATTACATTAATTATTCAACACTTTATTATAAAATAGGTTTTGTGTTAGATTATTTTTCCCAACTGTAGGCTAATGTAAATGTTCTGAGCACATTTAAGGTAGGTTGTGCTAAACGGTGATATGCAGTAGGCTAGGTATACTAAATGAATCTTCAATTTACAATGGGTTTATCAGGATGTAACCCCATTGAAAATTGAAAAAAATCTGTACTTGTGTACAAGTTACTTCTATGTATGATGTCAATTTATATGTAGTTAGGTTTATTTGGCTTTGTTTGTATTACATTTTAAATGTTTACCCTTTTACCCAAATTCTTTGTTGATTTAATGTTTTTAACATATAAAATTTCAACATGGTTATAAATTCACTATATAATGAATGAATCAAAGATATTTCATCCTTTTTCCCGTCCCTTCCATTTCATTCTCACAAACTGCCTACATCATAACCAATTACACTAATTTCTGATTTATCCTTCCTGTATTTCCTTTTTCAAAATTAAGCAAATGAACCAGGAATTGCACTACTAGGTATTTACCCAAAGGATACAAAAATACAGAGTTCAAGGGACACATGTACCCTGCTGTTGATAGCAGCATCTCAATAATAGCCGAAGTATGGAAAGAGACCAAATATCCATTGGCTGATTAATGGATAAAGAAGATGTGGTATATATTTACGATGAAATATTACTCAGCCATCAAAAGGAATGAAATCTTGCCATTTGCAACTACATGGTGGGAGCTAGAGTGTATTATGCTAAGTGAAAGATGTCAGTAGGAGAAAGACAAATACCATATGATTTCATTCATATGTGGAATTTAAGAAAGAAAACAGATGAACATATAGGAAGGGGGAAAAAGAGAGAGAGGGAAACAGACCTTAAGAGACTCTTTATAATAGAGAACAAACTGAGGGTTGATGGAGGGAGGTGGGTGGGGGGTGGGCCAAATGGGTGAAAGGGTATTAGGAAAGGTACTTGTTCTGTTGAGCACAGGGTATTATATGTAAGAGATGAATCACTAAATTCCACTCCAGAAAACAATATTACACTATATGTTAACTTTACTTGGAATTTAAATAAAGATTTGAGAGTTTTCAGGCAAGATGGCGGCTTAGGAGGACGCTGGGCTCACCGCACGTCCTGCTGATCACTTAGATTCCATCTACACCTGCCTAAATAACCCAGAAAACCGCCAGAGGATTAGCAGAACGGAGTCGCCGGAGCCAAACGCAGACGAGAGGCCCACGGAAGAGGGTAGGAAGGGCGGCGAGGCGGTGCGCGCTCCGCGGACTGGCGGGAGGGAGCCGGGGCGGAGGGGCGGCTCGCCGGCCAAGCAGAGCCCCCGAGTCGGGCTTGCAAAAGCGGAGGGGCCTGACGGACTGTGTTCCCACAACAAGCGCGTCTTAGCGTCTGGGAGGTCATAAGTTAACAGCTCTGCTCGGAAAGCGGGAAGGCTGGAGGACAAAGGGAGGGAGAGCTGCTGAGCCCCCTGACAACAGAGCTCAGTTTGGTGGGGAACAAAGGCGCTCGCCAGCGCCATCTCCCCCGCCCATCCCCCAGCCGAAATCCCAAAGGGAACCGGTTCCTGCCAGGGAACTTGCTCGCTCCGCGCAAACACCCAACTCTGCGCTTCTGCGGAGCCAAACCTCCGGCAGCGGACCTGACTCCCTCCCGCTGCCACAGGGCCCCTCCTGAAGTGGATCACCTAAGGAGAAGCGATCTAAGCCTGCCCCTCCTGCCCCCGAGCACCTTGCCTACCCACCCCAGCTAATACGCCAGATCCCCAGCATCACAAGCCTGGCAGGGTGCAAGTAGCCCAGAAGAGCCACACCACCCCACAGTGAATCCCGCCCCTAGGAGAGGGGAAGAGAAGGCACACACCAGTCTGACTGTGGCCCCAGCGGTGGGCTGGGGGCAGACATCAGGTCTGACTGCGGCCCCGCCCACCAACGCCAGTTATACACCACAGCACAGGGGAAGGGCCCTGCAGGTCCTCACCACGCCAGGGACTATCCAAAATGACCAAGCGGAAGAATTCCCCTCAGAAGAATCTCCAGGAAATAACAACAGCTAATGAGCTGATCAAAAAGGACTTAAATAACATAACAGAAAGTGAATTTAGAATAATAGTCATAAAATTAATCGCTGGGCTTGAAAACAGTATACAGGACAGCAGAGAATCTCTTGCTACAGAGATCAAGGGACTAAGGAACAGTCACGAGGAGCTGAAAAACGCTTTAAACGAAATGCATAACAAAATGGAAACCACCACAGCTCGGCTTGAAGAGGCAGAGGAGAGAATAGGTGAACTAGAAGATAAAGTTATGGAAAAAGAGGAAGCTGAGAAAAAGAGAGATAAAAAAATCCAGGAGTATGAGGGGAAAATTAGAGAATTAAGTGATACACTAAAAAGAAATAATATACGCATAATTGGTATCCCAGAGGAGGAAGAGAGAGGGAAAGGTGCTGAAGGGGTACTTGAAGAAATAATAGCTGAGAACTTCCCTGAACTGGGGAAGGAAAAAGGCATTGAAATCCAAGAGGCACAGAGAACCCCCTTCAGACGTAACTTGAATCGACCTTCTGCACGACATATCATAGTGAAACTGGCAAAATACAAGGATAAAGAGAAAATTCTGAAAGCAGCAAGGGGTAAACGTGCCCTCACATATAAAGGGAGACCTATAAGACTCGTGACTGATCTCTCTTTTGAAACTTGGCAGGCCAGAAAGAATTGGCACGAGATTTTCAGGGTGCTAGACAGAAAAAATATGCAGCCAAGAATCCTTTATCCAGCAAGTCTGTCATTTAGAATAGAAGGAGAGATAAAGGTCTTCCCAAACAAACAAAAACTGAAGGAATTTGTCACCACTAAACCAGCCCTACAAGAGATCCTAAGGGGGACCCTGTGAGACAAAGTCCCAGAGACATCACTATAAGCATAAAACATACAGACATCACAATGACTCTAAACCCGTATCTTTCTATAATAACACTGAATGTAAATGGATTAAATGCGCCAACCAAAAGACATAGGGTATCAGAATGGATAAAAAAACAAGACCCATCTATTTGCTGTCTACAAGAGACTCATTTTAGACCTGAGGACACCTTTAGATTGAGAGTGAGGGGATGGAGAACTATTTATCATGCGACTGGAAGCCAAAAGAAAGCTGGAGTAGCCATACTTATATCAGACAAACTAGACTTTAAATTCAAGGCTGTAACAAGAGATGAAGAAGGACATTATATAATAGTTACAGGGTCTATCCATCAGGAAGAGCTAACAATTATAAATGTCTATGCACCGAATACCGGAGCCCCCAAATATATAAAACAATTACTCATAAACATAAGCAACCTTATTGATAAGAATGTGGTAATTGCAGGGGACTTTAATACACCACTTACAGAAATGGATAGATCATCTAGACACACGGTCAATAAAGAAACAAGGGCCCTGAATGAGACATTGGATCAGATGGACTTGACAGATATATTTAGAACTCTGCATCCCAAAGCAACAGAATATACTTTCTTCTCGAGTGCACATGGAACATTCTCCAAGATAGATCATATACTGGGTCACAAAACAGCCCTTCATAAGTTTACAAGAATTGAAATTATACCATGCTTACTTTCAGACCACAATGCTATGAAGCTTGAAATCAACCACAGAAAAAAGTCTGGAAAACCTCCAAAAGCATGGAGGTTAAAGAACACCCTACTAACGAATGAGTGGGTCAACCAGACAATTAGAGAAGAAATTAAAAAATATATGGAAACAAACGAAAATGAAAATACAACAATCCAAACGCTTTGGGACGCAGCAAAGGCAGTCCTGAGAGGAAAATACATTGCAATCCAGGCCTATCTCAAGAAACAAGAAAAATCCCAAATACAAAATCTAACAGCACACCTAAAGGAACTAGAAGCAGAACAGCAAAGGTAGCCTAAGCCCAGCAGAAGAAGAGAAATAATAAAGATCAGAGCAGAAATAAACAATATAGAAACTAAAAAAACTGTAGAGCAGATCAACGAAACCAAGAGTTGGTTTTTTGAAAAAATAAACAAAATTGACAAACCTCTAGCCAGGCTTCTCAAAAAGAAAAGGGAGATGACCCAAATAGATAAAATCATGAATGAAAATGGAATCATTACAACCAATCCCTCAGAGATACAAACAATTATCAGGGAATACTATGAAAACTTATATGCCAACAAATTGGACAACCTGGAAGAAATGGACAAATTCCTGAACACCCACACTCTTCCAAAACTCAATCAGGAGGAAATAGAAAGCTTGAACAGACCCATAACCAGCGAAGAAATTGAATCGGCTATCAAAAATCTCCCAACAAATAAGAGTCCAGGACCAGATGGCTTCCCAGGGGAGTTCTACCAGACGTTTAAAGCAGAGATAATACCTATCCTTCTCAAGCTATTCCAAGAAATAGAAAGGGAAGGAAAACTGCCAGACTCATTCTATGAAGCCAGTATTACTTTGATTCCTAAACCAGACAGAGACCCAGTAACAAAAGAGAACTACAGGCCAATATCCCTGATGAATATGGATGCAAAAATTCTCAATAAAGTACTAGCAAATCGAATTCAACGGCATATAAAAAGAATTATTCACCATGATCAAGTGGGATTCATTCCTGGGATGCAGGGCTGGTTCAACATTCGCAAATCAATCAACGTGATACATCACATTAACAAAAAAAAAAGAGAAGAACCATATGATCCTGTCAATCGATGCAGAAAAGGCCTTCGACAAAATCCAGCACCCTTTCTTAATAAAAACCCTTGAGAAAGTCGGGATAGAAGGAACATACTTAAAGATCATAAAAGCCATTTATGAAAAGCCCACAGCTAACATCATCCTCAACGGGGAAAAACTGAGAGCTTTTTCCCTGAGATCAGGAACACGACAAGGATGCCCACTCTCACTGCTGCTGTTTAACATAGTGCTGGAAGTTCTAGCATCAGCAATCAGACAACAAAAGGAAATCAAAGGCATCAAAATTGGCAAAGATGAAGTCAAGCTTTCGCTTTTTGCAGATGACATGATATTATACATGGAAAATCCGATAGACTCCACCAAAAGTCTGCTAGAACTGATACATGAATTCAGCAAAGTTGCAGGATACAAAATCAATGTACAGAAATCAGTTGCATTCTTATACACTAACAATGAAGCAACAGACAGACAAATAAAGAAACTGATCCCATTCACAATTGCACCAAGAAGCATGAAATACCTAGGAATAAATCTAACCAAAGATGTAAAAGATCTGTATGCTGAAAACTATAGAAAGCTTATGAAGGAAATTGAAGAAGATTTAAAGAAATGGAAAGACATTCCCTGCTCATGGATTGGAAAAATAAATATTGTCAAAATGTCAATACTACCCAAAGCTATCTACACATTCAATGCAATCCCAATCAAAATTGCACCAGCATTCTTCTCGAAACTAGAACAAGCCATCCTAAAATTCATATGGAACCACAAAAGGCCCCAAATAGCCAAAGGAATTTTGAAGAAGAAGACCAAAGCAGGAGGCATCACAATCCCAGACTTTAGCCTCTACTACAAAGCTGTCATCATCAAGACAGCATGGTATTGGCACCAAAACAGACACATAGACCAATGGAATAGAATAGAAACCCCAGAACTAGACCCACAAACGTATGGCCAACTCATCTTTGACAAAGCAGGAAAGAACATCCAATGGAAAAAAGACAGCCTCTTTAACAAATGGTGCTGGGAGAACTGGACAGCAACATGCAGAAGGTTGAAACTAGACCACTTTCTCACACCATTCACAAAAATAAACTCAAAATGGATAAAGGACCTAAATGTGAGACAGGAAACCATCAAAACCTTAGAGGATAAAGCAGGAAAAGACCTCTCTGACCTCAGCCGTAGCAATCTCTTACTCGACACATCCCCAAAGGCAAGGGAATTAAAAGCAAAAGTGAATTACTGGGACCTTATGAAGATAAAAAGCTTCTGCACAGCAAAGGAAACAACCAACAAAACTAAAAGGCAACCAACGGAATGGGAAAAGATATTCGCAAATGACATATCGGACAAAGGGCTAGTATCCAAAATCTATAAAGAGCTCACCAAACTCCACACCCAAAAAACAAATAACCCAGTGAAGAAATGGGCAGAAAACATGAATAGACACTTCTCTAAAGAAGACATCCGGATGGCCAACAGGCACATGAAAAGATGTTCAGCATCGCTCCTTATCAGGGAAATACAAATCAAAACCACACTCAGGTATCACCTCATGCCAGTCAGAGTGGCCAAAATGAACAAATCAGGAGACTACAGATGCTGGAGAGGATGTGGAGAAACGGGAACCCTCTTGCACTGTTGGTGGGAATGCAAATTGGTGCAGCCGCTCTGGAAAGCAGTGTGGAGGTTCCTCAGAAAATTAAAAATAGACCTACCCTATGACCCAGCAATAGCACTGCTAGGAATTTATCCAAGGGATACAGGAGCACTGATGCATAGGGCCACTTGTACCCCAATGTTCATAGCAGCACTCTCAACAATAGCCAAATTATGGAAAGAGCCTAAATGTCCATCAACTGATGAATGGATAAAGAAATTGTGGTTTATATACACAATGGAATATTACGTGGCAATGAGAAAAAATGAAATATGGCCTTTTGTAGCAACGTGGATGGAACTGGAGAGTGTGATGCTAAGTGAAATAAGCCATACAGAGAAAGACAGATACCATATGGTTTCACTCTTATGTGGATCCTGAGAAACTTAACAGGAACCCATGGGGGAGGGGAAGGAAAAAAAAAAAAAAGAGGTTAGAATGGGAGAGAGCCAAAGCATAAGAGACTGTTAAAAACTGAGAACAAACTGAGGGTTGATGGGGGGTGGGAGGGAGGAGAGGGTGGGTGATGGGTATTGAGGAGGGCACCTTTTGGGATGAGCACTGGGTGTTGTATGGAAACCAATTTGTCAATAAATTTCATAAAAAAAAAAAAGAAAAAAAAATAAATAAAGATTTGAGAAAAAACACAAAAAAACAAACACTCAAGATAACAAATGTTGGCAATGATGCAGAGGAACTCTCATGCCCAATTGCTGGGAATGCAAAGTGGTGCAGACACTGGAAGACAATATAGATGTTCCTCAAATAATTTAAAAAAATATCATATAATCCAGTAATTTCAGTTTATGATATTTTGTTTTGGCAATCAAACACATTTAAACAAGGAATTCTGAATAATCAAGAAGTTCCTTATCTTATGTTAAAGAATGATGTCACAGACCTTATACATTTCCAGGGATAAATACATGTTTTCATTTCCCTATGCCTAATAAAACATGTAAGAATGATGTTTCTGAGTATTTGTTTCAAAATCGTTAATAGTTTTTTTTTTTCACTATTTACTTTTCTCCTACTCCCCCTTTAGGTGGAATGTGGTCCTGTTTCAACATATGTTGGATTTGGCCATGAGTCCTTTTGGTCCAGGATAGGTTGAATATAGCCCTTGACTCTGGGTTTGACCATGTGATTTGCTGTGACCAATGGATTATAGCAGTCATGATGCAAGCAAAATTTGGAATGTGCATACACAGTGGGGCTTGCATCTTGTTTTTCTGTCATTGCCATGAGAAGAGCATCCCCTAGGTAGTTGCTGTCCCTTCATTTCAGGCCGCTGCTTGAAAACATATTAAGTAGACCAGAGATGAATAGACTGTGAGGAGCCAACCCATCTGGAATCATAGCTTAAAATGGATCCCCATATGAGAAATAAATACTTGTTTTTGTATGTCATTGAGATTTCGTGATTTTATATATAATAGCTACCTAATAATATACGCTTCCATTTTTTTAATGTTTGTTTTTGAGAGACAGAGCATGAGTCAGAGAGGAGTAGAGAGAGAGGGAGACACAGAATCCAAAGCAGGCTCCAGGCTCTGAGCTTTCAGGACAAAGCCCAATGTGGGGCTTGAACTCATGAACTGAGATCATGATCTAAGCCACAGTCAGAGGCTTAACCGACTGAGCCACCAGGCACCCCATGCCCTTTCATTTTGAAGCAATTTAAATTATTTTTGTTATATTTATCTTTGTCCCCTAACTACCTAGTCTAATAGCCTACATATATTAAAAGAAATTCTTAGTTTAGAAGCTTCATTGAAAGAATTTGTCATTTATTTGTATTGTAATGAGGAAAGGGATCTCTGTGGAAACTCATAGTTGAATGAAATTAAATGTTACCTTTAAATTTCAGAACAAGACTACAGGTTGTTTCCAAGCACTAAATTTTACAGTTTATTTCCAATTTACTAAAAGAAGTGCTAAAGCTTAAGAATCTAAAAGAGAATTCAGAGAGATCAAGGAGATGTAGCATTTCTAACAAAATATAGTGTCCATTTATAATCTATCAGGTATCTTTTGATCTTCTTGGTTGACACATAGAGAAAAAACTTTTACTATTCGTAGTTTGTATTCTCAGTTAAATGGAGAAATACAGTTTAGTAAAAAAGATTTGCTTTAAATACTATTTACCAATTATAAACTTAATATCAGGCATTCTTTGAAGTTAAACACAAAGATATATACCAGAGAGAATAATCAGTCAATAATTAATCATTTATACAATTTTGTTGTTTTGTTTTGTTTTGTTTTGTTTTAGCAGAGAATTGTTGTAGGTAATAGATTCAAGAGGGTGGGAAAATAACATGTTTATTTTGCTTTGTGCTGCATATCAAGTACTCATCATGTAATAGTCTAAAATAAAACTTGCAGAATTAATGAATATTGATGGGGATCAACAATATTTTGCAGCACATGCTATAAACTCTGTGAAATATCAGCTTCAGGTATGTAATAGGTATGATAGTCAGAATAATGACATCCCAGAATAATGATGCCCATGTCCTAATCCCCAGACCCCATGAATATTTTAGGCTATAGTGGAATTAAGGATGCTCATCAGATGAATTTGCAATGGAAAGATTAGCTTCAATTATCACACTTGCCCAATGCAGCAGAAGGGTACTTGAAAGTGGAAGAAGGAGGCAGCCAAATCAGAGAAGGTGTGACTCTGAAGGAGGTTGGAGTGATTGCATGTGACAAGAACTCTATTCACCTTTGTGGGCTTTGAAAATAGTGGAAGGGGGACCACGGACCAAGGAATGTAGGCAGCCTCTAGAAGCTAGAAAAGGTAAGGAAACATACCTATCAAAAGCCTTTAAAAAGGAATTCAGCCTTGTTCACAGTCCTGATGATGACTTGATTGTAGTTCAGTAAGACATTTGTCAGAGTTCTGACCTCCAGAAAGGTAAAGTAATAGATTTGTGCTGTCAAATCTGCCAAGTTTATGGTAATTTGAGTAATTTGGGATGGGGTCAATAAGTGATGAAGATTAAGGTACTTGTGATGAGCACTGGGTGTTGTATGGAAGTGTTGAATCACTATATTTTACACCTGAAACTAATATTACACTGTATGTTAACTAACTGGAATTTAAATAAAAACTTTAAAAAACCTTATGATTGCACTATACCTCCTTAACCTAACCCAAAGTGGAAAGAATTGGTGATTGTATTGGATTCGAGAATGGTGAAGTGTCTTTGGTGGAACTGTAGATTGCCTTCCTCAATATAAGTCCCAGACTAACTTTTATACAGATCCATAGAGAATTATGTATGTGTCTGTTACTTTCAGGAAGTTATTTATAGAAGTGAGAAGTTGGAAGCATTTTGGATGTCCATTACACAGGAATAAATAATAAATGTGCATGCTGTATTGTACTACAGTTAGAAGCAACTGATTTGAAGTCCATGTGGGAACATAGGCAAATCTTAAAAACATAGTGCTTCCTGAAAAATCTGAGAATTAACTATATAACACACTAGTCTTTATGAAAATTAAAAATACAAACATACAAAACAATAATCCATGTTTTGAAAAACCACATGTAGACATAAGATTAAATGTTTGCCGATGCAGAGAATTTGAAGAAGAACAAAGGATAGAATATAATAAATAAATTTTTAAAAATTAAGAGAAAATTGGGCACTTGGGTGGCTTAGTCAGTTAAGTGTCCAACTCTTGATTTAAGCTCAGGTCATGATCTCATGGTTTGTGGGTTCAAGTGCTGCGTTGGGCTCTATGCCAACAGTGTGGAGCCTGCGTGAGAGTCTCTCTTTTCTTCTGTCTCTCTCTTCCACTCCCTCTCTCTCTTTCTCAAAAAAAAAAAACTTAAAAAAATAAAAAGGGAAAATAACAAACCCCTATATCAACTGTGTGATATACATTGAAACTTAATGATTGATCAAGAACCACCAAGTAAGAGATAACTCCTTTGATGTTTCAATAACAAAATGTGGTATAAATGCAATCCTTAAATGACTCTGAATAGGTGATTATCTTATAGATTTTATAAAACAGAATGGAGACTTAAATATGAGGAATTAATTAAAAAAAAGGAATTGAGTTATTCTGTTTGGTAGAATTGTAAACGAAGCCATGATCTGTCAAAATGTTTATAATCTATGCTTTAAAAAGACACAAACAATACTACAAATGTAACATAAGTCTCCAAAATTCATGGTGGAAAATGCGTTGCCCAAAGCCATTTGAGATACACTTTCTGGGTGTGGGATTTGATCTCCCATTGGAAGATAAAGCATGGGTTTATAATCGACATGAAAGTGCATTTCTCCAAATAGAAGTCTGAACAAATTGGAGTGGTATCTCCATGTTGAGCACACTGTAGTGAAAATATTCTTTTTAACTTTCATGTGCCATTTGTATGAATAGTAGTATTATTGCCTAAGTAAAGGGGGGACTACCTCCCAGAATATACAATATCCACTAATAGATAATAAAATTTTCCTTTATTGGATAAACACTGATTGAAAGAGATTAGGGTGGGGGAATATTAGTAATAATTTATTGGACCCATAGAAAATAACTGAGTACAAAGAAGCTTGTCTCTTTCTGTCTAGGTATTCCACCTGTGATGCCATTATATCCATATTCATTTAGCTTTTAATTTGGAAGAATTAATGTTTTGGTTATTTTATTCCAGGAAACTAGAGGAGTTAATAGTTGTCACCTCATTTGAAACTTTTCTTTCTACTGATTTATGGAAATAATCAAAATATACAATGGTATTTGTTTGAGACCTGCAAACCAATTAGAAATATCCACTAGGGATTTTATAGGTTTAATAGCATGTCTTGATGATGGAAACAACTACATCATTAAATAGTTGTTCTAGTATACTGTCCTTATTAAGAGTTAATTTGGACTTTAGCAAGTCCAAAATACACCTGAATGTGTGATCATCGCATGTTAGAAAAACAAAAAGAATAATTACCCTATTCTGTGACTATAGGTTGATAAGAGTCTGCACTGCAAATAATTGGATAGAGAGGAAAATTCTCTGCTTGACCTAATGTACTATTTTTTATCTTATGGTTTGACATGATACTTAAAAAAATGCTACTATACCAGTATAAGCCTAATCTCATATAGAATTCTTGTTTTGTGTTTGCTGATTTCAAACTAAAACAAAGGACTTAGTTTAGGCTATAGGGGAAGTAATATTCTTCCCCTCAAGATACGATAATCATGGAAGCCTGAAAAACTAGTAGCAGAAGAGGAGATTCTAAGATCACTAGGATATCTTTGTGTTGTTCTTAGGATTTAACAAACTAATATAAATGCACTCTTAAATCATCTCCTCGAGTATGGATGAGGAGGGCACATAAAAGCTAGATTCTAAGCATCAACTTGAAATATTTAAAAGTTCTTACAGAGTTATCCTGCATAAAATTAGTCTCTTTGCTGCAATATTTAGAATTATTCCAGCAGAAATTCAAGTGACTAAAATATTATGACAAAATGATTATTTGATCTCATTGAAAGTCTCTGTCTCCCTCTCTCTCTCTCTCTGTGTCTCTCTCTGCCATGTGTGTGAGAATGTGCATGGGAGCCTATGTCTCGGTGTCTGCCTGCACATCTCCTTCTGTGTGTGTGTGTGTGTGTGTGTGTGTGTGTGTGTCCTGCTCCGTTTCTCCATCTCTCTCTCTGTGTCTCTGTTTCACTAAAGCTGAGTTATGTGTTACACTGCAGTTTGAATTATCAATCATAACATTTAAGATGGCAGGCACTTAAGCCATCTTTAGTCATTTACATTATTACACAGCCACCCACTGCTGAGTCCACTTCAGACAAATAGGGAAACAATAGAGAGATTATGTCCATTTCAAATGGCTATTTTTATATATGTGGGGGTAAAATATTCCCTCTACTATCAATTTTATTATATTCAGATATTTGACTATTCTAGTTACTTTCTTTAAGCAAAAAGGTACATTTTATTTTGGTTAAAATAATTTGAGATTGATTGCTTTAGATTACTTTTTAATACTGTGTTTGAATTCAAATACTTTATGAATATGACAATTTGTCAAAATATATTTCTGTATTCTATTGTATTCTATTTTAATGTTTGTTTATTTTTGAGAGAGAGAGAGAGAGAGAGAGAGAGAGAGCGCCAGTGGGGAAGGGGCAGAGAGAGAGGAAGACAGAAGATCTGAAGCAGACTCTGTGCTGACAGTGTACAGCCGGTGTGGGGCTCAAACTCACGAGCCATGAGATCATGACCTGAGCTGAAATCAAGAGTTGGTTGCTTGACTGACTGCCACCCAGGCACCCCTATATTTCTGTATTTTAAATATATTACCACACTTAAGGATTTTTAGAGCCAATAATGGCTTGTGATAATGATTAGAAACAGTTCAGAATGCTGGAATAACTATTTACTAATCTCTAGAGCTGCTGGTGGAGAGATTAAGGGCAGAAACGTCGCACTATCTAATCTAGTTTTTAAAATCTCTAACTCACTATCATGGGGGAAAATAATTTATAATAGGCTTGCATTGCAAATATGGTGGTGTTGCATTTTAAAAACCTCAAAATTTATTGCTTTGATTTGAAGAAAAATTCTTATAGATATCCATACTTTATGACCAAAAACTATGGTTATGAGTTCTATTTTCAGTTTTTTTTTTTCAACGTTTATTTATTTTTGGGACAGAGAGAGACAGAGCATGAACGGGGGAGGGGCAGAGAGAGGGAGACACAGAATCGGAAACGGGCTCCAGGCTCCGAGCCATCAGCCCAGAGCCTGACGCGGGGCTCGAACTCACGGACCGTGAGATCGTGACCTGGCTGAAGTCGGACGCTTAACCGACTGCGCCACCCAGGCACCCCTCTATTTTCTGTTTTAATTGAGGTCACAGGAAAAATGAAACAGCAGAATGTGAACATTTTCTTCAGAAAAAATGGAGTTAAATGGCACCACCAAACTATGCTCGTTAGGCAGCAAATGATGCACTTACCTCAATAAATAAATAAATAAATAAATAAATAAGGAGGAAAATTCATCAAGAAAGTTCAGCACATACTTTGAGTCTCAGTGGGTTAAGTGGCATCAAAGTGGCCTTAAGCCCCAGATGATGAAAGAAGAGTCCTGTTTGGCTATAATTAAGATTAACAAGACATTGTCTGATGATAAACCTAGATCTGGAGTATTATTATCTTGAATCTTAAAATGTTCTGAATAATGAAAGATCTAAAGGCTTGGTGTAATGGTTATCTGGAAATAACTGTGTCTGACAAGAATATCTAGTCTTTTGCATATAATGTTGATGATAATGATAGCACCTTATAGTATTTTACAATATGCAAGTATTTTATCTCTTGCCAATATACTTCAACCAACCTTAGGGTGTAGATGTTATTTCTACCTCTAATTTTTCAGTGGAAAAACTAAAGCTGAGCATTAACTAATGGTCATGTAGATAACAAATAATAAATGCAGATTTTAAATGTTGATTTGATTCTAGGTACTTTGTCTTTTTATTTCACTAGAGTTATCTATCTAGAGTTATCTAGGTGTTATTTAAAACAATCATTATTTTTAAAAATTCATTTCAGGAATAGAATTTAATGATTCATCACTTACATATAACACCCAGTGCTCATTACAACAAGTGCCCTCCTTAATTCCCATCACCCATTTAACCCATGCCCCAACCAACTCCCCTCCAGGAACCCTCGATTTGTTTTCTATTGTTAAGAGTCCCTTATGGTTTGCCTCTCTGTCAGTTTTTATCTTATTTTATTTTTCATTCCCTTATCCTGTGTTCATCTGTTTTGTTTCTTAAATTCCACATATGAAGGGTGCCTGGGTGGCTCAGTTGGTTAAGCAACTTCAGCTCAGGTCATGATCTCGTGGTTCATGAATTTGAGCTCTATCTCGGGCTCTGTGCTGACAGCTCAGAGCCTAGAGCCTGCTTCAGATTCTGTGTCTCCCTCTCTCTCTGCCCTTCCTCTGCTGATGCTCTCTCTCTCTCTTTCACTCTCTGAAAATAAGTAAACATTAAAAATTTAAAAAACATTCCACATATGAGTAAAATAATATGATATTTGTCTCTCTGACTGACTTATTTCACTTAGCATAACACACTCTAATTCCATCCATGTCATTGCAAATGGCAAGATTTCCTTGTTTTTATGGCTGAGTAATATTCCATTGTATATATTGTTACCATATATTTATTCATTTGTCAGTTGATGAGCATTTGGACTCTTTCTATAGTTTGGCTTTTGTGGTTGATAGTACTGCTATAAACATCGGTGTGCATGTGCCCCTTCGAATCAATATTTTTATATCCTTTGGGTAAATACCTAGTAGTGCAATTGCTAACTCATAGAGTAGTTCTATTTTTAACTTTTTGAGGAAACTCATACTGTTTTCCAGAGTGTTTGCACCGTTTGTATTCTCATTAACAGTGTAAGTATTTTCCTCTTTCTCCGCATCCATACCAACATCTGTTGATTCCTGAGTTGTTAATTTTAGCCATCCTGACAGGTGTGATTCGGTATCTCATCATGGTTTTGATTTTCATTTCCCTGATGATGAGTAATGTTGAGCATTTTTCATGTGTCTGTTAGCCATTTGTATGTCTTCTTTGGAAAAATGTCTACTCATTTCTTCTCCCCATTTCTTAAGTGGATTATTTATTTTTGGGGAGTTGAGTTTAATAAGTTCTTTATAGATTTTGGATACTAGCCCTTTTATCCATACCATATGTCACTTGCAAATATCTTCTGCCATTAAATAGGTTGCTTTTAGTTTTGCTGATTATTCCTTTTGCTGTGCAGGAGGTTTTTATCGTGATGAAGTCCCAATAGTTCATTTTTGCTTTTGCTTCCCTTACCTTTGATAATGCATGCAGTTAAGAAGTTGATCTAGCTGGGGTCAAAGAAGTTGTTGACTGTATTCTCCTCTAGGATTTTGACAATTTCATATCTCACATTTAGGTCTTCATCCTTTTTGAATTTATTTTTGTTATTGTTTAATAAAGTCTTCCAGATTCATTCTTCTGTCCAATTTTCCTGACACCATTTGTTGAAGCGACTGTCTTTGTTCCCTTGGATATTCTTTCCTACTTTGTTAAGGATGAGTTGACCATATAGCTGTGGGTCTATTTCTGGGGTCTCTATTCTGTTCCATTGATCTATGCGTCTGTTTTTGTGCCATCATCATACTTTCCTGATGATTACAGCTTTGGGATACAGTTTGAAGTTGGGAATTGTGATGCCTCTAGATTTGGTTTTCTTTTCAACATTACTTTGACTGTTCTGGGTCTTTTCTGGTTCCATACAAATTTTAGGATTGTTTGTTCTGGCTCTGTGAAAAATGGTGGTGCTATTTTGGTAGGGATTGCACTGAATGTGCAGTTTGCTTTGGGTCTATCAACATTTTAAAAATATATGCTTTTCCAATCCATGAGCGTGGAATGTTTTTCCATTTCTTTGTGTCCTCTTCAATTTCTTTCATAAGTGATCTATAATTTTCAGAGTATAGATCTTTTCCTTTTTGGTTAGATTTATTTCTTGGTATCTTATAGTTTTTGGTGAAATTGTAGATGGGATCAATTCTTTGATTTCTTTTTCTGCTGCTTTAGTATTGGTGTATAGAAATGCAACTGATTTCTGTACATTGATTTTATATTCTGTGACTTTGTTAAATTCATGTATCAGTTTTTGTAATTTTTTGGTGGAGATTTTCTGGTTTTCTACATGGAGTATCATGTCATCTGCAAATAGTGAAGGTTTGACTTCTTGACAATTTGGATGCCTTTTATCTATCTTATTTATTTATTTATTTATTTATTTATTTATTATTTTTTGTTTTCTGATTTATGAGGCTAGGACTTCCAGTACTTCCAGTATTATGTTGAACAACAGTGTTTAGAGTTGACATTCTTGTCATTTTCCTGACCTTGGGGGAAAAGCTCTCCAACTTTCCCCATTGTGGATGATATTAGCTGTGAGTCTTTCATATACAGCCTTTATGATATTGAGGTATGTTCCTTCTATCCCTACTTTCTTGAAGGTTTATATCAAGAAAGAATACTATATGTTGTCAAAAATTTAATTTTTGGATCTATTAAAAGGATATTATGGTTAACCTTCCTTCATTATGTCATGTATCACATTGATTGATTTGCAAATATTGAGCCACCTCTGAAGCCTAGAAATAATCCCACTTAATTGTGGTGAATAATTCTATTAAGGTGCTGTGGGAGCCGATTTGCTAGAATCTTGTTGAGAGTCTTTGCATCCATATTCATCAGGAGTATTGGTCTGTAATTACCCTTTTTGGTGGGATCTTTGACTGGTTTTGGAATCAGGGTAATGCTGGCCACATGGAATGCGTTTGGAAGTTGTTTCTACTTCTAGTTTTTGGAACAGTTTGAGAAGTATAAGTATTAACTCTTCTTTAAATGTTTGGTAGAATTCCCCTGGGAAGCCATCTGGCTCTGGACTTTTGTCCAGACTTTTGTTGATTATGGATCAGTTCACATTTTCTGTTTCTTCAAGTTTCAGTTTTGGTAGGTTGTATGTTTCTAGTAATTTATCCATTTCTTTCAGGTTGCCCAATTTGTTTCATATAACTTTTCATAGTATTCTATTATAATTTTTTGTATTTCTGTGGAGTTGGTTGAGATCTCTCCTCTTTCATTCATGGTTTTATCTATTTGCATCCTCTCTTTCCTTTTTGATAAGTCTGGCTAGGGGTTATCAATTTTATTCATTCTTTCAAATAATGAGCTCCTAGTATCATTGATCTGTTGTTCTGTTTTTTTTTAATTTTATATCATTTATTTATTCTCTAATATTTATTATTTCCCTTTTTCAGCTGGCTTTAGGCTTTATTTGCTATTAATTTTCCAGATCCTTTAGGTGTGAACTTAGGTTGTGTATTTGAGACTTTTCTTGCTTCTTGAGGAGGACCTGTATTCCTACATACTTATTTCTTAGGACTGGTGTTGGTGCATCCCAAAAGTTTTAGACTGTCTTGTTCTCATTTTCATTTGCTTCCATGTAATTTTTTTCTTTCCTCTTTAATTTCTTGGTTAAGCCATTCATTCTTTCATGGGATGTTCTTTATTTTCCATGTATTTGTGGTGTTTCCATTTTTTTTCCATTAGTTGACTTCAAGTTTCATAGTGTTGTGGTCCAAAAATATGCATTGTATGATCTCAGTTGTTTTGTACTTGTTGAGGCCTGATTTGTGACCCAGTATGTGATCTATTTTGGAGAATGTTCAATGTGCACTTGAGAAGAATGTATATTCTGCTGCTTTAGGATGAGATGTTCTGAAGGTATCTTTTAAATCCATCTTGTCTAGTGTATCTTTCAAAGCCTTGCTTCCTTATTGATTTTCGGCCTAGATGATCTGTCCATTGATGTAAGTGGGATGGTAAAGTCCCCTACTATTATTGTATTATTATTAATGAGTTTCTTTTTCTATTTTTAATGATGTATATATTTAAGTGCTCTCTCCAGTTGGGGAATAAATATTTATAGTTGTTAGATCTTATTTTTAAATTTTTTTTTATCATTTATTTATTTTTGAGAGAGAGAGAAGAGAGCAGGGGAGGGGCAGGAAGAGAGGGAGACACAGAATCCAAAGCAGCTCCAGGCTCTGAGCTGTCAGCACAGAGTTGGGACTGGAACTCATGAACTGTGAGATCATGACCTGAGCCGAAGTCTGAAGCTCAACTGACTGAGCCACCCAGGTGCCCCATATATATATATATAATGTTTATTTATTAGAGAGAAAGAGAAAGATGCTCATCTTACTGAGCCACCCAGGTGCCCCATATATATATATATATATATATATGTATATGTATATATACATATATATATATATATAAAGTTTATTTATTTCTTAGAGAGAAAGTGGCAGGGGAGGGGCAGAGAGACGGGGAGTCACAGAATCTGAAGCAGGCTCCAGGCTCTGAGCTGTCAGAAGAGAACCGGATGTGGGGCTCAAACTCAGAGACTGCAAGATCATGACCTGAGCCAAAATTGAATGGTCAACCAACTGAGCCACTCAGGCACCCCAAGATATGTTTGATGTATAGACCCCTTAATTGTAATTTAATGCCCTTTTCATGTCTTGTTACAGTCTTTGGTTTAAAAGCTAGTTTGTCTGGCATAAGCATGGATACTCCAGCTTTCTTCTGGAATCCCTGAACCTGATAGATGTTCATCACTTTCAATCTGCAGGTGTCTTTAGGTCTAAAAAGAGTCTCCTATAGGCAAGAGATGGGTCTTGCCTTTTTTTTAAATATCCATTCTGATTCCCTATGTATTTTGATTGAAGCATTTAGTCCAATTACATTCAGAGTGATTAGGGAGGGATCTGAATTTGATGCCATTGTATTACATGTAAAGTCTGCATTCCTTTCTAGTATTTGTTGCATTTGGTCTCTCTTTCCTGCTGTAAAAGCCCCCTTTAATATTTCTTGCAGGGCTTGTTTGATGGTTTCAAACTCCTTTTAGTTTTCACTAAAAATTCTTTATCTCTCCTTTTATTCTGTATGACATCTTTGTTGGATATAAGATTCTTGGCTGCATATTTTTCCCATTTAGCACATTGAATATATCATGCCTCTCCCTTCTTGCCTGCCAAGTTTCTTTGGACAGGTCTGTTGCTAAACCTATATGTGTACTCTTGCAGGTTAAGGACTTTTTTCCCTAGTGCTTTCGGAATTCTCTCTATCCTTGTATTTTCCCAGTTTCACCATCTCATGTCTTGGTGTTGACCTGTTTTTGTTGATTTTGAGGTGAGTTCTCTGTGCCTTTTGGACTTGAATGCCTGTTTCCTATCCCATCTTAGGGATGTTCAGCTATAATTTATTCAAATAAGCCTTTGCACCTTTTTCCTGCTCTTCTTCTTCTGGGACTCCTATGATATGGATCTTGTTTCGCTTAATGAAATAACTGAGTTACCCAAGTGTATATTCATGATCTAATAGTTTTCTTTCACTCTTCAATTACATTATTTTCCATAATTTCATTTTCTATATCACCTATTCATTACTCTGCTCCTCCATCCTCACTGTGATTACATCCTGTCAGTTTTGCATCTCAGTTACAAAATTTTTTGTTTTAGCCTAATTCATTTTTAGATCTTTTATCTCTGCAGCAAGGGTTTCTCTGTTGTTTTTTATGCTTTATTCAAGCTCGGGTAGTATTTTATGACTGTAGTTATAAATTCTTGTACTGATATATTGCTTATATGTCTTTTAAGTACATCCCTGGCCGTGATTTCTTCTTGATCATTCTTCTGGGGAGAATTCATCCATTTATCATTTTGTCTAGGTTTCTGTCTTTTGCATCTTATGAAGCCTTATCATGTTTCTTGCTCCTGAGAATAATAGCTATATTAAGAAGAAGTCAGGAGTGCCTAGGTGGCTCAGTTGGTTGGTTTTACTTACTTACTTTTGGTTTTGGCTCAAGTCTTGATCTCATGGTTCATGAGTTCCCCACGTTGGGAAGTCTCTTGGAAGTCTCTCTCTGCCCGTCCCTCCTTTCTCAAATAAATACATAAAACTTATAAAGGAAAAAACAATAAGAGGTGATACACTGTGCAGGGCCTGGCACTTCAGGAAGTGTTTTTGGTGTATGCTATGTGAATCTGCTGTTGGGTTTTGGCTGTTCTTTCCATGGGTCAGTGTTCTGCAGAGTTTCTCCTTGTTTGCAGTGGGGAGTGTTTGACCTTTTTAACTAGGTATGCTTTGATACATTTGTTAAAATAAGCCTGATTAAAAAAATAGCTTGATCCCACCCAGTAAGAGAAAAAGGAACAAAACAACATAACAGACAAACAAACAAGTATAAAAGCCTGATTCCAAAGAAAAAGAAAGAAAAAAAGAAGATGGATCTAAAAAAACAGAACAGAAAATGAAAAAAAAAAAAACAAACAAAGAAAAAAATCCATAAGCTTGATTCTAAGGGGAAAAAAAGGAAAGCCTGGGCCTATTTCTACCAGAACTGAAGTTGATGTTTTGGACCACTCTATGATTAGTGGACTTGGTGAATGCAGGGGGCCTGTGCTGATCCTTTGGGAGAGAGATCCTCTGTGCTAGCTTACAGTCAAACCTCCCTAGTAAAGATGCCCCTGAAGGGTGCAGGTGGTTTGATGTAAGCTGTTTGAGCCTTCACTGGGGCGCTATGTTGCTCACTGAACTCTCACTGTGCTGGTGGGTGGGGGAAGATGGCATCACTCCACTCTCTCCTCCCCGGAACGGGGAGTTTGCACTGCTGCTGTTTGCAAAACCCTCATAGAAAAGCAAACAATCTCCCCTCTTGTGTTCCAGGCTTCCATCAGATTCCTCCCCTCAACCTGCCTGACACCACAGTTCTCCTGTGTTGTATCTCTGGTGCACAGCTGGGATTCAAAGCTCCAAATCTTAAAGGACCCTGCACAATGTGGACCTGTTCCCCATCTCCAGAGAGGCAGTGCTGTGTCTGGTGCCATTTTGTCCCAGAAAAGCAGTTGCACAGTCTTGAAGGTACTTGGAGTTTAAGTTGAGGCACAGAGAAAAGTTGAGACCAGGTTATCTGCCCTCTGGGCATGCTTCCATCTCTTGTTGTTGAAGGGCTGCTCAATGACCCCACCAGGTCTTTTGTCCTTGGAGAGGCAATATACTTTCTTCCAAATGTACCACAAGAAGGGTGATGTTCTCTCTAAGTGCAACCCAGGGGATCCCTACACCACGCTGTCAGCTGCAACCTCCTTTTCCACAGGAGCACCACTGCCTGTCTGGCTTGACTCCAAAGAATGTCATGGACTTCTAAAACCTCAGAATTTGAGCTTCACTGTTTGTAAAAACTTGTGATAGTTTCTCTAGATTCTCCAGTCAATGGTTTTGGGGTAGTGCTTTTATTGCAGGAACCCGGTGAGTACCCTCTCTCCCCTTCTTTCTTTCTCTCTTTGTCCTCTCTACATGAAAAGGGCTCGCTCCCCTCTGTGGCCCTGTGGTGTTTCTCTCCCCCAATTCTCATCTCTGCATCTTGTACCTGCTGCATTCTTGCTCTCTAATTATGCAGATTGTTCTCTGAAATCTCATATGGATTTCCTAGGCGTTCAAAATGATTTGATGCCTATGTAGTTATGTTCGATGGACAAGACAAGCTCAGGGTGCCCCTACTACTCCACCATCTTAACTCTCTCTGCTAAAAGGATCAGTTTTTGACATATTTAGACAACAGAAGTTTCTTAAAAAATACTTGGTTTGGAAAGTTGAAACATCTTTGAAATGGAGGTTGTAGCAATGCAAGAAGAGTATTGAATTAATTACAATGCAAGGATCTGGCTTCAGGTTTTGGAATTTCCATGTGGGACTTGTGTGAATACCATTACACAATAGCTTTCCTAGATCTTGGTTTGTGTGTTTGTAAAATAATAATAAATACTTGCCCCACATATTCTTCAGGATAGTTAGAAGATTCAAGAATAATATGTATTATTAAAAGATATAACATCTATGTCTATGTGCAGAAACCTGAAAAATAATTCACATAGACAAGGGCCAGATAAGCCAGAAAATCTGAAGCCTAGACCCCTTGTCTTTGCTTGGATTACCAAATGTTTATCAAACAGTGTCAAGTCATACTATTGAGAAGTCAAGGTTAGAACCTGGAAAAATAACGTTAAGGATACTGAAAAGCTGCTTCTTTCCCCTCACCCGTTGCCTCTCCCTTTCTAAGCCACACAAAAATTATTTCATTTTAATTTTAAAAGAATCACTTTTGATAATTTTTAAGATTATTTTGGTAATGGCTCTAGCTGACACTATTGGATTCTCACCCAGATTCCTGCAGATCCTGTTTAATGCAGCTGCAGGCTTTGGTCAGAGTTTAACTTTCAGCAGCCTTCCCTGGGGCATTCCCTTTAGTTTTTGGAGCTGCCTCACTCACTGGGAGGCCAGAAAATGACTGACTGGCACTAGGCTACAAAAGCCCTTGCCTCATGGGAAAGACTCTGTAATGCAATTTATATTCTAGAGCTCCCATGGGATCAGGCTGAGGCTAGACTTCCACCAAAACTACATCCTTCCTTCACGTCTCCCCTTTCCTGATGCAGCACCATTCACTCTCTCACCGACTGTTTCTGAGAATAAGCCTTCTATACATCACAGGTGTAAAAATCTCTGTTTCAGGCTCTTCTAAGGAACTTGACCTAAAACAGACTTTGATTTCTGTTACTTAATTTAAAGCTTATAAGAAGTGACATTTTAGGTGGTTTTCAATACTGATTAGAAACTTTGGTAGGAAGTAAAAACACTGATTACCCAGATGAAGGTGAAGACTCTAAGTTGGAGTGAAAAGTCAGTTTGTTCACTTCATAATTTTGCATAGTCTAAAGCAGGATAAAGAGTTCCAAGTTGTGTTGCTGAGATGAAAATTCATCTTTATATTAATATTATAGAAATGATGGGTCACTCAAGTCTCTTAAATAACCACTTTAGTTTTAATGCAGAATTTCTGTTTTCACTTCTCTCCCTTTTAAAATTATAATTTAACTTTTATTCTCCTGTATATACATTTTTTCATTTCTGCCCAACTTGTCATTTTTATGCTCTGGTGTCTGTAACTATAGATGTGGATGACCTTGTTCTGAGTGTAGAAATAATTCATATATGAATATATTCCATTTTTTTTGGAATAGGAGCAATGATGGACATTTGTCTGGCACCATAGTCTTTGCTAATAAATCCCCACAACAAAGAATATCCATTTTTGGAGGGGGGTAGTGTTATATATAGTTTTGTAATTGCAGTGTTGCTATATATTTAACCGTAAAAATAAAATGTTCATTCCTAGATTTATTTCTAAAATTTCAGACTACTTGTGACAATCCTTCCTGTTCTGCCTTCACTTCTATAGCTCCTCAACTTTTCACCAAGTTATCCACTCAGCAGTGTCTCAAAACTCTTGTCTGGCACCTTTGTTTCACTCCCTTTGGCCACCTACTTGTGCCATCATTGCATGTCATGTTAGTAGATTTCTCTGGGTGCCAAATAGCTACAAATGACCGGTCTATCAGGCCTACTTATTCTCTCCAAAACCTCTCCCCTACCTACTTTTAGTCAATCTGTGCATATTCATGGATACTGGTTGCCCATGAAGTCCTCATGAGAAGGCAGCATGAATCACAGTTGATGTCTTATCATAGGACTTCACAAGGAAGAAAAATATTGAAAAAAGGATGGATTGGCTGTGCCACATGGAGCCAAGATGGTGTGGGATGCTAGCTTTGCTCTTCATTATTCTTTTGTGCGATAATTCCCTTGGCATTTTCTAGTTAATTATTCAATCTATAACATCATTCATGAGGTAAATGTTATTGCCTCCATGTTAAGATAAGAAAACTGGGTTCAGAAGGCTTAAGTAATTTAAGAGTGTTACCAAGATTCAAACCCATATTTGTGTCACTCAAAAACAGGCCCTTTTAACCATTATACATAGAAACAATTTATTATTATATAATTTATTCCCTAAATGTTTCTGATTCAAAATTTTGAGTTGCTTATTCTCCTGACATAGCTGAAATTAATAGCTGAAAAATACAGGTTTCATACAAAGGGTCCTTAGGTATCCCAACAATATCTCATGAGTCTTTTTCTCCACTTTTTTGGGGGGGATCTTCATGTGGAGTTGGAGATGTGCTATGAAAGCTCTTCCTAATAATTTATCCACTTCCAAGAGTTTTTATCTTGTCTCGTGCACCTATTCTTCTGTAGACTTATTCACAGCTCTCTCCACTTTTCAATTCATATTTCTGTTTCTTATGCACAGTATAAAATTTTGTTTCTCCAAAGGGCTTTCTAAATCATCTTTTTTATCATTTATTCCAATAATTTTTCAATGCCTTCATATTTTTAACTCTGGAAAGGTTAGTGTTATGAGGATAAATGAGAGTGCCTCTAAGAAAATAGAGATGCACTATAATATCTTCACTCACTTGAAATCTTTCTGGCATATAGAAAAATACTACTCTTATGTTCTGTTGGTTGGCAGTTTTTTGATGTATATGTGTTCCTTCAGTCCATCTCATGAAGAGAGTGAAAAAGTAGTTAGATCACAGATATTGTAACTTTCTGCATGGCCCTTAGAAAACAAATAGTTAAAAGTGAAATGTGGCTGTTTGAAAACAAGAAATGTAGCAGTTATTGCATATAATAACTTGAAAATAAAACATTAAGTTATAATTGCTAGGGTGAGAAAGAAATCAGATTTTCCCTGCATATGCAGACAACATACACTGGAATCTGCCATATAAGTTTTCTTCAACTAACCTCTCACAAAGGAAAAATGATTCAAATGTTCATATATCTAAGAATTTTGTGATTGAATGACAGCAATTTATTATTGTTTTCTAAGAATCAGTCCATGCTAACAATCAGACTTACTTAAACTCTATAAAATTTCAACTAAGGCAAAATTATGATATGAAGTCACTATGCAATTCAAAAAATAAGGTTTCCTCAAGATGGAGCATACATATACTCTGACTGAATCTGAGCAAGCTACTTAGCAAGATAGTAATTTTATATGTATCTAAAATAGAGATACAATAGGGACACCAACCTTGCTGGCTTGTCTGGCAGGGCCTTGAAATATATGTAAAACACATTGCATAGTGCTTAGTGAGATTTAGAGAGAGAGAGAGAGAGAGAGAGAGAGAGAGTTAGGTAAGCTATTGCTATTATAAGTTTTATGATTCGAATAAAAATTCTGATGTGTTCATGATCATTCATTATTTAGATCTGAGCAGTTTTGCATGCAAAAAATATTTATTTGGCTAGAAAGTTACTGTTTAAATATATTTCAAAATTTTCCTTAGAGTAAAAACTAAGGAATATTCTTTGCAGGTCTGTTTCACTCTGATAGGGAAAGTATATGATTTGCAACCATCAAGAGATCAGAGCTGAAATGGGGTCTCTATTTCTCTAGCCAGTTTTGGAGCAGTTTCACACCATTACCTTTAAGGGTTATGAGTCTATCACATGTCCATTATTGCACCTACCAAAGACAAAACAAGGAATTATTTCCACAGTTCAGTCAGATAGTGGATGAAAACTTACAAGAATTTCTAGATGGAGTATTAAGAATCTGCTAGGGGAAGAAAAATTTTTGATTTTGAACATCTAGGAACCTAATGGACAGCAAAATAACTGGGTAATATATGATTCTGTTAGTATTTTTAGTTCTAAAAAATATGAACAAACTATATGAGATATGGTCTTTCAAAATGGAGATGGTTACCAAAAAACTTTAAGAATCTTATACACTTGAAGGTCTATTGCAAGTCTCACTTCATTTGTTTAATATTATTGTATTGACTTCCACGATTACACATCTGTAAAACCAAATCTCTAATTTGGAATAACAGTAGATCTTTAAAAATATAAATCAAGCAAGTAAATATCCATCCATGAAGCACCCCATTACATAGCTGATCTACCAAAAGGGTAATCCTACAGATATGCAAATTATATAACTGAATCCACTGATTTCTATTTGACCAAATTCAAACAATGCTTCCAAACACGTCCAACATGCCTTCAATGACAAATGTCCATTTAGTTTTTTCTTTCATGAATAAGCATAGTAACATCAGTATATTCCATATTTTCTTTTTTGGAGTCAGAGATGAAGGCGTCCTTCCTTTTTTCATAACTTCAATATTGTGCTCATTTTCTACTTGGTGTATTTGTGTATGTTCTCCCAAGGTGTTATGTGTTCCCTTTGCTGTAAATGAAATGCATGTGTCGTTACTATGTAGCAGTTGTTGCATTGTGCAATATTGTAATAAACTCAAATGGCCATAGGAATGATTCTGGGCCAAAACATAGGCTCCTACAGATAGTAAGTTTCCTGGAGATCTTAGCACATTTGAGCTTCGTCACTGAATTTTCATTGCTTTCACTATCTTTTGTGAACTTCCTGATCCCATTCTCTAAAATAAGTCATCAGAAGACTAGAATGACTGTGGTAGGAATCAGGGAGTAACACCTAACAAGGGATTATCTTATTAACAATTCTCACTCCTAGAGAGACAAGAGGTACATGAGTGAGTCCCTAAGTATGGGTTGTATTTTTGTTAACAACCAAAGCATAGCAAAAGATCAGGGTAGAATTGTAAGTCATCATTATCTGCTGAGCTTTCTTGTAACAGATGTTGGTGGAGAGTAATGACTAGAGATGAAACACAATTAAGTTAAGATAGCACTCAAGTGAGAAAAGGGGGCTTTTTTTTGGTCCACTCCTGTAGGTGAAGACACCTTTTCTCTTTATTTTTCCATCTTTTATGGTCTCTTATTTCTTTAATAATCCAACTCTTAGTCAACCTCCACTTGCTGCAGACACCCTGACCCATTATTTTACCTTTCTTTCAATAAAATTCCCATCTTATTATCCCTAGAATCTTTACATTGTCAGGCAGAGCTCTAAAATCTTAGAATTTGGATTATGTTTTTGGAAGTAAATATGTTTGCAAGTCTTGTCACACAGTTGCCTTGCAGAGATTACTTATGACAACAGATTGTCAGTTTCTAATGAGCTTAGAGCCATTTTAAAGTTGAAATTGTGAGCAGTTCTTAGCATAATGTCTCTATTCAGTACATCAACTGGTTGGTGATATGAAATAACACTGCATTACATTGCATATGCATTAATTGATATTTTTCTTTCCCTTTTCTAAGACTTATGCAAGTCTTCCCCAGAAAATAAAACTTTGTAGCTAATATGGAAATCCTCATTCTTACAATTTGACTAGTTTTTTTAAACAAATAAAATATTAACTTTAATTTTTTTTCAACGTTTTTTATTTATTTTTGGGACAGAGAGAGACAGAGCATGAACGGGGGAGGGGCAGAGAGAGAGGGAGACACAGAATCGGAAACAGGCTCCAGGCTCTGAGCCATCAGCCCAGAGCCTGACGCGGGGCTCGAACTCACCGACCGCGAGATCGTGACCTGGCTGAAGTCGGACGCTTAACCGACTGCGCCACCCAGGCGCCCCATAAAATATTAACTTTAAAACAAAGTAAAAATAAAAATATTTATTTTCATATCTATTAAAGATATAAAGTAGAACCAACTTTTTATTAGAAAAAAGCAATTATTTTTATGTATAAATTATGTTAGAGCTACCTAAACAGAGGTTTTGCTTTAAAAATTTTTAAAAATAATTTCAGTGTAAAAAATATAAAATTGAACAAGTTACGAAAGGACAGATTATGTATCAATGCCTCTTCTTATAATAAATACCAAAAAAATTATCTAGTACAATGTGCTAATATCTGTTTATTACATAATGGCAGGAGGGGTCAAGAAAACACAAGTGAATAGAAAAATTTTTATGAGTGAGCACAGGCTTTTGCCATCCTCCCTGATCATAGAGTGAAACAAAATAGGTCTAAAAAAGGTACCCTTTCTTTCCAGGCCGATCTAGCCCAGTGCCAGGACCTATACCTTCAAGAGCAGAATAAAGGCGAATTTCAGCCCACAATCACCACCTCAGACAAGTGTCCTCGTGCAGGACATGACCTGCATACCTACTAAGGATATCCCTGATGATATTTGTAGATCACCATTGTGCATGTGTTAGGAGTTAAAGAATATCAGAAGTATTCCCTTCCTACCTTCACATTCAGGCTTTATATGTATAAGCAGGTATTCTAGGTAAAATGTGGAACAAGCTTGATGGTATCATTTCTTTTTGCACATCCCAACACTATCATTCAACCTTGGGTAATTTGACTTGTCAGGTATTTTTTTTTGCATTCTTTTGTGGCCTGGCCCTAATATTTTTGAAAAAGTGCAATATTTTTCACTAAGTGAATTGTGATGTCCTTTAGTTGTTCAAAATTTAACTTCATTTCTGATATATTCAGGGGGGCGTCCTTTAGATGCTCTCAGAGCATGAACCAAAAATTAGGACTCAGCTCTTTACCAAGTGGCACAAATTGCAAAACTCTATTGGCTCTGAATTTTACTGCTTTATTACATAACCATATCTCCTTTTCTGATTTCGATTATTACTCACTAATCTCTTCCAGTTCATTAGTTGGGTATTGGCTGCAACTTGTCTTGTGATTGCTACCCAGTAGCTTCGTGCAACTTTGTCACTTATCAAGCTCAAATTAAACAACTGGTCTTACCAGGATTTTTCTCTCTTCCTTGGGCTCATATATTATTTAAAATTTATTTCTTAAAGTACTTTATTTCTAACATTAGAGCAAACAGTTTGCAGTAAACCATATTCCCCGTTACTTGTGAGTACTCATGACTAGGCAAAATCAGTATATTACATCTCTTGATTCCCCTGATTTAGGAACCTGTTGTTCCATCATAAAACAGAACTTGACTAAAAAAATAAAAAATAAAAAAAGATAGAATTGGATCAATTTGAAAAATATGGTTATGCAGAAGTCTGTTCTATTCTTCATGCTATTACAAAATTTTTCAAATTGGTTTTGCTTGACATGTTCTTATATTTTTCAACTAAAAAATTATGACAGATGGGAAAATTGGTATCTTTCATGTTGTTAAAGGAACAAGGTTCAGGATAAGAACTGTGTCATGCACTTCTGTATTTTTACCATTGCAAAGTTCTAGCCATTGAGTAAGTGCTTAATAAGTTTCTGTTGAATTGAATTTCTTGGCCATTTTCTAGATTATAGTTTCAGACTAGTTTCCTAGGTCTGAAAAGTGACAGCTAATAATTTTGTTGAAATTCTAAAAGAAACATAAATATATATTTAGTGTACACTGAGGAAGCTAAAATAGGAATCCTGCTTTACAATACCTAGAAATTCCCCCCAAAAAACTCTTAGGCCTTAAATTCTAAATGAGCTACACCTTTGGGTTCAAGCAAGGATATTTTATCCAAATTCAAAGTCATGTGTGTGCACAAGCAGAAGTGTATAATATTTTGGGGTTATATATATAAGTATATATATTATGTAAAATATAATTACACTTATATACATATTTAATATATATATATAATATTTTGATATGGGATTAAGAAATGTAGTTTAAAAGCCCTAAAACTATTTGCAGGCTTTCATTTGCATGTATAGTGTGTGGTAACGGGAAAAAGAATCCTTCTCAATCTGAAAGAATATGCAAAAGCATTCTTTAGATACATAAATTGGAGTTTCATCTGGAAACAGGATCTAATCTACAGGACTGAGTATAGGAATATTTTATCTTGCATTGTTACAGAGCGGACAAAAAATGAGTGATTTGGGAATGTGCAGGGTACATGTGGACAGGAATGGGCTAGTAGTGAAGCACAGTGGAAGAAGTGAACTTACTCTGGGATATAGCCTACTGACTAATTAGTACAGAGAGGAAAATTTTAATGCCATGCTATTTTTTTTCTTTGAAAACCATAGAAACAAAAACATTTGTCTTAATTTTAAAGATCAATTTAATTTTAGCTACTGCTTGTTCTAAATGTTCATTTTCTCTGAATTTATTTCACTGACATTTTACTTCATTGCCTCATGTAGTTTAGAAGAAGGTTTGAGGACACTAAATAAGCTATCAACAGCTATCAAGCACTTTGGAATGCAACAAAAAGCAAAGAAAAGCCCAGCAAATTACATTTAAACCTTAGGTCTATAGTGTGGGTCACTTTTTTAGGGGTGACTTGGTTTGTACATGATTTATAATGGAATAACTATTTTTTTCACAGGAATTATAATATTTAATATTGTTATCACAACAAGGAATAAACAATTGCTTAAGGAAATGGGTGATCTCCGTTCTCTGAGCTACAGTGCTGACTCAGTCATGCAGAACTAATTTCCTGGCGGTCTCTGAATGCACATAAAGCTGCTCTGTAGCTGCCGCTGACAATGAACTAGTGACTGGAAAAAGGAATCTTAAACACAGTCACATCTCCTGACTGTTAAAATCCTGTTCACAAGGCACGCTGATCTAATACGCTGCACGACAGGAATAACATTTAAAAAAAAATAGCTAAACAGTATACAAAGTTTCTCCTCTTCTATTTTTTTTTGCGGGGGGGGGGGGCGTTGTTGCTAGGCAACTAAATCATTTTTACATATATTCCTCAGAGCACTAAAATTCTATTTTTGGTATTTCTCTCCCATGAGTAATTAAATGTTAAAAAGTTTGCTAGATACATAATTTTATAGTAAATATTTGTCATGTCATCTTAAATGAGGCAATTGTTTACTTTCCAATGACCATTTCAAAGAAAGTCCTAAAACAATTTGAGTAGAGTGTCACAGGAAGAGAGTTAATATCTGATACTTAAAAAGGAATACACTACTTTAAATAATTTGTAACCTAATTACAATGGTTGGCTTGCTAATTAGTGTTTATTGATTGGATGGATCAAGTGATTGGGTTTTGTTTAAAGTGCAAATATTAGAACCAAATTGATTCCTTGAATAGATTTTACTACTAAGCATAAATAAAGCTGCAAGTTGCATCATACACTTACCCCATGTGGTTTCCCAAGGGACTAATTGTACTGGTAATCTCCTGGGCATATAAAAGACTTTACTGCCCTCTAGTAGTTACAGAGTTTGTCAAATTCATTTGGGAAATCAAGTGTATTTAGGAAGTTAGAGCTATCTGAGAGAAAAATAGTATCAGTATCTAAGAGTAAAGATTAACTTAAGTGTGTTAAAATTAGAAATAGGGTAAGATAAAAATTTTTCCATTTTTATGTTGTTACCATAAAATTCAATTAGAATATAGTCCTAATGAATACATCCTTTTGAATCAAGCTTTACTGACCTTTTCATTACACATGATACTTTTTAATGAACATCAATTTTTTTGAAAGAGCTAAATATGAAGAAGTAGGTTATTTTACATATTGGAAGTCATGATATGGAATAAAATGAGTTGGAGCTTTAAAAATGCACAATTAAGTTCATTAGAGTAGATTAAGTTTAAAACAATTGTTTAACATTTTTATCTACTGATTTGGCCATCAGTTTTAAACATGAATAAACAATGCTTTCACTTAATTTAAAAATAATGTGCCTTATTCACTTAATATACCTATATGACTATTTTTCAAACCATCAAAGCCTAGAAACCAGGAGTTAGAAGTAACCTTAGTATCTTATTTTGCCCACTAATTAATTTGGGAGGACTTTTACATTTTCAAGTGTTTGAAACTTTTCAAATGTAAATATTTGTCATTAATGTGTAATTCTAGCCAGTAAAATTTGTTTTGGAAATTTGGAGATTGCTTTTGTGTGTTTCAGGTTATGACCAATTTCTAAAAATGTCTTATGGAAAATTAAAAACATATATTGTATGTTAGGTAAAGAAGCTCAAAATACATATTAACATGTTTCCTTATTGTTTATTTTATACAATCCTCCTGGTCTTTATGTTTGTACATGATGTGCCATAAAGTGACTACTGTGTTTTTAGTTTTTACATTCTTTTATTTTTTTAAGTATTTATTTATTTTGAGAGCCCCCGAGAGAGAGATAGTGTGCACAAGTGGGGGAGGGGTGGAAAGAGAAAGGGAGAGAGATAGAGAATCCCAAACAGGCTCCATACTGTCAGCACAGAGTCGGTTATGGATCTCAAACTCAAGAACCTTGAAATTGTGACCTGAGCCAAAATTGGATACTTAACTGACTGAGCTACCCAGGCACCCCTAGTTTTTACATTCTAATTGCATTTCTATCCATTTTTTTAATAGTCCAGTCTATATTTCTTGCTATATTATTTAACCGAGGCCTATACAGTTTATGTTTTCATTATAAATTTAACCTTCATCGGAATAAATGTTACTTACATTTGTGCTTTTTATTTGAATTCCTTTCTCATGTTAATATTCCAATTTTACTTTGTTTTTTCATGAGTTTTGCTCATTATTTCTATTTAAAAACTTTTATACCATTTTGGTACTTATGAGCAGTTGTGGACATCTTTTACTGTTTCTGTTTGCTGTTCTTTCCTTCCCTTTGTGAAAGCTTCCTGCTTTACTTGTGGGGCTTACTGTATAGTCTATCTTCACTGCCACAGGGGTGGCTCTGTGATTCCCACACACCAGGATAGTGATTGGTTCAGAAAAGTATTTGTAGCTGTAGGTGGGCCAGAGTCATTTCTTTCTCTGTGAACCACTCATTACTAATATTTTTTTAATGTTTATATATTTATTGAGAGAGAGAGAGAGAGAGAGAGAGAGAGAATCTCAAGCAGGCTCCAGCTATCAGCACAGAGCCTACTTGATCCCACGACTGTGAGATCATGACCTGAGCTGAAGTCAGGTGCTTAACCAACTGAGCCACTCAGGTGCCCAACTATGTTACATTTTAAATGTATCAATTTGGAAGTACAAAGATGCAACTGATTTCACATATGACAGAATCCAGTGTTTCAAAAGCAGCCTTGGGACTCCAGGGCTCTCCATCTTTCACTTCATTTTCCAGTTCTGACTCCATCCACTAAAAAGCTCTCTCCATGTTGTGACCAAGATGTAAACAAGTCATAACTATAGACTTAAAAAGGAGGCGCCTTGGTGGCTCAGTTGGTTCAGCGTCTGACTCTTGATTTCCGCTCAGATCATGATCTCACAGTTTATGGGTTGAAGCCCTGCATTAGGCTCTCCACTCCTAGCACAGAGCCCTCTTCAGATCCTCTGTCTCCCTCTCTCTCTGCTCCTGCCCCGTACACACACACTCTCTCTCTCTCAAAAATAAATAAACATTAAAAAATGTAACATCATCACATTAAAAATCACTTACCTGTGATGGTAGGCTGATATACAGATTTTCCAATTACATGAGAGACGTTAAGTATGGTAAAATAATTCTTTGAAAGACAAGTGATAAAGCATTGTGAAGAATGAATACATTATTAATATGCCAATAAATTTCATATGCCGAGTTATATTTTTGCTTTAGAAATAAGAGACCTTACTAAAATATAAATAGGAAGTTTTATATCTATACCTATACCTATACCTATATCTATATCATTTATATCTATATCTATATCTATATCTATATCCTCTATCTATCTATCTATCTATCTATTATATATATTTATCTACCTATATATTTATCTCAATCTGGGTCTGCTTATTAGGAAACTAAAATCTTTTTTATGTTTACTCTTTAAACAAACATATTCATTTTAATATCTTGTCATTAAAATTTATTTTATATATATCAACATATTTAAAAAATTTAGATGATATACAACAGTAGTTAAGTACACAGTTTCTGGAAATATTTTGCTTACTTCCAATTCTGGCTTCCTGGCTGTGTGAAAATGGATACTTAGTTAATCCATTTCTGTACAATAAGGGAATAATAACACCCACTTTGTAGGGTTCTTGTGAGAAATAAAATTATAGCTGACTCTTGAACACTTCAGGGAATAAGAATGCAAACATATTGGACAGTGTAAAATCCACATACAACTTTTGACTCCCCCAAAACTTAACTATTAATAGCTATCATTGACGATAAGCCTTACCAATAACATAGTCAACTGATACATACTATGTATGTTACATGTACTATATACTGTATTCTTACAATAAAGCAATCTAGAGAAAATAAAATATTAAGAACTGATAAGGAGGAGGAAATACACTTATAATACTGTATTGTATTGATCAAAACTAAATTTACATAATCTGGTTATAAGATACATTGTCAGTACCTATATGAATATTGTGTTATAGGATATAAAGCACCGTAGATGTTATATGTATTACTAAAAACAGACACCAAAAATGAAAATGTAATGTGAAAAAGAAATTCGTATTTATTTTCAGGCATAATGACTCATGCATTGATAATGAAGAAACAGGAATATAATTGCTTTATTATACCTTAGCGTAATCAATATTCTTGCATCACGGTAGTCTAGCCTAATACATGAATTGTTAAAAAAGTTTTATGGCATGTAGTACTAGTCATATTCATAATACAGTGTTGGAAACGTTATTACATTAAACAAATCACTCGACTGTGTTGAGAGTCAGATAGGCAGATTCTCTAGTTACATGACAGACAAACTGTATAAGGTAATTCTTTGAAAGCAAATTTATAAAATGGTAAGAAGATGAATATACTATACTTTCATATTAAGTATGCCTACATAAGGATAGGCTACCCACTTCCATAAAAGTTCTGCCATGATTCCACATGACGAATCTGTAGGAAAATTACTGTTCATTACTTGCAAGTGGATCATCATAAAGGTCTTCATCCTTGGCATCTTCACATTGACCTCCTCATAGGTTGAGGAGGAAGAAAAGGAGGGGTTGGTTTTACTGTCTCAGAGGTGGCAGGAGCACAGAGACTGAAGTCATAAAGGAGGTGGAAGGGCAGGCAGGAAAGGAAGACACACTCTGTGTAACTTTCTGAAAAAAAAACATTGTAATTTCTATCTGGCTTTTTTGATTTTTCATTTCTCTAAAATGTTTCTGTACAATACCAATTCTTCTGCTGTTTGCTTTAGTTTCAGTGTCTGTCCCATAGAATGGTACACCTCATAAGGCTTAAATAATCAGAATCTTCTGCTTGAATAATATCAATTTGTTTTCTGACACCACTTCTAGGTCTTCTTCTTCATCCATCATCTGGCATTGGCTCAAAAGCACTCAACTCCAGCAAGTTGTCTTCGGTTAATTCCTCTGGTATGGTATCTTTTAGCTCTTGACTTTCTTCAAGATCAATATCTTGAAACCCTCACCCCCTAACTTTTTTTTTTATATATACACAATCTCTTTCATGATTTCCCTGATTAACTCTGTTGTAAATTCTGTGAAATCATGTACAATATCTAGACATAGATTTTCTCCAGTAGGAATTTCTTGTTTTAGCTGTGATGGCTATTATGGTTTTTTCTGTAACAATGATGGTATCTGTGATAGTATAATCTTTCCTGACTTTCACAGTGTTTTCTCCATCAGGGTTCCTTCATAGCATTGATCTTCCTTTCCATAGAATACCATGTCTAATGAGCATTAAAAGTCCTTATGACTCCCTAGTTTATAGACTGAATTAGAGACCTTGTGTTTGTTGGCAAGGAGGCCACGTTGGTACCTTTGATATTAAACTCACGGGGTTCTGGGTGGCCAGGGACACTGCTCAATGTCAAAAGAAGTTCCAGGGGCGCCTGGGTGGCGCAGTCGGTTAAGCGTCCGACTTCAGCCAGGTCACGATCTTGCGGTCCGTGAGTTCGAGCCCCGCGTCGGGCTCTGGGCTGATGGCTTGGAGCCTGGAGCCTGTTTCTGATTCTGTGTCTCCCTCTCTCTCTGCCCCTCCCCCGTTCATGCTCTGTCTCTCTCTGTCCCAAAAATAAATAAACATTGAAAAAAAAAATTAAAAAAAAAAAAAAAAAAAAAAAAAAAGAAGTTCCAAAGACAGTCCCTTAATGACAAAGTACTTCCTGACTTCAAGGACAAAGCACTGATGGAACCAACTCAGAAAAAGTGTTTTTATTGTTCAGGCCTTGTACAACCAAACACTGGCAGGTGGTATTTATCTTTTCCTTTCAAGACTGGAGGTTAGCAACTTTATAGATAAGGGCAGTCCTAATCATAAACTTCATCACATTTGCACTTTTCAGTGGAGTTAGCCTATCCCTTACTGCCTTAAATCTTGGTGCTTGCTGCTTTTTCTTACTAATAAATGTTCTTTGTGGCATTTTCTTTCCAGAATAGTGCACTTTTATCTGCATTAAAAATTGTTTAGGCAGACATATCCTTTCTTCTCAATGATTTTCTTAATGGTGTCTGGGAACTAACATCTGTTGCCTCTTGGTGGGCAGAAGTTGCTTCTTCTGTTATTTTTACTTTTTTTTTAAGCCAACCCTCTTTCTAAAATTATCAAAACATCCTTTGTTGGCATTCAGTTCTCCAGTTTAGATCTTTTACCTTCATCTTGCTTTCTTTATTTTTTTTGAATCATTTAGAATCTATAGGTATGCCTTTCTTATAACAGTCTTGTGCTTACATAAACTCTGCTTTTTTAAATATGACATAAAAATGTATTTTGCAAAAAGTGCAAGGTTTTCAGGCCTGCTGGTGTAGCTCCAATGATGGCTTCATAAATTTTCTTTTTGTTTTATACAGTTGTCCTTATGCTGGATTCATTTATCTTGAAATGGTGGGCAACCACAGTGACAGACTTCAGTCTACAGTACATAAGAAGCAATTCAGCTTTTTCTTGTAGTGACATGACTTTTCTCTATTTCGTGGGAGCACTTCCAACATCACTAGTGATGCTTTGTATGGGTCTCATGGTATTTTCCAAGTTTTAAGGCATTGCACTAAACATGATGAAAAATACACAAGAACCAGGAGAGATAACTTTTTACTGTGACATGCAATTTGTGGAGGAGATGAACTGCTCACATGGAAATGATTAGCATCACACGGTGTTTTAAGCAGAAACTTGCAACACTTGAGCTTACTGTAATAGCAACAAGATGTAGCTATGGAATTATTATAGTAGTACACTATGTACTACAGTTAATTTTATGCAGTTATTTAATACTGGGTGTTTGTTTATATTTCTCTTGACTGCAAGTGGTGCCGTGTACAGTTTGTGTTTGTGTGCATAAGTTTTGATATATTTTAACTTTTTGTAATGGATTTGTGTATGTTTCAGGAAAATAAATGATAAAATAGACTAGTATTTATGTACAATATACATTCATGACATACCTTTTTCTTAAATTTCTCAGTATTTCTAGTCTATTAGTACATCTTTCAGGTTTTTTTACATTGTTACGAAACTTCAAATATTTCCAATACTTTCATTTTAAAAAATAAGCATTTAAAACCTATTCTTCACAAACTAGTCCAAAAAATAGAAGATGTAGGAAAGCTTCCAAATTTATTCTATCAGGCCAGCATTACTCTGATTCCAAAACCAGAAAAAGACACTACAAACAAGAGAACTACAGGCCACTATCCCTAAATTTAGATGCAAAAATCCTTCACAAAATAGTAGCAAACCAAATCTGAGGTTATCTTAAAAAAACTATTCACCATGGGATACCTGAGTGGCTCAGTTCATTGCCCATGGGACTTTTGATTTCAGCTCCCAGAACCGTTGGATTAAGCCCAGCACTGGGTTCTGCGCCAACCATGGACCTTGCTTGAGATTCTCTCTCTCTCTCTCTCTCTCTCTCTCTCTCTCTCTCTCTCTCTCTCCCCCTCTGCATCTCTCCCCTGCTCATGCTCTCTCTCTTAAAAAAATTCACTGGGATGCACAAGTGGTTCAATACTGAAAAATCTATCAATGTGATATATCACATCAACAAGAGAAAGATAAAAACTATGTGATTATTTCAGTAGATGCAGAAAAAGCATTTGACAAAGTACAATATTCATTCATAATAAAAACTGTCAACAAAGTAGATTTACAAGGAACATATCTCAATGTGATAAAGACCATATGTGAAAAACCCACAGCTAACATTATTCTCAATGGGGAAAAATTGAGAGCTTTTCCTCCAAGATCAAGAGCAGACAGGAATATCCACTCTCACCATTTTTGTTCAACAGGGTAATGGAAGTCATAGCCATGTCAATCTGACAAGAAAAAAAAAGCAATAAAAAGCATTGGTAAGGAAGAAGTAAAATTTTAACTATTCTCAAATGATATATAGTGTATATAGAAAACCATAAAGATAGTATTCCACCAAGAAACTAGTAGAACTGATTAATGGATTCAGTAAGGTTTCAGGATACAAAATCAATAGAGAACTCCATTGAATTTCTACACACTAATAATGAAGAAGCAGAAGGAGAAATTAAGAAAGAAATCCCATTTATAATTTCACCAAAAATAATAAAATACCCAAGAATAATCTTTTAAAAAAATTTTTTTTAACGTTTTATTTATTTTTGAGACAGAGAGAGAGCATGAACGGGGGAGGGCCAGAGAGAGAGGGAGACACAGAATCTGAAACAGGCCCCAGGCTCTGAGCTGTCAGCACAGAGCCTGACGCGGGGCTCAAACTCACAGACTGTGAGATCATGACCCGAGCTGAAGTCGGACGCTCAACCAACTGAGCCACCCAGGCGCTCCAAGAATAATCTTAACCAAGCAGGTTAAAGACCTGTGTTCTGAAAACTATAAAACATTGGTGACAGAAATCGAAGATGACACAAACAAATAGAAAGATACTCCATGCTCATGGATTGGAAAAACAAATATTGTTAAAATGTCCACCTACCCAAAGTAATCTACAGATTTAATGCAATCCCTATCAAAATGCCAACAGCATTTTTCACAGATCTAAAATAATCCTAAAATTATCCTAAAATTTGTATGGAAACACAAGAGACCCCAAATAGCCAAGCAATCTTGAAAAAGAACAAAATTGGAGGTATCACAATCCCCCATTTCAACAAATACTACAAAGCTGTAGTAATGAAAACAACATGGTACTGGTACAAAATACACACACAGATTAATGGAACAGGATAGAAAGCCCAAAAATAAGCCCATGATTGTATGGTCAATTTTAATCTTTAACAAAAGAGGCAAGAATATGCAATGGGAAAAAGACCATCTCTTCAACAAGTGGTGTTTGGAAATCTGGACAGCTACACACAAAAGAAGCATACTGGACAACTTTACAACACCATTCACAAAAATAAACTCAAAGTGGATTAAAGACCTAAATGTGAGACCTGAAACATAAAAATCCTAGAAGAAAACACAGGCAGTAATTTCTCTGACATTGACAATAGCAACCTGTTGTTAGATATGTATTCTGAGGCAAAGGAAACAAAAGCAAAAGTAAACTATTGGGACAACATCATAACAAAAAATACTTCTGCATAGCAAAGGAAAGAATCATAAAACTAAAAGACGGCCACTGAATGAGAGAACATATTTGCAAGTGACATATCCAATAAAGTGTTAGCATCCAAAATATATAAAGAACTTCTACAATACCACAAAAATCAAATAATCCAAGTTAAAAATGGCAGAAGGCATGAACAGACATTTCTCTAAAAAATACATACAGATAGCCAACAGACACATCAAAAGATGCTCAGTATCACTCATGATTAGGGAAACACAATCAAAACCACAATGAGATATCACCTCATACCTATCAGAATGGCTAAAATAAAAAAATGAAAGAAACAAGTGTGGTGAGGATATGAATTAAAAGGAACCCTTGTGCACTATTGGTGGCAATGGAAACTGGTGCAGCCTCTGTGAAAAACAGTATGGACATTCCTCAAAAAATTAAAAATAGAATTATTATATGAACCAGTATTCAATCACTGGCTATTTACGTAAAGAATACAAAATGCTAGTTCAAAAGGATATATGTACCACTTTGTTTACTGCAGCATTATTTACAGTAGCCAAATTATGGAAGCAGCCCCAGTATCCACTGATGCATAAATAGATAAGAAATGATTTTTATCTACAATGGAATATTACTGAGCCATAAAAAAGGAATAAATCTTACCATGTACAGCAGCATGGATGGATTTAGAGAGTATAATGCTAAGTGCTAAGTAAAATTAGTCCCAGAAAGACAGATAACATATGATTTAACTCATATGTGGATTTTAAGAAATAAAACAAAGAAACAACAAAAAAAAGACCCAAACCAAAAAACAGACTCTTAAGAACAAACTGGTGGTTACCAGAGGAAAGGTGGGTGGGGGGAATGGGTGACATAGGTAAGGGAGATTAAGAGTACGTTTATCATGATGAGCACTGAGTAAGGCAAAGAATTGTTGAATTACTATATTGCACACCTGAAACTAATATAACACTGTATATTAAGTATACTGAATTAGAATAAAAAATAAATACTCATTTAAATAGACTCATGGAGTTCAAACCCATGTTGTTCAAGGGTCAGCTTTGTATGTAACCTTAATAAGCATTGATAACTACAAAGTGCTTAGAAAACAATGAGACATATAATATACATGTTAGCTAAGGTTTGAAATTCTATTTTAATTTTCTTTATCAATGAATTAAGTATGCATATTTTCTATGATAAAGAGATCTTTTTTCTATTTAAAAAATATACTAATGGCATTTCTATTTATTTTATTTAAAGCTTATATATTTATTTTGAGAGAGTGTGGGGTGAGGGGCAGAGGGAGAGGGAGAGAATACCAAGCAGGATTCCTTCTGTCAGCTTAGAGCCTGGTGTGGGTCTTGATCTCAAAAACCATGAGATTATGACCTGAGCCAAAATCAAGAGTTGGAATCTTAATCCAATTAGTCACTCCTAAGACATCTCTATTTTTATGTAAACCTATCATGGGTTAAATTTGTTTCTCTCTCATAATATTAAGAGCAAAAAGATCTGCAGACAGATTTTCTTTCACAGGAACAGTGTGTGTGTGTGTGTGTGTGTGTGTGTGTGTGTGTGTTTAATGATTATACTCATGCTCATTACTTCTGTTTGTTCGCCTATCTTCCCCAGCAGTACCTATAAATCATGGGTTGGGTCTCCATTCTCAGCCCTTCTTATTTATCATCTATTTTACTTTCATCTATATTTCATTTTCTCTGGATTCTGAGGAAGCTTTTGTCACTCATTTCTCTGCAATGTTGAATCTCCTTTCTAGGGACTCTTACTGGGGAATTTTATTCTAATATTTTAGGTAGTTTTTATTTTGTTTTCTGTCTTTATTGGAATCCTTTTTTACTTCTGTACCCTGAGTCACTCAGTCCATTGTCTTTTAATCTAATCTTTAATCTCATGTTTCACAGCAGCTACATCTTGTATTTGTATTATAGCTGTACAAAGTAGATGCATTCCAAATATTTAGCTTCCTAGAAAAAACCTAAAAATGTATAATTTGTCTCTCAATCTTTAAAGAAATTCTCCCTTTTTATTATTACATTACAGAATGTTCTCTCCTTTTCTTTGTTATTGGTAATGATTTATTCATCTTAAATTAGAGTGGTTCTATATAAGATTGATGTTTACTAACAGAGAGATATGAATTATTTTGCATTCATGTTAATGCTTAGATGGGCATGGGCAGAGTCCTTCTTTGTAGTTTACAACTGTACTGCCTAGATGTATATACACAAACAACAAATTCTCATGACCTTACAGCATTTGCATAAAAAAACTTTAGTGGCTAAGAAGAAACTTTTTCCTGCTCCCATTGACTGGTTATCTCTGTGGAGAAAAATGTATTCCTGTATAATAAAATGCAATTGGTCCTTCTCTGATCAGGAGGAATGCATTAAAACACCACAATTTAAGTAGACAGTGTCAAGGACACTCTCAGACTTCACTTCTAATACCACCTTTTTATTCTGAGAAACTAAAGAAAAAGAGAACTTGTCTGATAGACTTACTTAGTGATGGGTTAGTAAAAACCCTGGAGATGTCCCTCTAAATGGATGGAGGGATAAATGTACCTATGATAATTGGATAGTGTGAGAACTAGCAGCAACAGTGTGGGATTAGGGGGCAGAATAATGGACTCCTCTCAGAAATTTCCACAAAAGAATGAATATGAAGTTTCTAAATTGATAAACTCTAAGATTTTGTAGTGGTGAATCTTAAGAGAGTTGGGGTCAATCTATTATAACAGGTTTCATGTTTGACCCTGTTAATATTGTTGATCAGTCATAGCATCCATTGATCAATATTAACTTTTCAATATGATTTCTCATTGAAAGACTGTTGTCTTATGTTCTGATATTTCAGTGCTATTTTGATTTTTTTAACTTGTGGTTCTTTGTGGCTATTTATATTAACAGTTGACTTCTATTTTATACTAAAACTGGTATTATACATAAACATTTTTAATAGACTTCTAGTTCTAACAATGAATCAGACAAATTAATATGAAAAGGCTGCTGTTACAAAATATAGAGAGACTCTGAATAAAATTTATCTCATGTATTTTTAAGTGACCACTAGAGCATCCCAGAAACTAAACAAAACTCTGAGTCTAAAAACAAATAATAATAATAGGTGAAATCAAAGTATGAGTGGTTGAATACCTAAAGTGATCCTAAGGCCATTCCAGAGGGTTTTCAGTTTAATATCTAAGGAGTTTGGTTTATAACATCTTTGAGAGAAAAAACAAGACCTTGTTTGGTTGTATAGAAGGTAATGGAAGGGAACCAAAACCTTAAAACAGTAGGAATTTACCACTGGTAGAGCAGTAAGACTTTTCTATATTTCTGTTTAGACTCTAGGTCAGAAAAAAATATTTTACCTATGGATTTGTAACCAAGAGACTAAATCTTAAATATGTTTAGATTGCAAATTTATCTGAGTGAGACAGAAAGTCCCAAGCTGAGAAGTTAAGATGAAAATATATTCCAAGTCAAGAACCATCTGGTAAAAGCAAATGTAAAGATGCTCTGTAGGAAAGTAGAGTCAACTCAATTCTTAGAGGATGTCCATAGGAAATTTTTACTTAAGTTTAGATCAAGGATTACTATTCCTTGTATTGGTTAACTGTAATACCTTGTATTGGTATATACAATTGGTATATACAATACCTTGTATTGGTAACTGTATTCCAAGTATTGGTTAACTGTAATAAGTAGACTACTCATTTTCTCAGAACAAGTGACAAAGTGGCATAAATATAGATCTAAACCAAGACTTAGACTATGGCCATAGCTGCATGAAAGTACGGGAAGATACCAAGATAGTGAAGAAATACTGGATCAAAATCTAGGAGATGTTAGAGACCCAGGGACATGAACACATCATTTGGGTCTTTTACTCTGGAGACATTTGTCCATTTTGAAAGGGACTGTACTGACAATCTGAAAATTTGGGCAACAGTTCTGACAATCCCAAATTACTAGTGGTCAGATGTTATTAAAGTTTAAGACCTGTCAAGTAATATATGTGAATGAACATACTTTCTGTGAGTGGAGACAGAAGTTGCACCCTACAAGTAAGGACAAATCAGAAATAAAAATAATCTAACAGAGACTATAGCTCAATTTAAGATCATCTGAATCCCTGAATTGGATTGTATTTTCCTCAGATTGATTCTCCCCAGGCACCTGGCAAATGCAAAGCAAGTTCTCTGTGAAAGAAAATAACATTATCCAAGGCCTGAAATTATTTCTGCAATTTTTATGTACAATAGCCACCACTCAATCAAAACTAACCAGACACATCAAGAGATAAGGCAATGTGATTCTAAACCATAGCAAACAATAGATAATTGAAACAGAACCACAGGGGATCCAGATAATGAAGTTTTCAGAAAGACATTAAAATAATTGTGCTTAATATGCACAATGAAATACAAGCAACATTGAGATTTTCAGCAGATAATTAGAGTATAATAAGAACCAAATAGAAATTCTATAACTGAAAACCACAATAACCAAAATTAAGAAAGAACATGATGTCTTTAATATGGATGCTTGACCCACCCTCCAATATGTGCCCTCTCAGATGGGGTAATGTTCTATGATTATAGTAAATTCTATCTTTATTTTCATGTACATAATCTTTTGTGAGCTGACCCCTGGTGTTCTTATTATTTTTTAAAATGCAATCTCATTTGCACTGTATTGTATATGAACTGATCAATTTTATTATATGTGTGAGTATAGCTATATACCTCTATATATACATACTTAATGTACATATATTTCCCTGTTTTTGCATCCTTTGATTGTGTAAGTGGGTATCTAAATGATATTTCAATTAGACGCCATACTGAATCACTCCATCATGAGTATTTTAATGAAAAGTAGGGAAAAAAAGTAGGCACTGATTCCATCTGCATCTTAAATTTGAATATGTGTTAATTCATTCAATCATCAAACCTTAAAATTTTTTTTAATGTTTATTTATTTTTCAGAGAGACAGAGTATGGCCGGGGGGTGGGGCAGAAAGAGAAGGAGACACAGAGTCCGAAGCAGACTCCAGGCTCTGAGCTGTCAGCACGGAGCCTGAGGTGGGGCTCAAACTCATGTTCTGTGAGATCATGACCTGAGCTCAAGTCGGACACCCAACCAACTGAGCCACCCAGGCACCCCTCAATCATCAAACTTTTAAAGATTGTTTTCTTCTTTTTGTGCCAGCAATTCATTGCCATGTACTGAAGTTTCAGTGATGAACAAGAAATATCCCTTACTTCAATGGGCCTATGTATTAAGTAAGAGATGATTAAACAAGCAATTAATTTTCTATATAATTAATTTTATGTTAGAACTAAGTGCAAGATGGCAACTTTTAGAATTATCTCTCACCCACTCTACAGGGAATGGGAAAGTCTTTTAAAACCAGTTGCTTTTACCCTAAATCTAAAGGATCAGTATTTGAGGATTGGAAGACATAGCATTTTAAGTGAGACATTAACATCTTTAGAATTCTGCCATGGATGGAAGAATAATTTAAGGCAAAGTGTAAGTGTCAGGAAAGACAGATATATATATAGGATCACAAAGGGTATTATCCCCATTTTAATGAAATTCTACTAGGAATATGGAACTATTTAAGATTTATAAAAATGGGAAAACACCAAAAATATTTTATGTTTCAAAAAATGCGTCTAGATGTGGTATGGTAAAAAGATTGCTCTGGTCTAATCAAGAAGACAAGATATCATAGCAGTAATTCAGAGAAAATTTATAGGGCTAAAGTTATCTTCAGTGGATATCCTTCTTGAACATGACTTCAAAAATATTAAATAGAATAGACAGGGACTGGAAATTGGTTGAATATAGAGAAGAGTGAGAGAGATGCCATAAGAATGTACCTCAGTTCCTGGCTTGCACAATGTGTATATGTTACTGCATTTTCACAGATAAGAATTTCTGGAAGTGGAGTAGATCTGAAGGGAAATTTCATAGGCTCAATTTCAGTCACTTTGAGTTTGAAATGTATGTTTTAGGATAATTAAAAATGTTCCAGGGAATTTAAAAAAATAATTTATGATTTTGTATTTTGAAAAGAGATTTTTACAATAGATTCATATGTGTTTAATCAGCTAATAGATAAAACTGAAGTCATTGTTGTGGATAAGCACATGTCAAATAGTGATATGGAATCATGGGCAAAGACCTCTTTGTGGTCCATGAATAAACTTAGAGGAATCAAAACTTCATTTGAAAACAATGAAATAAAATAGTACAAAATGCAAAATATCAGCATTGCACGTAGTTCAGGTAAACATTTCAAAAATACTTTTGTTTCAATTTAATATAAATCATACATGTATGCTAAGTCACAATGCAAAATTTAGTTTTTACATTGAACCACAGTCAAAAACTTTTAAAGCTGTTGATTAGAGTGTATTGCATAAAAGGAGGGAGGCTTAGCATTATGATAATAAAAACTGCAATATTTATAAGTTCAGCAAGAGAAAAGCCAGTCAGACTGATGGAGAAGAAAAGCAGATATTGAAGAGGTGCTGTCCTCAAGTCCTACCATGGACAACGTGGCAAACATTTTGACCAATGCTGAGTGCTTAAGTAAGACACATGGGTTAAAAAAGGTGGGTGGCGCGGGGGGAAGCAATCACTACTGGCTCCAATGTTCTTGTTATTCAAGGGAGAAAAATGCTTATGAGTTGAAATTGACAGCCTGAACTCACTCACCCCCACTTAAAATCCCACTGATTTAACTTTCAAATATTTTGAGGATCTTTCCACTTTTCTCCATTATCACGACCAGCATACTATTCCTAGCAACTTCCAATATTTGTGTAATAGCCTCTTAACTATTCTATTTGTGTGTGTGGTTATATCTTTTTAAGCTCTATTCATGCTACATCCAAAGTAATCCTTTCAAAATCAAATGCACATTTTATTCACTTACTACTCCCAGGTTGATTCAGTGTAATAATTCTGATATGTTGCTTTCCAGTCATATTTGCATTTGTAAATTATCTGCACGGTTATAATTATTCTAAATATTTCCCTTTTACAAAATTATAGAAATAGCCCTCTAGAATTTTATATTCTACTTTTTATTTATGTTTTTAAAATTATACCAAACTTCCAGATTTTTTGTATATTTTTTGCATAGATTTTTTTGTATATTGATTTTTAAAATATTTTGATTCCAGTAGAATTAAGGTACAGTGGTATGTTAGTTCTAGATACATAATACAGTGATTCAGCAATTCTATGCATTACTCAGTGCTCAAGACAAGTGTACTCTTAATCCCCTTCACCAATTTCACCCCCCCCCCACCTCCCCTCTGGTAACCATTAATTTGTTCTTTTATACTTGAGCCTGTTTTTTTTGGTTTGTCTCTTTTTCTTCATTCCTGTGTTATGTTTCTTAAATTCCACATATGAGGGAAATCATACGATATTTGTCTTTCACTGATTGATTTATTTCACTTAGCATTAAACTCTCCAGATCCATTTATGTTGTTGTAAATGGCAAGATTTCAGTTTTATTATGGCTGAGTTATATGTATATATTTCTTTATCCATTTATTGATGGATGCTTGGGCTGCTTTCATATTATTGTAAATAATGCTGCAGTAAACACAGGGGTGCATATATCTTCAAATTAGTATTTCCATATTCTTTGGGTGAATACCCCATAGTGGAATTATTGGATCATATGTTAATTCTATTTATTATTTTCTGAGGAACCTCAATACTGTTTTCCACAGTTGCTGCACCAGTTTCCATTACCACCAACAATTCACGAGTATTCCTTTAATCCACATACTTGCCAAAACTTGTTTACTGTGGTTTTGATTTTAGTCATTCTAACAGGTATGAAGTGATATCTCATTGCAGTTTTGATTTGCATTACCCTCATGGTTTGTGACATTGAGCATACTTTCATGTATCTGTTGGCCATCTGTAGGTTTTCTTTAGAGCAGTCTGTTCATGTCTTCTGCCTTTTTTTAAAAACTGGATTATTTGTTTTGGGATTATATAAATTACATAACTTCTTTATATTTTTTGGTTGCTTGTCCTTTATCAGATATATTATTTGCAAAAATCTTCTCACATTCAGTAGGTTGCCTTTTAGTTTTGTTGATTCTTCCCTTAGCTACACAGAAGCTTTTTATTATGATGTAGTCCCAATAGTTTATTTTTACTTTTGTATTCCTTGCCTCAGAAGACATGTCTAAAAAGGGTTGCTATGGTTAATGTCAGAAATTACTGCCTGTGCTTTCTTCTAGGGCTTTTATGGTTTCAGGTATCACATTTAGGTTTTAATCCATTTTGAGTTTATTTTGTGAATGCGGTAATAAAATCGTCCAGTATGCTTCTTTTCCATGTAGCTGTCCGGTTTTCCAAACACCATTTGTCAAAGAGATGGTCTTTTTCCCATTGCATATTTGTGCCTCCTTCTTAGAATATTAATTGACCATATAACCATGTTTTATTTCTGTGCTCTTTATTCTGTTCCATTGTGTATGTGTCTATTTTTGTGTCAGCACCATGCTGTTTTCATTACTACAGTTGTGTAGTGTATCTTGAAATCTGGGATTGTGATACCTCCAGTTTTGTTCTTCTTTTACAGGAGTGCTATGGCTATTCAGGATCCTTGGTGTTTCCATACAAATTTTAGGATTATTTGTTCTAGGTCTGTGAAAACTGCTGCTTGTGTTTTGATAGGGGTTGCATTGGATATACATATTGCTTTGGATACTATAGACATTTTAATATTTGTTCTTCCATTCCATGAGCAAGGAATATCTTTCCATTTCTTTGTGTTACCTTTAATTTCTTTCATCAGCATTTAAGTTTTCAGAGGACAGGTCTTCTACCTCTTTGATTAGATTTATTCCTTTATTATTTTTGATGCAATTATAAATGGAATTGTTTTCTTAATTTATTTTTCTTCTGCTTAATTATTAGTATATAGGAATGCAACACATTTCTGTATATTGATTTTGTATTCTGCGACTTTACTGAATTCATTTATACATTCTAGTAGTTTCTGGGTGGAGTCTTTAGGGTTTTCCACATATCATATCATGTTGTCTGCAAATATTGAAAGTTTTGCTTCTTCTTTACTGACTTGGATGCCTTTTATTACTTCTTGTCTGCCTCCTGTGGCTACGACTTCCAGTACTAGTTTGAATAAAAGTGGTGAGAGTGACATCCTTGTCTTATTCCTGACCTTAGGGGAAGAGGTCTCAGTTTTTCCCCATTGAGAATGATGTTAGCTGTGTATTTTCATAAATGGACTTTATTACATTGAGATATGTTACCTATAAACCTACTTTGTTGAGGATTTTAATCATGAATTAATGTTGTACCTTGTCTAATGCTTTTTCTGCACCTATTGAAATTATCATATGGTTTTATCCTTTCTCTTACTGATGTGAGAGAAATATCACATTAATTGATTTGTGAATATTGAACTGCACTTGCAATCCAGGAATAAGTCGACTTGATCATGGTGAATGATTTTTTTAATGCATTGTTGGATTCAGTTTGCTAATATTTTAAGAATTTTTGGATGTATATTCATTAGAGATATTGGCCTGTAGTTTTCTTTTTTGGTGCTGTCTTTATCTGTTTTTGGAGTCTGTATAATGTTGTCCTCATGGAATGAATTGGAGATTTTCCTTTTCTATCTTTTTGGAATAGTTTGAGAAGAATAGGCATTAGCTCTTTCTTAAATGTTTGGTAGAAATCATCTATAAAGCCATCTGGCCCTAGACTTTTCTTTGTTGGGAGTTTTTAAATTACTGATTCAATTTCTTTGGTGGTAATCAGTTTCTTCACATTTTCTATTTCTTCCTGTTTCAGTTTCATTGGTTATGTTTTGAGGAATTTTTCTATTTCTTCTAGGGTGTCCAATTTGTTGGCATATAGTTTTTCACAGTATTCTTTTATAATTGTTTGTATTTCTGTGATGGTGGTTGTTATTTTTGTTATTTGTAATTTTATTTCAGTCATTTCTCTTTTTTACTTCATAAGTTTGTCTAGAGGCTATCTATTCCATTGATAATCTGGTTTTATTGATCTGTCTTAGTTTTGATATCATTTTTTTTCTTCTCCCATCTTTATTATTTCCTTTCTCTGCTGATTTTAGGTTTTGTTGTTTTTTTTCTAGCTCCTTTAGGTGTAAAGTTAGTTTGCTTATTTGAGATTTTTCTTGCTTCTTGATGTAGGCCTGAATTGGTATAAACTTCCCTCCCAGAACTGCTTTCTCTGCATCCCAAAGGTTTTGGACCATTGCGTTTTCATTTTCACTATATTCCATGAACTTTTTTATTTCTTATTTCCTAAATGACCCATTCATTGTTTAGTAGCATGCTATTTAACCTCTAACCACAGATAATTTTTATGAAGGGTCAAAGATGTATGTCTAGACTCATTTTCTTGCATGTGGATGTCCAGTTGTTCTAGCACCATTTGTAGAAGAGACTATTTTTATTGTTTCGTTTCTGCTTCTTGTCAAAGATCAGTTGACTATGCTTATCGAGGTCCATTTCTGGATTCCACTGATATGGTATTTCACCAATACCATAATAACTCTATTGCTGTAGTTTATACTAAACCTTGAAGTCAGGTGGTGTCAGTCTTCTAATTCCCTGCTTCCTCAATATTGTGTTGGCTATTCTAGGTCTTTTGCCTCTCATCATAAACTTCTGGATCAGTTTGCTTATAACCACAAACTGGCTTGCTGTGATTTAATTGGGATTACATTAAATCTATAGATTAAGTTGGGAGGAACCGATATCTTGGCAATATATGGTCTTCCAATCCATAAACATGGATTTTTCTCTCCATTTATTCGGTTCTTTGATTTCATTCACCAGAGTTTCGTAATTTTCTTTGCATAGCTTTCTACATATGTTGGTAGATTTATGCCTAGGTACTTCAGGTTTTTCGATGCAATTGTAAATTGTATTTTGCTTTTATTTTCATATTTCACTTATTAATTGCTGGTAAATAGGAAAGCAGTTAACTCCTGTATATTAACCTTGTTTCCTGAAACCTTGCTATAATGTCTTCTCGGTTTTAGCTGTTTTTTTCTTTTAGATTTTTCTGTAGATGTTCATGTCTTCTGTGAACAAAAACAGCTTTATGTCTTTTTTTCCACTTCGTATTCCTTTTAATTCCTTTTATAATTCCTTTTAATGTCTTACTGCATTAACAAGGACTTACAGTATGACGTTGAAAAGGAGTGGTGAGAGGGGATGTTCTTGTTTTGTTCCTGATCTTACTGGGAAATCTTCAATTTCTCACCATTAAATATAATGTTAGCTGTAGGGTTTTGTAGATATGCTTTATCAATTCAAGGAGGTTCCCCTCTATTTTGAGTATCCTGAGAGCTTTTGTCATGAAAGCTCTGTGATGGATATTGTCAAATGACTTTCCTGCATCCAATGATAGAGTCATATAAGTTTTCTTTTTTAGTCTGTTAATATTATGAGTTACATTAATTGCTTTCTCATGTGAAACCAGTCTTGCGTATCTGAGATAAGTCCCACTTGGCCATGGTGCATAATTGTTTTTATACTTGCTGAGATTTGATTTGCTAATATTTTATTGAGATTTTTTTCTATAATCGTGAGATATTGGTATATAGTTTTCTTATCTTTATCTAGTTTTCATAGAAGGTAATGCTGGCCTCAAAAATTGGGTTAGGAAGCATTCCCTCAGTTTCTATCTTCAAAAAAGATTATATAGAGAATTGGTACAATTCTTCCTTAAATATTTGGTAGAATTAGTGAACCCATCAGTGGATGGTACTTTCTCTTTTAAAAGGGTTTTAATTATTGATTAAATTCTTTAACATATATAGGACTATTAAGATCATCTATTCTTTTCTGAGTTTTGGCAGTTTTCTTTTTTTTAAGAAATTGGTCTGTTTTACTTAGGGTATCAAATCTGTGGGCATAGAGTTGTTCATAGTATTCCTTTTCTCTTCTTTTAATTTCCATGGAGTTTTCAGTTGTTTTCTCTTTCATTTTGGATATTGCTAATTTGTGTTTTCTCTTTTTTCTTTCTTATTTAACCTGGATAGAGGCTTTGATTTTATTGATCTTTTCAAAGAACTAGCTCTTGGTTTTGTTGATTTCTCTCTATTGATTTCCTGTTTTCAATTTCATTGATTTCTATTTTAATGCTTATTGTTTCTTTGCCTTTCATTTTCTAGTTTCCTAAGGTGTAAAAGTAAAATATTGATTTTAGAAGTTCACTTCTAATATTTGCATTCAATCCTATACATTTTCCTCTAAGTCCTGTATTCACTACATTCCACACATTTTGATAAGTTGTTTTCATTTTCATTTAGTTAAAAACATTTTAAAATTTAACTTGGGATTTCTTCTTCAATTCATTTGTTTTTAGAATTATACCGTTTAATCCTTATGTGTTTGGAGATTTTCCATTTAACATTCTGCTATTGATTTCTAGTAATTCCATTGTGGTCTGAGAACAGGCATTATAGGATTTATATTATTTTAAATTTGTTAAGGAATATTTCAGTCTGTGGTCTATTTTGAATATTTCATGAGAGCTTCAAAAGAATGTGTATTCTGCTTTTCTGGGATAAAATAGTCTATAGATGTCAATTCAATCCAGTTAATTGATGGTGATGTTGAGTCCAATTATGTGCTTACTGGTTTTCTGCCTGCTGGATCTATCCATTTCTGATAGAGAGGTGTTGAAGTCTCCATCTATGATTGTTAATTCATCTATTTATCTTTGTGGTTCTATCAGTATTTTTGTCACATTATTTGATGCTCTGCTGTTAGATGTTTACATGTTAAAAATTATTATATCTTCTTGGAGAATTAATGTCTTTATCATTTTGTAATGCCCTACATTATCCCTGATAATTTTCTTTACTTTGAGGTCTGCTCTGTCTGAAATCAATAAAGCTACTCCTGTTTTCTTTTGAATAATGTTAGCATATGTTTTTCTCAATTTATTTACTTTACTCTATATGGGCTTTTATATTTAAATTATTTTTTTTGTAAATAACATAGAGTTGGGGTATTTCTGATCCACTCTATCCCTGTCTTTTAATTGGTGCATTTAAACCACTGACATTCAACGTGATTACTGATATAGCTGGGTTAATATGTACCATATTTATTAGTGCTTTCTTTTTGTTGCTTTTGTTCTTTGTTACTATTTTTGTCTTCTGCTATTTTTTCTACCTTTTCTGGTTTTAATTGAATGTTTTAAATGATTCATTTTTTTCTTCTTTCTTAGCATATCGGTTTTGCCTCTTGTATTTCTTAAATGTTTTTTTAGTGGTTGCCTTAGAATTTGCAGTATAGATTTACAACTAATCCAAGTTGCCTTTTAAATAACATTGTGCCACTTCATGTGTAGTTTGAGTCTCTTATAATAACAAAATGATCCTAATTCCTGTCTCCTATCTCTTGTGTAATTGCTATCATTCATTTCACTTATGTGTAAACGTGCATAAGCCTGTTAGTAAACACAAATATACAAGATACATACATAAGCATACCTGATAAAAATGTTGCTATTATTGTTTTGAATACTTTATTGTTCAATTATGAATAATAAAAATACAAGTTTTTAATTTACCTTTACTTATTCCTTCTTCAATGTTCTTTATTAAAATGTAAGTTTCTGATCTGTATCATTATTATATATTATTTCTCTGAAGAACTTCTGTTTCTTGCAAGGCAGATCTACTGGGAATAAAGTCCCTCAATTTTTGTTTGAGAAAGTTTTTGTTTCTCCTTCATTTTGAGGTATAATTTTACAGGGGACATAATACTAGGTTGGTGTTCTTATTTTTTTCTTTCAAGACTTTAAATATTTCACTTTACTCTTTTCTTGCTTGTTTGGTTTCCGAGGAAAAGTCAGGTGTAATTCTTATCTTTGTTCCTACACAGGTAAGGTATTTTTTTCCCTCTGGCCTCTTTCAAGAATTTTCTTTATTTTTGATTTTATATAGTTTAAAGATGAGATGCCTCAGTACAGTGTTTTTGTATTTATCCTGCTTGGTGTTCTTTGAGATTCCTGAGTCTGAGATTTGGTGTTGGACGTTCGTTTGGGAAAATTCTCAGTCATAATTGCTTCATTATCTCTTCTCCTTTGGCATTCACATCCATGTATATTACATCTTTATTAGTTGTCCCATAGACCCTGGATATTCTTTTCTTCTTTTTTTTTCTATTTTTTGTTGTCTTTGATTTTTAATTTTCAAGGATTCTAATGATCTGTTCTCTACTTTAGAGATTCTTTCTTCAGGTGTGTCCAGTCTACTAATGGATCTATCAAAGGCATTTTTTTTTTTGTTAGGGTATAGTGTTTTCTTTCTCTCCAACAGTCCCCCCTCCACCTTTGGGATTTTCATCTCTCTGCTTACATTGTAAATCTGTTCTTACATGCTGACTACTTTCTCCTTTAGAGCCTTAGCATATTAATCATAGTGGTTTTAAATTCCAACATTGTGGGAGCTCATAGAGCTTGGCTGGCTGAGATTTAAGAAAGAAATGTTTTGGTTGAGAAGCAGCAAAACAGATCAGGAAAACCAGGTCTCCTTTGAAATGTCAAGACTGAAGACAGCCTGAACTTGCCTGTGGATCATTTCCCCCTATGTAAATGCTTAATTTAAAGTAGTAAAACAATCCCCTTCCTATGACATATACACTGCCCCTGTCATGTATGCCTGTGCATCACTACCCTGATTGTATTGTTCCCCTGATAATCTATGAGGGTGCTTCGTTCCTGTATTTGAAACCACACATTCCTTTCCTCTGCACCCCTTGAAATGTACTGATAAGATCCTCAATAAAAACTGGAGATGAGTTTTGCTCGGGGCCATCACCACTTGGCCCCCTCGCCCTCTCCTTTCTGTGAGTAATCGGTCATCCGCCACCCGAGTGTTTGTGGATCAAACCCAGCACAGCATCCCTGCCATGTCTCATTCTGATAATTGTTCTGTCTTTTAATTTTTTTTTGCCTTTTGGTATGCCTTGTCATTTTTTCTTGATAGCCAGACATGATCTAGTGGGTGAAAGGAATTGTTATAAGTGGGTCTCTAGTAATGTAGATGTGAGATGTGAAGAGAGGTGAAGCATTCCTTAGTTCTCTATTATGGTTTCAGTCTTTTAGTGTCCTATGCCTCTGGTTTGTAAACTTCACAAGTGTTTCTCAGTTTTTCCTTTCCCACTTAGGTGAGTGAGATGACTAGAACTGGCTGAAGTTGGGTATTTCCTCTCCACAGGTCAGTTAGATTCTGATAATACCCCAACAGGTTAGGCTCTGGTTAACTAGTTTTCATTGAGAATAGGTTTGTCAAGAACAGAGTGCTCTGGCATATTTCAAAATGATTCCTTTCCCCCTCCTCCTGCTAGAAGAATGAGGGAAGTTTTTAAATCTAACATATGCTGCAGGAATCTGGTTGACCTCCTGAAAGTATATCTCAGTATTATAGAGCAACCATATGACTGGATTCTCTAATTTTGTTGTTGTTGTTGTTGATGTTGTTGCTTGTTTGCTTTTTTTTTTAACTCTCAAGCATTGTCCATACTGAATCTCCAGCACTTTGTCAATTACAGTTCAGGTTTTCCTACAATACCACTGAATTCCACAGTAGTCTCATGAGTCTCTGCTCTGGCAAGCCACAACTCCTTGTATTTGCTTGTCTCTCCAGTTTTGTGGGGTTCAGTGGTTTGCCCTGTGTCCTTCCCTGTCTTATTGTTGCAAGAAGAGTTGCTGATTTTTGTCTGTTCAGCTTTTTACTTTTTCTTATGATAGAGGGGCAACTTCTAAGCTCATTAAATGTGAAAATAAACTGCTTTTCACTTACTTTTTATATTAGCACATTAACTTTCTTGAGTTTCCTAAGTTTAAAAGACAGTTTAAAAAATCTGCAAACTTTATTTCTTTGGGGAAGCAGGTATAAAACTATTTTCTATGTATTCATTGCCAAACTACTTGAATGAGTCAACTATATCCACTTCATCACTTACCATTATTCAATGCAGTCTACTATCTACCCTAGCACATCATTGAAATAGCATTTAAGATCACTAATGACCTCCTAATTGCCAAATCAGTGGCATATTTTCAGTATTCATCTTACTTAATCTTTCCAGCTCAAGAGATAATGGTGCCTCTCTCTTCTTAAAATTCTCTGTTGTATTAGTGACACATTGTCTCTAATCCACACTTTTATTCAAGGTTCCATATTCAAGATGCCAATTTTCCACTAGCCTTTTAACTGAAAGTCTTAGAATATTTTAAATTCAACAGAATATCAAAACAACTATATGATAGCCTGTTTCCATCATAATTTCTCACCCTTACATCTTTTCCACCTTTTATATTCTTCTGCATTTAAAGATAAAATTTGTTAGCCTCTGCCTGGTTCATTGCCCTTCCCAGTCCTCTCTTGCTAGAACTAGAGTTACTGTCTCCTCCCACCTGCAAATTCAGCCATATTCTTCTTTGTAAACTAATTCTAATTAAGGCAAGGAAACAATAAGTAGCCTCAGGAAACATATTTAGGAAGTCCAAATTAAGTTGATTTCTCAAATCTGTGATTTAGTGACATAGTCATCCCTATACTTATGATTTTCTGTTAATCCCTGTCTGTTGGTCTTGGTCTATAAAAGTGGTCATCTATTATTGTCAACCTTCTTAGGTGTTTTCCAGCCTTTTCTCCAAGAGCCTCTTCTATTTCATTCTTCCATTTCCAATCCATTATTCACAGATAATTTCTAAATCATAAACTCTGTGACATTATTCATATATTTTAAAAATCTTTATGTAGTTCCCTATTGCTTATTGTTACATTGTCATATGATTAAGAACCTTAACAATTTAATAGACTCCTGTATCCACCCAGTAGTCTCACTCCATAGGACAGCTCCCCAGACATCTAACATACAGTAGTCACTTTCTATATTTTTCTGGTTTGAATGTTTATAACCCCTGTAGTAGGCATTTCTGGGAACACAATATTAATAAAAAATCATTCTCCTGCAAAGTTCCTGATACAATAGGTAGAGTTGGTTTATGATCAACGTTAATGACAGATAAATTTAAAGAAATATCAATTTGGGGCACCTGGGTGGCACAGTTGGTTAAGCGTCCGACTTCAGCCAGGTCACGATCTCGCGGTCCGTGAGTTCGAGCCCCGCGTCAGGCTCTGGGCTGATGGCTCAGAGCCTGGAGCCTGTTTCCGATTCTGTGTTTCCCTCTCTCTCTGCCCCTCCCCCGTTCATGCTCTGTCTCTCTCTGTCCCAAAAATAAATAAACGTTGAAAAAAAAAATTAAAAAAAAAAAAAGAAATATCAATTTATAGACAGCCATAAGAATAGCCTCTCATTCAAGATCTTGCAGATCTTATGTCAGCACTATGTTGGACATGCCCTGGTAAATGAAAATTCGGTAGGGATATCATTGGTCCAATGCAAAGCAACTTTAGAGTTCTGAGGTATAAGCACTGATATTTAAAATGTAGAGTAAGAGCAAGTATAAAGGTATACAGTAAGTCCATGTCTAAATATAGAGTTGACATCAGGTAAGAAATCCATGGAGGATTCTGGGCCAGCCAGTGGAGGTAATATTACTCTAGGTATAGGGAGAGAAGGCATTGATAATGGGAAACAGGTGTAACTTGCCAAGGAAAGGCAGAATATTATCCACAAATTAAAAATAGGAAGCAGAGTAATGACCTAATTAGTTGGAAAAGCACTGTTATGACAGAAAGAGAGTAGATTGGAGGAAACTATGGGCAAGGGATTGTGATTCAATTTAACCTTTGCAAATTATCAAGTCCATGGGATAGGGAGGAAATCTAATGAGAATTGCTACAGTCAGCTTTGTAGGAGATTAATGGGTAGAACCTAATGTATAAAAATGGGCTTGTTCTAGACACTACTTTTTCCTTGAAGGAATCCCAACTTCTTACTAAATAGTCAAATCTCTTAGTTTGTGAAAACTAAAAAAGTTTATAACACTGAGTTTTCTATCAAATAAACCTGCAAACAAACTGAATCTAATTATGTCCTAATTAAGTCCTAAATTGTATGGTCTTGAAGTAAATATATATATGCACTTAAAACATGTTCTTTAGTAATCAAATTTGCATAAATATATGTTTCTCAAAATTTTAAAACTATTGCCTGGAAGTTTCTAATTTTATGATAGTTGCTTGCTTTATGTTTACCATTGCCAAAAAATAATCTATTGAGTTTGATTCTATCTAAACAAACATGATGAGTATTCTAAAAGAGTTAATTCATCGACTGTTTGAGGCAAAAAGTGATCTGTTAAATTGAGAGAAATTTTACTGCACATTTTACAAAACACTGTGTTATCCTTTCCAAGGACAGGGATCAAGTCTCCTTCAAAGGCTAAAATTTTAAACACATGAAGTTTATCTCCTGAAACATCCTTTGAAGATTCCTTACTTAAAATGGAATGATTGAACTTCTCATGGTTACTCTAGTACTGACCATGGCTACTGAAAGTATATTTACATCTTTTAGAAACCACATGGATAAGTAAATAATATGTTTTGGACTTCCAGTTATAACATAATTGGATATTTCTTCAATAATATACTATCCTTTTGTATTCTAAAGTTATGAACAACTGGAAATGGTTAGAAATGTATTGTCATATTATATATAATGTATATGTCACCGATTTAAAACAATTATTTGTTATTTATTTATTTATTTATTTAATTAATTTATTTATTATTTTTATTTTTTAATTCACATGCAAGTTAGCATATAGTGCAATGATTTCAGGAGTAGATTCCAGTGATTTGTCCCCTATGTATAACCCTATTGCTCATCCAAACAAGTGTCTTCCTAAATGCACCTCACCCATTTGGCCAATACCACCACCTATCACTTCTCTAGCAACCCTCAGTTTGTTCATTGTATTTAAGAGTCTCTTATGTTTTCTTGCCCTCCTTGTTTTTATATAATTTTTGCTTTTCTTCCATTACGTGCATCTGTTTGGATCTTAAATTCCACATATGAGTGAAATCATGTGATATTTGTCTTTCTCTGTCTAACTAATTTCACTTAGCATAATACCCTCTAGTTCCATCCACATAGTTGCAAATGGCAAGATTTCATTTTTTTGATTGCCAAGTAATACTCCATTGTATATATACCACATCTTCTTTATCCATTCATCTGTTGATGGACATTGGGCACTTTCCATATTTTGGCTATCGTTGATAGCACTTCTATAAACATTGTGGTACATGTGCCCCTTCAACACAGCACACTTGTGTTTCTTGGATACATATCTAGCAGTGCCATTGCTGGCTTGTAGGGTAGTTCTATTTTTAATTTTTTGAGGAACTCCACACTGTTTTTCAGAGTGGCTGCACCAGTTTGCATTCCCACCAGTGGTGTAAAAGAGATCCTCTCTCTCTGCATCTTTGCCAACATCTGTTGTTGCCTGAGTTGTTCAGTTTAGCCCTTCTGACTGGTGTGAGGTGGTAATTCATTGTGCTTTTGATTTGTATTTCCCAGATGATGGGTGATGTTGAGCATTTTCTCATGTGTCTGTTAGCCATCTGGATGTATTCTTTGAAGAAGTGTCTATTCATGTCTTTTGCCCATTTCTTTACTGGATTATTTGTTTTTTGCGTGTTGAGTTTGATAAGTTCTTTATAGATCTGGGATATTAACCCTATATCTGATATGACCTTTGCAAACATCTTCTCCCATTCCGCCGGTTGCCTTTTAGTTTTTCTGATTGTTTCCTTTGCTGTCAGAAGTTTTTCATTTTGATGAGGTCCCACTAGTTCATTTTTGCTTTTGTTTCCCTTGCCTCCAGAGATGTGTTGAGTAAGAAGTTGCTGCAACTGAGGTCAAAGAGGTTTTTACCTTCTTTCTTCTCTAGGATTATGATGGCTACCTGTCTTATGTTTAGGTCTTTCATCCGTTTTGAGTTTATTTTTGTGTATGGTGTAAGAAAGTGGTCCAGGTTCATTTTGCCGCATGTCGCTGACCAGTTCTCCCACCATTTGCTAAAGAGACTGTCTTTATTCCATTGGATATTCTTTCCTGCTTTTTTCAAAGATTAGTTGGCCATACGTTTGTGGGTCCATTTCTGGGCTCTCTATTCTGTTCCCTTGATCTGAGTGTCTGTTCCTGTGCCAGTACCATACTGTCTTGATAGTTACAGCTTTGTAGCATAGCTTGAAGTCTGGGAGTGTGATACCTCCAGCTTTGGTTTTCTTTTTCATGATTACTTTGACTATTCAGGGTCTTTTCTGGTTCCATACAACTTTTAGGATTGTTTGTTCTAGCTCTGTGAAGAATGCTGGTGTTATTTTGATAGGGTTTGCATTGAATATGTAGATTGCTTTGGGTAGTATAAACATTTTAACAATATTTGTTCTTCCAAGCCACGGGCATGTAATGTTTTTCCATCTTTTTGTGTCTTCTTCAATTTCTTTTACAAGCTTTCTATAGTTTTCAGTGTGTAGATTTTTTACCTCTTTGGTTGGGTTTATCCTAGGTATTTTATGGGTTTTGGTGTAATTGTAAATGGGATAGATTCCTTGATTTCTCTTTTTGTTGCTTCATTATTGGTGTATAGGAATGCAGCAAATTTATGTGCATTGATTTTATATCCTCCGACTTTGCTGAATTCATGAATCAGTTCTAGCAGTTATTTGGTGGAACCTTTTGGGTTTTCCATGTAGAGTATCATGTCATCTGCGAAGAGTGAAAGTTTGATTTCCTCCTTGCTGATTCCTTTTATTCCTTTGTGTTGTCTAATTGCTGAGGCTAGGACTTCCAATACTATGTTGAATAAAGGTGGCGACAGTGGACATCCCTGTCATGTTCCTGTCATGTTCCTGACCTTAGAAAGAAAGCTCTCAGTTTTTCCCCATTGAGAATGATATGAGTGGTGGGTCTTTCATATATGGTCTTTGTTATCTTGAGATATGATCCTTCTATCCCTACTTTCTTGAGGGTTTTTTTCAAGAAAGGATGCTATGTTTTGTCAAATGCTTTCTCTGCATCTATTGAGAGGATCATATGGTTCTTGTCCTTTCTTTCATTGGTGTGATGTATCACACTGATTTTTTTGCAGACATTGAACCAGCCCTGAATCCCAGGTATAAACCCACTTGGTTGTGGTGAATATTATTTAAATGCATTTTTGAATCCAATTGGCTAATATCTTGTTGCGGATTTTTGCGTCCTTGTTCACCAGGGAAATTGATCTGTATTTCTCCTTTTATTGGGATCTTTATCTGGTTTTGGAATCAAGGAAATGCTGGCTTCATAGAATGAGTTTGGAAGTTTTCCTTCTCTTTCTATTTTTTGTAACAGCTTCAAAAGAATAGGTGTTTACTCTTCTTTATATGTTTGGTAGAATTCCCCTGGAAAGCCATCCCAACTCTGGACTCTTGTTTGTTGGCAGATTTTTTTATTTTAATTTGATTTCTTTACTGGTTATGGATCTGTTCAAATTTTCTATTTCTTCCTGTTTCAGTTTTGGTCATTTATATGTTTCTAGGAATTTGTCCATTTCTTCTAGACTGCCCAATTTATTGGCATATAATTGCTCATAATATTCTCTTATTATTGTTTTTATTTATGCAGTGTTGTTTCTTTTTTTTTTTTTTTTTTAAATTTTTTTTTTTCAACGTTTATTTATTTTTGGGACAGAGAGAGACAGAGCATGAACGGGGGAGGGGCAGAGAGAGAGGGAGACACAGAATCGGAAACAGGCTCCAGGCTCTGAGCCATCAGCCCAGAGCCCGACGCGGGGCTCGAACTCACGGACCGCGAGATCCTGACCTGGCTGAAGTCGGACGCTTAACCGACTGCGCCACCCAGGCGCCCCTATGCAGTGTTGTTTCTGATCTCCTCTCCTTAATTCTTGATTTTATTTATTTGTGTCCTTTCCATTTTCTTTTTGATCAAATTGGCTAGGAATTTATCAGTTTTGTTAATTCTTTCAAAGAACCAGCTCCTGGTTTCATGGGTCTGTTCTACTGTTTTGTTGTTGTTGTTGTTGTTGTTGTTGTTTATAGCATTGATTTCTGCTGTAATCTTTATTATTTCCCCTCTTATTCTGGTTTTGGTTTTATTTACTGTTCTTTTCCCAGCTCTTTAAGGTGTAAGGTTAGGTTCTGTATCTGAGATCTTTCTTGTTAGTTAGGAAGGCCTTGGTTACTATCTATTTCCCTCTTATGATGTCTTTGCTGCACACCAGAGGTTTTGGGTTGTGTTTTCATTTTCATTGGCTTCCACATACTTTTTAATTTACTCTTTACTTTCTTAGTTAGCCCATTCATTCTTCAGTTGGATGTTCTTTAGTCTCCAAGTATTTGTTGTCTTTTCAAATTTTTTCTTGTAGTTGATTTCGAGTTACATAGTGTTGTGGTCTGAAAATAGGCACGGTATGATCTCCATCTTTCTGTACTTGTTGAGGGCTGCTTTGTGTCCCAGTATGTGATCTATTCTGGAGAATTTTCCATGTGCAGTCGAGAACAATGTGTATGCTGCTGTTTTATGATGAAATTTTCTGAATATATCTGTTAAGTCCATCTGGCCCAGTGTGCCATTCGGAGCCTTTGTTTCCTTATTGATTTTCTGTTTAAATGATATGTCTATTGCTATAAGTGGGGTATTGAAGTTTCCTACTATTGTGGTATTATTATCAATGAGTTTATTTATGTTTGTGATTAATTGATTTACATATTTATGTGCTTCCACTTTGGGAGCATAAATTTTACAATAGTTAGATCTTCTTGGTGGATAGACCCCTAAATTATGATATAATGCTCTTCTTTATCTCTTGTTACAGTCTTTATTTTAAAATCTAGATTGTCTGATATAAGTATGGCTACTCCAGCTTTCTTTTGGCAACCATTAGTATGATAGATGGTTCTCCATCCCCTTACTTTCAATCTGAAGGTGTCTTTAGGTCTAAAATGGGTCTCTTGTCAATAGCATATAGATGGATTTTGTTTTCTTATGCATTCTGTTACCCTACGTCTTTTGATTTGGAGTATTTAGTCCATTGACATTTAGAGTGAGCACTGAAATATATGAATTTATTGCCATTATGTTGCCTGTAGAGTTGGAATTTCTGGTGGCATTCTCTGGTACTTTCTAGTCATTGTTGTTTTTGGTCTTTTTGTTTTGTTTCATCTTTTCTCCTCTCAGAGAGTCCCACTTAAAATTTCTTGCATTGCTGGTTTAGTAGTCGTGAACTCCTTTAATTTCTGTTTGTCTGGGAAACTTTTTCTCTCTCCTTTTATTTTGAATGACAGCCTTGCTGGATAAAGAATTCTTAGCTGCATATTTTTCTGATGTAGCACATTGAATATATCCTGCCATTCCTTTCTGGCTGCCAAGTTTCTGTGGACAAGTCTGTTGCGAACCTGATCTGTCTTCCCTTGTAGGTTAAGGACTTTTTTTTTTCCTTGGTTGCTTTCACGATCCTTTCCTTGTGGGCTTGTGTCTCTTGTGGATTTGACTATGATATTTACCTTGTTGATGGTCTGTTTTTGTTGAATCTAATGGGGGTTCTCTGTGCTTTCTGAATTTTGATGTCTGTGTCTTTCCCCAGGTTAGGAAAGTTTTCAGCTATGATTTGCTCACAGCCCTTCTACCCCTTGTTCTCTCTTCCTTTTCTGGGACCTCTATGATTCAGATGTTATTCCCTTTTACTGAGTCACTGAGTTCTCTAATTCTTATATAAAGCTCTTTTGCCTTAGGGTCCCTCTTTTTTCCTGCTTCATTATTCTCCATAAGTTTGTCCTCTATATCTGCTTTACTGCTCTGCTACATCCATCCTTACCTCCATAGCATCCATTCAAGATTTCATCACAGTTATAGCATTTTTAATTTTGTCCTGACTAGACTTTTCTTCTTTTAACTCTGCAGAAAAGGATTCTATGCTTTTCTCAACCCCAGCTAGTATTTTTATTATCATGATTCTATATTCTTGTCCAGATATCCTGCTTGTGTCTGTGTTGAGTAAGCCCTGACTGTCACTTCTTCCTATTCTTTCTTTTAGGATGAATTCCTTCATTTCATTTGAAGGGAAAAATATACTTAATAAAATAAAAAAATAGTAAAAATTTTAAAAATTAAAAACAACACAAAAAAATCAAGTAAAGGATGCTAGATCCTGGGTGTGTTTTAGTCTGGTTGTTGAAAGAAGCTTGACAGAATAGAGAAAAAAAGGGAAAGAAACAAAAAGAAAAAAGGGGGGGGGGAGTAAGGGAAAATGTTTGCAAATTAAAAAAATGAATGCAACAAAATAGGATGAAATGAAATGATGAAAGTAAAGCAAAATTGAAAAAATTACAAAAAAGTAAAAAATAGAGTAGAAAAAATTAAAGAAAAATCTTTTTTATATAAACAGAAAGTAAAAATAATTTTTTCTCTTTCTGTATTCAATAATAAGAAAAGGAAAGAAAAAGAAAAAAGTTGATTAGATAGACCAGTGAAGAGAATGAAATATGATTGAAATTACATCCAGTTTCCCCTAGGAGTCAAACTGTGAAGCACTTTATAGTTCGTAAACTAAGCAGGTGGAGAGACTCATGGTGCTCATCTAGAGTGCAGTCCGCTCAGTTGGGAAGGGCTTGGTGTAACGGCTCTATTCTCCACTAGATGGCGTTGCTTAGCTCACTGCGGTGGATCCTTTGTGGTGTATGCTCTTGGGCAGGAGAAGTGAAATGGCGTCACCAACTACTTCCTCCCTGGTATCAGAACTCTGTGCTCTTGAAGACCGGCAATCAAGCACCCCTCCTTTGTCTCCAACTTCCGTCCATTTCCTGCTACCAAACTGTCTCTGACCAAGCTATCAGCCTGCCAGGTGGCACCTTCTTCCCGAGTTTTATCTCACATGGGGTTGTGTTTCCAAACCCCTCTCTTCTGAGGGCTCTGCAGCTTTGACCCACTCAGACCCTCCTGGGGGAGGGTCTCGCTGAGCAGTGGCTGGGTGCTTGTCTGCCCCCAGGAATGTTCCTGTGACTCTGCTGCTGTGGATGCCCGGAGACTGCAGGTCGGGTGCCAACCCACCCCTAAAAAGTTGTGTGATCTTGTAGCAGCATTGTTTCAGAGATTATGGTAAATCACGACACATATCTGGCACGAGGCTTCACCCTTAATGTCCTTGTTTCAACACCAGTGAAAGTGGCTCTTCTCCGGGGGTCTGCTGGGACCTTTGCCTGTGGCGAAGGGTAACTGCCACTCCCCATGTGGCCTGGGGACACTTCGGACCTTGCTGTCTGCTCCTAGAGATTCGCCCTTCCCAGCAGAGCACCACCAGGTACTGAGCTGTGCTCCCCTGTTATTTAGAATCTTAATGGAATTTAAACCCTCTCCTTTCTCCCTTTTTCATTCAGTCCCTTTGCATGTGTTTCCACTCTATCTCTTTCTCTCCAGCTGCTTTCAATGGGGAGTGTTTTTCCTGTGCTCTCCGGCCTCTTGCTTTTCTCTCTCCACGGCTTTTCTCACTCCCAATTCACCTCTCCGTGCCACGTACCTGCCAAGTTCTGTGGTTAAGGTTGTGCAGATTATTGTGTTAATCCTCAGGTAAGTTTCCTAGCTGTGCAAGATGGTTTGGTGTTGATCTAGCTGCATTTCAGGAAAGAGAGAGGCAAAAAAACCTTCCATGCTGCTCTCCATCTTGGCCCCTCCTTCAAGTCACTGAGTTTTAAGACTCCTAGACTGAGGAACACTTGCACTATATAGAGACAATTGTATTAGGAGAAGTGTGACTTTTCACTAGGTAAAAACTTCAACCTATATTTATTCTATGCGTCCAGCATAAAAGAAAGGCACTGTTAAAGCAAATATGTGTTTAATAGCAACAGAATCAAAATACAGAATACTATATTACCACTTAACAAATTTCCTCTGTAAAATTTTCTTAATATGTAGAGACTTAAGTTCTATTGTACAGGAGAGGTATTGGTTCAAGATTAAAAACAAAAGCAAACATTTCTGTAGAAAGAATTGCTTCAGATTCTAGTAGGCTTTACCAAGAGTATATCCAATGAAGTGTTTTGCATCAACTAAAATAAAGTTTAGAAAAGCACATACATATTTAATAGACAAGGTTTTTTTAATTTGACAATTATAACATATATCAACAAACTCATTAATTAATGGTTATGAATATCAGATCCTGAAAATTGCTGATAAAACAACACATTCCAAAGAATATTTTTTTAACTACAGGTTTAATATATTTTGTATTTGAAATCATTACTAAAATGAACTTTTACAGTTAGCACCTTATGAAGAAATAGAAAATTTGAACAAACCCATAACCAGTAAAGAAATTGAATTAGTAATCAAAACTCTCCCAACAAACAAGAGTCCAGGGCCGGATGGCTTTCCAGGGGAATTCTAAAATACCACTCTATAATTTTACACATAGCACTTTCTCATATATGACTTAACTTATATCTAATTTCAATTTCGTACCTAAAATAAAATCTTAATTCAGCTCAATGTTTTTTGTTCTGGTTATAGATAGTATCCTAAGGGAAGGAATTGTACACAGCATTAGTTTAATTTCAGTGTTATTTTAAAAGAGATCCAAGAAAAGTACAAGTCATAATCAATCAGACATAAACTAGAAAAGCATGAATTATGTGACTCTGAGTTCCTCACTACTTGTCTAAAGTAATTGTGCCAAATAGGAACAACCAAATATGTAGCTAAGTATAACTTGTTATTCAACCTGATTTAAAATTGCTTAAAAATGAGTTAAGGATATAAGATTGTGAACAGAAATAATGTATTATAGTGTTTTTTAAACTTTTTGGAGTATTGGATGAATACTATCCATGGATAAAATATAAAAAGGAAAATTTACTATAAGATGACAACCTGGATGTTTTTCGTCTTTAACCCACAGGGATTCTAGTTCCAGTCCTCACTAATTCACTCTCTCATCATATTTCTTAGCATATTGTACTGCCTCTTTTGTCCAGACTTTGAGAAGTAGCAGAGATGTGTATTGATAGGACAAAAATAAACATAAGGACACATAGATGATTTTTTAATGTACAAAACACAGAGCATTTCAAAATACCTAGTTATTAGCTAAGGAAGGACAATAAAAACACGATTTCCTGCATAACTAGAGGTAATGCTGGGAAATTAGTAATTATTAGTTAACACAATGCAAGTTGTAGTATAGCTATAATAATCTAGTTTCCCCTCTATGGCCTATAAATTCTCCAGCACTGTTGGATCTTCTGGATTGAGTGATGGAAAATCAATATTTCTGTTCTGTTCAGAGCAGAGAGCAAACTCTTTTGTTCAGTGTTTCTTAAACACACACACACACACAAACACACACACACAACCAGTTTATCTTATTAAAGTAGAATTCATTTTCTATTTTTATGGAGTGAGTATATTAAAAAAGACATTTTCATGACTAGGTTAATGTCTGGCAACATATTTTACCCATTTTTTCAAAGCTAGCTGTCTAGGCTGAAACATAGTTTTTGAGGGGAGGAAAGTGACTTATAGGTGGGATGACTGCATTATTTGGGAAGGATGAAATAAATATTGGAAAAATATGAAAATAGTGTACAGATATATGCCCACTTCTTAACATAAGAGCCTATTGTGTAAAATATTGCATTAAAACCCTAAATCCAGAATTGGAATTTTCAATTTTTAAGCCACTTATTGACAAGTCATTATCTTAAGAGTGTCTCAGTCTCTGTGACTAGTAAATGCTAAAAGGAAAAGTTTTTCAAATATTTTTTAATTAAAATTTGAATTGTTTTATATATATGAATATTCTTATATGGAAGTATTTCTATATAAACATTTAAAGATATACCTGTTTTCTTAAATAAAATAAATATCCTTAGTGTCACAGATTTGAAGTGACTAATCACTGAAATGTAGTCACAGACATTTCCAAAATGTATGCCATGTTTCTTGAAATAGAAAGTGTTAAAACATCCAGTTTCTCATTGACTTGGGGGTTGTAGAAGGGGGTGAGGTGGCCACGTGGGGTTTCCCTAACAAAGTACCACAAACTGGGTTTGTTTAGAACAAAGGAAATTTATTCTCTTGGTTCTGGAGGCTGGAAGTCCAGAATGAAGGTGCTGTCACTTTCTGAAGCTTTAGAGGAGGATGATTACTTGTCTCATCCTACCTTCTGGTAGTTTCAGGCAATTCTTGCTCTTTTTTTGGCTTGTAGATGCATCACTCCACACTCCCTCTGTCTTCACATAGTTGTCTCCATTGTGCATGTGTCTTTGTGTCTTTTTTCCCCTTAGAACGATAGCAGACAGCAGTCATATTGGTAAGGGCCCACCTTACTCCAGTAGAAACCTCATGTTAACTGAAATAATTACATATGCAATGGCTTTATTTCCAATAAGTTTTTATTCTGAGATTCCAGGAAAATATGAAGTTTTGGTGCATATGGCTCAATCCAGCACTAAACAATGTTTATCATTTTTTTTTAGAACTCTCATTCTTAGGAAAAAGACATTGAAGATTAAATATCAAGAGATTTCACCTCTACTTTCAAGTTACAGTAAGTCTATTTGTGCTAAAATTTATTGAAATGTTAAATATTGAGATGGCACCTTTTTTAATACGGTTTGAACAATGTGTAAAATCACTGATACAAATGGATAGAGCCATTTACTGTAATTGCCTTTATATGTTTGATAAAAGAGAAATACCATTTCAGCAAAAGGATAGATGGAGTGTTAATGGGATTAATCAGTGTGCTGATGTGAATGGTAGCTTAAGTAGAACTGCCCTAAAGCAATAGGCACTTAAAAAGCAGCTATTTGGAAAAAAAAATCTCATTTTTCAAGAATTCATGCAAGGTATTATTAAGGTTAAGAAATTCAGTTATATGTCAAGGTAACTATCATTACTCTTTCATTATTTAATAAATATTTATTAAGTATCAACTATGTATTTGGCTCCATATAGGTACTATGCAGTACAGAAGGAAGTAAAAATATGATTTATATTTCCAGTCCAAAACCTTGAAGAAACTTTTGTAGCCTGGAATTCCCAGTGATAGCAACCTGACTTATAAAGGATTATAATGCCTCCATAGTCCTTTTTGAAACATTTTAAAATCATACCTTATGAATTGTATATGAAAACCTAAAATATAAAAACTCAATGGAAAGTCAGTCCCACAACTTTTAATTAGGTCTGTTAGTTCACAAGCAAAATAATATTTATAAATGCCTAATAATTTCATATTGAATTACTATAAAACTTTGAAGTGCACTGTACTGTGTTCTTCTGTCTTTGTTCCAAATATACTTGTCAGAACGTTGAGAACAATTTCTCACTGTCATGAAAATACACTTGCTATTTAATTCCAATAGTTCTCCCTGGGGGAGTTTAAATTTCAGTCTGTATTTGTGTCAACTAAGTGGTCATGCAATTGTTTAAGAGGTCAGCAGATTTCCTTTATTTTATTTTTTTAATTAAAATTTTTTATTTTATGTTAATTCCAGTGTAGTTAACCTACAGTGTTATATTAGCTTCAGGTATACAATATAGTGATTCAGCAATTCTATAGGTTACTCAGTGCTCATCGTCATAAGTGTAGTCTTAATCTCCATCACTTACTTCATCCATTCCTCCACTGACCTTCCTCTGGTAACCATCAGTTTGATCTCTAGAGTTAAGATTCTGTTGTAGGTTTGTCTCTTTTCTTCTTTGTTCATTTGTTTTTTAAATGCCACATATGAGTTAAATCATATTGTATTTTTCTTTCTATGATTAACTTTTTTCACTTAGCATTATGCTATCTAGATCCATCTATGTTGTTGCAAATGGCAAAATTTCATTATTTTTTTATGGCCAAGAAATGTTTCATTGTGTGTGTGTGTGTGTGTGTGTGTGTGTGTGTGTGTGCATCACATCTTCTTTAGCCATTCATCTACTGATGGATACTTGGGATGCTTCCAGAATTTGGCTATTGTAATTAATGCTGCCTAAACATAGGGCTGCATATATTTTTTGAATTAGTGTTTTTGTATTCTTTGGGGAAATACTCAGTAGGGCAATGGTAATTCTATTTTTAACTTTTTAAAAAAAATAAATGTTTATTTTTGAGAGAGAGGGAGAGAGAGAGAGAGAGAGAGAGAGAGAGAGAGAAAGAGAGAGAGATAGAGAGAGAGAATGCATGGAGGAGGGGCAGAGAGCAAAGGAGACACAAAATCCGAGCTGTCAGCACAGAGCCTGATGCAGGGCTCCAACTCACAAACCATGAGATCATGACCTGAGCCAAAGTCGAACACTTAACTGACTGAGCCACCCAGGTGCCCCTCTATTTTTAACTTTTTGAGGAAACTCTATACTTGTTTTCCACAGTGGTTGCACCAGTTTGCATTCCCACCAACAGTGCACAAGAGTTCCGTTTTCTCCATATCGTGCCAACACCTATTGTTTCTTGTGTTTTTATTTTAGCCATTCTGACAGGTGTGAGGTGATATCTTATTGTGTTTTTAATTTGCTTTCCCATGAATATTAGTATTGTTAAGAATCTTTCCATGTGTTATTGACCATCTGTCTTTAGAGAAATGTATGTTTATGTCTTCTGCCTATTTTTTAATTGGATTATTTTTTGGTGTTTATTTATATAAGTTCTTTGTATATGTATATATATATTACGTTTTTATTTAAATCCTAGTTAATTAACATATAGTGTAATATTGGTTTCAAGAGTAGAATTTAGTGATTCATCACTTACAGTTAACACCCACTGCTTATCACAACCAGTGCCCTCCTTAATGTCTATCTCCTCTCCAGGAACCCTTAGTTTATTCTCTATAGTTAAAAGTCTCTTATGGTTTTCTTCCCTCTCTTTTGTTTCCCTCCCCCTGTGTTCATCTGTTTTGTTTTTTAAATTCCACATGAGTGAAACCATCAGGTATTTGTCTTTCTCTGACTTATTTTATCATAATACAGTCTAGCTCGATCTATGTTGTTGCAAATGGCAAGATTTTGTTCTTTTTGATGGCTGAAAAATATTCCATAGTAGATATATACACCACGTCTTATTTATCCATTCATCAGTCCATGGATGTTTTGGCTCTTTTTATAATATGGCTATTGTTGGTAATGCTGTTATAAATATCAGGGTGCTTGTATTCTTTTTAGTCAATATTTTTGTATCCTTTGGGTAAATGCCTAGCAGTGCAATTGCTGGTTTAGAGTAGTTCTATTTTTACCTTTTGAGTAACCTCCTTACTGTTTTTTGGAGTGGCTGTACCAGTTTTTATTCCCACCAAAAGTGTAAGCATCCTTTCCAACATCTGTTGTTTCCTATATTATTAATTTTAGCCATTCTGACAGGTGTGAGTTGGTATCTCATCATGGTTTTGATTTGTATCTCCCTGATGATGAGTGGTGTTGAGCATCTTTCATGTGTTCATTAGTCATCTGTGTGTCTTCTTTGGAAAAATGTCTATTCATGTCTTCTGCCCATTTCTTAACTGAATGGTTTGTTTTTGTGTGTTGAGTTTTACAAGTTCTTTATAGATGTCCATGTGATGTGTAATTTGTAAATATCTTCTGCCATTCTGTCGGTTGCCTTTTTTTTGTTGATTATTTGCTTTTCTGTGCAGGAACTTTTAATTTTGATGTAGTCCCAATAGTTTATTTTTCCTTTGTTTCTCTTGCCTCAGAAGACATCAATAAAAATATTACAATGGCCAGTATCAGAGAAATTATTTACTTTCTGTGCTTTCTTCTGGATTTTTTGTGGTTTCAGGTCTCACATTTGGGTCCTTAATCCACTTTGAATTCATTTTTGTAAATGGTGTAAGAAAGTGAGGTCAGCAGGTTTTCCAATATTTTAGGATATTTCCTTTAGTGAAGAAAAACTTTTTGGAAGTTTATTGGTTGTTTCACATCTTCACACTATTTAGCAAGTTGCTGGTCTAGTCCTTTGACTTGAAAGTATGAACAATTTTGCTAATGTGACATATTTTAGAAAGTTTGAAGAGAATTTGGGTTCAAATATTCAAACAACAGAATAACGAAATCTTTTCTTCTTTCACATAATTTGAAGTGACATCCATACAAATAGCATTGTGTTCAGTAATAAGATAGTTCATTTGTGTATAAATTGACCAGAACTATAGGAAAATTAATTTTTTACAAATTCACACTCAAGAAATATTGTCAGATCCTTCATTTGTCATAATACTTTATTCAAAGGATAATAAATTACAGAAAACCAGTTTAACTTTAATGGTAATTAACATATTTGTTAAGTTACTCATCCAATAAGTATTTGAGTGCCCATTCTGATGCATTCATTGTTCTGCACACTTGAGATACATCAGTGAAAAAGAGACCAAAAAATATTGTATTCAAGGATCTTACCTTCCAGTATCAGGGAGAATGAGCAATACATGTACTGAATAAGTAAAATTAGGAAACTTATAAAAAGGTTCTAAGTGTTATGGGAAAATAACAAGAAGAGTAAGGTAAGGGGAATAAGGCATGGCAGCTGTGGGGATGTTTGTTTTATTAAATAGAGTGGTCTGGATAGATTGCATTGTAAATTTGAAACTTTAGCACAAACTTGGAACTCCATGAAGGCCCAGAGCATTCCAGGTAAAACAAATAGAGTAGTGCCTGGATGGCTCAGTCAGTTAAGCGCCCAACTTTGGCTCAGGTCATGATCTCGTGGATCGTGGGTTCTATCCCCATGTTGGGCTCTGTGCTGACAGCCTGGAGCCTTAAGCCCGCTTTGGATTCTGTGTCTCCCCAACAACTTGGAGACTTGAGCCTGCTTTGGATTCTGTATCTCTTTGCTCCTCCCCTGCTCATGCTCTGTCTCTCAAAAATGAATAAAAATTTAAAAAATTTAAAAAACAACAACAACAAAATAGAGCAAAAGCATCAAGCAAGGTATTTTAGTTCAGCTAGGTGATCATTGTGGCTGGGATTTAATAAAGGAGGGATGGAAGAACAATAGGGAGGAGGTTAGAAAAAAGAAAGGAAAGCCAGATCAAATAGGGCCTTCTAGGTAAGCGATGTTAAAGACATTGCTTTTACTTTAAGGGAAATTGAGAAACATTTTAAGCAGATGACTGACTTGATCTTGTTCATGGTTTTGTATTTTTTATTTTTTAATGTTTCATTTATTTTTGACACAGAGAGAGACAGAGCATGAGTGGGGAAGGGGCGGAGAGAGAGGGAGACCCAGAATCTGAAGCAGGCTCCAGGCTCTGAGCTGTCAGCACAGAGCCCAACGTGGGGCTTGAACCCACAAACTGTGAGATCATGACCTGAGCTGAAGTTGGATGCTTAACCGACTGAGCCACCCAGGTGCCCCTGATCTTGCTCATGTTTTAAGAAGATAATAATTATTTCTGTCTTACTAGAGAAGAGTAAGGATAGAAGAAAGAAAAGCTGGAGGTTATTTTACTAATTCTACTGAGACCAGAATTAGTTTCAGTAGATACAGTAGATCTAGTTCTATCTATAGTTATATAGTTCTATCTATAGTAGTGGTAGATATAGTCATATGTGGTTGTGGTTATACTTTGAAGGTAGAGCTAACTAGATTCCCCTACACACTGGGTGTTGGTTGTGAGGAGAAGAAAAGAGCGTAGGATGCTGGTAAAATTTTGGCATAAGTAATTGTATCGACAGATTTGGTATCAACTGAGATGGGAAAACTGTGGGGCAGTAGGCTTCATAGTTTAAATTTCAAAGTTTAAATTCAAAAGAGAAGGCTGGGAAGGTGACTTTTTAAAAAGAACCCACAACAAAAAATAACAGAAGCAAATAAACATTTCCGAACATAAAGCGTATCGAAATCTTTGAAAATGTTTAACTATATGTGTTTCCTGTGGCTGCTGTAATATATTATCACAAACTTGATGGCTTTAAATAACAGAAAATTATTCTCTCACAGTTCTGGATACCAGAATTCCAACATCAGTTTCTGAATCTATATCAAGGCAAGCTCTCTCTCTGGAGGCTGGTGGATGCTTCGTTCCTTGTTTCTTTCAGCTTCTCGTGCTTTGCCTGAGGCTCCATCATTTAGATGTCTGCCTCCATGGTCACATTGCCTCATCTTTTTTTGTTTCTCTCAAATCTCCCTCTGCCTCCCTTACAGATGGGTATATATGATTGTATTTAGGGCTCAAAATAATAAAACAAGATAACTTCCCATCTTAAGATAGTAGACCTTAACATCTGCGAAGACACTTTTACAAATAAACTAACATTTCCAGGACTTAATATCATTTGGGGAGTCATTAGTCTGCCACAAATGGCCAAAGAATGAGTGTAAAAGACCTGGATAAAATAATGAACACTTACTGTGTCTTTTATTGTTCATAGCTTTATGGAGGTATAATTGAAATATAATCTGCTCATATATTGTATATAGTTTGATGAGTTTTGACATATTTATACATCAATGCAAACATTACCACTATCAAGGTAATAAACATTTGCATCACCCTGAAAAGTCTTGTTGTTTCCCCTGTGTAATGTATCTGACATGCCCTGTTCAAACTGAATAGTTTGATGTCATTATAGATTATTTTGAATTTTCCAGAATTTTTAAAAAATGGAATTATGCAATGCATGTTCTTTTTTGGGAGATCTGGATTCATGTTGTGTATATCAATGTTTCATTCCTTTGTATCACTGAGTAGTATTCCCTTATATAAACATAAAACAATATTTTTATATTTCATTTTTAAATTAATATTTGGTTTGTTTCCAATTTTTGCCTATTGGAAGTAAGGATGCTATGAATATTCACCTAATGGCATTCCTTAGATATATGCTTTTATTTCTCTTGGGTAACTACCTAGGAGTCATATGCTAGGTCATATACTAACTTTTATATTTAATAGTTTTTATTTTAGAATAGTTTAGATTTCTGGAAAATATGACAAAGTAGAGAGGATTCCTGTGTTCACTTCATTTAGTTTTCTTTATTGCTCATGTAATACATAACTATGGTACACTTGTCACAAAGAAAGAAAAGGAATATATGTTGTTATTTACTAAAGTAAAGGCTTTATTCTAATTTCCTTGGTTTTTATCTAATGTCTTATTCTGTTCCAGAATTCTATACAGGCTACCACATTACATTTAGTTACCACTCTCCTTAATCTTTTCTAGAATGTGACAGTTTTTTGGACTTTTTGTTTTTCATGTATTTCACAGTCTTGAGGCTTGTTGGTCAGGTATTTTGTAGAATGTCTTTTAATTTGGATTTGTCTAGTGTTTTGCTTGTGATTACACAGGAGCTATGGCTTGGGTAAAATACCACATCACTAAAGGTCCATTCTCATCATATTCATATCAATGATATATGCTCTCAATTCACTTTAGCACTAATAATGTTAAGTTTGGTCAAATGACTGAGGCAGTGTTTGTCAGGTTCCCGCACTACACAGTTACTTTTTTCCTCGTGTGATAATGTTTAAAGAAACTATTAAATTTTTTCAAAGGGATTGTAACATATTTCCTCTATGGCAGTTTCAGTTCCTCCACCTCTTTGTCAGCACTTTGCATGGTCAAGCTTTGAAATTAATGCATTCTGGTGGGTATACGGTGGCTTTTCATTGTAGTCCTCATTTGCATTTTATTTGTATTTCCCTAATGACAAATGGTGAGTAGCTCTCTCCATTTGCATATTTGCCATCCTCAGATCTTTGGGAATTTTTTTTCAAATCTTTTGTTCATTTTGAAATTGGTCTGTCATTTGATAACTGAGTTATAAGCCTTCTTTATATTCAGGATATAAGTTGTTTATCAGATAGATATGTCTTGAAAATATTTTGTCTAATTTTATGTTTTAACTTTTATTTTTCATTAACTTAGCATTTGAAGAGCAGAAATTTTTAATTTTGATCAAGATCAGTTCATAAAATTTCCTTTTACGCTTTATGTATGTACTATTGTATCAGAAATGTTTTGCCTAGGGGCACCTAGGCGGCTCATTTGGTTGAGCATCCACCTTCAGCTCAGGTCATGATCTTGTGGTTCATGAGTTTGGGCCTGCGTCAGGCTCTGTGCTGACAGCAGAGAGGCTGGGGCCTGCTTTATATTCTGTGTCTCCCTCTCTCTGCCCCTCCTCCACTCATGCTCTGTTTCTCTCTCTCTCTTTCTCTTTCTCTCTCTCTCTCAAAATGAATAAACATTAAAAAATTTAAGAAAAAAGAAATGTTTGCCTAAAATCACCAAGTTTTTTCATGTTTTCTTTTAGAAGTTTAATAGTTTTAGCACTTATATTAAGTCTGTGATACATAAGAAGTTAATTATTACACAATATGTAAGTAAAGAGTTGAGGTTCTTTGTTTAACATTAGATTTCCAATTTCCCTCTTTTTCTTATAATATGGTCCTTTTTGGACATAATTTATTAAAATTTGTCTTTGCTACCTTTAAAAAGTTATTGTACCAGCTGTCTATGTATCAATTTTCAGACTCGTGATTTTGTCCCATTTTACTGTATGTCTATTTTTTTGAGGTTTATTTATTTTTGAGCGAGAGAGTGACAGAGCACGAGTGGGGGAGGAGTAGAGAGAGAGGGAGACACAGAACACGAAGCAGGCTTCAGGCTCTCAGCTGTCAGCGCAGAACCTGATGATGGGCTTCAACTCACAAACCACAAGATCATGACCTGAACTGAAGTCAGATGCTTAACCTACTGAGCCACCCAGGAGCCCCTCTATATGTCTATTTTTAAACAAATACTGTATTCTGTTGAATATTGTACTTTTATATTATCTTAAAATTAGTTATTATAATTCCTCCAACTTATTTTTTTCCAAAATTAAATAGTCTATCACTCAGAAGTATAATAATTGCGATGTCTGACAGGCAATACAAAATTATAGACATTCAAGAAAGGAGGAAAATATAACACACAATGAAGAGGAAGATATATAATAAAAACAGACCCAGAATAACACACTTGATAGGATTAGTACACATGGATGTTAAATATGTATGAATATCCTTATATCAAGAAGGAAGCATAAATCTTAAGCATGACAAATATATATGAAAGATAGAAGAAAGGCTCAAATTAAACTTCTAGAGATGCCCAGTACACTGCATTAGATGTAAAATATACTGGGTGGGACTATCAGCAGCTAAAATACCACAAAAGAGATTACTATACCAAACAACAGACTTTAAACATAAAACATAAATATATTAAAGCACACATATAAGTGAACAGAAATTAGTGAATCATGAGACATCAAGCCCTGCAGCTTCTCTCAGGGACAATTTTCTTGTGCTGTTGCTTCCTATATTCGTCCTATATATTATTGTTTAAGACTGAAATGTAAATCTGGCTCCCCAGCATTACATCATGGACAGGAGTGGAAATTTAGAACCTATTGATTCTGACCAAAGTTCTTAGCATTTGACTTTTACCTTATTTCTTATGAACAAGCCCATACTCTATCCCTCAGCTAATTTCAGTTCTGTCCCTTCAGGCCAAATTTCCTCCTTTGTACTCTAGCTACTTCAGAGATAGGAAGGAGACTGCTTTTTGTCTAGTCGATGGTACTATGCTCAGTCTCTGCTAACCACTTCCAGAATGCTCTGAAAGCAAAATGCCTCTTGGACTTCACTAACATATGTCAATTTTCCGGTATCATTCCTTTCTCACGTCAGCTCATGGACTTAGCTCAGTCTGTAAGTCACCCTAATCTCCTCCAGTCGTATGAGGTGTGTATTACGAAATATAAATTACAAAGGAAAATAATTTGTTCACAAAGATACCAATTTTAAAAGATGTTTACCATTTAGGGGATTCCATATCCTCTGAATTTGAATTTTTTTAAACTATAAATAGTCTGTTTGGAGACATAGAGAGCAATTTATAGTTAGGCCTTGATTTATGAATAGAAGAAATATGGAGTGTGGTTTTGTGCATATTCAGAATGTTTTTGTGCCCAAAACTGTTTCCTAAAATCTCAGAAATTGATATTAAAAATGTTATTAATATATTTATTTGAAAGAAATAGTCTTTAGTCTTAAAAAGTATTTTACTTACATTTTACAAGTAATAAACAAATACACTTTGAAAGGGATAGGAACATAGGCCTCATCGATGATCACGTTGGCAGAAATTATTTGTTTTGTTTACTTTTTAGTAGTTACTGAAAATTATGTGTAAGAGTACATAGGAAAGGAATAGGGAGATCTTCCAGAATAACGGAAGGGAAAAAAGAGGCACTTACATGCATAGGGGCTAAAGATAAACTACCAATTTTATAACTTTATCTGAAGCTGACCCTCAAGGCAGCAGAAATTAATGTTGTGTTCTGTAGCCATGTGACTGAATTCATCTACAGTGACCATTAAAGGGGCCACTGACAAATGCTACAGACAACCCATAACTTATCTAGCTAGTTATCTGCATTACTAACATCCCTCTTAAGAAAAAATGAACAGTTTGTTCTAAGAATAAGCAGATATTTAAGATGTTTTCTGTCTGTGCAGAGTTCTATTCCAGTTTTTATTTTAGCTGTGGCTGTTTTTTTTATTTTTAAATACTGTTTGCATGATTTTTAATTTTTATTTTATTGATGTATCATTGATATACAGTGTTTGTTTCAGGAGTACAAGATAGTGATTTGATAATTCTGCACATTAGGCATGCTCACCATGATAAGTGTAGTTACTCTCTGTCACTCTGTACTCTTATTAACATATTACTAACTATATTTCCTATGCTATATATTCATCGGCATGACTTACTTATTTTGTAACTGAAAGTTTGCATCTCTTAATACCCTTCATCTATTTCACAGATCCCAACCACCACTACTAGTTTTGATCTCTGTATTTATTAGTCTGTTTCTGTTTGGTTGTTTTTATCCAAAAAGTAAGTAAAATCATGTGATATTTGTCCTTCTCTGACTTATTTCACTTAGCATATTAATCTGTAGGTCCATCCACATTGTCATAAATGGCAAAAGTTCATTCTTTTCTTTGTGGCTGAGTAAAATTTATCATGCATACACATCCTGACTTATCCATTCATCTATCAATAGACACTTAGGTCACCAATGTATCTTGGCTATTGTCAATTATGTTGCAATAATCATAGGAGTCCACATACAGTTTAGAATTATTTTTTTTATTTTCTTCAGATAAGAACCCAGCAGTAAAATGACCGATTAATATAGTATTTCCATTTTTAATTCTTTGTGGTGCTTTCATGTTCTTTTCCATAGTGGCTGTACCAATTTACATTTTACCAACAGCATATGAAGGTTCCCTTTTCTTCACATCATTGCTAAATCTTATTTCTTTTTTTTAAAAAATTCTTGTTATTTCTTTTCTTTTGACACTAGCCATTGTAACTGATGTGAGGTGACATTTCACTATGGTATTGATTTGCATTTCCCCACTGATAAGCGATGTTGAGCGTCTTTTCATGTGTCTGCTGGTCATCTGTATGTCTTCTTTGGAAAAATATCTATTCAGGTCCTCTGCCCATTTTTAATTAGATTACTTGAGTTTTTTTGAGTGTTGGGTTGTATGAGTTCTTTATATACTTTGGATATTAATTCTTTATCTGTTATAATTTGCAAATATCTTCTCCCATTTAGCAGGTTGTCTTTTTGTTTTGTTGATGGTTTTCTTTACTATGCAAAAGCTTTTCAGTCTGATATAGTTCCAGTTGTTTATTTTTGCTTTTGTTGCCTTTGCCTGAGTAGACATACCAGAAGTATTGCTAAAGTTAGTATCTAAGAGATTACTGCCTATGTTTTCTTCTAGGAATTTTACGGTTTCAGGTCTCAAACTTAGGTCTTTAATCCAATTTAAACTTATTTTTGTCTATGACATAAGAAAGTGGTCCAATTTTGTTCTCATGCATGTAACTGTCCAATTTTCCCAGCACTGTTTGTTGAAGAGATTATCTTTTCCTTATTGTACATTCTTGCCTCCTTTGTCATAGATTAATTAACCATGTAGGTGTTTAAGTTTATTTCTTGGCTCTCTATCCTGTTCTAATTATCGATGAGTCTATTTTTGTAGCAGTACCATATAGTTTTCATTACTATAGCTTTGTAATATATTTGAAATTGGGGATTGTGATACCTCCACCTTTCTTTTTCTTTCTCAAGATTGCTCTGGCTATTTGGGGTCTTTTGTAGTTCCATACAAATTTTAGGCTTATTTGTTCTAGTTCTATGAAAAATGCCATTGGTATTTTCATAAGGGTTACACTGAATCTGTAGGTTGTTTTGGAAATTATGCATATTTTAACAATATTCTTCAATGAGTATGGTATATCTTTCCATTTGTTTGTGTTATCTTCAATTTCTTAAAGTTTAACAGTTTCAGAATATAAGACTTATGCCTCCTTTTGATGCAATTGTTAATGAGATTTTCTTAATTTTTTTCTGCTATTTTATTAATGTACAAATACAATGGATTTCTGTATGTTAATTTTGTATCCTCCAACTTTACTGAACTCATTTATTAGGTCTAACAGGTTTTTTATTATGTAACCTTCAAATAGTGACAGTTTTACTTCTTATTTACCAATATGGGTGCCTTTTTTATCTTGTCTGATTGCTGAGGCTGGAACTTCCGGAATTATGTCGAATAAAAGTGGCTCAAGTGGACATCCTTGTCTTTTTCCTGAATTTAGAGGAGGAGCTTTCAGTTTTTCACTATTGAGTCTGATATTAGTTGTGGGTTTCTCATATTTGCCCTTTATTATTCTTAGGTATGATTTCTCTAAATCCACTTTGAGATTTTTATTTTATTTTATTATATTTTATTAATTTTTCCCCATACTCCAATATTCTCTGTTATTTATTTATTTATTTATTTATTTATTTATTTATTATATAATTTGTTGTTAAGTTAGCTAACATACAGTGTATACAGTGTGCTCTTGGCTTCAGGAGTAGATTCCCGTGATTCATCACTTACATACAACATATGCTCATCCCAACTAGTGCCCTCCTCAATGCTCATCACCCATTTTCCCCTCCCTCTCTCCCCCCATCTTGCTTTAACCATCAGTTTGTTCTCTATATTTAAGAGTTTCTTATGGTTTGTCTCCCTCTCTGTTTGAAACTATTTTTTCTCCTTCCCTTCCTCCATGGTCTTCTGTTAAGTTTCTCTAGTTCCAACTATGAGTGAAAACATATGAAATCTGTCTTTCTCTGACTGACTTACTTCACTTAGCATAATATGCTCCAGTTCCATCCATGTTGTTGCAAATGGCAAGATTTCATTCTTTCTCATTGCCAAGTAGTTTTTCATTGTATATATAAACCATGTCTTCTTTTTCCATTTATCAGTTGATGGACATTTGGGCTTTCCATAATTTGGTTATTATTGATAGTGCTGTTATAAACATTGGGGTACATATGCCCCTATGAATCAGCACTCCTGTATCCATTGGATAAATTCCTAGTAGTGTATTGCTTGGTCATAGGGTAATTCTATTTTCAATTTTTTGAGGAAACTCCACACTGTTTTCCAGAGCAGCTGCACCAGTTGGTATTCCCACCAACAGTACAAGAAGGTGTCTGTTTCTTGTTGAGATTTTTAAAATCATAAATAGATGTTGTATTTTGTCAAATGCTTTTTCTGAATCTATTGAAATGAACATATGGTTTTTAACATTCATTTTGTCAATGTGGCTTATCACATTGACTGATTTGTGGTTATTGAACTATCCTTGCATCCTGGAGTAAATCCCACTTGATTATAATGAATGAACATTTTAATATATTATTAAATTAGTTTGTTAATATTTTGTTGAGGATTTTTACTGTCTATAATCAGTAGAGATATTGGCTGGTAATTTTCTTTTTGTAGTGACTTTGTCTGACTTTGGTAACAGGGTAGTACTGGGTTTGTAGAATGAGTTTGAAAGCTTTCCTTCCTCTTTTATTATAAGAATAATTCGAGAAGGGTAGATACTTGTTCTTCTTAAATGTTTTGTATAATTCACCTGTGAAGCCATGTGGGCCTGGACTTTTGATTGCTGGGAATTTTTTGATTGTCAGTTCAGTTTAATTACTAGTAACCCATCCATTCAAATTTTCTATTTCTTCCTGACTAAGTTTTGGAAAATTATGTTTCTAAGAGTTTATTCATTCTTTTAGGTTGTCTAATTTGTTGGCATATAATTATTCATTTGAGTCTCTTATAATTCTTTGTATTTCTGTGATGTCAGTTATTACTTCTGTTTTATTTCTGAACTTATTTATTTGTGTATTGTTTTCCCTTCATGAGTCTAGGTAAAGATTTACCAATTTTGTTTTTCTTCAGAGTGGCAGTTTTTGGTTTCATTGAATTTTTTTCTCTTATTCTTTCTCTATTTCATTTAGTTCCACTCTGACTTTTACTATTATCCTTCCTCTATTAGCTTTGGGCTTTGATCTTATCTACTTCCTTTAGGTTTAGAATTAGATTATTTATCTGAGTTTTTTTTTGTCTTTTGAGGTAGGTGTGTATCACTATAAACTTCCCTCTTAGAACTTTTTTTCCTGTGTCCTCCCAATTTTAAGCCAATGTTTTTGCACTTTCATATTTCTCCAAGTATTTTGATTTCCTCTTTGCCTTCTTCGTTGACACTTTAGTCATTTAGTAACATATTGTTTAACTTCCACATATTTGTGTATGTTCTCTTTCTTTCTTTCTTTCTTTCTTTCTTTCTTTCTTAGTTCCATACTGTTGTGGTAAGGAATTATGCTTGATATGATTTCAGTCTTCTTAAATTTGGTGAGATTTGTTTTGTGAATTAACATGTGATCTATCCTAGAGAATGTTCCATGTATACTTGAGAAGAATGTGGGTTCTTCTGTTTTGCATGGAAAGTTCTGTATATATGTTATTTTCATCTGGTTTAATGTGTCATTTAAGGTCAATGTTTCCTTATTGAATTTTTTGTCTGGAGAATCATTTGATTGATACAAGTGGAGTGTTAAAATCCCCTATTATTGTATCAAAGTCATTTTCTCCCTTTATGTTTCTTAATATTTGCTTTATATATCTAAGTACTGCCCTGTTGGGTGCATAGATATTTGAAATTGCTTTATCCTCTTACTGAATTGATACTTTGATCATTATATAGTGCACTTTTTTGGCTCTCACTATAATCTTTGTTTTAACATCTATGTTGTTTGATATAAGTAATTCTTTGCCAGCTTTTATATTCCATTTCTATTTGCATGGAATAATTTTTTATCACTTCATTTTCTAATCTGTATGTATCTTTATGTCTGAACTTAGGTCTCTGGTAGGTTGTAAAGATGGGTCTTCTTTTTATCCATTCAGTCATCCTATGTCTTTTGATTGGAACATAGACTACTTACATTTAAACTAATTATTGATAGGTATGTACTTCTTGCCATTTTGTTGTTTCCTGGTTGTTTTTGCGGTTTGTCTTGGTTTATTCTTTTCTTGTTCCATTCCTATGTGGTTTGATAACTTTCTTTAGTGTTATTCTTGGATTCTTTTCTCTTTATTTATTTTTTGTGTGTGTATCTATTAAAGCTCTTTGGTTTGTGGTTGCCATGAGGGTCACATAAAACATCCTAAGAATATAGGAGTCTATATTAAGTTGATAGTCACTTAAGTTCAGATACATTCTAAAAGCACCACCTTTTTACTCCCCTGCCTAAGTTATATGTATATATATATATATATATATATATATATATATATGATGTGATGTGTTTTAGTCTCTTTATTTGTAAGTTCTCTAATTTTTAACATTTTTAATTTTGCTTTTGTCTTTTAACCTTCATATTATCTTTTAAAGTGATTGCTATATTACCTTTACTATATGTTTGCTTTTACCCATGAAATATTTTTCTTTCATAATTTTCTTCTGATATGGCCTTTTATTTTTCTATTTCAGTAAGTCCCTTTTATATTTTTTATATGGCCAGTTTAGGGGTGATAAACTGCTTTATATTTTGTCGGGTGAACTCTCTCTCCTTCAATTCTGCACGATGACTTTGCTGGGTAGAGTATTCTTGGTTGCAATTTTTTCTTTTTAATACTTTGAATATATCATTTTACTCCTTTCTGGCCTGAAAAATTTGTTGAAAAATCAGCTACTGGTCTTGCAATTTAGTCGCTTTTCTCTTGCTACTTTTGAATTTCTCCCTTTACCTTTAATTTTGACATTTTAATTACTATTTGTCTTTGTGTAGACCTTGGATTTATCTTGTTTGGGTATCTCTGTGATTCCTGGACCCAGTTGTCTGCTTCTTTCCTAAGGCTAGGGAAATTTTCAGCTGTTATTTCCTCAAATAAGTTTTCTACCCTTTATCTCTTTTCCTTCTGGGACCCCCACAGTTCAAATGTTAGTATTCTTTATTTATCAGTGGTTACTTAATCTATCTTCATATTTAAAAAAAATATATTTATTATTATTATTATTTTTATTATTATTTTGCTGTTCAGTTAGGTGATTTCCATTACCCTATCTTCTAGATTGGTTATCTTTCCTTCTACATCCTCTAATCTGCTGTTGATTCCCTGCAGTGTATTCTTCTTTTCCAGCTATTGTATTATTCAAAACTGATTGGCTCTTTTTTATGCTTTCTGTGTTTTTGTTGAAGTCCTCACTGATTTTATTCATTTTTCTTTCTAGTCCAATGGGCATCTTTTTCACATTACTTTGAACTCTTTATCAGGTATAATGCTTATCTCCATGTTATTTAGTTCCTTTTCTGATGTTTGTTTTGTTCTTTTATTTAGAGCATATTCTTGTCTTCTCACTTTGTTTGATTTCTGTGTCTGTTTCCATGAGTATTCTCCTAGTCTTGAAGGAGTAGCATTTTGTATGAACATCCCCTGTGTAGACTGTGTATGCCTGATAGATTTAGTTGGCCATCTGAGGCTTGCTTACATGGTATTAGGGTTCTGGGGCACTTCACACAGGTAGCACCATGGTAGAGTGGCAGGACCTGGCCAGGTGCTCCTGGGGCTCTCTGTGCAGCAGTTCCCTAGCAAGACAGCTGGAGCAGAAGTGGGTACAGCAGGGGTGTCATGGGTGCTTTTGGCCTCAGCAACTTTGGTTAGATGGCTGGATTTGTAGTTGGCATAGGCTTTAGTGTGTCCTTGTGTGCACCACATTTGGGCTGCCTGGTGGGATGGCTCCAGCTAAGGTGGGTGTGGACAGATGTGCTTCTTTGGGTGGATAGCTGAAGCTAGTGTAGGCTAGGGACCCAAGGCTTGCTGAGGATAGAGACCAGCTAGAGCACCAGATCCTGCTTCCATCTGTAGTATAAAGGTATAGAGGAGATATAAACAATAATATTCACCAACACTTTTGACTTTGGAGAGAGTTCCAGGTGTCAAACATGAAACTGTTTGGTGGATGCTTTAGGGTTAGTTCACTTATAGTTTAGTTTCCTTTTAAACTCTGGCTCCTTTTTTTTTTTTTCCTTTCCTGTGCCTCAAGGCAGGCAAATCTGCCTAGATAACACTCAGTGATAACTCTCCCTACTGTATTTGCAGCATTGGGTTGGGGTTTCTATTGTTACTGTGTCTCCATCTCTCCTGCTGTTCTGTGTGGTCCCCGTATCCTTTGTTAAACAGAAGGCATTCAATCATCCCCCAGTTCTAATTCAGGAGGAATTGCTCTGTGTGTAGGTGTAGATTTGGTATGTCCGTAGAAGGAGGTAAGTTCAGGGTCTACCTACTCCACCATCTTAGACCTCTCCCTCGATGGCTGGTTATTTTTTTAGTAGACGTTTTCATTTCATTGAAAATGCAGATTAAGGACGTTGTTCTCTGAGAAATGAGCACATATTAAGAAGGTTTGTCTTACTTGGTCAAGGACCTTCAAATTAGAATTGAGATGCTTATATAAGGAAGGTATATTGGTCTCACCTATTTCTTATTACTGAAAGGTGCTGGAAAGGAAAGGAGCCTAAAATGATAGCAGTCTCCACCTGCTCCAAATGGTAATCCCATTTTAGTAGAAGACCCAGACTCCCTCGCAGGGCTATTCAGGGAAGCATATGCTTACTTGAATCTGTTCACATCTAAGGAACACAGATTTTTTGAATGCTATGTGTGGCTGCTAAAGCCACAAATTTGAAATATCTGTTTACCTTTTGCAAAAAAAAATCTGATTTTATGGCTAAAATTTATATCTGCTGCTGACATAATTTTAGTTATCTAAAGAGACTATAAGAATAAGATGAGAAATAAAAAAGAAAAGGAATTTCATTATACAAACTATTTCATTCAGAGAGTAAAGTTCCATTTTGTCCATGAATATTTTACTTACTTAAAACTAGGGCACCTGGATGGTTCAGTCAGTTGAGTAGCCAACATCAGCTCAGGTCATGATCTCGTGCTTTGTGAGTTTGAGCCTGACATCGGGCTCTGTGCTGACAGCTCACAGCCTGGAGCCTGCTTCAGATTCATGTCTCCCTCTTTCTCTGCCCCTCCCAGCTCGCAGTCTGTCTCTCTCTGTCTCAAAAATAAATAAACATTAAAAAAATTAAAAAAATAACCCTAAAACCTAATTAATTATAACTGCAGACATTTGGAACTTATTACGTATTGGTTTAGATTACACTGTAACTTTTTCTAGTTTTTATTATAAGCTTGAAGACAAATACTTAGAAAACATTTGAGACAGTGACAACAGTGAAGTGGCAGTATTTTGAGGAAGGAGACCTGTGCCCAGGTGACAGACACACTGACTGTAGGCCCAGATACAGACACAGCTCTGTCACTCTGTGGACTAGGCTACAGCCCCATTTGGCTTTGGTCCTGACACTGGTGCCGTTCACCAAGCGACTGAGGAAGAGTCCACCCATGCCCTGGGTAACAGGCCAAGATCTGGTTCTTGGCTGTGGACCCTAAGCTGACCTGTTACCCAGCTCCAACCCTTCTTAACTTCTGGTTCTGCCAGTCCAAGTCCAGGCAGGAGACACACCTATCCAAGCTCTGAGGCAAGCCTCTGACCTTGGTTCAATCCAATTGCAGATTCTGAAATGGGCCTGTAACTCAGCTCTATTCCCACCCAGTTGTAGTTCTGAAGTGGTCTTGCCTACTCAGAAATTCGCAAGGAGACACACTCATCTGAGCCTTTGGAGGCAGGACTGCTGGCTTTGGTCTGAATGCAGATTATAAAGCAGCCCTGTGACTTGGTTCCAGCCCCTCTAAACTGCAGTCTGGGATTAATGCTGCCTATCTAGTTTTCCCCCAGTTTTGAGCTTTTCTAAGGACCTAGGGAGAGCCACACCTAACTGGCAAATCTGGTTACATGCATGCTATTAAAATCCACAGATTGGATTAATGGATAAAAAAAAAGTATATAACAATATTCTTTTGTTACAATTTCTTTTTGTTACAACAATACAAGAGACTCATACAAACTTTAAGAACATGTATAGGCTGAAAATCAAGGGATGAATATGGTAATGAAAAGAGAGCAAGGGTGGCTACACTTATATCAAATGAAATAGATGTTCAGTCAAAATTAATAAGACAAAGAAGGTAACTATATAATGATAAATAGATTAATTTATCAAGGGGATAGAACAATTATAAATATAGATGCATACACCATTAAAGCACCTAAATATATTAAACCATTATGATAACTAAAGAGAGAAATATATTGCAGTACAATAAGAGGTACCTTCAATATCCCACTTTCATAAATGATTGGATCTTCCCAACAGAAAATCAATAAGGAAACATTGGACTTCAATGACCCTACAGACCAAATGGACCTATCAGACATATACAGAACAGTATTCAACACAGTGGACTACACATTCTTCTCAAGTACATACCAAACATCCTGCAAGATAGACTATATATTGGGCCATAGAAAAAGTCTTAACAAATTTAAGTTGGAAATCATACAAGTATCTTCTCTGTCCACTATGGTATAAAGCTATAAATCAGTAACAGGAAAATTCACAAATAAGGGCAAATTAAACACCACACTTCTTTTTTTAATTTTTTTTTTCAACGTTTATTTATTTTTGGGACAGAGAGAGACAGAGCATGAACGGGGGAGGGGCAGAGAGAGAGGGAGACACAGAATCGGAAACAGGCTCCAGGCTCCGAGCCATCAGCCCAGAGCCCGACATGGGGCTCGAACTCACGGACCGCGAGATCGTGACCTGGCTGAAGTCGGACGCTTAACCGACTGCGCCACCCAGGCGCCCCTAAACACCACACTTCTAAATAACCAATGTATCAAGGAAGAAATCCAAAGGGAAATAAAAAGTTTTGAGGTAAACAAAAATACAAATACAAATACCAGATCTTATGATTCAGAAAAAAGCAGATTTATGAAGGAACTTTATAGTGATAAATGCCTATATTAACAAAAATGAAAAACCTCAAATAAAAAAACTAACTCATCCCAAGGATCTAGAAAAGAATAACACACTAAGCCCAAACTTAGCAGAAGGAAGAAATGCAAAAATTAGAGCATAAATATATGAAATAGATACTAGCAAGACAGTAGAAAAGATGAACAAAATTAAGAGTTGGTTGCTTGAAAACATAAACATATCAACAGATCTTTAGCAAGACTTACAACAAATAAAAGGACAGGATGATAAATGAGAGAGGAGATATTGTAACTGAAACTACAGAAATACAAAGGATTATAAGAGACTACTATGACAATTGTATGCCAACAAATTAGAAAACCTAAAAGATATTGATGCATTCCCAGAAACCTACAACCTTCTATGACTGAATCATGAAGAAATAGAAAACCTTAACAGACCAGTAATGAGTAAGAATATTGAAGCAGTAATCAAAAACCTCCCAACAAAGAAAAACCCAGAACAAGTTGCCTTCTTGAGTGAGTTCCCCTAATCACTTAAAGAAAATTTGTCTATCCTTTTCAAACTTTTCCAAAAAAATTGAAGATGTATAAATACTCAAAAATTCATTTTATCATGCCAGCATTACCCTCATATGAAAGCCAGAGAAGGGTATTGAAAAAAAAAAAAAAAAAAGGACATTACAGGCTAGTATCACTGGTGAACGTAGATAAAACAATTCTCAACAAAATGCTATTAAACCAAATTCAACAGCGTATTAAAAGAATCATACACAGTGATCAAATAGGATTTATCCCTGGGATGCAAGGATGGTTAAATATATACAAAACAATAAACATGATGTGCCACATTAACGGAATAAAGAATAAAAACATATAGTCATCTCAACAGATACAGAAAAAAAAACATTTCACAAAAATCAATATCCACTCATGATAAAAACTGTAAACAAATTAGTATATAAGGGATGTACCTCAACATAAGAAATTCTATATATGATGAACCCACAGCTAACATAATAATCAATTGTAAAAAGCTGAAAGTTTTTCCTGTAAGATCAAGAACAAGACAAAGGTGCCTAATTTCACCATTTCTATTCAATAGAAGTTTGGAAGTCATAGCCAGAGAAATTTCACAAGAAAAGAAATAAAATGTATCTAATTAGAAAGGAAGAAGTTAAATTTGTCTCCTTTTGTAGATGATATGTTCTTATATATAAAACACAATAAAGGCACCACTAAAGAATGGTCAAAATGAAAATAAATTTGTCAAAGTTTCAGGATATAAAATCAATATATAAAATCAGTTGCATTTCTATACACAACGAACAATTAAAAAAGAAATGAGGAAAATAACCCCTTTTACAATTGCACTAAAAATAATAAAATACTGAGGGAGAGATTTAACCAAGAATGTGGAAGATCTCTTCACTGAAAATTTTTAAATATTGTTGAAAGAAGTTGAAAGACTCAAACAAATGAGAAAATATTCTGTGTTCATGGATTGAAAGTGTTGGTAAAACATTCACACAACCCAAAGCAATCTACACATTCAATGCAATTCCTATCAAAATTTAGATGGCATTTTTCATGTAAATAGAAAAGAATCCTAAAATTAATATGGAACCACACACCAAAAAAAAAAAAAAAAATCTCAGGTAGCCAAAGCAATCTTGATAAACATGAAGAAAACTGGAGGCATCATATTTCCTGATTTTCAAACTATTACAAAGCTATAGTAGTCAAAACTGCATGGTACTGGCATAAAAACAGACACATAGAGATCAGGGAAACAGAATTAAGAACCCAGAAATAAATCTATTCATATTCAGTTAATCTTTGAAAAGGATGCTAAGAATACCCAATAAAGCAATGATAGTCTCTTCAATAAATGGTTCAAGGATAACTGAATATCCACATGCAGAGAATGAAATTAAATACCTTATTCCATACAAAAAATGGATTATACCATACTCAAAATGGATTAAAACTTAAATGTAAGACCTGAAGCCCTAAAACTTCTAGAAGAAAACATAGGGGAAAAGCTCCTTGACATTAGTTTTGGCAGTTATTGAATTTGACACCCAAAGCATAAAGCAACAAAAATAAAAATAAACAAGTGGGAACACATTAAACTAAAAAGCTTCTACACTGAAAAAGAAAACTCTTGTACACTATTGGTGGAAATGTAAATGAGTACAGCCATTATGGAAATGTATGGAGATTCATCAAAAAATTAAAAATAAAACTCCCATATATTTCCAACAATCCCACTTGCGGGTATATACAAAGAAAATGAAATCAGTATCAAAAAAGTCTGTATTCCCATATACCTTACAGCATTATTCACAGTAGCCAAGCTATGGAAACAACCTAAACGTTCATTGATAAATGAATGGATAAGACAATGTCATATATGATGGAATATTATTCAGTGTTAAAAAGGAAGGAAATTCTGCCATTTCCATTGAACCTAGAGGATATTATATTAAATGAAATATACCAAACAGAAAAACAAATACTCATATGTAAATGGTCATTTATATGTAGAATCTAAAAAAGTAAAATTCATAGAATCAGATAATAGAATAGTAGTTTCCCAGAGTTGGTGTTGAGGATATGTTTGCCAAAGGGTGCAAATTTCAGCTGTAAAATGAATAACTTCTGGGGCTCTATTAGAGCAGAGTGGTGATTATAGTTAATAATACTGTATACAAGAAACTTGCTAAAAGTAGATCTTTCTCAGCATACACATGTAAACACACACATGGTAACTATTTGAAGTGATGGATGTGTTAATCAACTTGCTGGTTGTCACATTATAGTCAATACTTACATACTTATACTTTATACTCAATACTTTATTAAATATTCTTTATTAAAACAATTCTTTATTGAAACAATAGCTAATATTGAATTAACTCTATTTCAAGCCCAGCAGTATACAACTATGGGAAATGCAAATAAAGCAAAATAATTAATATTAAAACGCAGCAGGCCCTCAATCCTCAAATGCATTCTTCTATATAAGAGATAACAAGATTACATATGTATGTATATATATCACATAATGTGGAAATTCTGTTGAAAATAACAGGGTGCTGAAATGATAAGCACATATAAGGCCTTTAGCACAACATTGATAAATATTGGCAATATTAATGGCAAAACAATAGTACAAAAAACTTCATATAATACACTATGATTTGTAAAGTTTTGTTATACATTATCTCACTTGATCTGCATATTAGGACTGTCAATAAAGATGTCAAATATCTGTAACTGGTATGAACTTTGTAATTTCAATGCATAATTATTGTATATGACTTCAACACTTTTAATAATGGCTCATGGAACCAGGATTTGATTAAGTCTGAGTCCAAATTCTGCACATGTCATCATTATGGCCTACAGTTTCTAAATACATGTTAATGCAAATTGTGGCTCATGGCATAATTATATAAAATGGGATTTGTTTTCTGAGATTTGAAAAAGAAAAAAAATGTATCCACATCTTGTATTTCTCACAGGCAAAACTATGTTTCTACTGCAGAGGTGGGGGAAAACACTCCTTTTGGTAATTTGGATCCCAGGGAAAAGGAAAAAAAAAAACCTTTCCTTCAATTATGAAGCAATAATGTATACATTATAGTCAATCAGTCTTTCAGAATATCAAATCTCTGATAGCATCTCTTCTATCAAATCCAGAGGCCAAAGAATAATGACTTAAATAAACAGCTCCTTAAGAACTGGAAGTAGTTACAAAAATTCTTTTTTTTTTCACTATAGGTTTGTAAGAAAATTTTGCTTTTAATAAATTAAGAACATAAAATGTACATTTGAGTTATTTGTTGCCAGATTGACTGTAGGTATCAATTTACTTAGATGTTACATTTTCTATTATGATGTGAAAAAGACTTCGATTCTCAAGAATTTATTAGAGCTTTGACAGTATTTAATAAAATCATGGGATCTATTCTTTAGTATGTATTCATTGGTCTTAGATTTATAACTATATAGGATGAATCTAACACTTCAAATATTTGAAAACAATTGTATCTGCTTTTTCTTGTTCTTGCACTTGGATATTACATAGACATCTGCCTATTTGTCAGTATCCTCTTTCAAGGGTGGCCAAAGAAGGTAGTAAGGAGAATAATTCTTATTTTTACCTTTTCTTCTTCAAAAGACTGAATTGATAATGTTAAAGCTATTTTTACTCCCAAGTTTCTGAAATCTTTCCCTTCCTTGGGCAAATTTCAAATTTTACCAGGATTGCTTAATCCATTTAGGCATAAGTCATTGTTTCTGAAATTGGAATATCATATACAGGAACCTAAGCTGACTTTAATGAATCTTCAAATTCATAAATGACCACAGAATATTTTATAAACATAACACATTTTATGATGAGAGTGAGTTCTCTTTTCTAATGCCATTACCAAATTCAAGCAAATATGAAAAGAAATAAAATCTCTCCACAAAGGATAATAATCTTATGGATAAAATAAAAAAAATGAGAGGAAGAAACTGATTTTTGTTTGGTTAGTGGGTCAAATTAAAATATTGTTTTCAATTATGTGACATCTACCATTGCTAATTAATTGTATTTGGCAATTTTCCAACAGGCGTTATAACTCTTATTTTAAAGTTTATCTCATGAAAGAAAAGAAAATTGTGAGGGTAAAAAAGATTTCTGATAGTTCTACATTTTGGATGTTTCAGAAGTTATGGAAGATTATGTTATACCTTTGATTAAATTTATTCTTCTCTAACTGTATATATATTTGATCTAAAAAAATGGGCATTGAAATGATTTTCTAGTGATTAACTGTCCAGAACATATAGGGTAAAAATCATCAAATAAATAAAGATGCTATCCTCAGGGATGTTAATTATTGCTAGCGTAGGTATTAAGGATCTTAAAATGGTTTGTTCAAAGGAAATTAGAAAAATTATTTCATATGAAAGCTGAGTGATGACTATTTAAAATTATTTTAAAATATAAAATATAATAAAATATTTAAATGTGAATAAATAAAATTATATTTTAAATTATAAATGATAGAATACAGATTATTACTAGAAAGTTTGTATTTAAAAATTTTTTTTTCAACGTTTATTTATTTTTTGGGACAGAGAGAGACAGAGCATGAACAGGGGAGGGGCAGAGAGAGAGGGAGACACAGAATTGGAAACAGGCTCCAGGCTCTGAGCCATCAGCCCAGAGCCTGACGCGGGGCTCGAACTCACGGACCGCGAGATCGTGACCTGGCTGAAGTCGGACGCTTAACCTACTGCGCCACTCAGGCGCCCCTAGAAAGTTTGTATTTTAAACTTATTATCCAGATAAAAATTTATTTAAGAAGCAATAACTGGGGCACCTGCATTGCTCAGTTGGTTAAGCGTCTGACTCTTGATTTCAGCTCAGGTCATGATCTCCTGAGATTGAGCGCTACATCAAGCTCCCCACTAGGCATGGAGCCTGCGTAAGATTCTCTCTCTCCCTCTCTCTCTGTCCCTCCCCTATTCGTGCTCCCTTGCTCTCTCTCTTTCTCTCTCTCAAAAAGAGAAAAAAAAAAGTCAATAAGCTATAGCTGATCCTTGAACAACATGGGTTTGAACTACACAGATCCACATATATGTGGATTTTTTTCAATAAATACAGTATAGTACTGTAAATGTATTTTCTCTTCTTTATGATTTTCCTAATAACATTTACTTTTCTCTAGCTTACTTTATTGTTAGAATATAGTATTTAATACAAGTAAGACACAAGACGTGTTAAAATGACTGTTTATGTTATTGGTAAGGATTCCAGCCCACAGTAGGCTATTAGCAGTTAAATTTTTGGGGAGTCAAATGTTACACATGAATTAGTGTTAGACACTCCAAACTTTGGTGCTATTCAGGCATCAACTTCATTTTCAATTTTTAATTTTTAAGGTGATTATTATTTAAACCTATTACTTCACTTTACACTTGTCATTCAAAATGTATGGCATGTAATTTAACTATATATGATATGCAACTTTATTGTTTGAAAGGAGAATCACTTGATTTCTGGCAATAGAAAATTTGATAAAATCACCAGTTAATTACATATCAACTGAGTTCTCATAAATAACTGAAACTTTTTTCAGTGTGGTTAGAAATTTGGAAGTTAACCTTTTGACATGATCATTAAAATGTCACAACTTCCTCATAGCTCTCATATCATATAATTCTCAGTGTCTTTCTCAAAGCCCTCTTTCCCCAGGACCTCAATAGTACTATTATGAAAATAATTCTGAGTTCAAAAAGGCTTAAAAACTAATGGGTTGACAAAACTAAAGCGGCAGCTTTATTTTTTATAGGTTTTAACCTTTCAAAGTGCCCTGTAAAAATGTAAGAAAAATACAATGAAATATTTCCTGAACTCATTTTATCATGGAATACTTACAGGACAAAATATTTTGGGGAGACTATTATTTCTATAATAACAGAAAAAAATCTATTTTGTATAAACTGATACTTTCATAAAATACAATATAAATAAAGACATACAAAATATGAGTTCAGAATTTGTTTAAAAGTTTATTTATTTTGAGAGAGAGAGAGACAGAGAGAGAGCAGGGGGAGGGGCAGAGAGAGAGGGAGAAAGAAAGAATTCCAAGTAGGCTCTGCACTGTCAGTGCAAAGCTCCACATGGGGCTCAATGTCAATAACCGTGAGGTCTTAACTTCAGCTAGAATCAAGTTGGACGCTTAACAGACTGAGCCACCCAGGAACCTGGTTCCCAGTTTTTATATTTAGATTCAAAAGACATAAAATTAACCTACTCAATTAATATCAATATTCCTACATGCTTACCCTCCTTTTTTGAACTTCATCTCATCATATTCCAAAAACACACAGGTGTCGACTGGCAATGTTGCAAGGGTCAGTTTTTAAGTAGCAACGCTTTCCACAGTACAATTTGTGAACCATAGTCTTGTAACATTCCATTCACTTCTTCTATGACCTTAATGACAAATCAAAAGAAACATCATCCAGCTTTGCCTGAGCTTTTCTGTTGAGGATAACTAACTGTCAAATTATCCTATTTTTTTCTTCCTTCCCTTTCTCCTGTTCTCGTTATTTCTCTTCTTACCTCTCTTTTTTTCCTTCTAATAATGATTCATTGTTTAATAAATCTTTAGTAACAAACTGTAAACCTTTGTTAGATATGGATGCTCTGGGAAATATAAAATAAAAAATTGTTCTCCCCTCATGGTGATGTTCTATATACAAGCTATTGTACTGTAAGTGCAATACTACCACAAAAGACTATCAAATAGTGTGCAATAAGAATTCAGAAAACTCTGAATTCTCTTATTTGGGGGCTCATATTTGTTCTTTCTAGTTTTTATGCACTTGTTTTTTTAATTTAAATTTATTTAATTAGCATACTGTACAATATTGGTCTCAGGAGTAGAGTTCAGTGATTCATCACTTACATACAACACCCAGTTTTCATGCACTTGTATTATTCATGCTCTCACTAGTCATGCAGCAGGTCTAATACATCTGCAACTCAGCCAGCTTGAATGTGTCTAGGGAGAACTACTATTTCCACCCAACACCTGTTGTTTGTAATGTTCAAAACCACCAATTTCAGCAACTATTTGGTTGTTGCTGGATTTTATATCTCCTCAAACCTGTTCTTGACATTTCTTTCACAAAATGTGATATGCTGGATGAAAGATAGACTTAATAAGTTACCTTGTCAATTTATGTAAAATCAAATAACATATATGACCTTCAGTCAACTAACTACATTCAGGTGACACTACTGGGAAAACTTTTGTATGTTTGATAAGACTGTCTAGAAGCTTATCAATTTTACTAATCTTTTCAAACAAATAGCTTTCAGTTTCATTGATTTTTCTCCATTGATTTTTCTCTATTCCACTAATTTCCGCTCCTTATTTTATTATTTCCTTCCATCTGTTCACTTTTTGTATAATTGCTCTTCTTTTTCTAGTTCTTCAAGGTAGATATTGAGATCATTGAGTTTTAGCTTTCTTTTTTTAAAAAAAAATTTTTTTTCAACGTTTATTTATTTTTGGGACAGAGAGAGACAGAGCATGAACGGGGGAGGGGCAGAGAGAGAGGGAGACACAGAATCGGAAACAGGCTCCAGGCTCTGAGCCATCATCAGCCCAGAGCCCGACGCGGGGCTCGAACTCCCGGACCGCGAGATCGTGACCTGGCTGAAGTCGGATGCTTAACCGACTGCGCCACCCAGACGCCCCAAGTTTTAGCTTTCTTGTTTTTTAATATAAGTATTAATTGGTATAGATTTCTCTCTAAGCATGACTATTTGTTCACCCACCTTTTGATATGTTCTATCTTTAATTTATTTTAAAATATTTTCTAAATTTCCTTAGACTTTTTTGGAAACAAATTATTTAGAGGTATGTTATTTAAATTCCAAATATTTGTTTTCCATATATATTTTCCATATATATTTCTGGTTTTGATTTATACTTTAATGCGGGGTTACTTCATTTTATTCTATTTCACTTTATTGAGCTTTGAAGATACTAATTTTTTAAAAATTGAAAGTTTATGGCAACTGTGTGTCAAGCAAGTCTATTAGCATCATTTTTCCAAAAGTAGTTGATCACTTTGTGTCTCTGTATCACATTTTGGTAAATTATGCAATAGTTTACTTTTCATTATTATTATATTTATTATGCTGACTTACAATTGGTGATCCTGGATGTGATTATTGTGTTTTGAGGCTCCACAACTATACCCTTATGAGACAGTTAGCTTAGTTGATAAATGTGTGTGTTCTGAATATTCCACCGGCCAGCCTTTCCCCGATTTCTCTTCTCTTTGGGCCTCTCTATTCCATGATACATATCAGTATTGGAATCACGCCCATTAATAAGTCTACAATGGACTCTCAGTGTTCAAGTGAAAAGATGAGTCTCACATCTCTCACCTCAAGCCAAAGCTAGAAATAATTAAGCTTAGTAAGGAAGGTCATCCAAAAGCCAGTCCTCTTGCACCAGTTAGCCAAATTGGAAATGCAAAGAAAAAGTTCTTGAAGTAAATTAAAAGTGTTACTCCAATGAACAAATAAGTGACAAGAAAGCAAAATAGCCTTATTGATAGGAAGAAACTTTTAGAAGATTGGGTAGAAGATCAAACCAGCCACAAAACTCCTTTAAGCCATGGTCTAATCCAGATAACAACGTAATTCTCTTCAGTTCTGCAAAACTTGAAAGAGGTAAGGTAGGTGTAGAAGAAATGTTTGCAACTGGCAGAGGTTTGTTCATGAAGTTTAAGAAAAAAAAAGCCATCTCCATAATACAGAAGTTCAAAGTGAAGCAGCGAGTACGGATGTAGAAGCTGCAGTAAGTTATCCAGACCTAGTTAAGATAATTAATGAAAATGGCTACACTAAACAACATATTTTCAATGTAGATGAAACAGTTTTCCTTAGAAGGAGATGCCATCTAGGGCTTTCATAGCTAGGGAGGAAAATTCACTGCCTGGCTTCAGAGCTTCAAGGGACAGGCTGATTTTCTTGTTAGAGGATAATGCGGCTGGTGACTTTAAGTTGAAGACTGATCATTTACCATCCTGAAAATCGTAGGGCTCTTAAGAATTATGCTAAATCTACTCTGCCTGTGCTCAATAAATGGAACTATAAAGTCTGGATGACAGCACATCCATTTACAATATGGTTTACTGAATATTTTAAGCCCACAATTGAGATCTACTACTCAGAAAAAAAAAAGATTTATTTCAAAATTCTATTGTTCATTGACCATGAACCTAGTACCCAAGAGCTCTGTTAGAGATATAATGAGATGAATGTTGTTTTCATGCCTGCTAGCACAACATTCATTCTGCAGCCATGGATCAAGAGGTAATTTCAACTCTCAAGTCATTATTTAAGAAACATGTTTTGGGGCGCCTGGGTGGCTGAGTTGGTTAAGTGTCCGACTTCAGCTCAGGTCACGATCTTGCAGTCCATGAGTTCGAGCCCCGCGTTGGGGTATGGGCTGATGGCTCAGAGCCTGGAGCCTGTTTCAGATTCTGTGTCTCCCTCTCTCTCTGCCCCTCCCCCGTTCATGCTCTGTCTCTGTCTCAAAAATAAACATTAAAAAAATTTAAAAAAAAAAAGAAACACATTTTGTAAGGCTCTAGCTGCCATAGATGATTCCTCTGATGGATCTGGGCAAAGCATGTTGGAAAACTTCTAGAAAGGATTCACCATTCTAGAGACCATTCAGAACATGTGTGACTTAGGGTGCCTGGGTGGCTCATTTGGTTAAGTATCTGACTCTTGATTTCAGTTCAGGTCATGATCTCATGGTTTGTGGGTTTGAGCCCCATGTTGGGCTCTGTGCTGGCAGCGTGGAGCCTGCTTGGTATCCTTTCTCTCCTTCTCTCTCTGTCTCTTTCCTGCTTGTGCTCTCTCTCTATCTCTCTCAAAAAAAAAAAAAAAGAAGAAGTACATGTGTTTTTCATGGGAAGAAGTCCAAATATAAACATTAATAAGAATTTGGAAAAAGTTGATTCCAACCCTCATGGATGACTGTGAGGGATTTAATACTTCAGTACTGAAGTAACTCAGGTGTTGTATAAATGGCAAGAGAACTAGAATTAGATAGACATGGAGCCTGAAAATGGGACTGAGTTGTTGCAATGTCATAATAAAACTTGAATGAACAAGGAGTTCCTATTTATGGATGGGCAAAGACAGCAGTTTCTTGAGATGGAATCTATTCCCAGTGAAGATTTTGTGAAGATTGTTGAAATGACAAAAGATTTAGAATATTACATAAACTTAACTGATAAAATAGAAGCAGGGTTTGAGAGGATTGCCTCCAATATTTAGAGAAGTTCTACTATGGATAAAACACCATTAATTGGCATTGCATGCTACAGAGAATCATTCATGAAAGGAAGAGTTAATTAATTCAACAAACTACATTGCTGTCTTATTTTAATAAATTGTCACAGCCACCCCAACTTGAGCAACTCAACTCTAATCAGCCAGCAGCCATCAACATTGAGGCAAAACCTTCCATCAGTATGAAGACTATGACTCGCTAAAAGCACAGATGATGGTTAGCATTGTTTAGCAATAAAGTAATTTTTAATTAAGGTATGTACATTGTATTTTCAGACATAATAAAGTTTCACACTTATTTGACTGCAATACAGTGTAAAAATAGCTCTTATATTCATTGGGAAAACACAAAAAATCATTTGACTTGCTTTTTTGAGATATTTGCTTGTTTATGATGGTCTGAATCAAACCCATAACATCCCCCAAGGTATGCCTGTGTTTTATATCATTTAAATCATTTAAATATATTGAGACTCATTTTATGGATTATAATACTGTCTATCTTGTTGAATATATGTGCTCTAGAAAGGAACATGTACTATATAAATGTCACTAAGGTCAAGTCAGTTGATAAGGTTTTTAAGTAATTTTTGGTCTCATTACTTAATTTTTTTTAAGTCTACTTTTTCTCTACCTCATGGAGAGAGGAGTATTAAAACCTCCAACTATGATTCTGCATTGCTGGATTTCCCCTTTCAGTTATATAGTATTTATAATTTATACATTTTATAGCTCTGTTATTACATGCATTCATATTTATAATTATTATGTCTTCTTTATAAAACAACCATTATATCATTATGGAAACATTCTCTTTATGACTGTTAATATTCTTTAACTTAAAGTAAGTTTCTGAAATGAATGATGTCATTCTGGTTGTCTTATGTTTAGTTTTTGTATACTTTTTATTATCTTTTTATTTTTAAAGTTTCTTTATATTTGAAGTAGATTTCCTACCTGATAATATCTTTCTGTTAATGTAATGTTTAGTCAATTTACATTAATATAACTACTATGATTAATTTCAGTCCACATTTTGCTATGTATTTTATATTTTGTTTCCCCTTCTCTCTTTGCTTGTCTTCGTTTGGATAAATTTCATTTTGTTTAAGATTCCATTTTATCTCCACTATTGATTATTATGTATTTAATTGAAATATAGTTGATAAAGAATATTACCTTAGTTTCAGGTGTACAAAATACTGGTTTGCCAACTCTATATGTTATGCTAAACTTATTATTAAAATATAAGCTTATTTTTAAAATATATTAGCTGAGTAAAAAATTGCTCATAGTACTATTTTTGGTCAGTATGTAATCTTTTGCATAAATTGTTTTTACCTAGTATAATTATTCCTCTAGCTAAATAACTTTCTTTAAAATATTTTATAATTTATTCCTCCTAGTGATGAATTCTTTGAGTTTCTACTGGTCTGAAAAGTATCTTGATTTTATTAAGCTTTTTGAAACAAATTTTTGCTAACTATGGATGGATGTGCACACTCCATAGGTTTTTTTCCCTTGTGTCTTGGTCAGGAGAATTTTAGATGAGAATCTATTGTCATTTTTTTTTTATTTTTCTGTATATATCTTTTTCTCCTATGGTTCTTTTGAGATTTTCATCTTTATTGTTGGATTTTGACAATTTGGTTATTGTGTCTTAGTGTGTTTTTCTTTACATTTCTTCTGTTTAAATACATAAGAATTTCTTGGATCTGTGAGTTTATCATTTTTATCAAATTTGGAAAATATTTGCCATTGTTTCTATAAGTTTTTGTTTCTCTCACTCCTCTTTTTCATATTTCAATTAAATGTATATTATACCACTTAATATTGCTTCATTTGTTACTTTATTCTATCAATTTTGTCTTTCCTTTTTATTTTTTAAGTCATTGCTATGTCTTCAAGGTCTCTGGTCTTTTCTTCTATGTCTGTTCTGTAAATCCAAGTCTGATATTGATTTTTAAGAATGTTTTCTAATCATTTAAAGAAATTTCTTTGAGAACAAGTGGGGGAGGGGCAGAGAGATAGGGAGACAGAGAATCCCAAGCAGGCTCTGCACTGCACAATGCAGACCCGGATGCAGGGCTCAATCCTACCTACCATGAGATTATGACCTGGGCCAAAATCAAGAGTCAGATTCTTAATGGACTGAGCCACTCAGGTACCCCTTTTCTCATAATTTTTAATTGTTTTTCAGGTTCATTTCTCCTCCAGCATATTTATAAAGTTTATAATAGTGGTCTTATACTCCTTATCTGCTAATTTTATCATTTCTATAATTTGTTTCTACTAATATTGATAGGTTTTTCCTGTAGTTATGAATCATATTTTCTTGACTTTTTTATGCTTCTTACATTTTGGCTAGATACCAGACATTGTTGTTAACATTTTATGGAGGTATAATTCACATATAGCATTATAATTGTTTTAGATGTAAATCATAATAATTTGGTATTTGCATATATTGTAATATGATAACCGCAATAAGTCTAGTTAGTATCCATCACCATACAGAGGTACACTATTTTTTCTTGTGACCGGAACTTTTAGGATTTACTCTTCTAGCAATTTTCAAATATGCAATACAGTATTATTAACTATAGACATTGTGCTTTATATAACAACCTTATGACTTAATTTATTTTATTCCTTGAAGTTTTTTTTTTCTTTTTAAACCCTTTACCCATTTTACTCACTCCCATCCCCTGTCTCTAGCAACCACCAATAAGCTCATTCTATCTATGAACCTGGTTTTAATTTTCTAGATTACACATGGAAGTGAAATCCTAGAGCATTTATCTTTTTCTGATTTATCTCACTAAGCATAATGTCCTCAAGTTCCAACTGTGGTGTCACAAATGGCAATATTTCATTTTTTATGGTTAAATAATATTCTATTATGTGTGTGTGTGTGTATACATGTGTCTGTGTGTGTGTGTATATATACAAAAAAAGTTGTGTCACATGCAAAACGTTTTTCCCCCATTCATATATTGATGGACACTTAGATAGTTTCCATATCTTGGCTATTGTAAGTATTGTTGCAGTTAACATGTGAGTTGTGCATCTTTTTGAGTTAGTGTTTTCATTTTCTTCAAACAAACACCCATAAATGGAATTGCTGGATCATATGGTAGTTCCATTTCTAAAATTTTTGGAAATTCCATTCTGTTTTTCACAGTGACTTGCATTAATTTACATTTCCACCAAAAATGCGCAAGTGCTCCCTTTTCTCCACATTTTTGTCAACACTTACTTGTTGTCTTTTTAATAAGGCCATTTTAACAGGTGTGATGTCATATCCTGTTGTAGTTTTGATTTGTACTTCTCTGATCAGATTAGAGACTTTAAATATCTTTTCACATGTCTGCCTTATGTTCTCTTTGGAAAAATGTCTTTCAAATATTCTACCCATTTTTAATGGAATTGTTTCTTTTCTGTTGAGTTGTGTAAGTTCTTTATACCTTTTGAATATTAACCATTATAAAATACCTGATTTCAAATATTTTCTCCCATTCATTGGATTGCCTTTCAATTTTTTTGTTTCCTCTGCTGTGCAGAAAATTTTTATTTTGATATAGTCTTACTTGTTTATTTTTGCCATTGTTGTTTTTCCTTTACATGTCAGATCCAAAAAATCATCATCAAGAGTGATGTCAAGTAGCTTCTTACCTGTTTTCTTCTTGGAGTTTTATGGTTTCAGGTCTTATGTTTAAGTTTTTAATCCATTTTGAGTGAATTTTTATGTATGGTGTAAAATACTGTATAATGGCAACTTTGTTGTACATTAATCAAACATGTTTGCATCATCTGGGGTCTCTATTTTGTTCTATTGATCTGTGCATCTGTTTTTATGCCAATACCATACTCTTTTGGTTATTACAGCTTTGTAATATAGTTTGAAATCTGGCAGCATGATCATCCTGCTTTGTCTTTATTCTCAAAATTATTTTGCTATTTGGAGGATTTTGTGGTTCCTCACAATTTTAGATGCTATTTCTGTGAAAAATGTTGATAGTGTTTTGATGCGGACTGCATTGAATCTGTAGATTATATGGACATTTTATATATAATATGGAAATTTTAACAATAGTAATTATTTCAATCATGAGTATGGAATATCTTTCTATTCATGTCTTCTTCCATTTCTTTCCCTAATGTCTTATGATTTCTAGCATATAGGTCTTTCGTCTGCTTAGCTAAATTTATTCCTAGACATTTTGTTATTTTTGATGGAATTGTAAGTATAATTGTTTCATATTATCTCTTATAGATAAGTATTGGTGTGCATAAACACAACGTATTTTTGTATATTTATTTTGTATCCTGCATTTTAATGAATTTATTTACTAGTTCTAACTTTTTTTAGTGAAATCTTGTGGGTTTTTGGATGTATAACGTGTTTAGCAAAGAGTGATGGTTTTACCTCTACCTTTCCAATTAGGATGTCTTTTTTTTTCTTGCTTAAATGCTCTGGCTACGGTGTCTAATGCTATGTTGAATAAAGAGGCAGAAGTATACATCCTTGCCTTCTCTTAATATTAGAGTATGATGTTAGCTGTGAGATTGTCATTATAGCCATTATTATTATATTCCCCCTAGGACAACTTTCTATCATAAATAGATATTGAATTTTGTCCATGACTTTTCTGTATCTATTGAAATGGCCATATAATTATTATCCTTCATTTTGTTAATGTGGTGTATCCCACTGATTGATTTTGGGAAGTTGAACCATTCCTATATCTCTGAAATAGTTTTTACTTGATCATTGTGTATGACCTTTTTTAATGTATTGTTGAGTTTTATTTGCTAACTTCTTTATTGAAGTATAATTAACATACATTGCTATATTAGTTTTTAGGTGCACAATAAAATGATTCAGCAATTCTATACATTACTTAATGCTCATCATCATAAGTGTATTCTTCACCTCTTTCACCCATCTCTTCAAACCTTCCCATCAGCAACCACCAATTTGTTCTCTATAATTAAGTCTGTTTTTTTGCTTGTCTTTTTTTCTTTGTTAGTTTGTTTTGTTTCTTAAATTCCTCAAAAGAGTAAAATCATGGTATTTCTTTTTCTCTGTCAGACTTATTCAGTCTATATCCTCTAACTCTATCAATGTTGTTGCAAATATCAAGATTTTATTCTTTTTTATGGCTGAGTAATATTCCATTGTATATACACCCACCACTTCTTTTTCTATTCATCTGTCAATAGACACTTAGTTTGCTTCCATAATTTGTCTGTTGTAATTAATGCTTCAATAAATATAGGGGTGGATACATCTTTTCAAGTTAGTGTTTTTGTTTTCTTTGTGTAAATAACTGATAGTGGAATAGATGGGTCATATGATTCTATTTTTAATTTTGGGGGGAACCTCCATACTGTTTTCCACAGTGCTTACATCAGCCTACATTCCCACCAATAGTGCACAAGGGTTCCCCCTCACCATCCATGCCAACACTTTTTATTTTGTTGTCTTTTAGATTTTAACAATTCTGATGGCTGTGAGGTGACATTAGTGAGGTTTAGTTTGCATTTCTCTGGTAAATGGTGACATTGAGTATTGGCCATTTATATGTCTTTTCATGTGTCTGTTGGCCATTTATATGTCTTGGGAGAATTGTCTTTGGAGAATATTCATGTCCCATGTCTATTTTTTAATTGGAGTATTTGTTTTTTGGGTGTTGAGTTGTATAAATTCTTATAGATTTTGGATATTAACCTCTTACCAGATGTATCATTTGCAATTATCTTCTCCCATTTGGTAGGTTGTCTTTTTTTTTTGATAGTTTTCTTCATAATGCAAAAGGCTTTTATTTTGCTATAGTCCCAATAACTTAATTTTGCTTTTGTTTTCCTTGCCAAAGGAGGCATATCTAGAAAAATGTTTTTATGGCTGATGTCAAAGAGAATACTGCCCATGTGTTCTTCTAGAAATTTTATGGTTTCAGGTATCCCACTTAGGGCTTTAATCCATTTTGAGTTTATTTTTGTGTATCATGCAAGAATGTGGTCCAGTTTAATTCTTCTGAATATGGCTGTCCAGTATTCCCAGTATCATTTCTTAAAGATATTGTCTTTTTCCCATTGCATAATCTTGCCTCCTTTGTCATAGATTATTTGGCCATAAAATCATGGGTTTATTTCTTGTCTCTCAATTCTGTTGAATTTATCTACATGTTGGTTTTGTGCCAGTACCACACTGTTTTCATTACTATAGCTTCGTGGTATATGTTGAAATCTGGGATTGTGATACCTCCAGTTTTGTTCTTCTTTTACAAGATTAGGTAGTGATTCAGTCTTTTGTGGCTCCACACAAATTTTAGGATTATTTGTACTAATTCTGTAGAAAATGATCTTGGTATTTTGATAGGGATTGCACTAAATATGAAGATGACTTTGTATAGTATATTTTATTTTATTATTTATTCATTTATTTATTTATTTTATTATTTTTTTAAATATAATTTATTGTCAAGTTGGCTAACATACAGTGCATACAATGTGCTCTTGGTTCTGGGGGTAGACTCCTGTGGTTCATCACTTACATACAACATCCAGTGCTCATCCCAACAAGTGCCCTCCTCAATTTCCATCACCCATTTTCTCCTCTCTCCCATCCCCCCATCATCCCTCAGTCTGTTCTCTGTATTTAAGACTCTCTTATGGTTTGCCTCTCACCCTGTCTGTTTGTAACCATTTTTTGCCTTCCCCCAAGGTCTTCTGTTAAGTTTCTCAAGTTCCACATATGAGTGAAAACATATGATATCTTTCTCTGACTTATTTCACTTAGCATAATACCTTCCACTTCCATCCATGCTGTTGCAAATGTCATGATTTCATTCTTTCTTATTGCCAGGTAGTATTCCATTGTATATATAAACCACATCCTCTTTATCTATTCATCAGTTAATGAACATTTAAGCTCTTTCCATAATTTGGTTATTGTTGAAAGTGCTGCTGTAAACATTGGGGTACATGTGCCCCTATGAATCAGCACTCCTGTAACCTTTGGATAAATTCCCAGGAGTGCTATTGCTGGGTCATAGGGTCATTCTACTTTTTAAATTTTTTAGAAACCTCCACACTATTTTCCAGAGTGGCTGCACCAGTTTGCATTCCTACCAACAGTGCATGAGGGTTTCTGTCTCTCCACATCTTCATGAGCATCTATTGTTTCCTGGGTTGTTAATTTTAGCCACACTGACCAGTGTGAGGTGATATCTCAGTGTGGCTTTGATTTTTATTTCCCTGGTGATGAGTGATATTGAGCATCTTTTCATGTGTCTCTTGGCCATCTGGATGTCTTCTTTGGAAAATGTCTATTCATGCCTTCTGCCCATTTCTTCACTGGATTATTTGCTTTTGGGTGTTGAGTTTGGTAAGTTCTTTATAGATTTTGGTTACTAACCCTTTATCTGATATGTCATATGCAAATATCTTTCCCATTCCATTGGTCGCCTTTTAATTTTGTTGATTGCTTTCATTGCAGTGCATAAGCTTTTTATCTTGATGAGGTCCCAATAGCTCATTTTTGCTTTTAATTCCTTGCTTTTGTAGATGTGTTGAGCAAGAAATTGCTGTGGCTGAGATCAAAGAGGTTTTTGCCTGCTTTCTCCTCTAGGGTTTGATGGTCTCAAATTTAGGTCTTTCATCCATTTTAAGTATTTTTTGTATGGTGTAAGAAAGCGATCTAGTTTAATTCTTCTGCATGTTGCTGCCCAGTTCTCTCAGCACCATTTGCTAAAGAGACTGTCTTTTCCATTGGATGCTCTTTCCTGCTTTGTCAAAGATTAGTTGGCATACATTAGTGGGTCCAATTCTGGGTCCTCTATTCTATTCGATTGGTCTATGTGTCTGTTTTTATGCCAATACCATATTGTTCTGATGATTACAGCTTTGTAGTAGAGGCTAAAGTCTGAGATTGTGATGTCTCCCGCTTTGGTTTTCTTTTTCAATATTATTTTGGCTATTTGAGGTCTTTTGTGGTTCCATATGAATTTTAGATTGTTTGTTCTAGCATTGAGAAGAATGCTGGTGCAATTTTTATTGGGATTGCATTGCATGTATAGATTGCATTGGGTAGTATTGACATTTTAATAGTATTTATTCTTCCAATCCATGAGCATGGAATGTTTTTCCATTTCTTTGTGTCTTCTTCAATTTCCTTCATAAGTTTTCTATATGTTTCAGCATACAGATATTTTACAACTTTGATTAGGTTTATTCCCAGGTATTTTATGGTTCTGGGTGCAATGGGATCAATTTCTTGATTTCTCTTTCTGTTGCTTCATTATTGGTATATAGAAATGGAACCTATTTCTGTACATTGATTTTGTATCCTGTGACTTTGCTGAATTCGTGTATCAGTTCTAGCATCTTTTTGGTGGAATCTTTTGGGTTTTCCATGTAGAGTATCATGTCATCTGTGAGAAGTGAAATCTCAACTTCTTCTTTGCCAGTTTTGATGCCTTTTATTTCATTTTGTTGTCTGATTGCTGACGCTAGGACTTCCAACACTATGTTAAACAACAGTGGTAAGAGTGGACATCCCTGACATGTTCCTGATTTCAGGGGGAAAGCTCTCAGTTTTTCCCCACTGAGGATAATATTAGCTGTGGGCTTTTCATATATGGCTTTTATGATGTTTAGGTATGTTTCTTCTATCCAGACTTTCTTGAGAGTTTATGTTAAGAAACAATGCTATATTTTGTCAAATGCTTTTTCTGCATCTATTGACAGGATCATATGGTTCTTATCCTTTCTTTTATTAATGTGATATATCACATTGATTGATTTGCAAATATTGAGCCAGCCCTGCAGCCCAGGAATGAATCCCACATGATAATGGTTGAAAATTCTTTTAATATGCTGTTGAATTCAATTTGCTAGTATCTTGTTGAGAATGTTTGCATTCATGTTAATCAGGGATATTACCCTCTAATTCTTTTTTTTGTGAGGTCTCTGGTTTGGGAATCAAGGTAATGCTGGCTCCCTAGAATGAGTTCAGAAGCTTTCCTTCAGTTTCTATTTTTGGAACAGCTTGAGAAGGATAGTTATTAACTGGGTAGCCATCTGGCCCAGGACTCTTATTGTTGAGAAATTTTTGATAACTGATTCAATTTCTTCACTGGTTATGGGTCTGTTCAAATTTTCTGTTTCTTCCTGTTTGAGTTTTTGTAGTGTGTGGGTGTCTAAGAATTTGTCCATTTCTTACAAGTTGTCCAGTTTTTTGGCATATAATTTCATAGTATTCTCTGATAATTGTTTGTATCTCTGAGGGATTGGTTGTGATAAGTACAATTTCATTCATGATTTTATGTATTTGGGTCCTCTTTTCTTTTTGAGAAGTCTGGCTAGGGGTTTATCAATTTTGTTTATTTTTCAAAAAAAATCAGGTCTTAGTTTCATTGATGTGTTCTGTTTTTCTTTTTTGGATTCTATATTGGTTGTTTCTGCTCTGATCTTTATTATTTCTCTTCTTCTGCTAGTGTTGGGGTTCCTTTACTGCCCTGCTTCTAATTCCTTTAGGTGTGCTTGTTAGATTTTGTATTTGGGATTTTTCTTGTTTCTTCAGATAGACCTAGATTGCAATGTATTTTCCTCTTAGAACTGCCTTTGCTACATCCCAAAGTGTTTGGATCGTTGTGTTTTCATTTCCATTTGTTTCCATATATTTTTTTAAATTCTTCTTTAATTGCCTGGTTGACCCATTCATTCTTTAGTAGGATGTTCTTTAACCTCCAGCTCTTGGAGGTTTTCTGAACTTTCTCCTGTGGTTGATTTAAAGTTTCAAAGCATTGTGATCTGAAAATGTGCATGGTATGATCTTAATTCTTTTATATTTATTGAGGGCTGTTTTGTGACCCAGTATGTGATGTATCTTAGAGAATGTTCCATGTGCACTCGAGAAGCATGTGTATTCTGCTGCTTTAGGATGAAAAGTTCTAAATATTATCTATCAAGTCCATCTGGTCTGGCGTAGCATTCAGGGCCATTGTTTCTTTATTGATTTTCTGTATTGATGACCTGTCCATTGTTGTAAGTGGAGTATTAAAGTCCCCTGCATTTATCACCTTCTTACCAATAAGATTGCTTATGTTTGTGATTAATTGTTTAATATATTTGTGTTTCTCCGAATTGGGTGCATAAACATTTATTAATGTTAGCTCTCCTTGATGGAACGACCCTGTAAGTTATGATATAATGTCCTTCTTCATCTCTTTTACAGACTTTAGTTTAAAATCTCATTTGTCTGATACAAGTATGGCAGCTCCAGCTTTCTTTTGACTTCCAGTAGCATGACAGATGGTTCTCCATCCCCTCATTTTCAATCTGAAGGTGTCTTCAGATCTAAAATGGGTTTGCTGTAGATAGCAAATTGATGGGTCTTATTTTTTATCCATTCTGATGCCCTGTGTGTTTTGATTGTAGCATTTAGTCCATTTACATTCAGTGTTATTATTGAAAGATATGGATTTAGAGTCATTGTGTTATCTGTAGGTTTCATGCTTGTAATGATGTCTCTGGTCCTTTGTGGTCTTTGCAACATTCCACTCGCAGTGTCCCTCTTAGGATTGCTTGTAGGGCTGGTTTAGTGGTGATGAATTACTTCAGTTTTTATTTTTCTGGGAAAACCTTTATCGCTCCTTCAATTCTGAATGACAGCCTTGCTGGATAAAGGATTCTTGACTGCATATTTTTCCTATTCAGCACTTTGAATATTTCCTGCCACTCCCTTCTGGCTTGCCAAGTTTCAGTAGATAGGTTTGCTACCACCATGATGTGTCGACCCTTGTAGGTTAAGGCCCATTGGTCCCTAGCTGCTTTCAGAATTGTCTCTTTATGTTTGTATTTTGCCAGTTTCACTATGATATGTCGTGCAGAAGATTGATTCAAGTTACATTTTAAGGGAGTTCTCTGTGCCTCCTAGATTTCAATGTCTGTTTCCTTCCCTAGATTGTGGAAGTTCTCAGCTATGAATTGTTCAAGAAACCTTCCACCCCTTTATCTCTCTCTTCTTCTGGAACTCCTATAATACAGATATTATTCTGTCAACTGAATCACTTAGTTCTCTAATTCCCCCCTCATGGTCTAGAATTTTTTTTTATCTCTCTTTTTCTCAGCTTCATCTTTTTCTATAATTTTATCTTCTATTTCACTTATTCTCCCCTCACCTCTTCAATCCTTGCTGTCACCACCTCTAGTTTAATTTGAAACTCCTCACAGCCGTTTTTTAACTCATGACTATTTTTTCATTCCTTGATCTCTGCAGCAATAGATTCTCTGTTGTCTTCTTTGCTTTTTTCAAACCTTGTGATTAATCTTATGACTTTTATTTTAAATCCTTGTTCAGTTGTGTTGTTTATGTCTGTTTTGATCAATTCTTTAGCTGTTACTTCCTCATGGAATTTCTTTTGAGGAGAATTCTTTCATTTCGTCATTTTGGCTATTTTTCTCACCCGTATGTGTTTTAATAGCTTGTTATGTGTCCTGAACCTGTGAGCACTACTATATTAAAGAGGGGTCATACACTTCCCAGGGCCTGACCCTTCAAGAGGTGTTTTTTGGAGTGTGTTACTTGGTCTCTCTTGTTGTGATTCTGGTTGCTTATTTCCCTACTTTTAGTGATGTTTTGGATCCTCCACCAGGTATGCTTTGATTTGTTCATTGAAGTAGCCCTGGAAAAGAAAAACAAAAAACAAAAACAAAAACAAAACACTAAAAACACCAGCTACAACAAAACAACAGGGCAGGGGAAAGAAAATAAAAGAACATTGACCAGGCAGAGAAACTATAGGTCTTAATCCAGAGATAGAGTGAGGAAAATAAAGAAGGAGATATAGACCAGGTATAAAGAGAATAGATTAAATATGTATGCTTAAACAAACCAACAACCAGAATAACCAGACGAGAGGAGGGAAGAAATAAGAAGTTGAAAAGGAAGAAAAAATATATATAATAAGAATTGTCCATGTATTAAATCAGAAAATGCAAACCACTAGGTGTCTTGGAACCAATGACAGCGCTGGTCTGGAGGAGGGGCTGTCTGGTTGGTCAGCGTCAATCTCTGGTGGATATACAGTTACAGTTACTAGGCACTGAGAGGCATGGTTTGGTGTAGGTGGGTCTCACCTCCACTGCGGGCATGCTGTCTGTCCCTAGAGACCCCACCTTGTTGGTGATGGGGAGAAAAATGGTGATACCCCATTCTCTCCTCCACGGACTGGGTGTCTCAAACCACTCTGTTCCTCGCAGTGTCCTTGGAGTGTTTCCTCAGTGCTGAGGGTGTGAATGAGGCAGTTTTTCATGATCCACAGACTCCCGTGCCTCCTTGGTGCTGGGCTGGAATATAAACCCTCATGTCTTAAAGGGTCCCACTTAGTGCGCTCGGGTTCTGAGAAAGTGCTCCTTGGTGCTGCCCGTATATGGTCTCTGGCTGGCTGGAGTAGGCAGTCTTTGGCTTTTGAATGGTTATATACCTTTTTCCCACAGCACTCAAAGGAAAGGATCACTTTCTCCCACTGTGGACTACACCTCTGAACTAGTTCCCAAGCCAGGGGCTGGCTCCCCTCCTCCCCAGGTGTGCAAATGAGGCAGCTGGCCCCAGTCCGGAGAAAGCCCCACAGTTAGAGATTGGATCTTTCTCTGTACTGGTCTTAGGTTTTTCTCTTGTCCAAATAGAGTCATATGCTTCCCCAACTTCTTTTTCTCTTCCCTGTGTCTATCCATAGAAGGGGATCCCTCCCCCTTTGTGTCTATGCAGCCATTTTATCTCTCCCAGTTCGTTGGTAGTCATGCACCTATGGTCTGCCAGGTTGTCCCCATGGGTCTTAGAGGGCCCTTGGGATGCCTGGGTAGCTCAGTGGGTTAAGCATAGAACTCTTGATATCAGCTCAGGTCTTGATCTCATGGTCATGAGTTCAAGCTCCACATTGGGCTCCATGCTGGCTGTGAAGCTAATAATGATTTTTAGATTGTTGTCCCTGCCCCAGCATCTGGCAGACCACCCTTGCCACCATAGGGGGCATTGCCTTTGTAGCCACCAAAGGCAGTGGGAAAGGCAAGAGGCCCATTGAGAGGGCTGGCCTGGCTGTAGGGTGCTGGGTTCTGGGAGGCTACTCAGCCAGGATCCTGTTCAGCAGCTTAACGGACTCTGGGTAGTATATTTTAATAATATTTGTTCTCCCAATCATGAGCATTGAATTTCTTTCCATCTCCTTGTAGTGTCTTCAATTTATTTCATCAATTTTTATCATTTTTGGAATACAGGTCTTTCATCTTCTTGGTTGAGTTTATACCTAAGTATTGTATTATTTTTGGTGCATTTATAAATAGGATTTTTTATTAATTTCTCCTTCAGCTACTTCATTATTTGGGCATAAAAATGCAACATATTTCTATATATTGATTTTGTATCCTGTGACTTTACTGAATTTATCAGTTCTAGTGTTTTTTGGTGGAGTCTTTAAGGTCCATGACACTATCATGTTAGTTTGCAAATAGTGAAAATTTTACTTCTCCCATACCAACATGCTTATGTGTTTTCTGTATGTTTTACTTTTCTTCTTATTTCATTTTCTTGTGTGTTTGCTGTGGCTAGGACTTTCCATACTGTATTGAATAAAAATGGTGAGAGAAGATAGCTCCATCTTCATCATGATTTTAGAGGAAAAGCTCTCAGGTTTTGTTTGTTCTCCTTTTTCTAGCTCCTTTAGTGGTAAGGTTAGGTTGTTTGAGAATTCTCTTGCTTTTTGAAATAGGCCTGTATTGCTATAAACTTATCTTTTAGAATAGCTTTTTCTATCCCAAAGATTTTGGACTGTAGTGTATTCATTTTCATTTGTCTCCATTTATTTTTAAATTTCTTCTTTGATTTCCTGGTTGTCCTATTCATTATGTAGTAACATGCTACTGAACTTTCATGTATTTGTGTTCTTTTCATATTTTTTCTTGTGGTTGATTTCTAGTTTCATAGCATCATGGTTGGAAAAGTTGTTTGTGTGATTTCAAATTTTATATTTTGTTTTAAAAAAATATTTATAGCCTAACATATGATCTAATCTGGAAAACATTCCATGTGCACTGGAAAATGTATATTCCACTGTTTTCAGATGGAATGTTCTGAATATATATATTTATAAATATATATTTTAGATCCATCTGGTCCAATGTGCCATTCAAAGCCTCTGTTACCTTTTTAATTTTCTGTTTCGATGATTTTTCCCTTGATGTAAGTGAGGTATTCAATTACTCTACTATTACTGTATTACTACTAATTTTGTTCTTAATGTGTTAATAGTTGCTTTATGTATTTGGGTGTTCTCATTTGGGGTGAATATATATTTGCAATGTTATGTCTTCTTGGAGTATTCCCTTTATCCGTATGTAGCATCCTTTTTTTGTCTCTTGTTACAATCTTTGTTTTAAAGTCTATTTTGTCTGATATAAATATTGCCACCCCTGCTCATGTTGTTTCATACAAATTTTAGGTTTAATTGTTCTAGTTATAGGGACACCTGGGTGGCTCAGTCTGACTTAAGCTCAGGTCATGATCTCACGGTTCATGAGTTCAAGCCCCCATCAGGCTCTGTGCTGACAGCTCAGAGCCCAGAGTTTCTTCAGATGCTGTGTCTTGCCCCCCTATGACACTTCCCCATTCACACTCACTCTCTCTCAAAAATAAATATTTAAAAATTTTTTTGAAGTTTTAATTGTTGCAGTTCTATAAAAAATGTTCTTGGTATTTTGCATTAAATTTTTAGATTGCTTTGAATCTTAAGGTTTGCTAACATTTTGTTGAATATTTTGCTTCTGTGTTCATTAGGGATATTGGCCTGTATTTTCTTTTCTTGTGAAATCCTTGTCTGGTTTTGGTATCAAGGTAATGCTGGCCTCTTAAAACAATTTTTGAAGTGGGTTTCCTCTTTTTATTTTTAGAAGAGATTGATAAAGATTAGCATTAATTTTCCTAAGTGACTGTTAGAATTCTCTGGTGAATCTGTCTGATTCTGGACTTTCGTTTGTAGGGAGACTTTTGTATACTGATTTAATCTCCCTTGCTAGTAATTTGTTCATTGAGATTTTTTATTTCTTTATAATTTAGTCTTTATAGGTTGTATGTTTCTAGGAAATTTTTTATTCTAGTCTTTCAAATTTGTGTATGTTTGTTCATAGTATTCTCTTACAGTCCTTTATGTTCTATTGATATGAGCTGTAATGTTTCTTTCATATATGATTTGAGTTCTGTATTAATTTTTTACATATGAAAACTAGAGGTTTATTTTTGTATTTTTAAAAGGACATTTGAATTTTTTGAGAATCAAAAATATTTTGTTTTTTAATTTTTTTTAACCTGTATTTATTTTTGAGACAGAGAGAGACAGAGCATGAACAGGGGAGGGTCAGAGAGAGGGAGACACAGAATCTGAAACAGGCTCCAGGCTCTGAGCTGTCAGCACAGAGCCTGACACGGGGCTCGAACTCATGGACTGCGAGATCATGACCTGAGCCAAAGTCGGACGCTTAACTGACTGAGCCACCCAGGCACCCCAAAACTCTTAACTTTTAAGACACCTTTTGAGAATCAGTTTCATCTTTTTAAAGCTTGAGTTTTAGTTTTGTTTGTTAATCTGAATTCATATTACTATTGTTCAGGCTCTAATTTTACCTTTTTACTTTACTAAGGTGTAACCCTTTTGGAACTTTATGCAATGTCCTGTATAATGACATCTCTACATTCCATGTAATGGGAACCAAACTACAATTAGAAATTTGTAGACTTTTGGAATTTTTTGGCCTATTTATTTCTCCACACATAGAGAATGTTAAATCAGGCATGTACATTCATCACTCATCCAAAGACTAGACATGACTTCTGTGCTGATTTTGTGCTTTGCTGCAAATTCTGCCCACCTCAGCCTCTCTGAACTCCAATATCATTTCCCCTATTCAGTGAGACTCCAGTCTTTGGATTTCTACTCTGAGCAGTATAGCCTGAATTGACCCTGGGAAAATATTTGGGGTAATCATGGGCTCACTTTGTTTGTTTCCCTTGCATGAAACACTGCTCAATAACAAAAAGAAAAGAACTACTGATCCATACAATAATTTTCAATAATCTCAAAGGCATTATGTGGATTAAAGTAAAGTCAATCTGAAAATGTCATATACTATGTGATTCTATTTACATAATATTATTGAAATAACAAAATTATAGAGTTGCAAGAAAGATTAATGGTTTACAGAGGTTATTAATGGTGGTGGGGAGCAATTGGGTAGGTGTAATAATAAAGGGGTAGCACGGGGGAGATCTTTGTGGTAATCAAATAGGTTTCTATGTTGTATAATGAAATAGGATTGTCATTATATGTATACACATACACAGATATGATAAAATGTCATAGAACCATATATCCACATTGTTCCAATTTTCTGGTTTTTATGTTGCATTATAGTTATGAAAATTCTATCCACTGGGGGAAATTAGATTAAAAAGTATATGAGACCCCCCCTACTATTTTTGCTACTTTCTGTGAATGTGTAATTATTTCAAAATTAAAAGAAAAAATTTCTTTCCACATAGAGAACTCAAGCAACAGATTGCTTCATTGAAAAATCTTTCCAAACATGAAAAGGATAAATAATGATATAATAACAATCCTTTAAAAAATAAAGGAAGAGAGAAGCCTTATGACTATTTTATGAAAAAAGTTTAACATTGATACTCCAAGCTTATAAGATTATAAAAGAATGATAATGGCAGACAAATGGTGTTTGTGTGTGGTTTATCACAAGAATGAGTGGTTAGTTTAACCTTCTATAATAAAACAATATAATTTACTTCACTAAAATGATGAAGAGGAAAACTATATTGCCACCTCAATAGACAAGGAAGTAAACATTTGACAAAATTTAACTATGATTATTGATTTAAAAATAATCTCAAAAATATAGAAAATAATTTTTATAATCTGATAAGACATACTAAACTCCCACAGGTAACAGTATACTTAATTCTGATCTATTGATTGCTTTCCCACAAGATTCGTACTAAGGAAACAATGTCTACTTTCATATTTTCTATTGCATACTATACTGCAGGTCCTAGTCAGTACAATAGTGCAAGAAGGCAAGAAAAAGACACATAATAAAATAAAAGGAATAAACCTCGAAAAGGAAATCTTAACACCATTTTTATTCACAGAAACATGATTTATGTATATAAAGATGCATAAATATTTTTAAAAACAATTAATAAATTCATTTAATGATTTAAAAATGCATATTCAATATAAATGTCAAATTCGTATTTCTACATTAGTAATAAACAAGTAAAATTGCAATACAATTTCATAGATTGGGATGGTCAATAATGTTTACAATCTTAATTATATCTAAAAGGATCTATAGATTTAACATAATTATCACATTTAAAATACCAGCAAGAGAGTTTCAGGGGAGATGGAAGAGTAGAAGGACCCTAAGCTTCACCTGATCCCATGGATACAACTAGAATCTAACACCCACACGGTGTAAATAACCCAGAAAGTTATACAAAGGCTGGCCGAACGGACTCCACACAGCTAAATGTAGAGAAGAGGCCACATCAAAGAGGGTAAGAAAGATGGCTATGTGGTCCAAAGTTAAACAAACCTTGGGACTATCCTGGAGGGAGGAACTATGAAGGTGTAAAGACGGGAAAGAAACAGACTCTCACCCCAGGCACCCCAGGCACCCCAGGCAGAGGAACCTTCACAGAGAAGTTGAATCCCAATACATCAATACATTTAGCTTTGGAAACCAGATGGGCCCAATAATTAGTGGGGCTTAACACTTGGGATTTTTTAAAAAATCAGCAGGCATCTGGTCTAGAATAGCCAGGAGGGTGGAGTCCCTGCCCTTAAAGAGACAGCACAGCAAACAACCCTACTGAGGTACAACATAGAAGTAGCAGTTTGAAAAATGCCTGGAAGGAGAGTCATTTACTAATCTCAGAGCTTGCCCTGAATGGGGAGGGATCCTTGGGAAACTTCTCCAAGAACAAAGGAGCTGCTGGGCATTATTTCCTTCCTCTGTTCACTGCCCCCCCCCCCCGGACACAGGGACACCTGCAGGAACCAGTACAGTAACAACACTCTCTACCTAAGTTGCTAATAGCATACCCCACCCCTGCATTGTACCTCCTCCAGCCAGGCCTCTATGTTCCCTCCCAAAGCAGACCAACAAAAATCTTGCTAACACTGTGACCCTGCCCCTGTGTTCTGCTGTGGCCATGCCACCTCCAATATGCCCTGGGCAAAGTGGTGTCACAAAGCAGCCCTGACAGGGTCCACCACTACTCCAAAGTGACACCTGACTAAGGAAGAGGGAATGATAACACACACACACACCAGTCCAACTGTGGCCCCAGAAGTGGGCTGGGGGCAGATATCTGGTCTAACTGCAGGGCTACCAACAAAAGCTTCTCAGGGAATAGAAGGACATAATGACAGAAGAAGATTTATTTGATAAAATAATAGGTGAAAATTGTACAAAGTCTAGAAAGGAAATCAGAAATATAGATCCAGGAGGCCCAGAGAGTCACACAAAGTCAATCTAAGGAAGTCCACACCAAAATATGTAGTAATTAAATGGGAAAAGGTAGAAATAAAGACAGAATTTTAAAAGCAGCAAGAGAAAACTGTTATATACAAGGGAAACCCGTAAAGCTATTGGCTGATTTTTCAGCAGAAACTGTGCAGTCTAGAAAAGACTAGCATGACATATTCAAAGTGATGAAAGAAAAAAAAAACATCCATGAATAACTTATCCAGCAAGGCTATCTTCAGATAAGAAGGAGAGATAGTTTCCTAGACAAATAAATTTAAAGGAATCCATGAACACTAAATGAGCTCTACAAGAAATGGTAAAGGGGACTCTGAGTGGAGAGGAAAGACCATAAGCAGAAGCAGAAAAGGAGACACAAAAGCAGTAAAATTAAGTATATCTATAAAAACTAGTCAAGAGATTCACAAAATAGAAAGATGTCAAGTGTGACATCATAAACCTGAAACATAGGGGAGAAAGGGAACAAGAGCAGAAGGGAACAGAGAACTACCAAAAAAAAAAAAAAAACCACAAAAAAGTAACAAAATGGCAAAAGGATGGACATACCAATAAATAAATACTTAGAATGTAAATGAACAAAACATCAGTCAAGATGTCTGGTGATAGAATGGATAAAAAATCAAGACTCATCTATATGCTGCCTACAAAAGACACATTTCTGTCCTAAAGAAACATGCAGACTGAAAGTGGAGGGATGGAAAAGCATTTATCATGCAAATGGAATGAAAAGAAAGCTCGGGTAGCAGTACTTACATTAGACAAAATAGACTTTAAAACAAAAGCTGTAACAAGAGACAAAGAACACCATATAATTATAAAGGGAGCAATTAAACTAGAAGGTATAACAATTATAAATATTTATGCACCCAATATGAAAGCACCTAAATACACAAAGCAGCTGATAACAAATATAAAAGAAGTAATTGATAGGAGTACAATAATAGGAGGCTTCCACTTATATCAATGAATTACACACTGGACCAGATGGATATAACAGATATATCCAGAAAATGCCATCCTAAAAGAGTAGAATACATATTCTTTTCAAGTGCACAGGGAACACTCTCCAGAATAGATCACATATAACATCATAAAACAAGTCTCAACAATTTCATAAAGATGGAAGTTATACCATGCATCTCTTCTGACCACAATACTATGAAACTAAAATCAACACAGAAAAAAATCTGGAAAGAACACAAATACATGTGAGTTCAGTAACATTCTACTAAACAATGAATAGATCTATCAAGAAATCAAGGAAGAAATAAAAAACAAATGGAAACAAATGAAAATGAAAAAAATAATTGTCCATATCCTTTGGGATGCAGCAAAAGTTGTTTTAAGTGGGAATTTTATAACAATACAGGGATATCTCAAGAAACATGAAATATATCAGGAAAAACCCAACCTTACAACTAAGGGAGCTAGAAAAAAGAAAAACAAACAAAACCCCAAACAAGAAGAAGGAATAAAGATTTCAACAGAAATAAATAAAAGAGGAAATGAAAAAACAGTAGAATAGATCGATGACACCAGAATCTGGTTCTTTGAAAAGATCAACAAAATAGATACAACTTAGCCAGAATCATATAAAAAAAGAAAAAGGAGGGAGGGAGAGAGAGGGATATTATTAAAAAAAATTATATGCCAACAAATTGGACCACCTAGAAGATCTGGATAAATTCCAAGAAACATAATCTTTTCAGACTAGATCAGGAAGAAATGGAAAATTTGAACATACAGATTACCAGCAAAGAAATGGAATCAAATCAAGTCTCCCAACAAATAAAAGTCCAGGGCCAGATGGCTTTACAAATAAATCCTTCCAAACATTTAAAGAATTAATACACTTTCTTCTCAAACTATTCCAAATATTAGAGAAAGAAGGAAAGTTTCAAAATTCATTCTATGAGGCCAGCATTACCCTGATACCCAAACCAAATAAAGACACTACATAGAGAGAGAGAGAGAGAGAGAGACAGAGAGAGAGAGACAGAGAGAGAGATAGTAGAGGCCAATATCTCTTATGAATGTAGATGCAAAAATTCTCAACAAAATACTAGCAAACCAAATCCAACAATAATAAAAAATATTTAAGAATATTGAAAAAAAATAATTTACCACAGTCAATTGGGATTTATTCCTGAGTTGTAGGGGTGATTTAATATTTACAATTCAGGGGCAACTGGGTTAAGCATCAGACTCTTGATTTCAGCTTAGGTCATTATCTCACAGTTAATGAGTTCAAGCCCTGTGTTGGGCTCTCTGCTGACAGCATGGAGCCTGCTGAATTCTGTCTCCCTCTCTCTCTCCCCTTCCTCTGCTCCTGTTCTCTCTCTCTTTCTCTCTCTCAAGAATAAACTTTAAAAAACATAGTTGCAATTCAACTGTAATATATCACATAAGTAAGAGAAAGGATAAAAACCATATGATCATTTTAATGGATGCAGAAAAAGCATTTTACAAAGTACAACATCCATTCATGATAATAACCCTCAACAAAGTATGTTTAGAGGGAACATACCTTAACATAGCAAAGACCATGTATGAAAAACCCATAGCTAACATTATACTCAATGGGGGAAAACTGAGATATTTTCCTCTAGGATCAGGATGAAAACAAGGATGTCCACTTACACCACGTTTATTAATGTGCAAATCCTCTCGACAGCTATCAGATAAGAAGAAGTGAAACACTTCCAAATTCATAAGGAAGAAGTTAAACTTTCACTATTTGCAGATGACACAATATGTATATTAAAAACCTTAAATTCAATCCACCCACAGACTGCTGATAAGTGAACTGAGTAAAGTTACAGGATACAAAATCAATGTACAGAAATTCATTGAATTTCTATATACTAATAATAAAACATCATAAATAGAAATTAAGAAAACAATCCCAACTATAATTGCATTAAAAATAATAAAATGCTTAGGAATAAACTGAACTGATAAGGTGAAAAACCTGTGCTCTGAAAAGAATAAAATATTGATGAACTAAATTGAAGATGACACAAACAAATGGAAAGATATGTCATGCTCATGGGTTGAAAGTACAAATATTGTCAAAATGTCTATATGAACCAAATTACCTACAGATTTAATGCACTTTCTGCCCAAACACCAAGAGCACTTTTCACAGAACTGGAACAAATAATCCTCAAATTTGTATGGAACCATGGAAGACTCCTAATAACCAAGGCAGTCTTGAAAAAGAAGAACAAAACTGGAGGTATCATAATCCCAGATAGGAAGAGATACTGCAAAGCTTCAGTAATCAAACCAGTATGGTACTGGAACAAAAACAGATACATTAGATGAATGGAATAGAATATAGAACCCAGAAATAAACCCATGATTTATGGTCAATTAATCTTTGATAAAGGAGGCAGAAATATGCAATGGGAAAAAGACTGTTCAACAAATGATGTTGGGAAAAATGGAGACCAACGTGCAAAGGAATGACAGGACCACTTCCTTACACCATTCACAAGAATAAACTCAAAAAGGATTAGAGACTCAAATGCGAGACCTGAAAACATAAATGTCCTAGAAAAGAGCACAGGCAGTAATTTCTCTGACATTTGTCATAGCAAAATTTTTCTAGATATATTTCCCCAGGCTTGGGGGGAAAAAACACAAACTATTGGGATGAGATCAAAATTAACAAAACTAAAAGACAATGTACTGAAGGAGAGAATATATTTGCAAATGACATATCCAATAAAGAGTTATTATTATAAAATGTATAGGTTATACAACTCAACACCAAAAAACACCAAATAATCCAGTTTAAAAATAGGCAAAACAAAAAATAATTAAATAAAAGTTAGCATAAAACATCACAGATATTTTTCCAAAGAAGATAAACAGATGGCCAACAGACACATGAAAAGATGCTCAACATCATTGGTTATCAGGGAAAGGCAAGACAAAACCACAATGAGATATCATTTCACATCTGTCATAATGCCCAACTCAAAAACACAAGAAACAGCAAGTGTTGGGGAGAATTTGGAGAAGACACCCTCTTGCACAGTTGGTGGGAATGCAAACTGGTACAGCAATTATGGAAAATAGTATGAAGTTTCCTCAAAAACTTAAAAATAGAATTACTATATAATCCAGTAATTCCACTATTGGATATTTACCTAAAGAATATGAAAATATTATTCAAAAAGATATATGCACCCTTATGTTTTTTTCAGCATTTTTATAATAGCCAAATTATGGAAGAAGCTCAAATGTCCACCAACTGATGAATGGATAAAGTTGTAGTATATATACACAATGGAATATTACTCAGCCACAAAAAAGAATAAAATCTTGCCATTCACAACAACATGGATGGATCGAGAGTATAATGCTAAGTGAAATAAGTCATTCAGAGTAAAATGCCATATGATTTCACTCATATATGGAATTTAAGAAGCAAAACAAACAAATTAAAAAAAAAGATACAAATAAAAAATCAGACTCCACTCTGAAGAACAAACTGATAGTTACCAGAGGGTGGAGGGGTGGGGGGAAGGGTGAAATAGGTGAAGGGGATTAAGAGTACACTTATCATGATGATCACTGAGTGATGTACAGAATTTTTGAATCATGATATTGTATACCTAAAGTTAACATAAAACTTTATGTTAACTATACTGGATTTAAAATAAAACTAATACTAGCAAGATTTTTTGACAGAAATTGATAAGATAATTCTAAAATGTATATGAGAATACAAGGATCTAGTGTAGTAAAGCCATTTTGAAAAAATAAAAACAAATTTGAGATGCATATGCTACTTGTTGAAACTTACTATAAAGCTGTAATAGTCAATTTAGGTATGATTTTGGAATAAGAGTAGAAAAATAAGTCAAATGAACAGTATTGAATCCAGAAATAGATCCACATATATCATGAGAAAATACTTTAAAAATGAAGTAGTGGAGCTTCTTCACATTCTGTCAATAAACATATCAGATAATAAAATTGAGAAATTCATTCTTGTTTTACATGAAATACTATTATAGAATTACTGGATCATATGGTTTTTCCAGCAAGGTAAAACTCAAGCACAAGTGTTTAATGATGTCATTTTGAAAACCTACCTGAAAAGATTATTTAAAAATATAAACATAGCAGGGCACTTGGGTGGATCAGTCAGTTAAGTGTCCAATTTTAGCTCAGATCATGATTTCATGGTTCATGAGTTCGAGCCCTGCCTCAGGCCTCTGTGCTGACAACTCAGAGACCTGAAAACTCAGAACCTTCTTCAGATTCTGTGTCTCCCTCTCTCTCTTCCCCTCCCCCCCAACTCTTTCTGTTAAAAATAAATTTTAAAAAAAAGGAAAAGAAAAATATAAACACAGGATTCTCATAATTTCACCATAAATGAAAGACATGATGAAGAATCTAAAGGCCAAAAGTTCCAGGTATTTCTAACAACCTGAGGGCAAATAGAACAAAATTTAAGCACAATAAAGAAGGAAATTTCAGAAATTCTTTCTTTTAATAATAATGGTGTCATGTCAGGTAAATAGAAGAAATAGTGTCAGAATCTCATTACCCATCTTGGGAGGCACAATAAACTTGCTGTAGGTGACAAAAAGTATAAGGTAGACAATGAAAATCTCTTCATTTGAACTGAATTCACTACTGCTGAGATTGAGTTAATTTTAGTGTTCCAAGAAAGTTCCAAACTAATAATCTTAGTCCACCAAAATCAAGTGTGTAAACACAAAATATAAACTACATACTATATAAGACATGAAAATTTTTGTAAAGAGGTAAGTCTTGAAGTTACAGATCAAAATGGCTCATTACATGGCAGCCAAGATATAGTCATTCCACAGACATTTGTTTCATAATGGTAAAGATAACGTTTTATCAAATGACCTGGGAGACAACCAAAACAATTTAGCTATGAAAGAAATAAAGACTTTATTTAGATTTTAGTCTCTAATACAAGATATCATAAGATAATGAGTCAAGTTGTGTTGCAATTATTTGATACATAAAGATTGTCATTTTTATATCATTGCAAAGAAAACAATCTTCAGATGTATGACCATCAATTCTGTAGTACTAGGGGATGTTGTAGGTCATTATATTATCATTAATAGGAAACATTTTGCTGGTTTCAACCAAGTTCTACAGCTCAACTTGGAGTATCTCCACTTGTAACTTCTTTCTTCTGGCCTGTAGACTTGTTACTTGATGACTGGATCTTCAGAATTCATCTTGAATTGTGTAGTGATCTTTAGAATGGAAGCCAGGCCTTTGGCTATAGAGCAGAGAGATAATTACTCAACAGAGTTTCCCTTGGACTACATCCTTCTAGTTTTCCTTTATGTAAGATGGAATTAAATTTCTTTAACTCACTATATTTCTGTATATATATTTTACAATACACAGTCAAACCTGCTAACTTGTAAAACTGGATATAATAGGGAAACAAAATTTTGTTCAAGTATTTGGTTACCAACTTCAAAGAAAGATTTTCACAATTTAGCTATGTAAATTGCTATGCAAATTATTGGTTACTGGAAGATCAAAGAGTCCTGGATTTTCCCCGATTACAACACTCATGCTTAATCACTAGGGTGCTATCCTCTAAACCCCTGTCTCATAGAACACTGATCCAAACATCTAATTATTTACATGAACTTTTGTATGCTGTGTTTTTTTTTTAAGTTGATTTACTTATTTTGAGAGAAAAAGCATGCGTGTGCTTGTGAGATCATGATCTGAACTGAAATCAAGAGTCGGATGCTTAACTGACTGAGCCACCCAGGCACCCCTATGCTTTGCTTTTTATAGGTAGTAGTAATTTCTGGGTAATCAGAACATTTAAAATTAAATGTTAAAGTACCACCTGTAAAAAAAAAAAAAAAGTATCATCCGTAAACACCATAAATACCAACTACCAAAGAAAATTGCCCTGCAATTTAAAAGGTTTCCTTCCAACTATGAGGAAATGAGTCATATTAGCTAAGAGCAAACTTTTTGACTTAGACCAGTAGGAGGAATATGCCCCTCAAATAGCAACGTAACAGGTTAGAAATACTGCCTTTAGTCATTCATTTAAAGATTGTTGTGTTTTCCTGATTATAAGTTGCTTACTGGGGAGTTGTTTGTAAACAAAGTTTTTGATCTATTGATTTTTCACTGACATCTTTTTTTTTTAATGTTTATTTCTGAGACAGAGATGGAGCATGAGTGGGGGAGGGGCAGAGAGAGAGGGAGACACAGAATCAGAAGCAGGTTCCAGGCTCTGAGCCATCAGCACAGAGCCCAATGCGGGGCTCGAACTCACAAACTGTGAGATCATGACCTGAAGCAAAGTCGGTCGCTCAACAGACTGAGCCACCCAGGTGCTCCTCTGACATCTTTTTTAAAATGCTATGTTATGCTGGAAACATTTGGGGGAAGCAGATTGAAAATTCGATATCTACTATAATGATTCATTTAGGGTCAACAAATAGTATTTTTAATGTTGATTATTTTAAAAATCACTATTCTTTATAAAAATGCTTAACTCAGGGGAATTCTGTTTGAAATAATTGGGTAAAGATTGAATGACAAAAGCCAATTCTAGGTGATGGAGAATAAATTAATGGATATTAAAGTTGATAATTTTCTCTATGTTTAACCCAAATATAATGTAGAATTAAATATATGAAATCAGAATTGTATTCATGGATTTGATGGAAGATTTTAAAGTGACAGGTACTTTATACTTCAATGTGTTTTAAAAATACAATCATAAGCTTTATTTTAGCTGGTATATGATCAAGATTGAAAAGTACAATTAAAATAAAGCTCATAATACATTTATTTAAAACTATGGGGTTTCCATTCTTTAAATTAGAATCAGAAAATATTTTGAATTTACATATATGTTTAGAAAATAACTTCTCCATAAATGCCAAAATATATGATTTGTATATAGTTAGCATATATTTACTATATCTTTGCACATTCCAGAGAGGATATGAATATGTAACATACCAAAAACACATTGCTGCTAAAAAAACACACTTGTTTTAAATTTCTTTGGGTTATGTTTTCTTGTTTTCTTTCTTTCCTTCTTTTTTCTTTCTTTCTTTCTTTCTTTCTTTCTTTCTTTCTTTCTTTCTTTCTTTGAGAGAAGGAGAGTTGAGAGGTGGAAGGGCAGAGGGAGACGGAAAGAGAAAGCATCTTAAGTAGGCTGCATGTCCATGCTCAAGCAGAGCCAAATGTGGGGCTTGATCTCACAACTGAGATCATGACCTGAGCCAAATCAAGAGTCAGAGGCTTAACCAACTGAGCCATCCAAAAACCCCTGTATTATGTTTTCATAGAGATACTTGGGGAAAAATAAAACCCAAAACTTACAGAAACATGTCTCTAATGGATTTTTTTTGCCTAAAGGTATAGTGTTTAAAATCATGACATTATCCAATTTTTAGCAAAAATTTTCAACACCTCATATTGCTATTATAGTTCCAATAAAGGTACGTTTCTCATATTCACTGCTTAATAAAAGAATAATGGTATGTAGAAGTTAGTTAAGTGATACAATACAAGTCCTTTAATCAATCCGAAATATTGCTGGAATATTAAAGAATAATAAAGGTTTATTGATGAGGGATTTTTTGATTGTTCAAATTGTGTAGAATTATACTCTATGATAGTGATAGACCAAATCTATCTATCACTCAGCATAGTAAGTGATGTGGGGAATATGGAAAAGTAAGTTGTATAATGTGGACCTTGAACAGTATTTTAGAATAGAAATTTGATCTTGCCTCTTTCTGTTTATAAGAGAATATCTAATCAAAATATTATGTTTTTAACCTGTTTCAACACATTAGTAGGAATCTTCAGAAATAACTCTGAGTACATTCTATTTTGTAACCTTACTTGTGTGAAGAAAGTATCATGGGGCATGGGGACAACCACAGCATCTCAATAATAGGGATCCTGAAGATTATGCACTCCATGTTCTTTAGTATTTGGAATACGAAGCATTGCCAGAGATTGAAAGTGTGGAAGAACAAGTAAACCAGTGGTTTAGTTGAAAATGGATCCTAATTCTCTCGATTTTTCCCAATCCAATATTCATACTGGAACATTTCCTTCAGATACTTCTACTTACTCTACAGCTTACCCAGATTGTTAGTTTTATTTTATGTTGTTCACTATTTCATTTCTAATATGATTAAAATATGAATGTTTTTATTTTAAAATTTTACTTAGAAATATTAATTTTATATTAAATATGTAAAATGTATTTAAATATTATTTCATTGTTATGCTTGTAATTTTCTCAGCATAGGTTTATAAATATTTTCCTATTATTTTGGCAAAATTGAATAAGGGGCCCATCTTTTTTGTCTTACCTAGATAAATAAAGACTTACTTGGATAAATATTAATATATGGCAATATACTTATTGCCATGAGCCTATATAAAAGTTACCCCAGTAGTTTTTACTTCTTTTGTAGCATACTCTTTTTAATTTTTCAACCCTGGTATCCTCAAAACTATCACTGGGGATACCGTATAAGTCAAGACCTCATGGTCCCTGGCCAGAGTAAATGGGACCATAGGTGGTTATGTGAATTATGCTAGGCCACAGAGGTCCTTCCTTGAGATTTTTTCAATTAGGGCTGAAGATGTTACCAACCCCAAGTTCAGCCACTTGTCACTAGAAAGGACAATGCTCAAGAGCTCAGTTTTGACTAGAAAGGAATTTGAGCTTTATTGTAGAGGCCAGCGAAGTACATGATCTCTTTTCCAAAAAACAACTCAGAGTTTTCTGCCTGGCCTATGGATTTTTAAAGGGGCTTAGTGAAGTTAATCAGCAAAGGGAGTGCAACATTTGTTGATTTTATGCCAGCTACAAATGTTATCTCAGTGCTTGGGGATTGTATGAGGGGGGTCCAGTTTGTGTTTTGTGATGTGCAGGATTACTCTGTTCTTTCTACAAAGGAGGTCAAGGTCTATAATACACAAAGAAAGGTGAGTAAAATCATTTGTGTGACCTGAAAAAAAAATGTTTTGCTAAAAAATTTGCTAGGCTAATTAGAAAGCCAAGTCATCTTCAAACAGACTTGATGGCCTCTGTGGGCTGGTAAAAGTTCTGGTCCTTTATTCCTCAAGGCCAGTAGTTTTTCTGCCATGGATCCAGGGACTTAGATCAGCAAGTAAGCAGCAAATTAACTTGAAACAAGTTAACCTTTATGAACGTTGGAGTGTTATTACAAAGAGAGCATCAATACTAACTCTCAATAACAGTGACGATAAGATTTGCCATTTGTTTTGACAAATTCAGCAGCCATGTGTCTTAAAAAGCAGAGATAAGTCAGTCTGCAGTGTTCAAATTCAGGAAAGAAAACAACAACAACAACTAAAAAATACTCCATCTCTCTCTCTCTCTCTCTCTCTCTCTCTCTCTCTCACACACACACACACACACACACACACACAGTCATTGATGAAGGAGCTCTGTAAATTTCACTAACTTCTAGGCATTCCTGAGTGCCTATTGTGTCTCTATCCATCACAGGGTTTATTTTTTAAACTTCTTTTTTTAATGTTTATTTATTTATTTTGAGAGGCAGAGAAAGTGAGAGAGTGAGCAAAGGAATGGCAGAGAAAGGGGGAGAAGAAGAGAAAATTTCAAAGAGGTTCTGCATCATCAGCACAGAGTCTGATGTGGGGCTTGAACCCATGAAACATGAGATCATAACCTGAGCCAAAGTTGAGTCAGACACTTAACCTACTGAGTCATATAGGTGCCCCCCCATTTTTTAAACTTCTTAATGTCTCCTAAGCCAAAATATTTCATTTAAGTCTATGTCAGTTAACTCTATGTCACTTGCTTCTGAGAGAAAGCATCTGTATGATGCAGGTTTTGGGAAGGCAGTGAGTACCCCATTAGCTAGACTGAAAACTTAGCACTTATTATAAAAGAGAAAAGTACTTGATTTAATCAGATACTGAGCACATGGCTTGAGCTCTAAGAAGTAGCTAGCTTCAGACTTGATAAGAAAATATCAATACATTGGAGTAATTGTAGCCTTCAGCAAAGGGTTATAAGATTGAAACAACTTACAGTACCATCTGAAAAGTTATATAGAACTTCAGCACAAGTATATAGATTTTTCTTGGAAATGAACTTTATTAAGTTTATTAAGTTTCTTGGAAATGAACTTTATTACAAATTATGAATTTGCCGATTTTAAGTGTGTATTTCAATGGGTTTTGACAGATATATACATCATCAGTGCAGTCAAAATATAAAATATTTCCACTATCCCCCAAAGTTCTTTCCAGTCCTTTGTGGTTAAATTCATGCACAGCCCCAAGCAAATCTGATCTCTTTTGTCATTATAAATTAATTTTTGCCTTTCCTAGAATTTTCCATAAGTAGAATAACATGGCGTGCTTTTTGAATCTAGCTTCTTTCACACAGGTTAATGTTTTTGAGATTCATCCATGTTGTTGCTTATTACATTAGTTTGTCCCTTTTGAAAAATACTACAAATTGTTCATCCACTCACATGTTAATAGGGTGTAGTGTTGTTTCTGATTTGGGCTATTAGAATAAAACTGCTATAAATATTCTTTTTCACTGAAGTGTAGTTGACACGCAATGTTACATTAGTTTCAGGTGTACAACACAGTGATTCAACAACTCTATATGTTATATGATTCTAACCACAAGTATAGCTACTATCTGTTACCATAAATGTCTTTTGCATTACCATTGACTATATCCCCTATGCTGTACATTTTTATCCCCATGGCTTATTAATTCCGTAACTGGAAGCCTATATCTCCCACTCCCCTTCACTCATTCTGCCTGTCCCTTCATTCCCCTCCTCTCTAGCAAACACCAATTTGTTCTCAATATTTATGCATCTGATTCTGCTTTTTTGTTTTGTTTCTTAGATTCCTCATAAGTGAAATTGTATTGTATTTGTCTTTTTCTAACTTATTTCACTTAGCATAATACCCTCTGTGTTCATCTGTGCTGTCATTAATGGCAAGATTTCATTTGTTCCTGTGGCCAATATTTCATTCTATGCGTATACCACATATTTTTTTTATCCAGAATTAGTTAACTTGGTGCCCAAAACTTCACCTTCTCACATTGGTAGGTAAGTTATATGGACTCAGTTTTGTCCAGTTAAACCTGAAGTGAAAGCCTCTGAAAGTTTCTGGGAATGGTTTGTTTCTGGGATTAAAAGAAATACATGAGAAGAAATGGCTTTTCCCTTAGATATTGCTGCCTAAGAAAGGATACCTGGAGCTGTAGGAGACATCATCTAATAAAAGCTCATGTCAGACTGAGTAGACAAGCCAATAGGGTTGAAATGGAAAATAATAAAGATGGAAACAATATGCCTCTTTGATTTGGGCATCAAATTAACTAATTCTGGAAATCATCACCTACAATAAAAACTTCCAACACGAAGAACCTTGGAGATACATTATTCTGAATAAATTATCTTACTAACAAATTTATGACAATCTTTTGTGATAGGTGAAAGTCTACTGTTAAAAAGTTGGAGTTATTGGCAGGCCTGATGCCTATTAGATGAATAAAGCCTCTTTGTATTTAATGAGTATGAGGCTTAGGGAATGATAAATATGGGGAAGTAAAAGATAGTCTTAGGAGGATTTATAAATTGAGTCAGTTTTCCTCAGCCTCAGCTGTGGCTATCTGATCATTTTTTTAAACTGAATGACGGGGCGCCTGGGTGGCGCAGTCGGTTAAGCGTCCGACTTCAGCCAGGTCACGATCTCACGGTCCGTGAGTTCGAGCCCCGCGTCAGGCTCTGGGCTGATGGCTCAGAGCCTGGAGCCTGTTTCCGATTCTGTGTCTCCCTCTCTCTCTGCCCCTCTCCCGTTCATGCTGTCTCTCTCTGTCCCAAAAATAAATAAACGTTTTGAAAAAAAAAATTAAAAAAAAACTGAATGAGTTATACAACTCCTCCCCTTCTGTGACTTATATTATTCCTCTTGTATTTCTGATACTAACCACAAGCCTCCTAAATAATAGGCCAATAAACTTTGGGCAATATCAAAATCATTAGAAATCTGTCAGAGATAATGCATGTGAACCAGTTTTGACTCATGTGCAAAGTGAAGCTTGCTGAAGTTAAGTCGCAACTGAAAGAAAAATTATGGGAAATATATATTCAGGTTTTCCCAATGCCATAATATGGTGTTCTGTTAATAAGAGCCCCATGTATTAAATATGTCTGTTAAATCCCAAGCGAAGAGAATTGGAGGAAATATACATATTCTATATTGGAAAGAAACAGATATTAAATTAGTTTAGCTTATTTTCTTCAAGTCATTTAAAGTTAATATGACTTACGTGTGAAGTATTTGCTTTATTTTTAGCTCTTCATTTTCATTTAACTTAACTATAAAAATTGTTTCCACTGCATGCTGCAAAATCAATGACCAATAAGTGGCTAATAGATGATAATCTATAATATTATACTATCAATAAATTACAGAGAAATTTTTATGTTCTTTATATTTGTTTTATCTTTTATTCATTCTGAGAAAAATGTAAAAACAAAAAAAGTGACTACTTCAGTCATTAGAATTTGGGAAGAAAATGTATAAGTTACATCAGTGCATTTTATGATAATGGACCTAAGTTCTTATGGCATATAAAACATATAATAAAAAATGAAAATTAATAAGTCTGGTTTTCTATTTGATATCTTCCTTAAAAATATTAAACATGGGAATGAGGAAGCTTTTGATAATCTTCTTTGAAATTCTCATTTAATCAGCACTCTTACAGCAATTCCTTAATCTGGGATCATGTGTGATTTTGCAAAGTTCAGTGGTAGTATTTAGAATAACACAGATTACTTTGGTGGCATTTAAACTGCTTTGTCTGAAATGCTAATGAACCTAGTTAGCTGTCTTCAATCAATCAAAGTTTAGTTTTAATTCAAAGAGAAAAGTTATATAGATTTTCAGAGTTTATGATCAAAGACATATCTGCTAAATATACTTCAGGATCTAATTTGTGTGTGTTTGGCAGAAATAGAATAAAGAGAGAGGGAAAAATTGGAAACATTTTTCTCAATTTATCAACAGTGTCCCGCATCAGTTATAAATTCACCCTAGTAACTTTTCACTAACTTAAATTTTAAGATGCTTTGTTTTTTACTTAAAATAAGTAAATGCACACACGCATATAATTTTTAAAAAGCATATATTTCAGTATAGAGGTAAATAATACTACACTGAATTTTTACACAATCCCCATTTCTCAGCTTTCTTTATCCTTTCCATAATAATACTCTTAATGCTCATAATTGGCAGAAATCAGAACAAGGCATATTAGAAACCTTAAAATAACTCTTTGGTCCCAAAATGTGGACATCATACTGGCTAAAATTATGATTTTATATAAAATAAAACACAAAATTGTTGGGAGAAGCCAAAGCTAATAAAATAGATCTTTACTCTTTTCTTTCAGTTCACTTGAAAGTTGAGTGCAGGCACTGCTTATAAGGTAATATTCACACTGTTATTTCTGTTACATTGTCAGCCACAGACACACTCCATTTTAGCATTTGCCCTTAAAATAAGTGATGCCCCCTATGATATGAAATTATACTACACTAAAAAGATGGGACAACTCAACAACTGGTAATAAATACAAAAAAGTTTAAAAGCTAGTTTTTATTAAAATAGCTGAAAGCATTAGACAACTTCTTTACTCACTCTTCACAAACTAATATCCTTCTGGAGGACAGGAAACACTGGAGGGGGGAAGACAAAAGGGCACTAAGTAGGGAATGTTAAATGGAAAAAGAGTTATGTATAAATATATTTGAACTGTATTTTGAAAAGCTGAAGGCAATTCCTTAATGTAGTATATTTTTTCCAGTCATAAAAAATTAAAAGAACATAAAATTCAACCTCTATTAGTGTAGAGTAGTAACCATTTGAAAGCATAAATGTAAAATGATAATATATCCTACATTTTCTAGAATCTAGAATCATTTTCAAGAGTAAAAATAATTGTAGATGTAAGACAGATAAGAGAAGAATAATAGAAGCAGCTCCCCATTTTGCAGTGAAATTTTGGCTTTGGCCATTTTGTGAAGATCTTATGAACACTTGTGCTTGGCTCTTTGCATGGACATACAGGTTTTTTTCCTTTTAGGTAAATACTTAGGAGTATAATAGTTGCATCATATAATAGATGTATGTTTAACATTTCAGGAAATTTGTTTCCAAACTTGTTGTAATAACTTATTCCCACAAAAGTGTATGAGAATTTGAATTCTTTTACCTTCTTAACAAAACTGGAAAACTGGTATGGTCTGTCTTTTTAATTTTAGCAATTCTAATAAGTATGTATCTCATGGTTGTAATTTTTAGTTCTCTAATGACTAAGTTGGGCATCTTCATATATACATATGTACACACACATATATATTTTTATATATTATATTATATATATACATATATATGTATATAAACTTTACCTTTGGTAAAGTGTTTAAATATATTGTCTATTTTAAAAATTGGGTTGATTTCCTGTTATTGAGTTGGACAATTCTTTTTTTTTCACTTCAATTTGATACCCTGTATTTTATTTTATGTGACTTTATATATATTTTAAATTTACTATTATTATTATTATTATTATTTTAATTTACATCCAAGTTAGTTAACATATAGTATAATAATGATTTCAGGAATAGAATTTAGTGATTCATCACTTACACATAATAAATACCCAGTGCTCATCCCAACACGTGTCCTCCTTAATGCCCATCACCCATTTAGCCTATCTCCCCACCCCAAGCCCCTCCAGCAACCCTCAGTTTGTTCTCTATATTTAAGAGTCTCTTGTGGGGGCGCCTGGGTGGCTCAGTCGGTTAAGCGTCTGACTTCAGCTCAGGTCATGATCTCACAGTTTGTGAGTTCGAGCCCCGCGTCGGGCTCTGTGCTGACAGCTCAGAGCCTGGAGCCTGCTTCACATTCTGTGTCTCCCTCTCTCTCTGCCCCTTCCCTGCTCATGCTCTGTCTCTCTCTGTCTCAAAAATAAATAAACATTAAAAAAATTTAAAAAAAAGAGTCTCATGTTTTGTCCCCTTATGTTCTCTTATGGTTTGTCCCCTTCCCTATTTTTATATTATTTTTGCTTCCCCCCCCTTTATGTTCATCTGTTTTGTATCTTAAATTCCAAATATGAGTGAAGTCATATGATATTTGTCTTTCTGTGACTGACTTACTTTGCTTAGCATAATATACTCTAGTTCCATCCATGTTGTTGCAAATGGGAAGATTTCCTTTTTTTTTTTTTGATTACCAAGTAATATTCCATTGTATATATATACCACATCTTCTTTATCCATTCATCAGTTGATGGAAATTTGGGCTCTTTTCATACTTTGGCTATTGTTGATAGCGCTACTATAAACATTGGGGTGCATGTGGCCCTTTGAAATAGCACACCTGTATCCTTTGGATAAATCCTAGTCATGCAGTTGCTAGGTCAAAAGGTAATTCTATTTTTTTAATTTTTTAGGAACCTTCATATTGTTTTTCAGAGTGGCTGCACCAGTTTGCATTCCTACTAGCAGTGCAAAAGGGTTCCTTTTTCTCCACATCCTCAACAACATCTGTGGTTGCCTGAGTTGTTAATGTTAGCCATTCTGACAGGTGTGAGGTGATATCCTATTGTGCTTTTGATTTCCCTGATAATGACTGAGTTGAGGTTTTTTTCATGTGTTTGTTAGCCATCTGGATGTCTTCTTTGGAAAAATGTCTATTCATGTCTTCTTCCCATTTCTTCACTAGATTGTCTGTTTTTTGGGTGTAGAATTTAATAAGTTCTTTACAGATTTTGGATACTAACACTTTAATATGTCATTTGCAAATATCTTCTCATATTCTGTCATTTGCCTTTTAGTTTTGTTGATTGTTTCCTTTGCAGTGCAGAAAGGTCTTTATCTTGTTGAGGTCCCAATAGTTTATTCTTGCTTTTGTTTCCCTTGCTTCTGGAGACATGTCAAGTAACAAGTTGCTGTGGTTGAGGTCAAAGAGGTTGCTGTCAGTTTTCTCCTCTAGGATTTTGATGGCTTCCTATCTTACATTTAGGTCTTTCATCCATTTTGAGTTTATTTTGTGTATGGTGTAAGAAAGTGGTCCAGATTCATTCTTCTGTATGTTTCTGTCCACTTCTCCCAGCACCATTTTCTAAAGAGACTTTCTTTTTTCCATTGGATACTCTTTCCTTCTTTGCCAAAGGTTAGTTGGCTATAAGTTTGTGGTTCCATTTCTGGGTTCTCTATTCTGTTCCATGGATCTATGTATCTGTTCTTGTGCCAGTACCATACTGTCTTAGTGATTACCCCTTTATGATACATCTTGAAGTCTGGAATTGCAATGCCTCCAGCTTTGGTTTTCTTCCTCAGGATTGCTTTGGCTATTCAGCATCTTTTATGGTTCCATACAAATTTAAGGATTGTTGGTTTTAGCTCTGCAAAGAATGCTGATGTCGTTTTGATAGGGATTGCATTGAATATGTAGATTTGTTTTGGTAGTAACAACATTTTAACAAAATTTGTTCTTCCAATCCATGAGCACAGACTCTTTTTCCATTTTTTTGTGTATTCTTCAATTTCTTTCATAAGCTTTCTATAGTTTTCAGTGTGTAGATTTTTCACCCCTTTGGTTAGGTTTATTTCTAGGTATTTAATGGTTTGGGGTGTAATTGTAAATTGGATTGGTTCCTTGATTTCTCTTTCTGTTGCTTCATTATTGGTGTATAGAAATGCAACCAATTTCTGTACATTGATTTTATATTGTGCGACTTTGCTGAATTCATTGATCAGTTCTAGCAGTTTTTTGGTGGAGTCTTTTGGGTTTTCCACATAGAGTGTTATGTCATCTGAGAAGAGTGAAAGTTTAACTTCCTCCTTGCTGATTTGGATGCCTTTATTTCTTTGTGTTGTCTGATTGTTGAGGCTAGGATTTCCAACACTATGTTGAGTAACAGTGGTGAGAGTAGACATCCTTATCGTGTTCCTGACCTTAGAGGGAAAGCTCTGAATTTTTCTCCATTGAAGATGATATTAGCAGTGAGTCTTTCATATATGGCCTTTGTGATCTTGAGGTATGATCCTTATTTCTACTTTCTTGAGGGTTTTTATAAGGAAAAGATTCTGTATTTTGTCAAATGCTTTTTCAGCATCTATTGAGAGGATCCTATGGTTATTCCTGCAGCTGTCATATCTTCCTGTTCTTTCATTTGGTATAAATTCCTTTGTTTTGTAATTTTGGAGGAAGAAAAAAATTAAAAATTAAGAATTAAAAACAACAAAATCAAAGTAAGCTCGATCCTACGTGTGTTTTTGATATGCTTGCTTGAAACAAACTTGATAGAATAGAGAAAACAGGGAAAGAAAAGAACAAAAAGGGAAGGAAAAGAGAGGTACTAAAAATTTTAAAAATTATGGGGCGCCTGGGTGGCGCAGTCGGTTAAGCGTCCGACTTCAGCCAGGTCACGATCTCACGGTCCGTGAGTTCGAGCCCCGCGTCAGGCTCTGGGCTGATGGCTCAGAGCCTGGAGCCTGTTTCCGATTCTGTGTCTCCCTCTCTCTCTGCCCCTCCCCCGTTCATGCTCTGTCTCTCTCTGTCCCAAAAATAAATAAATGTTGAAAAAAAAAAAATTAAAAAAATTAAAAAAAGTATATAATAAAATAGAATAAAATGAAGAAAGTGAAATAGAATAAAAATTTTACAAATTAATTAAAAACATAGTAATTTTTTAAATTAAAAAAAGTAAAATAATTTTTTTCTTTCTATATCCAAGAAAAAGAAAAGAAAGAAGGAAAACAAAAAGAAAAAAAAAAAACAATTCAAAGACAGAAGCCAAAAACAAAAACAAAAACTTAAACAAACAAAAACAAAACCAAAAACCGAATAGATGAACCAGCTAACAGAATGCAAGCAAAGTGAATTTATATCCAGGTTCCCCTGGAACTCAAACTATGAAGCACTCTATAGTCCATACCCTAAGCAGGCAGAGAGACTTGTGCTGGTCTTCTAGGGGATGTGCTTGGAGGGTGCAGTTGGGCAGGACTTTGTGTGATGGCTCCGTTCTCCACTAGGTGGCACTGCTTAGCTTACTGAGGTGGATAGGTGGCACACTGCTCATGAGTATGTATGATTGTGTGTGGGAGAGGCAGAAATGGCTTCACCCAGCTTTCTAGGCTCTCTGGCAGAGGAACTTTGCCCTCTTACTAACCCACAATCAAGCACCCATCCCTTGTTTCAAGCTTCATTCCACTCCCTGCCTCTACCCTGTGTCCAAGCCATCAGCCTGCCAGGTGGCACCTCCCTCCAGAGTTTTATCTCAGATGGGGCTGTGTTTCAAAACCCCTGACTTAAGAGAAGCCTGTGGCTTGGACCCCTGCTGACTCTCTAGGCGAAGGTCTCACTGAGCAGTGGCCAGGTACTGGCTTGCCCCAGAAATCGTTCATGCGATCGATCATGCAGCAGCCAAGGTTCAGAGATTATGGCAAATCACAACACACAGTTGTTGCCAGGTTTCACCACACTCTGGCCTCTTTGTCCCAATACCAGCAAATTTGGCACTTCTCCAGGGTCTGCTAGGACTTTTGCCTGTGGGGAGGTTGTATGGGTTCTACCAAATGCTCTCCAAGCAGGGAAACCACTTCTCCCCATGTGGCACATGGACCCCTCAGCCTCTGCTGCCTGCGTGGGAATTTACCCTTTTCCCTCACCATTGCAGCACCAGGTACTGAGCTCTGGAGTTTCTGACTCTGAACTCCACTGTTTATAGAATCCTAATGGTATTAAGATTGTTCCCCCCGTCAGTGGTTTTCGGAAACAGATTTCTTATTCATTCCCTTGTGGGTGTTTTCACTCTTTCTCTTTCTCTCCAGCTACTTTCCAGGGAGTGCTTTTTCTGATTTTAAAATATTTTCTTTTAGTATGTGGCTCATCATTTCATTCTTTTATTAGTCTTCTGAAGAACAGAAATTTTTAATTTTGAGAAATTCAGATTTACCAATTTGTTCTTTTGTGGTGTTTTCAGTGTAATATTTAAAAAAATTTTGCCTACTCAATTTTGCAAAGAATTTCTCCTATGTTTTCCTCTAAAAGTTTTATAGTTTTATAGGTTTTACAGTTAGGTCTATGCTCCATTTTGAGTTATTTTTACTATTTGGTGATTTATTTATTCATTCTTGGATTTGGGTATTTGTTTCAGGAAAGTTTGTTGAAAAGACAGCCCTTCACTGAATTACCTCTGAATCTTTGTAGAAATAAGTTGTGTATAAATATGAAGGTCTTTTTCTAGGCTCTATTATATATTTCATTGTTTTGTCATTTTTAATACAATACATTGTCTTGATCACTATTAGTGCTTTAACTTTTTTGTTTTTTATCAAAATTTTTTTTGACTATTCTAAATCCTTTTCATTTCATATGGATTTTAGAAACAGGTTATCAAATTTTACCAATAAGTTTACTTGCATTTTCACTGGAATGCACTGAATCAATAGATAAATTTGGAAAGAATTTATATCTTAATATTAATAAGTCTTCTAATCCATCATTAAGGTGTATATTTTTATTTAGGTCATCTTTAATTTTTTTTCAGCAGTGTTTTGTCATTTCTTTGTTTAGCTTTCTAGAATGAGCTTTGAATGTGTTATAAGACATTTGTTCATTCATCTGTGTGATTTAATTTCATAGGCATGGTTGTACTTACCTTCCATTTACTATCCATTGAATATGTAGTAATATCACTGCTCCTATTCCTGAAATAATTTGTGTTTCATCTTTTATTTTTTGGTTCAGATATGAACCAAGGTTCATTAAGTTTTCGTTCTTCCCACAAAAAAGCACACTGTGATTTCCATATTATTTCTATTATTTTTCATTTTTTAGAATTTTTTCTCTTTGATCATTATTATTATTTTTGCTGTTTAGTATAGTTGACTATCTCTTCTTTTTTTTTTTTAAGTTTCTTAAGGTAGAAACTGAGCTAATTGAATTAAGATATGTTTTTTACGAAGAAATGATAAATATTACCCTAATATTATTGTCAGCATCCTACAAAATCTAGTATGCTGTGCTATCTTTTTATTATTTATTTTTTAAAATTTGAATTCCAGTGTAGTTAGCATATAGCGTTATATTTTAGGTATACAATATTGTGATTCAAAAATTCTGTACATCACTCGGTGCTCATCAAGATAAGTGTACTCATAATCCCCTCCACCTATTTCATCCATCCATCCACCCACCTCCCCTCTGGCAACCATGTGTTTGTTCTCTACAGTTAAGAGTCTGATTTTTGGTTTGTCTTTCTTTTTTTTTTATTTTCCTGGTTAATCTGCTTTGTTTCTTAAATTCCACATATAAGTGAAATCATATGGTATTTGTCTTTCTCTGGCTTATTTCACTTAGCATCACACTCTCCAGATTCATCCATGTTATTGCAAGTGGAAAGATTGCACTCTTTTTTTATGGCTGAAAAAATATAACACTTCTACTTTAGCCATTCATTATTGATGGACACTTAGGTTGCTTCCATAATTAGACTTTGTAAATAATTATACAATAAAAAAAAGTGCTGCATGTATCCTTTCAAATTAGCATTTTTGTATTTTTTGGATAAGTACCCTATGTGACTACTAGATAATAGGATAGTTCTATTTTAATTTTTTGGAGAAACCTCCATTCTATTTTCCACAGTGGCTGCATCAGTTTGCACTCCCACAAACAGTGCAGTTTTTTTTTTCTTTACATCCTTCCAACACTAGTTATTTCTTGTGTTTTTGAGTTTAGCCATTCTGAAGTGAGGTGATAGCTCATTGTGGTTTTGATTTGCATTTCCCTGATGATCTATGAAGTTGAGCATCTTTTCATGTGTTTGTTGGTTATCTGTAGTCTTTAGAGAAATGTGTGTTCATGTCTTCTGCTAGTTTGTAAATTGGATTATTTGTGGAGTGTTTTTTTTTTGGTGTTGAGTTTTATGAATTCTTTATGTATTTTGGATACTAACCCTTTATTGGACATAATATTTGCAAATATCTTCTCCCATTCAGTAGGTTGTATTTTAGTTTTGTTGGTTGTTTTCTTTGCTGTGCAGAAACTTTTTGTTTGGATGTAGCATCTGTAGTTTATTTTTGCTGTGTTTTCCTTGATTCAGAAGACATATCTAGAAAGATAGTGTGATGGCCAATGTCAGAGAAATTACTGCTTTTGCTTTCTTCTAATATTTTTATGGTTTCAAGTCTCACATTTAAGTCTGCAATCTATTTTGAGTTTATTTTTGTGTATGGTGTAAGAAAGTGGTTCTGGTTCATTCTTTACATGTAGTTGTCCAATTTTCCCAACACTATTTGTTGAAGAGACTTTTTCTCATTGGCTTCTTTCCTCCTTTGTTGAAGATTAATTAACCATATAATTGTGGATTTATTTCTGGGTTTTCTAGTGTGTTCCATTGATCATTGTATCTATTTTTGTGTTACTACAATACTGTTTTGATTACTACAATTTATAATATAACTTGAAGTCTGTAATTGTTGTATCTCCAGTTTTTTTCTTTTTAAAGATTTCTTTGGTTATTCAGGGTCTTGTGTGGTTCCATATAAATGTTAGAATTTTTTGTTCTGACTCTGTGAAAAATGCTGGTGGTATTTTGATAGGGATTGCATTGAATGTGTAGATTGCTTTGGGTAGTAGAGATATTTTAACAATATTTCTTCCAATATATGAACGTGAAATATCTTTCCATTTCTTTGTGTAGTATTCAATTTCATTAGTGTTTTATAGCTTTCATAGTATTGGTTTTCTGCCTCTTTTGTTAGGTTTATTAGGTATTTTAAGGTTTTTGGTGCAATTGTAAATGGGATTGATTTCTTGATTTTTCTTTCTGCAGCTTCATTATCAGTGTATACAATTGAAACTGATTTCTGTACCTTGATTTTATATCCTGTGGCTTTGCTAAATTCATGTATTAGCTCTGGCCATTTTTTGGTGGAGTCTTTTGGGGGTTTTCTACATAGAGTATCATGTCATCTGCAAATAGTGAAAGTTTGACTTCTTTGCCAAGTTGAGTTCCTCTTATTTCTTTTGGTTTTCTGATAGCTGAGGCTAAGACTTCTAGTACTGTGTTAAATAGTAATGGTGAGGGTAGAAATCCCTGTATTGTTCCTGACCATAGAAGAAAAGATCTGTTTTCCCCCATTATGGATGATATTAGCTATGGTTTTTTCATATATGGCCATTATGATGGTGAGGTATGCTCCCTCTATCCCTACTTTGTTGAGAGTTTTTATCAAGAATGAATGGTGTACTTTGTCAAATGTTTTCCTGCATCTATTAAGATGATCATATAATCTTATCTTTTGTTTTCTTAATTTAGTGTATCATGTTGATTTATTTGCAAATATTGAACCACCCTTACAACCCAGGAATAAATCCAACTTGATTGTGGTGAACATTTTTTTTAATGTACTGTGGGATCAACTTGAATGTATTTTGTTGAGGATTTTCACATCTACGTTTATCTGGGATATTGGCCCATAGTTCTCTTTTTGGTTGGAGTCTTTGGTTTTAGTATCAGGGTAATTCTAGCCTCATAGAGTGAGTTTGGAACTTTTCCTTCCATTTCTACTTTATGGAATAAATGGAGAAGAATAGGTTTTAACTCCTCTCTAAATGTTTGGCAGAATTCCCTAGAAGCCATCTGGCCCTGGACTTTGGTATTTTGGGACATTTTTTAATTTTTATTTTTGATTCAATTTCTTTGCTTGTTATGTGTCTGTTCAAGTTTTCTATTTCTTCCTGTTTCAGTTTAGGTAATTTATATTTTTTTCCAGTTTCTATGAATTTATCCATTTATTCCATATTGCTCAATTTGTTGGCATATTATTTTTCATAATATTCTCTTATAATTGTTTGTATTTTTGTGGTGTTGGTTATGATCTCTCCTCTTTCATTCATGATTTTGTCTATTTGGTTCCTTTCTCTTCTTTTTTTATAAGTCTGGCTATAGGTTTATCATAATTATTAATTAACTAATGTTAATTTTTCAGAGTCAACTCATGGTTTCATTGATCTATTTTTTAATGTTTTTTTATTCTACACCATATTCTCATCTTTTTTTAATAAATGTTTATTTATTTCGAGAGAGAGAGAGAGAGAGAGAGAGAGAGAATGTGCAAGAGCGAGTGAAGGAAAGAGGCAGAGGGAGAGAGAATTCCAAGCAAGCTCCATGCTCAACGCAGAGCCCAATGTGGGGCTCAATCTCACGATCACAAGATTATGACCTGAGCCGAAATCAAGAGTCAGATGCTTAACTGACTGAGCTACCCAGGCACCCTTGCTCTCTCACCTTTATTATTCTCCTTCTTCTGCTGGGTTTAGGTTTCATTTTTTATTCTTTTTCTATCCCAAATATGCAACGTATTTGAGATTTTTTTTGTTTCTTGATATAGGCCTGTAGTGTTATATACTTCCCTCTTATGACCACATTTGAAGCTTTCTAAAGGTTTTGGACCATTGTATTTTTTGTTTTCATTTGTTTCCATGTATATTTTGATTTCTTCTTTAATATCTTGGTTGACTCATTCATTCTTTAATAGGATGTTCTTTAACCTCCATGTATTTGTGATCTAATTTTTTTTCTTGTCATTGACTTCAAGTCTTATAACGTTGTGGTCAGAAAGATATTCATGGTATTATCTCAACCATTTTATACTTGTTGAGGCCTGATTTGCAACTTAGTATGTGATCTGTTCTGGAGAATGTCCCACGTGCACTTGAATAGAATGTGTATTCTGCTGCCTTAGGATGAAATGCTTGAATATACCTGTTAAGTCTATCTGGTCCAGTGTGTTGCTCAAAGCCACTGTTTCCTTGTTGATTTTATGCTTAGATGATCTGTTCATTGCCAAAAGTGGGGTGTTAAGGTCCCCTACTATTATTTTATCATAATAAATGAGTGTCTATATGTTTGTTATTATTTTATATATTTGGATGCTCCCAATTCGGTGGCATAATATTTATAGTTGTTAGATCTTGTTGGATAGAATTATTATGACATAGTACCCTTCTTCATCTTTTGTGACAGTTTTTGGTTAAAATCTAGCTTGTCTGATATAAGTATTGCTACTTGGACTTTCTTTTGATGTCCATTTGCATGGTAAATGTTTCTCAGTCTCCTCACTTTCAATCTGCAGGTGTCTTTAGGTCTAAAATGAGCCTCTCATAGGCAGCATACAGATGGGTGTTTTATTTAATCCATCCTGACACCCTATATCTTTTGATTAGAACATTTAGTCCATTTACATTCAGAATAATTACTGATAGTCATGAATTTAGTGCCATTTTATTACCTGTCATTTTTTCTGTGTTCTTTTCCAATTGTTGTCACTTCTGGTCTTTCTTTCCCAAAGAGTCACCTTTAATATTCCTTGCAGGGTGGGTTTAGTGGTCACAAACTTATTTAGTTTTTGTTTGAGAAACTGTTTTTTTCTCCTTCTGTTCTGAATGACAGCCTTGTTGGATAGAGTATTCTTGGCTGCAGATTTTTCCCATTCTGTACATTGATTATATCATGCCACTCCTTTCTGGAGAGACTTTCTGCTAACCTTATTTGTCTTTCCTAGTAATTTAGGGACTTCTTTTGTCTTGCTGCTTTTAAGACTTTTTCTTTAACTCTATTTTGCAAATTTAAATACAGCGTGTCTTGGCGTTGGCCTGTTTTTGCTGATTTTAACGGGAGTTCTCTCTGTCTCTTGGATTTGGAAGGCTATTTCCTTCCCCAGATTAGGGAATATTTCAGCTAGAATGTTCTCAAATAAACCTTCCACCCCCTTTTTGGTCTCTTCTGGGACTCCTATGATACAAATGTTATTATGTTTTATGGAGTCACTGAGTTCCCTAAGTCTACTTTCACGATCCAAGATTTTTCTTTCCCTCTTTTGACCAGCTTAATTTCTTTCCATAATTCTATCTTCTATATTCCATATTCTTCTGATTCTTCCATTCTTGTGGTCACTACAATCAATCAGTTTTGAATCTTAGTTATTGCACTTTTATTTTGGTCTGATTGATTTCAAGTCTTTTATTGCCTATAGTAAGAGTATCTCTGATGTCCTCTATGCTTTTCTCAAGCCCAGCTAGTATCCTTATGATTGTTGCTTTAAATTCTAGATCAGGCATAATACTTATATTTGTTTTGATTAGATCCCTGGCCATGACCCTTTCTTGTCTTTTTCTTTTGGGATGAATTCCTCCATCTTGGCATTTCGTGTAGGTCTCTTCTGTGTGTTAGGAAAGCTTGTTACGTTTCCTGCTCCTAAGAGTAATGGCTTTATGAAAAAAAGGACATATAATGTCCAAGGCTGGGCACTTCGGGAAGTGTCTCCGGTGTGTGCTGCATGGACTCTGCTGCTGTGTTAATGCTGCTCTATCCCTCAGGTCAGTCCTCTGCAGAATTTCTCTTTGCCTGCAGTGGGGAGTGTTGAGACCTTGGCCAGAGGGTGGTGAGTTTTAACTAGCTGTGTTCTAGTATGCTTGATAAGAGTCTGAGGCTTTTTCCACTGAATCAGAAGCTTTGCAGATCTCTGTGGTAGTAGACATGGTATGTGCAGGAGTTTGTGCTGGTCTTCTGGGGGAGGGGACCACTGCACTTGCTCTCCACCACACTTGCTTACGAAAAGCAGTTCCAGTTGAGAGCACAGGGGCAGGGCTTTGTGAAAGCAGATTAGGCAGCCAGTCTTGGTGCTGTGATGTTTACTAAAGTTAGTTTCTGCTGAGGGCAGGGGAGGGAAATGGTGCTAGACAGCTCCTTTGTCCCTGGAGAGGGGATTTCCTTCTTGCTACTGTCAGAGAAGACTTCCCAGAAGAGCAAACAATTTCCCTTGAACACTCTAGTTTTTTGTTTTTTGTTGGTTTTTTTTTTCAGATTATTGATTTTCACACTGTGTCCAGGTTGCTTTCCTGCTGGAGGAGCACAGTGGACTTTAGGCTCTGACCTAACCAGGCCAGCTGTGTTTTAAAACTCCAAACTTTAGGGACCTAGTATGGCAAGGACCCGCTGGTCTTCTGGGTAAAGGTTTTGCTGTACTGGGATGGATGCAGGTTTGACCCAGAAGGGAAGTCACTCCACAGTGGAGTGTGGGTGTTAGAGCAAAGTGCACCAAAGAGCCAGTGCCCAGGTGTCTTTTCACCTATGCTGAAGGGCTGGGGAGGAAAATGGTGCCTGCAAGCTCCTTTGTCCCCAGAAAGGCAATGCTACCTCCTTTAGATGTGCTCCAAAATATCTCTCCCATCGCTTCTCAGCTGCTCCTCACGTGGCACTTTCTGCCCTCAGGTTACCTGCCTACCTTCTCTACAGGAGCACTCCAGTGCCCTCAGGGCTCTATAAAGGCCATGTCGTGGACCTATAAAACTCGAGTTTTTTAGCTCTTTTGGTTATAAAAACTCACAGAAATCAGCCCCTCTCATTTTCCCAGTCAGTGGCATTGGGGAAGTGTTTTCCCTGTGTGATTCCCTCTGTGCTCCATGTCCAGAGCTCGCTCCCCTCCAAAGCACCCACACTCAGTTCCTCCTGCAAACCACGTCTCCACACCTCCTACTTCCCATGATGTGGCCTCCTGTCTCCCTCTAATTGTGCAGTTTGTTCTGTCAGTCCTCAGGTTGATTTCTTGGGTATTCAAATGATTTAACATTTATCTAGCTGTGTCAAAGGGATGAGACAAGCCTAGGGTCGTCCTACTACTCTGCTATCTGAGCTCCTCTCCCTGCTTGCTTGCTTTCTTTCTTTCTTATTTTGCCTTATGGCTTTGGCTAAAACTTCTAGTATTATGTTGAATAAAAGTCGCAATGTGTACATACTGAAAAGTGTTCAGTTTTTCACTTTTATTATATTAGCTGTGGGTTTTTCATATATGACCTTTATTAGGTATATTAGTCACTTTGTTGAGAGTTTTTATTATGAAAGGTGTTCAATTTTGTCAATTCTTTTTCAGAATCTAAGAGATGATTGTATGTTTGTGTCTTTCATTTTGTTAATGTTGTGCCAGAAAGGTTAGAAACATAGAAAAGAGAAAAGCCAGATTTAGTGGTTTCGGTTTAAATTATTACAATTTTATTGGGAACATATGTGCTATACAGTACACTCAAAGCTGAGAAATCAAAGAAGGTTCAGACTAGAGATAAGAGTAAATTTAGGATGTTAATCATATGATGTGGAAATGGTGAATAAAAACCTTATAACAATTTTCATTTAGGAACATGTTTGATCTGAGAGATAATCCAATGACCTATTGCATTAATAGGAATTAATCACATAAAAGATGTTTGAGAAGGTCTCTAGGCCAAATAAAAAATTCTAACTAGTATGCTTCTAAAATAAATTGTTGCACATGCTGATGAATAACAAGTTCTGCAAAAAATAATTGTTAGGAAATTCGTTTCTGCAAAAATATTTTTGTTGGAAAAGAATATCTTAATTAAATGTGTGGGGTAATTTTATATATTAATGAAAATTGCTTGTGTATATATTGTTTCTTAGTAGGTAAAGAAAAAAAGAAAATGTGAATGAACACTTCTTGTAGGAGACAATTCAATAAACATATTTACTAAGTGCTTATCTCTAGTACTCTTTTCTTGATTCCAGACTATTAGAAAAATACATCTACAATAACTGAGAAATTGTAACAAAACTCTTAAAATGGTTACCTTGAAAATGTTTTTCTATTATTAAAATATAGAGTAAGTGTTGCAACTCCTCAAAGTTGAAAATATTTATATCCTGTTTTGGTCTTTTAGTAAAAAATATGTGCAATAAAGTGTATTGTATTAAAATAATGTAATGGTTAAATTGTAAATTCATGTAAATATTTCATGGTAGTTATTTATATGCTAGAGTCATATAGGCCAGTGTTTAATCCTTGATAAAGAATGTTAAAAACTTTTCAAGCTGGCTACTTTTTCAGCTTTCTTGAAGTTCAGGAAATTAAATAATGGGCTCTTTGGAGAATTAAATAAATTTAATATAAAATAGTCTAATATATAGCTGTCATGAGTACTAGTGTATTCTAGTACTGATTTCTAAGTTCTGATTTCATGTGACCAAATATAATAATTGTCGTTACAGCAGCTAAGATATGAGAAAAGGAGGTAGGGGGTTATGACATCCAGTTTGTTGACTAACTAGTTTGATAGTTTTGTGTAGTATCTTTTTGGAAATTCAACTGGGAAGATAGAAATGTTTGCTTTTAGTGAAAGAGGGTAGTCTGGGCTGGAGATAGATATATTCAATATTTATTCATTTATTTATTAAGTACTTTTTTATGGCTTGGTATGTGCCAAGAGCTTCTCCATATGCTCTAACCACAAAAGTTGACAGATGAAATCAAATAAAGAAAATTTCCAAAGAAATTGCAATGTTCAATGAAAGAAAAAAAGGACAAAGACTGATCCCTGCAAAATAACTACATCTAAGATTTGAATAGAGGAAAAAGGACCATAGATATAGGTACAGGACAGTTTTAAAGACATAGAGATAAAACAGGAACAATGAAGAAAGACTCCCCATAATGGACACCTTAAGCTGTGATTCCTCCATGGAGGAAGGTCTTAATAGTGCCTGAAAAAGTTGGGGTTCCAAGAAAAGGCTAATATATTTGTTAAATTCTAGTAGTTGATTAGTGAGTTTTACAAATCTAGTAAAGTACTGAGAGCTGAAGCAAACTTTCAGATTTTAAAGAAAGCATGGTGGAGCACCTGGGTGGCTCAGTCAATTGAGCATGCAACTCCTGGTTTCTGCTCAAGTCATGATTTCATGGTTCATGAGTTCAAGCCCCACATCAGGGTCTGTGCTGGTGGTACAGAGCCTACCTAGGATTCTCTCTCTCTCCTTCTCTGACCTCCCCCCACCAAAATAAACAAGCTTAAAAAAAAAAAAAAGAGCATGGTGACCGGTAGGGAACTGAGAATAAACTATTCCATGAAGATATTAGCAAGGAAGAAAAGGAGAATGGTGACAGTAGTTTATGAGAAGGAGGTTAGTGAGAAGAGGGTAAGAAATTTATTTATTAGGAATGACTCAGGAATATATTACTATGGCATCTACTTTATACATTTATTAATTTGTAACTTCAGAGAGAGGTGAAAAAACTTTTAGACAAAGCTGGAGCACTTGGAGGGATATGAAGATTTATATCACACACTATTATACCAAACATATAAGCTGGACAGTCTTTAATTCAAGAAAAAAAAAAAAAAACTAAAGAAAGTAACATGTTTGTAAGAAATAAGAATTTCTGTTGAAGGATACCATAAGACGATTGTGAGAAGATATTTTCAACTCTTATGTCTGGTAAGAGCTTATTATCTAAAATATTATAAGAATTTCTTTAAAAATCAATCATTAAGAATTGGATAAAGAAGCAAATGGAAAATAAGAAAAAAAAACATATATAAGTAGGTATTTCACAGTAGATAAAACATTAATGACCCGTGAATATATGAAAAGCTGTTGAATATCTTTAATAGTCAGGAAAATTCAAATTAAAGTCATAATAAGATAATATATAAACCTGCAAGAGTAACAAAAGTTTAAAAGTCTGATATTACCAAATTTAAATGAATATTGGAACAACATGAATGCTCAACATCTACTAATGTGAGGATAAACTGACACAATTCCTTTAGAAAACTGACAAATTTAGAGATGTACATACCAACCACCTAGAAATTCTAGAATATCAAGTAAAGATATATAATCGATATATATTTATAAAGATATACATTTTTCAAAAGTACACCTAAAGATATCTCCTGGTGTACTTCTGAAAAATATATATTAAGAAACATAAATAATGCATTGTTTTAAATCACAAATATAATGAAAGCAATGTAAATGTCTACTAGGAGGGGAACATTAAATAAAGGCATAATAGAATACAATGTGAAGTACAGCAATACATGAACAGGTCTTAATCTCAGAAAAGTCATGTTGAATTAATAAAGGAATTAGAAAAAATATACAGTAATATTCAGTTTATAGAAGTGCCAAGTTATACATAAATAAAAACCATTATTTAGGAGTACATACATAGTTGGCAAACCTAAAAGAAATTCAAAGAAATAAGAATCTTTAGAATAACAATCAACTATGTGGAGAGAAATAGAATTTTCATAGGATGGAACATAAATATAGATATTTATAGATATCTATAAATCTATAGATTTATATCTCATAGGTATTGTTTGATTTCTTAATCTCTATGATATATGCCTGGGTCTTTTTTACTTGATATTCTTTTAATTATATCTTTATATTGTATATTCTTTGTAGGTATGATATATTTCATAGAATTAATTTTTTAAAGACAATGAATAGAGAAATGTAGAATATATCCATAAGCCTGGTATTGTCCAGTGTAATTTTTCAGAAACCTGACACCTTTACTGTATAAAATATTATCATCTTTTCTGGTGACTCAGACTTCAGAATTACACATATCACCCACTAATATTTTCTTTTTTTCCCACTAATATTTTCAAACATTGTAATATTTTTACTGAATATTATTTTCTGTCTGAAAATACTATTTAGTTGTAGGTATAAGGTAGGAAAATATTTACTAGATATTTACGAATATAAACATTTTATTGAACTAGCAATATAGGAGTCATTTTGCTATAATAGAAAATTTTTATCATTGAACTGGACAGTCTGGCTTTGCAGCATATCAGTTATTATAGTTTCTGGTTGTTATATTCTTAGTGAACTTCTTCTCATTCTTGTTTCCTGAGTTTGCTAATGTATAAAATGGGGATAACAAGAGGAGTCCCACAAGGCTATGTAGTTTTCCCTCTTAGAAGAGGTGGCCGATGTTCAGTAGCAGCAAGAAGAGGCAGAGAAAATACATATAAATATTGAAAACATAGTTTCTGAAGGTGGATAATTTCTGTGATAATTAGATATATTTAAAAAATTTCATGATATAAAAAAACTGAAAAGTATGTCTTTTGTCTCTAGAATTTACCCTCTATGTTTGGCCTTGAATTTAAACCTATCATGTTCAAGAAAAAAAAAACATTTTCTAGAGAACTTTGAAAATAAATTTATGACACTCAAAAAACATTTAGCATTATATACTAATTTTTTTTGTATGAAGAAATGTATTATGTGCATTTATTACTTCTGTGGTTATCAGCCATGGATATAAGAAAATAGTTTAGGTTTACTGTAGACAAGTAAAACATTTGGCTAGATTTGTTCCACATAAATTATCCAAAATGTGGGCTAGATTTATACATATTAACAATTTTTGAACTCAGGGAATACACTTTTTAGAATGTATAATAAAGTATTTTAATGTTAAATGAAGAATAATATATAAATTTAGAAAATTTATTACTTATATGAAATAGAAAAAAAATAATAAATATAGAGTCAAGTTAGAGTTGCCTATTGAGGTAAAGCTCTATTTTATAAAACTAGGGCAAGTGTTATATCATTTTCTAGGGTGACATCATTTTTAAAAACAAAATCTTATATGGAGTTCCTAATGTTAAATAAAAGTGGATCTTCTTTGTTTAAAAATTTTAGGAGGAAATAGGAGTGCCTCCATGCCACTGTACCTCCTTCTCCCTAAACATGCCTGCTGAATATCTCTTCATAAATTGGAGAAACAAAGATGAAGGCGTTGATTCTGCAGAATCTCCTCTTGTTGAAACAGCTTTGCTTCCTACAAAGAGTAAGTTATTGAACCAAAACATAGATATGCAGGTTAGTTTCTAATCTAAAATGGATGAAGTCTCTAAACAAAAAGTATACTAAAACTATAGATTGGGATGTCGAAAGTTTGACAAGTCCGTTTGAACTGTAGCCCATAGCTCAATAAAATAATGCTGGTCTCTCCACTAAAGAGATTTTCTCAGTCCTCTGTGGTGTAGAATATAAACCTTAGCTGGGAGCTAGAGAAAAACGGCAATAAAACTGAGATAAAGAGGGAACAAAACATAACCATCCACTTTAAAAAAATTTTTTTCCCTAGAAATAAATGTACAATTATTTAGTCCAGAGTTCTAAATTTTTAAAGCATGCATTCCTATCAGTTAATTTTTTTTCAGTATTCATCTTTCTAAATGTATGCATATTTATGAATTACATCAATGTACTCTGTTTTAAAAAGTTTCACAATATAAAACAAATAAAAGCAGAAGTTTCAAAAGGGTGAGATAAAAATAAATATAAACATATAGCAAAGGTCTTTCTTTCACAGCCCAGTAGGAGACAAATGTTTAAGTTCTTCATGTCACATTGATTTTTTAACCTCTGTTGCAAGAACTGTAAAAGAATAGTTTAGAGTAGACCACCAACAATGATAAATTTTAGTTTTCCTCTTAATATAAAAGCATACATAATGTTATAGTAGAATATGATGAGAATGTAAGGAATATTATTAAATAATAGTGCTGATAGTTCTTGCATATCTTATTTTAAAATTACATGATATGTTTTAGTGGGGGAATTCAAGCTCTAATTACTTTTTTAAAGTCTTTAAAATTGTTTGAACCAAATCAACTAAACCAGATTTGTCATGATTTTATATTTTATTTTAGTGGCTTAATTTATTTTAATTAATTTATTTTATTTTAATTTCCACGTCTTGGCTATGGTGAATAATGTGGCAATGTATATGGGAAAACACAGATGGCTTCAAGAAATCATTTTATCTTCTTTGGATATATACCTAAAAGTAGGATTGTTTTATCATGGTAGTTCTATTTTTAGGTTTTTTTTAATTTTTAAAAAAATTTTTAGGAATCTCTATACTGTATTCCATAGTGGCTGTATCAATTTACATTCCTACTAGGAGTGCACAAGGATTCCTTTTTCTCCACATCAGCAATTATTATCTCTTATCTTTTTGATAATGGCTATGCTAACAGTACTAAAGTGATTAGCAATGTTGAGTATTTTTTAATGTACTTGTTGGCCATCTGTATGTCTGTCTTCTTTAGAGAAATGTCTGTTCAACTCTTCTGCTAACTTTGGGCTTAGCCTGGTCTTGTTTTTCTAATTCCTTGGGTTGTAAAATTTGGTTGTTATTTGAGATGTTTCTTTCTTAGTGGAGGCCTTTATAGACTTCCCTCTCAGCACTGCTTGCTGCATTTTGGTACGTTGTCCATCTTTTTTCTTTCTAGATTTTTTCAAATGTTTATTTTGAGAGAGAGGGGTCAGGAGAGAATCCCCTCTGTGCTGTCAGTAGCTGACATGGGGCTCTATCTCACAAATGGCGAGATCATGACCTGAGCTGAAATCAAGAGTTGGACACGTAACTAACTGAGGCACCCAGGCATTCCTCTTTCTAGATTTTTAAAAACTTTCTCTTTTGATATCCTTGATTCTTTGGTTGTTCATGAATGTGTTGCTTAATTTCATGTATTTGTGAATTTCCCAGCCTTCCCCTGCTATTGATATTTACTTTTGTATTATGGTGATCAGAGAAAAAAAGATATCTGCTATAGGATTCAATCTTTGATATTTGAGAACACTTATTTTGTGGCCTAACATATGATCAAACCTAGAGAATGTTTCATGTTCACAAAGGATCATGTATTCTGCTGTTGGATGGCATGTGTTGTACATTTCTGTTAAGCCCATTTGACCTAAATTATAGTTCAAGTCCAATGTTTTATTTCTGTCCAATCTATCCATTGTTGAAAGTGGGATACTGAAGTCCCCTACTGATGCATCCTGTTTTCCATTACTCCCTTCAGACCTGTTAATATTTGCTCAATATATTTAGGTGTTCCAATGTAGGTAGGGTGCATATACAGTTGTTGTATCCTTTTGATGAACTGACTTCTTTGTCATTATATAATGGCCTTGTGTCTCATTACAAATTTTAGATTACAGTCTATCTTTTCTAATATTAATATAGTATCCCCTGCTCATTTGATATCAATTTGTGTGGAGTATACTTTTCCATTTCTTTACTTGGAGCCTGTGTGTGTCATTGAAGATGAAATGAGTCTTTTTTAGACAGCATAAAGTGGTTGTTTTTTTTTTTTTGTTTAATCCAGACACTTTTTGTCTTTTGATTAGAGAATTAAACCATTTAAGGTAATTATCAATAGGTAAGGACTTACTAATTCCATCTTGTAATTATTTTTTGGCTATTTTGTAGTTCATTTGTTACAATCTTTCTTTGTAAATTGATGCTTTTCTGTAGCTGTGTTTTGTTCTTTTTTTTAATCATGTTTGTATTTACTAAGGGTTTTTGTTTTGTGGTTAACCTAAAGCTTCTTGATAGAACAGTCAACATTAAGCTCATATCTACTTAACTTTGCATACAAAAATGGTTTTGATATCACAATTTACATATTTTTATACTGTGTATCTATTGATGAATAATTGTAGCTATATTTAAGTGGTTAACACACCACATTATGATATTAGAGTATTCTATATCTGACTACACAGATAGTTATTTTTACTTATGGGTTGTATATTTTCATGTGTTTTCATGTTACTATTTAGTGCCCTTTTGTTTCAGCTTGAAGGACTTCTTTCAGCACTTCTTGTGAGGTAGATATATTGCTGAACTCCTTCAATGGTAGTTTTGAAAGTCTATCTGCCTTCATCTGAAGGACATCTTTCCTGGGTAAAATATTCTTGGTTGACACTATTCTTTCAGCACTTGAATATATCAACCCATTCTCAGTTGGCTGGCAAAGTCAGTGCTGAGAAAACTGCTGATAGCTTTCTAGGGGTTTCCTAAAGTGAGAGAGTGGTTTTTTTCTTGATGTTTTTAAAACTCTAGTTTTTCAAAAAAAAATTAAGTTTATTTTGAGAGAGACAGAGAAAGTGTGAGCAGGGGAGGGGCAGAGAGAGGGAGGGAGGTAGAGAGAGAATCCCAAGCAGGCTCTGCACTGTCAGCACAGAGCCTGATGCTGGGCTCAAACTCACGAAACCATGAGATACTGACCTGAGCTGAAACAGAGTCAGATGCTTAACTGACTGAGCCACCCAGGCTCCCCAATGTCTTTGATTTTTATTATGATGTTTATGGAGAGCATTTTGGATTGAAATCATGGAGTTATTAGCTTCATGAACTTGGATATCCAAATCTCTCCAGGAGTTTGATAAGTTCTCATCTGTTATTTACTTAAATAGGTTTTTTGCTACTTTCTCCCTTTCTTCTCTTTCTAGGACTCTAAAAATATACAGATTGCTTCCTTTTTTAGATTGCTGCTTTTAATGGTGTAAGTCCCATAGACTTCCTTCTTTTCCTTTCATTCATTTTCTTTTTGCTCTACTGCTGGATAATTTCAAATGATTTGTGTTTGAACCCACTGATAGATATTTCTACTTGGTCCAGTATGATGTTCAAGTTTTCTGTTGAATTCTTCAATTCAGTCACTGTATTCTTCAGGTCCAGTTTGTGGGGTTTTTTTTCCTCTTTATTAAAAAAATTTTGTATTGTTTTCCTGATTTCATTAATTTATCTATGTTCTCTTGTAACTTTCTGAGTATCTTTAGAACAATTTGAATTCTTCATCAGATAATTCCTGTATCTCCATTTCATTGGGGTTATTTACTGGAAGTGTGCATTGATTTGATGGTATCATGTTTTTCTGATTCTTTGTGATCCATACAGCCTTGCATAGATTTATGCACATATGAAGGAGTCCCCTCTTCCAGACAGTGTGGACTGAGTTTGGTAAGGAAATACCTTCATATATAGTAGGGAAACACTGGAGCATGTTTTGAAAGCAGACCTAGTGGTACAGAATGCCAAGTACAGGGGTGTGTGGTGGCTCCAGGTCCAGAGGAGCTTGCTATATCATTAGTTCAGACCATTGAAGTCTACAAAATCAACAACCTCATGGTCTTTGGTGAGCACTGTAAGGGATCTTCAGTGGCTGCTAGAGCTGTTGGGATCCTGGGTGGCACTTCTAGGTCTAATGGCTAGAGAGCACAGCAGGCAGTCGTAGTGTTAGAGTGGGTGGTGTATACAACACTCAAGTGCACAGGCCACTGGAAGGTATCTGTATAGTGGCAGGGGCCAGTTGCGGATGCACACACAGTGGTGTGGGCTGAAGGCAGAAGCAAGGGTCAGAGCCAACTAAAAATGCACTGTCAGATGCCGGGGCCCAGGATGTTGTATGCATTCTTGTGGCTGCAGGGTCTCATCCTAGGTGCACATAGCAGTGGAAGCCACTAATAGGAATAAGGCCAGTGGGGTGTACCTGGACAGCTAAGAGGGGCTAATTGAAAGCCCAGCAGTACAGGCCACTGACAGGTGACTGGACCAGAGCCAGAACCACAAGCAGCTGCAGGGATGCTGGCTAATGGCATGTTCTGTTATTGCTACAAGGTCTCCCCATGGGTGCATGCACACCAGTGGAGACTAGTAAAAGGACCAGGGATATGCACAGCTGGAGGGACTAGCTGCAGGTAAGCTCAGTGGAAAAGGCCTAGGACAGGAGTCAGGACCAGGGCCTGGCCTACAAGCAGCTGTGGGTGCTCTGGCTGTTGGCATCTACTGTTGTGACTCCATGATCTGGCCCTGAGCACACAGCACTGAAAGCTACTGTTGGGGTTTGGACTACAGTTGGGCAGGTGCATGGTTGGGAATGCTAGTTGTATACAAGTCCAGAGGTGCAAGCTAGGGAAAGGGCCAAATCCAGGCTCACAAGCGGCTGTGGGGATTTGGCTGTCAGCATGCACTTCCATGGCTATAACATCTTGTCAGCAGCATGCACACGGCAGTAGTAGCTAATGATGAATAAGGTTAGGGGCATGCAAGTGCACAGCTGGAAAGGCTAGCTCCAAGCACAGTGATAGGGGGAAGCTGTGGGGGTATAGGCTGCAGTCTTGCTCTCATACAGCTACAGAGGCCTTGGCTGGCTTTAAGTGTAGATCACTGGCAGGAGGAGGGATGCAGGTGGCTAATGTCTGGAATGTGAATACCTGTGGGGTAAAACCCTATGAACTCTGTATGGGGGTGTTGGACCAGTTATGGTAACCATTTGTGCCTTTAGTGTTGACAGCTTTGGGGTTCTTTGCATAACAGGTCATTGAGAATTACAGTCACTCCCACTGCATGGCTGATACTGGTATCCCCACCTTTTTTTTCCTTGTTCCTATATCTCTAAATCTCAGCTTTACTGAGATTTACATGAAATGTGGTGCCCTAAAAGGCTGAGGAAACCCCATTCTCCCTTTCTAGGTGAGAGACACTCTTTGAAACCTAAGAATCCTGTCTTCATACTCAGCTATGCTGGCCTCAGAGTGAGATAATTCAGGCAAAATAAAGGAGTTCTCACTTTTTTATGCAGTTATTCTTAGGGTTTTTGTTCCACTGTGTTGAAGATTTTAAAGTAGATTTCTCATGTCTCCCAGAGCTGTTTTGGTTTATGGATTGCTAACTATTGATGTTCGTGGGAATGATTGATGTTTGTGGGGAAATGAAGGACGGGTCTCTCTCTCTTTTTTTAATATTTATTTGTTTTGAGAGAGAGAGAATGAGCAGGGGAGGGCCAGAGAGGGAAAAAGAATTTCCAGCAGGCTCCATTCTGTCAGCATAGAGCCTGCCACGGGGCTTGAACTCATGAACCTTAAGGTCATGACCTGAGCTGAAGTCAAGAGTTGGACACTTAACCAATGGAGCCACCCAGGGACACCAAGGATGGGTCTCTTACTTCACCATCTTGGTGACAACTGCCCCTTATTTTTTTTTTTTTTAATTTTCCTTAAACCTCCATGTTTACTTGGCTGTGGGTACATGGAGTAATTGTTTTGCTTTTAATAATGTTTTGGAGAGTCAATTTTTGAAAGCAAGTATGTTTTGTAAGTATGACATATAATTACCATTTCAATAATTGAGGTCTTACTACTACTATTTGAAAGATATCTTCCGCTAAAAACAGACTAAGAAAATACTAATAATAGTTGGCATTTGTGGAGACCAGCAGTTATGCTTCAGTCTGAGGATTGTACCTGATCACCATACTGAATCTTACCACAGTCCTGAGAGTTAGGAATTATTTCCCTTGTTTAAAATGGGTAAATTGAGCTTAGAGAGGCTTAATAACTTGCCTAAATTCACACAACTGCTAAATATCGGAGCCATGGACCTCATTCCTATTACCAAATTAATTCAGTTAAAATCAACAAGTATATCCATTTTTTTTTTTTACAAAAATTAAGCCTTCAGGTTTTGAATACATTTTCAATTATATTTGAAAGGTCCTTTTGAGAGTATGGTTAAAAGCAAAATTGTGTAATGCCACCATTTTGCTCCTGATGAATTAGAAGGAACCAAATGATGTAGAATATGAATGTTCATTAGTTTTTACAGTTGGAAAAATACTTCAACATAGAGACTAACAACTTATTCTGAGAGGAAGAGTCATATTTTTTCTTTTTGTAGATCGCTTGTATTTAGACCATACTGTGTATCTAAATGCTTAATGCTTTCACTTTAATGGAATAATTAAATGAATGCCTATGCAGACTATTATTTTTCCAGAGTGGAATGTTTGAATATATAAAGCTATTAATTGTATTTTCATATATAATAAAAACAGGTTATCAACATTAGGAAAATAAATTCATTTCTACTCATAGGAATATATAGCAGTCACTAGTAGATATAAATGGAGAAGTATTGTCTTAATTGTGTCACTACAGTATGACCTGTCACACCTCCTTGGGTGTCTATAAATATTGGGTGAAAGGATGAATTAAATATTGCTAATTTGGATAATAAAACTTTTCTTTTATTGAATATACCATACATTATCACATCTGCTTAGCATCAATTCCAATGTTCTCTCCATTTGAAATTCTATTTGTATTACTCCATCAAGAAAAATATACCTCAGGGGTGCCTGGCGTATGTGTATATGTATGTGTATAATACACCCAAAGCAAATATATACTTACATACACACATATCTACATATATGTGTGTGTATGTATGTATATATATATGTGTGTGTGTGTGTATGTGTGTATATATATATATATATATATGACAACTGTGTTAGGGGACTGTTAAATTGAGGTGAATTAACATACATTATATTATTGTAGCTGTATATACTGTAAAATAACCACAATAACTCCAGTTAACATTTGTTATCATACATAGATAAAACATTTTTTTCTGTGGTGAGAACTTTTAAGATTTACTCTCTTAGCAACTTTTATGATTTTCAATTATGTAGTACAATATTATTATCTATAGTCACCATGTTGTATGTCACATCCCCATGACTTATTCATTTTGTAACTGGAATTTTGTAACTTTTAACCCCTTTCACACATTTTGTCCCCCCTTGCTTACCACCTCTGAGAATCAATAATCTGTTTTCTGTATCTAGAAGCTCAGTTTTAAGATTCTACATATAAGTGAGATCATATGCTATTTCTTTATTTCACTTAGCATAATGCCCTCAAGGTTCATCTATTTTATGACAAATGACAAGATTACCTTCTTTTCATGGTTGAATAATATTGCACACACACACACACACACAAAATTTCTTTATCATTCCTCCATCAATAGACACTTATGTTGTTTCCATGCCTTGGCTACTGTAAACAATGGTGCAATGAATATGGGCGTGCAGTATCTTTTGCTTTAGTATTTATTTATTTGTATAAAAATCCATAAGTAGAATTGATGAATCACATGGTGGTTCTATTTTCAATCCTCTGAGGAACTCCATACTGTTTTCCATAGTGGCTGGAACTATCTATATTCCCACAAATAGGTCACCAGAGGTCCTTTTCTCCATATCCTTACAAACACTTGTTATTTCTTGTCTCTTTGATAATAGCCATAAACAGGTGTGGGTAATATCTCATTGTGGTTTTGGTTTGCATTTCCATGATGACTAGACATTTGAATATTCTTTATTTGTTGGATATCTATTTGTTTTCTTTGGAAAATGTCTATTCAGATCTTCTGTCCATATTTTAATCAGATTATTTTGTTCTTTTATTTTGTTATGTTATTGTAGAAATTCCTTATATATTTTGGATATTAAGCCCTTACCTGATATGTGATTTGCATGTTTTCTGCTATTCAGCATGTTGCCTTTTCATTTTGAGGATGGTTTACTTTGCTGTAAAGAAGTTTTTGTGGGATATAATCCCACTTATTTATTTTTACTTTTGTTGCCTTTGATTTTGGTATCAAATCTAAAAATAATTGCCAAGACCAATGTCAAGGAGATTATCACCTGTTTTTTTTTTTTTTTCTAGCAGTTTTAGGGTTTCAGGTTTTATGTTCAGGTTTTAAATTAATTTTCAGTTAATTTTTTTGTGTGATGTAAGATAGTGGTCCAGTGTCACTCTTTTGAATATGACTCTCGGGTTTTCCCAACATTATTTATTAAAGAGACTGTCTTATTCTCATTCTCTCTCCTCTGCTTCTCACCCCTGCTGGTGAAGTCTCTAAAATAAAATTTTAAAAAAGTTAATTTAAGAAAGGGGTGCCTGGGTGGCTCAGTCAGTTGAGCATCTGAGTGTGGATTTTGGCTCAAGTCAGGATCCTAGGGTTGTGGGATTGAACCCCACATCAGGCTCTGCACTGAGCATAGAAACTCTTTAAGATTCTCCTTGTTTCTCTCTCTCCCCCTCTGCCCCTCTCCCCTGCTCATGTTCTTTAAAATTAAAACTTAAAATTAAAAAAAAAATTAAAGAGAGACTGTCTTTTCTCCATTGTATATTCTTTGTTCCTTTGTCAGAAATCAATTGACCATATATGCATGGATTTATTTCTGGGTTCTCTATTCTGTTCCATTAATCTCTTTATCTGTTTTTAGGCCAATCCCATACTGTTTCGATTAATGTAACTTTGTAATATATTTTGAAATCAGAGAGCGTGATGCCTCTAGCTTTTCTTCCTTCTCAAGATTGTTTGACTATTTGGGGTCTGTTATGGTTCCATGCAAACTTAAGATTGTTTGTCTTTTTCTTTGATGAATGCCTTTGGAGTTTGGACAGTTATTGCATTGAAGTGGTAGGTTACTTTGTGTTGTATGGACATTTTAACAACATTACTTCCAGTCTATGAACATGGGGTATTTTTTGATTTTTTAAAATTTCTTTTGTTAATATCTTAGTTTTCAGTGAACAGGTTTTTCACTTCCTTAAGTTTATTATTTTATTTTTGATGAAATTATAAATGGAATTATTTTCTTAGTTTCTATGATTACTGGTATATAGAAATGCAACAGATTTTTGTATATTAATCTTGTATCCTGAAAGTTTACTAAATTTGTTTAAAGATGCTACCAAAAAAGTTGTTAGAATTAGCTTTTTATATATAATACATCATATGCAAATAGTGAAAGTTTTATGTCTTCAGTTATGATTTTATGACTTTTCTTTCTTTTTCTTGCCTAATTTTCTGGTTGGGACTTCCAAGACAATGTTGAATAAAAGTGATGAGAATAGGTACCTGTCCTGTTCTTAATCTTAGAGGAAACGCTTTCAGGTTTGTACTGTTGAGTGTGATATTAGCTGTGAGTTTATCATATATGGCCTTTTTATTTTGAGATACATTTTATACCCACTTTGGAGGATTTTTTGAAATATTATAAATGGATGTTAAATTTTGTCTATGCTTTTTCTGCATCTATTGAGATGATCATAAGATTTTTATTCTTCATTTTATTACTGTGGTGACACACATTGATAGATGGTTGTTGAACCATCCTTACAACACTGGAATAAATCCTACTTCACGATGTGTGAGCCTTTTAATGTATTGAATTCAGTTTGTTAATATTTTGTGAATATTTTTGCATTTATGTTCCTCAAGGATATTGGCCTATAATTTCTTTTGGGTATTGTTGTCTTAACTATTAGAGTAAGGCTGGCCTTGCAAAGTGAGTTTGAAGGTGTTGTCACCTATTGTTTTGGAAAAGTTTGAATAGAATTGATATTCTTTGAATGTTTGGTATTTCCACCAATGAAGCCATCTGGTCTTGCATTTTTGTTTATTAGAAAGTTTTTGATTACTGATACAATCTCCTTTCTAATAATTGGTCTGTTCAGATTTTCTTTCTTTTTGATTGAGTCTTGGAAGACTATATGTTTCTAGGAGTGTATCCATTTTTTCTATGTTAGCCTATATGCTTGCATGTAATTGTTCAGAATAGTTATTCTATTATCATCTATAATCACAGATGTTTAGTAACTTTCTTTAATGTTTATCTTACAAAATTTGCTAAGTTGACCTATCTTTAATTTTGGTAATAATTTTATTTAACAGAGTCTTATCTGATAAATATTCTATATATGATCTATATTGTATATATTTATATAACACCAGATGTTCAGATTCATATAAAAACTGAATATTGCAGAGTAAACTCAACCTTTAAACTTGGTCACTTTATTCAAAATAATTTTCACAATTTCTCAAGCTTATAATACAAGGCAAAAACTGAGTGCCCTTTCTAATCAGAGATGACTTCATATTTTGCTTGAAATTTCTTACTTGTGCTAACATTTGTTATATGAAACACTTTTTCCCTGGTTATAATTTTACATTTCATATTAGCCCTTGTACAGGCACAAAGACAATATTTTAAACTCAATCCAGACTACACTGTAATGTCTACCATGTGCCAGGCATCAGTATTCTTTACAACTGGAAATATCAGGGAACAAAACAGAATAGTCTATGCCCTCCTGGTGTTTATATTCAATAAAACAACACTTTATAAATTTATAAATTATAAATTTATAAATTATAAATAGAAAATGTTAGAAAATAAGTGTTATTAAGATATTATTTCCTTAATTTCTTATTTGAATATTGGTGAAATTTTGCTTCTCTTGTGAGGCTTTTGTTTTTGATCATTGTACAATACTTTGAGATCCCTTTTTCAAAATTTGGGTTTTTTTCTGAATCAACCTGCTTGGCATTTATTTCCTGGCCTACAAATGTTTTCCCAACAACCATTGAAGTGCACTGTTTATGTCCATATTTATACGAACACATGTTTTGGGGTCAAAGTGAATGAGGTCAAATTCCAGTTCTCTAGGCAATTTATTTAATCTCTTTACCTTAATTTCCTCATCCTTCAAATGGAGGTGATTTTGATGTAAGATAGTCCCTACCTCATAAGAACTTTTTATGTCAATAAAACCATGCATGTTAAATATATGTTCAGTTATCTTTGAGGTTTTCTTCCACATTTACTGTTTGCTGTCTCCTGTTCCATGTGGGCATGGATAGTATGTATCTTTAAATGTTACAACATATGTGGCTCCCCGGAAAGTCACTCCAATCTGGAATGGGTGGGAGGAGGAGGCAAAAAACGCCAGTCTCTGTGCTAGTTCCTGAGGGAACTACAAGCATATCAAAATGAACAATGATAGTATTTAACAACAAGGTCCATATTAGCCCTCTGGAACCAGCAAGCTGCATCAGAAACACTGGCTACCATGCATGACCATGCTGGGCTATGGGAGATGGTAGGCAGATGAGCAAAATGTGACAACAATCTCTTTCAAAAATCAGCTGTCCTTTACTTCATTAAGCAATCCTTTGGTTGATGAAAGTTTTGGATTATATTATAGAGTTCCAAAAAATTAAATGTCAGTCTTTGTCACTTTTAATTGTTTCAGTGGAGAGACTGGTTCCTTGAATGCCCTAGTCTGTCATAGTTCATGATATCATTTCTGTAGAAAATATTTTTATCTCTACATTTCTTTATTGTTTATATGTTAATGTTAACCAACGTATATTGAGCTCTAGATCTTAAAGAGAAATTCAGTTCTGATTATATTTCTTTTTTTACATTAATGTTTGTGTTTTCATGAAGTATTATTTTTTAACATCAAATTCCTTCATATTGTTCATGCTTTCCATAATTAACTGCTTATTTTTCCATTGATAATAGGTTTACTATCCTGGCATAGACCCCTAGATATCAATCATGTCAACAATGATCTGCACTTTTTGAATGGGTAATAACAATTTGAGCCATCCATAAATATTCAAGCACTATGGAGAATGACAGTGATACAACCTTGTGCCCATTAGGATTCCAAGAAATAAATTATATATATATATATATATATATACATATATATATATGTATATATATATATATATATACACACATATATATATGTATATACATATATATGTGTATATATATATATATATACACACATATGTATATATATTAATTTAAACAAAAGTGAGTTTTTGTAGATAGAAAATTGGGACTATGCATATCTATACAACTATGAAAATAAAATATGTAAACATTTTCTAAGATAATGCACATAGATTTGAGCTGTCTTCTTAGCAGCTTTTTTTGTTTTTTTTTTTATTTTTTTTTCAACGTTTATTTATTTTTGGGACAGAGAGAGACAGAGTATGAACCGGGGAGGGGCAGAGAGAGAGGGAGACACAGAATCGGAAACAGGCTCCAGGCTCTGAGCCATCAGCCCAGAGCCTGACGTGGGGCTCGAACTCCCGGACCGCGAGATCGTGACCTGGCTGAAGTCGGACGCTTAACCGACTGTGCCACCCAGGCGCCCCTTAGCAGCTTTTTTAATTTAATGAAGGTTGATATTTTATCTGTATTTTCCTGATACAACAGTTTAATATAGAAAAAAATTAACTTTAATCCTGAGTGAAATTGTTCAAGTTAGAAAATAATTGTATTTAGTTACTTTAACTGGCCACTGCCAACCATAAACATTACCTCAACCATGTGGTCACCAGTACAATTACCCTGGGGGAATTAGTTCAAGTAATGATGACTATTATCTTCTACATGCTATTGCTCACATCAACATACACCTGGCTTAAGTAAACATGTAATATAAGGATTCAATTTAGAAGACTTAAATTCTAAATTATATGTTGACCTAATGAGATCAGACTCCTCTTTTAATGGAAATAATAAATGATGTAAGTTGTAAGTTCATTACAGAAGAGAAAAATTGGCTTAATTGGATTGAGAGAACAGAGTTTTCACCATATTCCTGAATTCAATTTTTTCATTTTTATATATTGTATACTTTATAATTGTATCTGACTACAGTTTGCCTAAAATCCTCTGAAAATATGAAAATATTTTCTGTAATATGTAAGTATAACTATGCTTTATAATTCTATTCTCTCCTTTTCTCCTTATAGCTGCTGCCAGACGACAGATCACTGGCCCATTTGGCTTATAAAAGATTTGCTCCTACTGTACTTTGCTCTACTGCATTGAGATCTTTTATTAACATCTAACTACAGCAGCCTTATGTCTCTGGACTGCAAATAAGAATTACTCTGGGAGAGGTCTGGAATTTGTTCCATTATATACTGGAGTGGGGCCAACAGCTGACGACTTGATTTTGAGTCTAGTGACAGATTTAGTATCTGTTTGCTCAAGAAACCAAGACATTTGAAATATGTGCAAAGCCTGTACTATTCCATAAGAGCTGAGATATTATTATAACCTGAAACTTTAGTCATCATCTTCTAAGTTTGAAAACAATTGGTGGTATTGAATGGGAACATTATGTGAGAGCTCACATGCATCTAAAAAGAAAATGAAATAAAAATATTGGGTTTTTTTCCTCATTTGGTTTCATTAGGAAACAATTTATATTATTATGGGGTCTATATTTTCATACGTGTGTGTGTGTGTGTGTGTGTGTGTGTGTGTGTGTGTGTGTATTAAAATGAGAAAGTTCTGGAGACAGGAACCTGTAGTTAAAAAGACAGTCTTCCTAGAGTCTCCTATTAAAATATATTTACATAATCAATCCTTTTACTAAATGTCAGGCCCTGTGCTAGAACTGTTATATACATTAATTAATCTCTATGCTAACACTGTAAAGTAGGTTCTTTTCTTCTACTCTTTGTACATGGGAAATAGAGATATTAAGTAACTTGGCCAAGTATTATTCTCATGAGCAATAAATTAGTAAAGGTAGAGTAAAAATTCATTATCTTTTTAGTGTGGTTTTTATATTCTATCCATAATAGCTCTCATAATAATAAAAGGTGACATCTGCCTCTTCCTTTAGAGATTATAAAGAGCACAGAATTTGGGGTTTATGGAATGATCTCCCTACAAATGAAGCCATTCAGGCCAGAAAATTTGGGCAGAATATCCACAAACACACAGGTGACTGAAGAGTTAGTGCATCATATAGATGTTGACAAAATAAAATACCTGAAGAATTAAAGGTGGTGGTTTTGTCCACAGAAAGAACTGATGGGAGAGGAGGTAGGCCCAGAGTTAGAAAGTCATCTTAGCTTACAATCATATCCACAACCTGCCATTACATTCTTGTGTACAAATAGAAACCATTGTCTCATATTTTCAATATTTATAGCACATTATGTAAACATATTTTAACGCTTAATTTTATGTGTAAATTCGTCTGGGCAATGGCAGGACCAGATATTCAGTCAAATATTATTCTGGGTGCTTCTGTGAAGGTGTTTCTGAATGAGATTAACATTTAAATTTTTAGGTTGAGTAAAGAAGAATCAGTCACAAGTTTCAATATACACAAACTCACACACACAAAAGGCTAGGGAGAGACAGAAAACTGGCAGAGTAAGAGGATCCTGAGCTTACCTCTTCTCAAAGATACAGAGGTAACAACTACAATGTATTGCAACTCACTCTGAAAACAACCTGAAGACTAAGAGAACACATCTTTCACAGGTAAAGATGTAAAGAGAAACCAACATCAAGAAGGGTAGGGGGGTCAGAAATGCACTCAGGCACCAAAATCTTGGGCAGTGACCACAGCCGGGAGGGATATCCCAGGAATGGAAAAGAAGGGGATCAAACTGTGTCCCAAGCCATCACTAACCCTAAGAACATATACCAGACAGATGAGTCCCATAACAACTGGCTTTGAAAATCTTTGATACTTAACTTCAGGGACACAGAGGGAATGAAATCTCCTTTTAAAGGCCAACATGCTATATTCCTCAATCTGAGACTTAGCACAGAAGCTATAGTTTGAAAAGCATCAGAATTGCATATGAAGATTTGTTGACTGATTGTAGGATAGGATCTACAGGAGATTTCTCTGGGATTAGAAGTGCTGGAAAGAGCCATTTTTCTTGCCCTGGCTGGCCATAAACTAGCAGAAGCCAGGTCTGACATCCTCGGTCTACTTTGCTAGCATGTTGCCTTACACTGGCATTCTTTTGTAGACTGGCCCCACCGAATCCATTCTACTAAGTAGGTTCCCTTCCAAAGCAGCTCCCACTCTTCCACACATGGCAGACACCCTTAGTCAGGACCACTAATTCTTCAGAGTGAATTTTACCCCAAAGAGTGGGGAGATAACCCCACTCACCAGCATGCTTGCAGTGGCTGCAACTGGACGTCTCAGCCAGTACATCAACAAAAGTCATGGATAGTCATTGCAGACAGCCAGGCTGAGGGAAGGCTCTGCCTATTGATGCAACTACAACAGTTTTGGCCCATCCACAAAAGGAGGGCACATGCAGCCCATAAAGAGGACACCACTGGAACACCTAGTTCTGGTAACATATAGTGGGGGATGGGAGTTGCACTACTGAGCACCACAGAATACCTACTTCATAAGGCCACTACTTTTGACACAATGAGACATAGCTGACCTATCTAATATATAAAACAAATACAAAGACTTAAACAAAAAGAAGAGGTAGAAGAATACATTAAAACAACAACAACAATTAAACCCCCAGAAGAAGCTAACTTAAATTGAGACAAACCATCTACCTGATAAAGAGTTCAAAGTAATGGTCATAAAGAGACTTACAGGACTTGAGAGAAGAGTGGATGATCTGAGAAATTCAACAAAGAAATAGAAAATATAAAAAACACCCAGTCACAGATGAAGAATAAAATAAATGAAATAAAAATACACTAGAGAGAATCAAAAGCAGATTAGAGGAAAAAGAAGAATGTATCAGCAATATGTAAAGGTAGTGGAAAGCAACCAAGCTTAATGGCAAAAAAGAAAAAAAAAGGTTAGGTTAAGGGATCTCTGCAACAACATTAATGGTAATAACATTTACATTATAGGGGTCCCAGAAGGAGAAGAAAAAGGGGAGGAAAACACATTTAAAGAAATAATAGCTGAAAACTTTCCTAACATGGAGAAGGAAACAGACATAGGTTTGAAATGAACAGAGAGTCCCAAACAACATGAATCCAAGGTGGGCCACAGCAAGACACATGATTAAAATGACAAAAATTGAAGATAAAGGGTTGAGCTGCCTGGGTGGCTCAGTTGAGTGTCTCACTTTGGCTCAGGTCATTATCTTCCAGCTTGTGAATTAAGCCCTACATCTGTCTCTGTGCTGACAGCTCAGAGCCTGGAACCTGCTTCAGATTCTGTGTTTCCCTCTCTCTTTGGTGATCCCCACTTGTTATCTCTCTCTCTCTCTCTCTCTCTCTCAAAAATAAAAAAAAAACATTGAAAAATTTAAAAAAAAAGATAAAAGGAGAGTATTAAAAGCAGCAGGAGAAAAGCAAATGGTTACATACAAGGAAATCCCATAAAGCTATCAGTTGATACTTCTTTTTTTAAAAAAAAAAGTTTATTTTTGAGAGAGAAAGAGAGTGTGAACAGGGAGTGGCAGAGAGAGGAGACACGGAATCTGAGGCAGGCTCTCATCTCTGAGCTGTCAGTATAGAGCCCGACGCGGGGCTCAAACCCACAAACTGCGAGATCATGACCTGAGCCAAGTCAGCTGCTTAACTGATTGAGCCACCCAAGTTCCCATTATCAGCTGATATTTCAACAGAAACTTTGCAGAATAGAGGGGACTGACATGATATATTCTAAATGCTAAAAGGAAAACAAAAAACCTTACAATAAGAATATTCTGCATGGCAAGTTATCATTTAGAATTGAAGAGATAAAAAGTTTCCCAAACTAAAGCTAAGAGTTCATCACCACTAAACAGGCCTTATAAGAAATGTTAAGGGGACTTCAAGTGGAAAAGTAAAGGCCATAATTAGAAGAATATTATTAAAAGAAAAAATTTCACTGGTAAAAGCAAATATACAGTAAAGGTAGTTGCTCAGTCACTTATAAAGCCTTACAAAGCCAGTATGAGGTTTAAGAGAAAAAAGTAGTAAAATTAATTATGTCTACAAAAATTATCAAAGAATATGCAAAATGAAAATATGTAAAATATGACATGAGAGGAATACAAATGTAGTGCTTTTAGAATATTTTCAACATAAATGATCATAAACTTAATATACACTATGATGAACATAGGATATTATTGATGAAATCAAGGTAACCAGAAACGAAGAAATGGGAACCGTCTTGCACTGCTGGTGGGAATGAAAACTGGTGCAACCACTCTGGAAAACTGTGGAGGTTCCTCACAAAATGAAAAATAGATCTACCCTATGACCCAGCAACAGCATTACTAGGAATTTATCCAAAGGATACAGGAGTGCTGACTGATAGGGGCACATGTGCCCCAATGCTTATAGAAGCATTTTCAACAAAAGCCAAATTATGGAAAGAGCCTAAATGTCCATCAACTGATGAATGGATTAAGATGCGGTTTATATGGAATACTACTTGGCAATGAAAAAGAATGAAACCATGCCATTTGCAGCAACAGGGATGGATCTGGAGGGTATTATGCTGAGTGAAATAAGTCAGTCAGAGAAATATAGATATCATGTATTTTCACTTATATGTGGAACTTGAGAAACAACGGAAGACCATGGGGGAAGGGAAGGGGAAAAAAGTAATTATTACAAACAGAGGGAGGGAGGGAGACAAACCATAAGAGAGTCTTAAACACAGAGAACAAACTGAGGGTTGATGGGGGGGCAGGGGAGAGGGGAAAATGGGTGATGGGCATTGAGTTGGGCACTTGTTGGGATGAGCACTGGGTGTTGTATGTAAATGATGAACCAGGGGAAACTATGCCCAAAACCAAGAGCACACTGTATACACTGTATGTTAGCCAATTTGACAATAAATTATATTTAAAAATATATATACAAAAAATAAAAGAATTCAATGTAACATTACACAAGTCATTAATCACAAGGAAAGATCAAGATAATAGAGGAACAGAGGACAAATATAAAAATATCCAGAAAACAATTAAGAAAATAAGTACGTACTTATCAATAATTACTTAAATGTAAATGGACTAAGTGGTCTAGTAAAAAAGACACTGGTGACTGGATTAAAAAAAAAAGATCTATATGTTGCCTACTGGAGACTCACTTCAGAACTAACAACATATACAGACTAATAGAGAAGGGATGGGAAAAGATATCCCATGCAAATAGAAGTGAAAAAAACTGGGGTAGCAACACTTCTATCAGAAATGATAGATATTAAAAGAAAAATTGTAGAGAAAAAAATGGTATTATTTAAGGAAAAAAGGATCATCACAACAAGAGGATATAAAAATTGTAAATATCGGAAATCCAACGTGCTGGAGAAGACCCGAAGTTCCCTTGTCCCTCAAACACAGCAGTGTTGAGGCTAAAGGACTTTGAATTCCAAGAGTCCAGGCAACAGAGTGACAAAGACATCTCTAGGGACCCACAGGGACAACCTACAGGCCATAGGTACGTGATTGCAAACTGGGATAGATAAAATGGGCCATGTACGCATGGAGGGGAGGGATCATCTTCTGCGGAGAGACAAAAGGAAGAGAAAGAGAGGCTGGGCAAGCATAGGACTTTATCAGGACAAGAGAAAAACCATGGACCAACGGGGATGGACAAAGATCCAGTCTCTAACAGCAGGGCTTCCTCCAGACTGGGGTCGGCTGCCTAGTTTGTGCTCCTGGGAAGGAGGGGAGCCAGTCCTGGGCTGGTAACTTGTTAAGAGGTGCAGTCTGCGGTGGGAGAAAGCAATCCCTTCCCTGGAGGGCTGTGGAAGGAAAGTATATAACCTTTCGAAGGACAAAGACTGCCTACATCTGCCAGCCAGAGGCAGGGATATCAGTGGCAGGGAACAGCACTCCCACTGGTACTGGGGCACATGGAGCGAGACCCTTCAAGACATCGGGCTTAAATCCCATCTGAGTGCTAGGGAGTGGAAAAGTCAGTGGAGCAAGACAAACAGCCACCATGCACTGTGAAGGAGGGTGGCTCTTCCTGGAACCGGGGCAACCAGAGCGGGACCCTTTAAGAAATTGGGGTTTAAATTCCAGCCAAGCACCAGGGAGGTGTGGGATTTTGTGGAGTGGGGAAAAAACCGCCTCATTCGTGCCTGCAGCACTGTGAGGACGGGCGGAACAGAGTGTTTGTGGACACCTGGTCTGTGGAGGAGACCTGGGGTGTTGCCATTTTTCTCCCCATCACCAACAAGGTGAGGCCTCAGGGAAGGGACAGCAGGCCCACAGTGGAGGTGGGACCTGCCTACACCAAACCACATGCCTCCGTGCCTGGTAACTGCCTATCTACTGGAGTGGGATTGACATTGAAGAACCAGACAGCCCCTCCTCCAGACCAGTGCTTCCACCCTGGTTCCAAGGCACCCAGTGGTTTTGCATTTGCTGATTTAATTGTTGAACAATTCTTATTATATATATATATATATACACACACACACACACACACACACACACACACGCACGCGTGCGCACATATATATGTATGTATGTATGTTGTTTTTTTTTCTCTTCCTTTTTTCCTTCTTATTTCTTCCCTCCTCTAGCCTAGTTATTCTGGTTGTTGGTTTGTTTAAGCAGACATATTTAATCTACTCTCCTTATACCTGTTCTATATATCCTTGTTTATCCCCCCCCCCCCCCCGGATAAACCATAGAGCTTGTCTTGTCAATTCCCTTCCCTTCCCTTCCCTTCCCTTCCCTTCCCTTCCCTTCCCCTCCCTTTCTTTTTTTCCCAATGCTGTCACATTTATCTTTGTATGGGATAAGAACTATTCCATCAGCAATGCCCAAACCCGATTGTTTTGCTGTAGTGGGTGTTTTTTTGTTTTTCTGTCAGTTGGTTTGTTTTCTTTTCCATGGGTACTTCAATGAACAAATAAAAGCACACCTGGTGGAGGGTCCAAAACATCATTACAAGTAGGGAGATGAAGCAACCAAAGTCACAACAACAGAGAGAAAGTAACACACTCCAGAAACACCTCGTGAAGGGCCAGGCCCTGGACCGTGTATGACCCCTCTTTAATATAGTTGTGCTCTCAAGTGCAGGGCACATGACAAGTTTTAAAACACATGAGGGACAGAAAACTAGCCAAAATGATGAAACAGAAGAATTCTCCTCAAAAGAAATTACAGGAAAAAATGACAGCTAAAGAATTGATCAAGACATATATAAACAATATAAATGAAGAATAATTTAGTATAATGATCATAAGATTGATTGCTGGTCTTAAAAAAAGCATAGAAGACAGCAGAGAATCTATTGCTGCAGAGATGAAGGAACTAAAAAATAGTCATGATGAATTAAAAAATGCTATAAAGGAGGCGCAAAATAAACTAGAGGTGGTGACAACAAGGATTGAAGAGGCAGAGGGGAAAATAAGTGAAATAGAACATAAAATTATGGAAAAGATGAAGCTGAGAAAAAAGATGAAAAAAATCTGGACCATGAGGGGAGAATTAGAGAACTAAGTGATTCAATGAAATGCAATAATATGTGTCATAGGAGTTCCAGAAGAAGAAGAGAGAGAAAGGGGTGGAAGGTGTACTTGAACAAATCATAGCTGAGAACTTCCCCAATCTGGGGAAGGAAACAGACATTGAAATCCAGGAGTCACAGAGAACTCCCTTCAGACGTAACTTGAATCAATCCTCTGCATGATATATCATAGTGAAACTAGAAAAATACAAACATAAAGAGACAATTCTGAAAGCATCTAGGGACAAACAGGCCTTAACCTGCAAGGGTGGACACATGAGGGTGGTAGCAGACCTATCTACTGAAACTTGGCAAGCCAGGAGTGGCAGGAAATATTCAATGTGCTGAATAGGAAAAATATGCAGCCAAGAATCCGTTATCCAGCAAGGCTATCATTCAGAATAGAAGGAGCAATAAAGGTATTCCCAGACAAATAAAAACTAAACCAGCCCTACAAGAGATCCTAAGGGGTATTCTGTGAGTGGAATGTTGCAAAGACCTCAAAGGACCAGAGACATCACTACAAGTATGAAACCTACAGATAATACAGTGACTCTAAATCCATGTGTTTAAATAATAACACAATGTAGATGGACTAACTGCTCCAATCAAAAGACATAGGGCATCAGAATGGATAAAAAACAAGACCCATCTATTTGCTATTCACAAGAGACCCATTTTAGACCTGAGGACACCTTCAGATTGAAAGTGAGGGGATGGAAAATCATCTATCATGCTACTGGAAGTCAAAAGAAACCTGAAGTAGTCTTATTATAGCAGATAAACTAGATTTTAAACGAAAGTCTGTAAAAAGATGAAGAAGGGCATTATGTCATAACTTATGGGGTCTGTCCATCAAGAAGAGCTAAGGTTAATAAATGTTTATGCACCAATTTGGAGACACCCAAATATATAAAACAATTATCGCAAACATAAACAATCTTATTGATAAGAAAGTTGTAATTGCAGGGAACTTTAATACTCCACCTACAGTAATGGACAGATCATCAAAACAGAAAATCAATAAAGAAACAATGGCCATGAATGATACACTGGACGAGATGGACTTGAAGGTATACTCAGAACTTTTCATTCTAAAGCAACAGAATACACATTCTTCTTGAGTGCGCATGGAACATTCTCCAAGAAGATCATATACTGGGTCACAAAACACCCTCTATAAATATAAAAGAATTGAGATCCTACCATGCACATTTTCAGATCACAATGTTATGAGACGTGAAATCAACCACAGGAAAATTTTTGGAAAACCTCCAAGTGCATGGAGGTTAAAAAACATCCTACTAAAGAATGAATGGGTCAACCAGGCAATTAAAGAAAAAAAATTAAAAATATACAGAAACAAATGAAAATGAAAACATGGCTGTCCAAACCCTTCAGGATTCAGCAAAGACAGTCCTAAGAGGAAAACATATTGCAAGGCCTATCTCAAGAAATACAAAATCAAACAGCACACCTAAAGGAACTAGAAGCAGAACAACAAAGAAACCCCAACGCTAGTAGAAGAGAAATAATAATGATCAGAGCAGACATCAACAATATAGAATCCAAAAAAAACCAGTAGGAGAAATCAATGAAACTAAGAGCTGGATTTTTGAAAAAGTGTGCAAAATTGATAACCCCCTACCCAGACTTCTCGAAAAAAAAAAAAGAGAAAGGAATAGATAATCTCACAAATGAAAATGGATTTATCACAACCAATCCCTCAGAAATAGAAGGAATTATCAGAGAATACTATGAAAAATTATATGCCAACAAACTGGGCAATCTGGACGAAAGGGAAAAATTCCTTGACACCCACAGACTACCAAAACTCAAACAGGAAAAAATAGAAAATTTGAACAGATGCATAACTAATGAAGAAATTGAATCAGTTATCAAAATCTCCCAACAAATAAGAGTCCTGGGCCAGATGCCTTCTCAGGGAATTCTACCAGATATTTAAAACAGAATTAATTCCTATCCTCTCAAGTTTGTCCAAAAAATACAAGTGGAAGGAAAACTTCCAGACTCATTCTATGAAGCCAGCATTACCTTGATTCCCAAACCAGATGGAGACCGCACAAAAAAGAACTACAGGCCAATATCCCTGATGAACAAGGATGCAAAAATTCTCAATAAGATACTAGCAAATTGAATTCAACAGCATATTAAAAGAATTATTCACCATGATCAAATGGGACTCATTCCTGGGCTGCAGGGCTGGTTCAATATTTCATATCTATCAATGTGATACATTACATTAATAAAAGAAAGGATAATAACCATATGATCCTGTCAATAGATGCAGAAAAAAACATTTGACAAAATACAGCATCTTTTTATTTTTTAATTTTAATGTTTATTTATTTTTGAGAGAGAGAGAGAGAGAGAGAAAGAGAGAGAGACTGCAAGTGGGGGAAAGGCAGAGAGAGGGAGACACAGAATCTGAAGCAGGCTCCAGGCTCTGGGCCGTGAGGCTCAAACTCACAGACTGCAAGATCATGACCTGAGCTGAGGTTGGCCATTTAACCAACTGAGCCATCCAGGTGCCCTTATAGAGCATCCTTTAATAATAAAAACCCTCAAGAAAGTCAGGATAGAAGGAACATATCTAAACATCATAAAAGGCATATATGAAAAGCCCACAGTCAATGTCATCCTAAATGGGGAAAAACAGAGCTTTCACCCTGAGATCAGGAGCACAACAGGGATGTCCACTCTCACAGTGTTGTTTAACTTAAAGTTGGAAGTCCTAGAATCAGTAATAAGACAACAAAATGAAATAAAAGGCATGAAAATTGGGAAAGAAGAGCTCAAACTTTCACTTTTTGCAGAAGACATGATATGCTACATAGAAAACCCTAAAGTCTCAACTAAAAGGCTGCTAGAACTGATACATGAATTCAGCAATGTCACAGGATACAAATCAATGTACAGAAATCAGTTACATTTCTATACACCAATAATGAAGCAACAGAAAGAGAAACAAGAAATTGATCCCATTTCCAATTGCACCAAGAACCATAAAATACGTAGGAATAAACCTAACCAAGGATATAAAAGCTCTATATGCTGAAAACTGTAACAAACTTATGAAAGAAATTGAAGAAGAGACAAAGAAATGGAAAACATTCCATGCTCATGGATTGAAAGGATAAATGTCATTAAAATGTCAATAATATCCAGAGCAATCTACACATTCAATGCAATCCTAATTAAAATTGCACCAACATTCTTCCCAAAGCTAGAACAATCTTAACATTTGTATGGAACCACAGAAGACCCTGAATAGCCAAAGTAATGTTGAAAAAGAAAACCAAAGTGGGAGGCATCACAATCCCAGACCTTAGCCTCTACTACAAAGCTGTAGACACATAGACCAATGGAATAGAAGAGAATAGAGAACCCAGAATTAGACCCACAAATATATGGCCAACTAATCTTTGACAAAGCAGGAAAAAGTATCCAGTGGAAAGAAGACAGTCTCTTTAGCAAATGGTGCTGGGAGAGCTAGACAGCAACATGTGGAAGAATGCAACTAGACCATTTTCTTACACCATACACAAAAATAAACTGAAAAATGAATGAAAGACCTCCATGTGAGACAGGAACCCATCAAAATCCTAGAGGATAAAGGAGGCAAAAACCTTTTTGACCTCAGCCACAGCAATTTCTTGCTCAACACATCTCCAAAGGCAAGGGAATTAAAAGCAAAAATGAACTTTTGGGACCTCATGAAGATAAAAAGCTTCTGCACTGCAAAGGAAGCAATCAAAAAAACTAAAAGGCAACCAATGGAATGGGAAAGATATTTGCAAATGACATCAGACAAAGAGTTAGTAACCAAAATCTATAAAGAACTTACCAAACTCAACACCCAAAAAACAAATAATCCTTTGAAGAAATGGGAAGAAGACATGAATAGATACTTTTCCAAAGAAGACATCCAGATGGCCAACAGACACATGAAAAGATGTTCAGTGTCACTCACTATGAGGAAATACAAATCAAAACCACATTGAGATACCACCTCATACTGGCCAGTGTGGCTAAAAGTAACAACCCAGGAAACAACAGATGCTGGCGTGGATGTGGAGAAACAGGTACCCTCTTGCACTGTTGGTGGGAATGCAAACTGGTGCAGCCGCTCTGGAAAGTGTGTGGAGGTTCCTCAAACAATTAAAAATAGAACTACCATAGGACCCAGCAATAGCACTACTCGGACTTTATCTAAAGGATACAGGAGTGCTGATTCATAGGGGCACTCCCATGAAACACCCCAATGTTAATAGCAGCACTATCAACAATAGCCAAATTATGGAAAGAGCCCAAATATCCATCAACTGATGAATGGATAAAAAAAGGTGTGGTTTATATATACAATGGAATACTACTTGGCAATGAGAAAGAATGAAATCATGCCATTTGCAGCAATGTGGATGGAACTGGTGGGTATTACGCTGAGTGGAAAAAGTCAGAGAAAGACAGATATATATTTTCACTCATGTGTGGAACTTGAGAAACAGCAGGAGACCATGGATAAAGGAAAGGGAAAAATGGTTACAAACAGAGAGGGAGGGAGGGAGGGAAACCATAAGAGACTCTTAAATACAGAGAAAAAACTGAGGGTGGATGGGGGGTGAGGGAATGGGAAAATGGGTGATGGACATTGAGGAGAGCATTTGTTGGGATGAGGACTGGGTGTTCTAAGTAGGTGATGAATCATGGGAATTTACTCCCAAAACTAGGAGCACACCTTACACACCGTATGTTAGCCAATTTGATAATAAATTATATTGAAAAAAGAAACAAAAAAGGAAATGGAAACTAAAACACAAAAGATACAAAAATAAATATAATTTGTCACTACACACACACACACACACACACACACACACACACTGAAAGTATTGTGTGCACCTTCCTTTTGAAATTGTATTAAAAGCGATATTTACAGGTGGTCTTATTTTTAAAAATCTTTGAAGTATCATAAGAATTAAATAATGTTAGGCATGGCCAGCTGGCACAATTGGTTAAATCTTTGACTCTATTTTGGCTCAGTTCATGATCTTATGAGATTAAGCTCCAAGTCTGATTCTGCACTGACAGAGCTGGGTTTGCTTGGGATTCTCTCTTCTCTCTCTCTGCCCCTCCTATGCTTTTACTGTCTGTCTCAAAATTAACTTAAAAATAAGAATTTAAGTAATGTTTTTGTTTTATTTATTTATAAGTGGCCCCATAGAATTTTTCATGGGAACTTCTCAAATTACTTCATTATGCAACCCAAATACACACACACACACACACACACACACACACACACACACTAACGTGTGTGTGTGTGTGTGTGTGTGTGTGTGTGTGTGTGTGTAGGAAGAGATTTCAAACAAAATATTTTTGCTATCAATGTATCATATAATGTTCTTTAAATATTAGGTAAAATTTGTAATATAGGAAATTCATTATAAAAAATATGACATTGTCTAGACACTGCAATTTTATAAGGTCAATAGCTCTTTCCCTTTTCCATGCTATGAGTAAAACTTCTTTTTAAACATTTCTTTTGTTGATGTAAGTGCATAGAAAATTTGCAAATGCTGTGGTTAGGGCATGTCCTACATATAAACAAAACTGTGTATGTGGGTCATCTGTTATAACAACGTATGTCTGGTTATGCAACAAAATAGCCTCATACATCTGTTTGCCTGGCATTAGATTTATGGTGAAATAATCAGGGATGGTGCATGCTTTGTCAAATGGTGATCAGCTGCTCAAACTTTGAGAGTGCAAATTTAGAAATGCAAATGCCTATTCCATTATGATATTATAATCTGAAATCCACATGATTCTAATTTCTAAAAACATAATAATGGGATAAGAGAGAACTGGGGGGACATGGATTTTTCATTCAACAATGAAAAGACAAGCATATGATTCAGCTGACAAAAGCACTTTGAAAATTATGGTGCTTTGAAACTTTGTGATCACCAGAGGAGCAAATTTACTTTTTTGTTGTCTAAATTGTTTAGAGCAATGTATTTCACTCTTTCATTGCACTTAATTTTTCACAAGCCATTCTCTTACTATACTTATTTGTCTAAAATCCTGCAGATTAGGGTAGATATAAAAATATAATTATTCCCTTGAGTTTTAATTGTGAAATTTACTTCTGAGAACTATATCTCTACCAGCACTTGTGATGGGAGTAGCTCCTTTGATTCAATAGAATTCTGTATTTTTAACTTACTCTGTTACTTATATGTTGTTTCCATGTAAGTTGATATAAAGTCACCTAATTAAAAATGTTTCACCCTTCACTAGCACTTTAAATTCTTTAATGCTGTTAACACTATAATAAATTAACCATACATGCCTGTTTTTTTTTAAATTAATTTAGGTTGCACAATCAAGTAATTTGAGAAATTTCCATGGGCCATTTACAAATTGCTAAAGGCAACGACAGACATAAAATTATTTGAATATATCAGTTGTGAATTATACTGATGATCATGATCGGCGATTTATGAACAATTGTTCATGTTCCTCAGCCTCGATTTATCAACTAAAAGGTTAGTATCTAGCCTCTAGTTGCTTTTTATCTGGGGACAATTAAGTTTAAGAATCAGTATTCCCTTTGCCTACCCACAAATTCAGTTTTAGTGTTCATACTAGTAATACAGGTAACAGAGACTGATTTCTGCATTAATTGTTCTTGTTCCTTTGGTGTTACCAGAAATTCCTGATTTAACTGGAAATTGAACACATGGAAAGAGAGTGGTGGTTTGTGTCTGCCTGTAGTCCCTCTTGCTAGACTGATTCCAATTCAAAGCCTGACTGCTCATTGGCACTAGGTATAGAAACTAAGATAAAACATTTTCAACATATTTAGTGTTTTCAATTCATTTTACTTCTCTATTTCATAGTGAACCTCTGATATTTGACAAGAGCTTGATTTGACTTTACTTTTCTGATAGTAAAATAATGTTTTCAATGTTTTCAATATTATAGTGCCAATTTTTTCATTCACAAGATTTGCTACATTCCTTTACAGAGTTCAATGAGAGGAAAATGTCATATGGTTGTATTATGAAGAGACACTTCATGGAAAAGCTTGGTTCTAATCCTGGTTTTTTTAACACTAATTCACCCTAGTGACCTTGAATAAAGTATATGTTGTATATGATTAATTTTTTAAATTATTAAGGAATGTTTCTGCTTCAAGGAGTAGATATGAAAAATACTAACATGTTTTGTATTCCCCTGGAGAAATACTTTATAAAGACTTCAAATATTATTAATTATAGTAATAAATGAGAAGGAAAAAAATATTCCACTAGGGCTTCTAGAAATAAAAAAGTCACTGAAAGTCATGCCCAGGCATTCTATGTAATTTGTTTTAATGATACAAGAACATGCTTTTTTCATATTGTTTTTTCACTAAACAATGCATTTCTTGGAAAAGAAATATGTGCAGATGCTAAGCACGAATTATTAATTGCTTTTCTGTTCATTTTGAAAGAAGAGTAGTATATAAAATATTTCTTAAAAATGCCTAATGTAAACAATACTGGATTGCTATAAAGTTGTTAAATAAATTATAATGTGTACATTTTCTGGAAAATATGGCATCTCACAGAATACCCACATACTCCTACAGATAACCTTTGCCTTAACATGATTTGTGCAACAAATTACTCTTTCCTTTGTGTATAAGTTCTCCATAACTTTTGTTTTCTAAATTAAATTAGGTGTAACATTAGGCATATTCTAATATATATATCTGGGATGTTTTGTTTTCTTCATCTGTTTTGTATTTCACACTAATGCTCCCCAAATGGCATTCTGAATGGTCCTTCTAGAATTAGAGCAAAGATGTCTGTGTATTATAAATTGAAATCATGACTAGCATTTACTCTTATCTGCTTATAAAATGCTGTTTCTTAGTAATTCTGCTTTTGATTAATATGTCTATTCATACTAAATATATGTATTTATAAATTCAATCAATTATCCAATGGAACAAAATTTTAAATAATTTGAAAATTAAATTAGTTCATATATCTACAAATGCTATGTTAGAGTGCCCTACCTAAGCATTTGATTCTGTAGACTGTGTGTTCTAATAGCACATGTTTAGTTGCTTTGTGATAAGCTCTTGGATCTGGACTTGCCATTCCAAATGTCTTTTTAGGGTTTATCTAGTTCAGTAAAATAATTCCAGTGAATTTCCAGGATGCTAGGCCACTAGGCAGGATTCCCAATGATTTTAAACCACTTCTTACTGTTTTCTCACAGAAGAATGTAAAATACTAAGGTTCCCCCTACAAGTCACCAGGGATTTGCCTCAATATCATATGGACATTGTAGTTTCACTTGATCTTTTTTTTTTTTTAGTTTTTTTTTTTCCTCAGCTGAATGATTTAGTAAGAATTTACTAGAAATTCCACAATGTCAAGGACTGTGCCTGTGTTTAAGAACATAGCACTTAGGGGTGCCTGGGTGGCTCAGTCAGTTGAACATCTGACTCTTGATTTTGGCTCAGGTCATGATCTCATGGTTTGTGATTTTGAGCCCTGTGTGAGGCCCTGTGCTGACAGCATGAAGCCTACTTGGGATTCTCTCTCTCCCTCTCTCTCTCTGCCCCTCCCCTGCGCATGCTTTCTCCTTCTCTCTCCCTCCCTCTCTCTCTCTCTCTCTCTCTCTCTCTCTCTCAAATAAATAAGCTTAAATAAAAGAACATGGCACTCATTGTCAATTCTTTGTGGTATATGTTAATTTACATTATTTAATTTGCACAAACAAAATTAAATTTAAACCATTAAGTACAGGATTTATAATAATTTTAACTTCTTCAATGTATTAAAAAATTTAAAGGCACATACAAACATGTAATTTATAGGTTGATACATATATTTGGACATAAGTTTAAGGATTTAAATGTATCTCCTCAGTGGATAGAAATGTTATAAATGTTTGCACAAGTGGGAAATATATGTCTATATGCACTATAATTTTAATGAGGCTATTTTTATCTGTTGAGTCTATATAAACTAGATTTACAATGAAAAATACTCCATATGTTCTAAGTGAGATAGGGTGACAAACCTTGGAAGCTGTTTTCAAAAATGATAATTGTAAATATTATTTACTTTAATAATGTTATCATCCTTGTGTTGTGATCTTTTGGTAATGCTGCTTTCTCTTCACCCTGCCTTAACATTGTGGCATCATGTTCTTAGGCCACATGGAGCTTCTGGAGTACTGAAAATCCCTGGACTGAACATGATGTTTTTGTTTTATGAGAAGAATCGAAGGAAAGAGTCTTATAAATGACTTAGTGGGTCCAAGATTTAAGCTGTGATGACAGTCACAAACATCTAGATTAAAAATCATATGCTGATGAAATAATTCTTGTACAAGATCTACTATACTTCATAGGCATTTAAAGATGATTTTTAGCAAAACAAACAACAAACAAACATGTTCCCCTCTCGACTTTTCTCTCTTTCTTTGGTAACACTGTGCCATTAGCTCAGCATACTGTAAATCTATTGTCTTTCTTTTCATTAAAAGAACACAATGAGTTCATTCATGCATTTGGGCCTTTGCCCTTGACCCTCTCTTGGCCTGTAGTGCCATGTTGCTTCACATGGCTAGCCTCCCCAGGCCTTGTTTTAGAAATATCTCCTCAGAAAAGACTACCGACGAGCCAATTGAAATTAGCTTCTAATATACTTCTCTCCATGTAACTTATTCTTTTAAATTTTCTTCATTACTCATTACTGTCTGAAATTATATGATGAATTATTTGTTAAAATTGACTGCTCTCTTCTAGACTATTAGGTTCTGTAACAGTAGATATCTTCATCCCCACAGTACTTCTAATGTCTATAAGAAAGTTGGATCCAATTAAGTAGTCAATAAGTGTTTTGTTAAATGACTTAATTTACTTAAGTATATTAAAATTGTATATAAAAACACTAAACTATTCCAACTATGTAATGAACAATCTGACTGGAACTTACAGGCTACCAAATTTCAAATTTTAAGTCAATTTTTAAGTTCTTATAAAGAGTCTATGTTCCTCTCCAGTGATCATTTTTTGCCTTCCCTGGGAACCTAAAGAGAAGGTGGAGAGACTTTAATGATGAGAGCAAATACACAAAATTATTGGTCATATTATCAGATGGTCCCTACTAGATAGACTTCTTACCCAAGTTTTAATGTTCAATTATTTATAATCCATACATAATTCCTGCTTTATAGTTGCATATTTAGGATATGTACAGTGACCATCTTTACACTTATTGAAACTGTCAAATTAGAAAAAAAAATAACTGCTATAAGTTGAGGTGATAAAGGAAGTTTCAATGATACTTTTCCTCAGTGGTATGCGGAGCACACAGAGTTATTCACATGTATATGGTCCTCTTTGTTGAAAAACAGGTTTTTAATTCTTGATGAAGTTCCCTTGTGAATCTTATTTATGAACCTTCTAAATGTTTATAAAGTTTAAACAATAAATATGAAGTTTATGCAAAATATAAATTTTGTGGTCATTTTATGGCAAGACTGCAAAATTACAGATAGCCTTTTCTTCATGCTGACAGAAATCTTCTGCTTTGACAGAGGAGGTGGTCAAAGATGGTGGTATAGAAAGACCCTAACTCACCTCCTCCTGTGGACCCACTGCATCTACGCTTACAGACAGAGCGATTCTTCATGAAGAATAGCTAAGGGCTAATTAAATAGCTTCTGTACAATAAAAATAGAAAGATCAAACAGAGAAGTGTATGGGAGATGGACATATGACAAAGATGGGAGCCACACCCTCCAATGCTAGGGTCTGCAGTAGGGATGGATATTAATGAGGGGTATGCAGCCCTGGGGCACAGCAAAGAACACCCCCCACCCCCAGAAAGAAACAGAGAAATTCCAGCAGTTTAAAGGGTCACTAGATTATAAGTAAAGGAAATTCATTTACAACCTCAGAGCATCTACAAAACTGTGGGAGAACTGCTGCAACTCTCTCTGGAGTCAGACGCATTGGCAAGCAAATGTTTATGTTCCCTTTCCACCTAGATTGTACAGATGAGAGCAGGATCCAGGCTCTCTAGGTGGCCTGCTAGGGCCACTTCAGCAAGCCCTAGGCCCCTAGCCACCACCAGCTCTAGCCATCCCCAAAGGCAGCCCACTCCCCATTACTGCTCCAGTTCTAGCTGTTCCACAAACGTGGTGCCAGCACAGTGTGACCTGGGACACCCCCAGTCCATGCTCACTGAAGCCAGTCATTTCATCAAGGTGGCCTAAGTATGACAGCTGTAATATAAAGTGCCCTAGGAGGCCTGGTATGTACTTGCTCTTGCTCCAGTTCCAGCCCATCTAGCCAGGGTAACCCGGGCACAGAGTGCCTGGGAACTCCCAGAACAAGCCCATTCTGGTTCTAGCAGTTGTGCCAAGGCAGAGCTGGTGAGGAGCACCCAAGGCACTCTGGAAAATGTTTGGTTGAGCCCTGGCTGTCCTGTCAAGGTGGTACCAATGAAGAGCACCCACCCAGCCCAAGTCCACTGCAGCTCCAGGGCAATTCCAGCACAAAGCACCATGGGAACCCCTGGTTCGTGCTCACTCTAGCTCTACCTGTCCTACCAGGATGCCTCTGCGCAGAGTTCCATCCCTGTGACTGCTGTAGCTCCAGCTATTCCATCAGGGGGCTTTGGCACAGAGTGCCCTGGGACCCCCAGCCACACCTGTTCCATCCTCAGCCATCCAGTAAGGGTGGTCCCAGAGCAGAATGTCCTGGGACTACATGGCTGAAGCCCACACAGCATCAGACAGCCAAAGATTCTAGGCACATACCATAAACACAGGTGATTTTCTTAGACTAAACCACTCCTTCAACTGTGGGAGAGGTCATTGTCCCATCAAATTCATATGAACAAACACAGAAAGTCAAAAAAAATGAGGAGATAGAGGAAAGTGCTTTAAATAAAGTAATAAGACAAAATCTCAGGGGGAAAATAAATTAACAGAGATAAGCAATCAAAGTCATTAAGAGTTGAATGTTCCTGACCTTAGGGGAAAAGCTCTCAGTTTTTTCCCATTGAGGATAATATTAGCATTGGGTCTTTCATATATGGCTTTAATGATCTTGAGATATGATCCTTCTATCTACTTTCTTGAGTGTTTTTTATCAAGAAAGGATGCTGTATTTTGTCAAATGCTTTCTCTGTATCTATTGAGAGGATCATACGGTTTGCGGCTTTTCTTTTATTGATGTGATGAATCACACTGGTGTTTTGCAGATATTGAACAAGCCCTGCATCCCAGGTATAAATCCCACTTAGTTGTGGTGAACATTTTTTTAATGTATTGTTGGATCCACTTGGCTAATATCTTGTTGAGGATTTTTGCATCCATGTTCATCAGGGGAATTGGTAGATAGTTCTCCTTTTTCGTGGGGTCTTTGGTTTTGGAATCAATGTAATTCTGGCTTCATAGAGTTTGGACAAGACAGGGATGTCCACTCTCGCCACTGTTATTCAACATAATACTGGAAGTCTTAGCCTTAGCCATCAGACAACACACACAAAAAAATAAAAGGCATCCAAATCAGCCAGGAGAAGATCAAACTTTCACTCTTTATAGATGACATGACACTTTATATGGAAAACCCAAAAAACTCCACCAAGAAACTGCTAGGACTGATTCATAAATTTATATCTTTCAGTACTCACTCTAAGCATCAATGGACTAAATGCTCTAATCAAAAGACATAGGGTAACAGAATAGATAAGAAAACAAGATTCATATGTGCTGTTTACAAGAGACCCACTTTAGACCTAAAGACACCTTCAGATTGAATTTAAGGGGATGGAGAATCATATATCATGCTAATTGTCGACAAAAGAAAGCTGGAGTGGCCATACTTCTATCAGACAATCTAGACTTTAAAATAAAGATTGTAACAAGAGAAGAAGAAGGGCATTATATCATAATTCAGGGGTCTATCCACCAAGAAGAAATAACAATTGTAAACATTTTTCCTCCAAATGTGGAAGCACAGAAATATATAAATCAATTAATCACAAGCATAAAGAAACTCATTGATAATAATACCATAATAGTAGGGGACTTCAATACCCCACTTGCAGCAATGGACAGATCATAAAAACAGAAAATCAACAAGGAAACAATGGCTTTGAATGATACACTGGCCAAGATGGACTTAACAGATATATTCAGAACATTTCATCCTAAAGAAGCAGAGTATACATTCTTCTCCAGTGCACATGGAATGTTCTTCAGAATAGACCATATACTGGGACACAAATTAGCCTTCAACAAGTACAGAAAGATCAAGATCATAGTGTGCATATTTTCAAACCACAACACTATGAAACTCAAAATCAACCACGAGAAAAAACTTGGAAAGATAACAAATACTTGGAGACTAAAGAACATGCTACTAAAGAATGAATGGGCTAACCAAGAAGTTAAAGAGAAAATTAAAAAGTGCACGGAAGCCAATGAAAATGATAACACCACAACCCAAAACCTCTGGGACGCAGCAAAGGCATTCATAGGAGGAAAGTATATAGCAATCCAGGCCTTCCTACAGAAGGAAGAAAGGTCTCAGATACACAACCTAACATTACACCTTAAAGAGCTGGAAAAAGAACACCAAATAAAACCAAAACCAGCCGAAGACAGGAAATAATAATGATTAGAGCATAAATAAATGCTACCAAAACCAAATCAACCAGTTGAACATATCAATGAAACCAGAAGCTGGTTCTTTGAAAGAATTCACAAAATTGATAAACCACTAGCCACTTTGATAAAAAATAAAAAGGACCAAAATTAATAAAATCAAGAATGAAAGAGGAGAATCACAACCAACACAGCAGAAATAAAAACAATAATAAGAGAATACTTTGAGCAATTATATGCCAATAAAATGGGAAATCTGGAAGAAATGGACAAATTCCTAGAAACATATAAACTACCAAAACTGAAACAGGAATAAATAGAAAATTTGAACCAACCCATAGCCAGTACAGAAATAGGATGAGTAATCAAAAATCTCCCAAAACACAAGAGTCCAGGGCCAGATAACTTTCCAGAAGAATTCTACCAAACATTTAAGGAAGAGTTAACACCTATTCTCTTGAAGCTGTTCCAAAAAATAGAAATGGAAGGAAAACTTCCAAACTCTTTCTACGAAGTCAGCATTACCTTGATTCCAAAACAAAGACCCCACTAAAAAGGAGAACTATATACCAATTCCCCTAATGAACATGGATGCAAAAGTCCTCAATAACATATTAGCCAAGTGGATCCAACAATACATTAAAAAATTTTTCACCACGACCAAGTGGAATTTATACCTGGGATGCAGGGTTGGCTCAATATCTGCAAAACATCAATGTGATTCATCACATCAATAAAAGAAAGACCATGAACCATATGATACTCTCAATATATGCAGAGAAATCATTTGACAAAATACAGCATCCTTTCTTGATAAAAACCCTCAAGAAAGTAGGGATAAAAACATCATGCCTCAAGATCATAAAATCCATATACAAAAGACCCAATGCTAATATCCTCCTCAATGGGGAAAACTGACAGCTTTCCCCCTAAGGTCCGGAACATGACAGGGATGTCCACTCTCGGCACTGTTATTCAACATAATACTGGAAGTCTTAGCCTCAGCTTTCAGACAACACAAAGAAATAAAAGGCATCCAAATTGGCCAGAAGGAGGTCAAACTTTTACTCTTTGCAGATGACATGATACTCTATATAGAAAACCCAAAAGGTTCCACCAAAAAACTGCTAGCACTGATTCATGAATTCAACAAAATTGCAGGATATAAAATCAATGCAAATAAATCAGCTGCATTCCTATACACCAACAATGAAGCAACAGAAAGAGAAATCAAGGAATCAATCCCATTTACAATTGCACCAAAAACCATAAAATAGCTAGGAATAAATCTAACCAAAGAGGTGAAAAATCTATACACTGAAAACTATAGAAAACTTATGAAAGAAATGGAAGAAGACACAAAAAAAATGGAAAAAGATTCCATGATCCTGGATAGGAAGAACAAATATTGCTAAAATGTCAATACTACCCAAAGCAATCTACATATTCAATGCAATCCTTATCAAAATAACACCAGCATTCTTCACAGAGCTCAAACAAATAATCCTAAAATTTGTATGCAACCAGAAAAGACCCCAAATAGCCAAAGCAATTTTGAAAAAGAAAACCAAAGCAGGAGGCATCACAACCCCAGACTTTAAGCTATACTACAAAGCTGTAATCATTAATACAGTATGGTACTGGCACAGAAACAGACACTCAGATCAATGGAATAGAATAGAGAACCCAGAAACGGACCCACAAATTTATTGCCAACTAATCTTTGACAAAGCAGGAAAGAATATCCAGTGGAATAAAGACAGTGTCTTTAGCAAGTGGTGCTGGGAAAACTGGGCAGAGAAATACAGAAGAATGAACCTGGACCACTTTCTTACACCATACAGAAAAATAAAACCAAAATGGATTAAAGACCTAAATGAAAGAGAGGAGGCCATCAAAATCCTAGTGGAGAAAGCAGGCAAAAACCTTTTTGACCTTGGCCATGACAACTTCTTACTCAACATGTCTCTGGAGGCAGGGGAAACAAAAGCAAAAATGAACTATTGGTACCTCATCAAAATAAAAACTTGTGCACAGGAAAGGAAATAATCAGAAAAACTAAAAGGCAACTGACAGAGTGGGATGAGATGTTTGCAAACGACATATCAGATAAAGGATTAGTATCTAAAATGTATAAAGAATTTATCAAACTCAAGAGACAAAAAACAATCCAGTGAAGAAATGGGCAAAAGACATGAATAGACACTTCTCCAAAGACATCCAGATGGCCAACCGACACATGAAAAAATGCTCAACATCACTCATCATCAGTGAAATACAAATCAAAACCACAATGAGATACCACCTCACTGCTGTCAGAATGGCTAGCATTAACAACTCAGGCAACAACAGATGTTGGCGAGGATGTGGAGAGAGAAGATCTCTTTTGCATTGCTGGTGGGAATGCAAACTGGTGCAGCCACCTTGGAAAACAGTATGGAGGCTCCTCAAAAAATTCAAAATAGAACTACCCTATGACCCAGCAATTGCACTACTAGGTATTTATCCAAGGGATACAGGTATGCTGTTCGAAGAGACACATGCACCCCAATGTTGATAGCGGCACTATCAACAATACCCAAAGTATAGAAAGAGCCCAAATGTCCATTGATGGATGAATGGATAAAGATGATGTGATATATATATATATATATATATATATATATATATATATACATATACACACATACATACACACGCACACACAATAGAGTATTACTCAGGACTCAAAAAGAATAAAATCTTGTCATTTGCAACTACATGGATGGGACTAGAGTGTATTATGCTAAGCGAAATTAGTCAGAGAAGGTCAAATATCATATGATTTCACTCATATGAGGACTTTAAAATACAAAACAGATGAACCTAAGGGAAGGGAAGCAAATATAATATAAAAAAAGGGAGGGAGACAAAATGTAAGACTTTTAAATATGGAGAACAAACAGAGGGTTACTGGAGGGGTTGTGGGGCAGGAAGGGCTAAGAGGGTAAGGGACTTTAAGGAATCTACTCCTGAAATAATTTTTGCACTATATGCTAACTTGGATGTAAATTAAAAAATAAAATTAAAAAAATAACATTCAGAAAAAGAAAAAAAACGTTCAAAATAATGATCATAAAGTACTCATTGGACTTGAGAGAATGAATGAACTCAGACAGAACTTCAACAAAGACATTGAAAATATAAAAAGAACCAATCAGAGTTGAAGAATACAATAACTGAAAAAAAAACACACTAGAGTGAATTAGCAGCACCTTAGAAAATGCAGATGAATCATCAATCTGAAAGACAGGCTACTGGAAAACACCTAAGATGAACAGGGAAAAAAAAAGAATTTAAAAAAATAAGGAAAGGTTAAGGGTTCTCTGGGACAACACCAAGCATACTAACATTTGCATTACAAGGATTCCACAAAGAGTAGATAGAAAGTGGCAGAAAACTTGTTTGAAAAAACAGCAGAAAACTTTATTAACATGGGGAAAGAAACAAACATCCCGGTCTAAGAGGCACTGATAGAGGCATGATGTACCCTAAAAGATCCAACTCCAAGCCATATTATATACTTGAAATGGCAAGAGTTAAGGATGAAGAGAAAATCTTAAAGGCAACAAGAGAAAGAGAGTCGCATAAAAGGGAAACCCTATGACTCCTGGCTGATTTTTCAGTAGAAACTTTTCATGTCAGAAGGGAATAGAAAAATAGATTTAAAATGCTAAAGATGGAAATCTTACAACCAAAAATAATCTCTATAGCAAGTTTATAATTTAGAATTAAAAGTGAGATAGTTTCTCAGATAAGTAAAAGCCAGATTTTATCATTACTAAACTAGCTTTAAAAGAAATGTTAGTCTTCTTTAAGTGGAAAAGAAAATGCCATAACTAGAAATAATAAATTAATGAAAGAAAAAATATAACTAGTAGAGGAAAATACATAGGAAAGACAGTAAATTACCCACTTAAAATTTAGAATGAGATTAAAAGACAAAATAGTAATATCAACTACAACTATGATAAATAGTTAAGGCATACACAAAATTAAAAGATGCCACACCTAACACACCTAAAACATAAAATGTGAGCAGAGAAAAAAAGTTGTAGTGCTTTTACATGTGTTCCAACTTAAACAACTATAAGCTTAAAATAGACTGGTATATATAGAGATCCATACAGATGAACTAAATGGCACCCAAATAGCAAAGACATACAGTAGATAGACAAAAAGAAAAGAACCCAAAAATAACACTAAAGACAACCGTCAAACCATGAGGGAAGAGATCAAAAAAAGAATAAAAGAATAGAGATCTACAAAACAACCAGAAAACAGTGAACAAAATAGCAATAAGTGCATATTTATCAATAATTACTTTAAATATGAATGGACTAAATGCTCCAATCAAAAGACATATGGAGCCTGGATGGATATGCTCCCTACAAGTAAGTGACTCACCTCAGATCCAAAGACACACACAGACTGAAAATAAATATTGCATGCATATGGGAACAAAAAGAAAGGTGGAGTAACAATATTCATATCACACAAAATAGTCTTTAAAACAAAGACTGTAAAAAAACCCACAAAAATCCAAATAAAGACATTATGTAATGATAAACTGGTCAGTCCAGAAAATCAATAAGGAAACATTGGCCTTATGTGATACATTACACCAGATGGATAAATATATATATACAGAACATTCCACCAAAAAGCAACAGAATAGACATCGTTTTCAAGTACACATAGAACATTCTCCAGGATGGATCACATATTAGGCAACAAAATAAGTCTCAATAAATTCTAGAAAATTGAAATTATAACAGATACCTTTAACAACCACAATTGTATGAAACTATAAATCTATTACAAGAAGAAATCTAGAAAAAACACAAATATGGAAACTAAACATGTTAAGACTAAACTGAAATAAACAACCTATGGGTCAATGAAGAAATAAAAGGAAATTAAATAATACCTTGAGACAAATGAAAATTGAAACACAATGGTCCAAAATCTACGTGATGCAGCAAAAGCAGTTCTAAGAGGGAAGTTCATAACAATATAGACCTACCACAACAAACAAGGAAAAATAGCAAATAAACAACCCAACGTTATACCTAAAGTAATTTAAAAGAATAAACAAAAAAATTTAAAAAATAAAAATAAAAGAATAAACAAAGTTCAAAAGTAGTAGAAAAAAGGAACTAAAAAAGATCAGAGCATAAATAAATGAAATAAAGATTTAAAATACAATAAAAAAATCTATGAAAACAAAAGCTGTTTTTTTCAAAGCAAGATAAACAAAATTAAACCTCTAGATAGACTTATTAAGAAAGAGAGAAAGCACATGTGTGAGTGAGAGTGACCAAATAAATAAAATCCAAAATGAGAGAGAATTTGTAACTGACACCATAGAAATACAAAGAATCATAAGATATTACTACAAAGAATTATACCAACAAATTGGACGAGAAATTATACCAACAAATTGGACAAGAAAGAAAGAAAAATGTAAATTCCTATAAACACACAAACTTCTTTGCCTAAATCATGAAGAAATAGGAAATCTGAATATGCCAATTATAATTAATGAAATAGAAACAGTGATTTAAAAACTCCCCCTAAACAAAGTCCAGGACTGGATGGTTTCACAGACGAATTCTACCACACATTTAGGGAAGATTTAGTACCTATCCTCAAATTACTCCGAAAGTTAAGGGGAAGAAAGGCTTTTAAATCCATTTTACTAAGACAGAAAAGCTCTGATACTGAAACCAGACAAAGATACGACAAAAAAAAAAAAAAAAAAGAAATTTAGAGGCGACTATCCTCAATAAACATAGATGCACAACTCCTGAATATTGGCGAACAAAATTCAACAATAAAATAAAAGAATCATACACTTAGCAAGTGGGATTTATTCCAGGGATTCCAAGATGTCTCAACAGAAAGTCAATGTGATAAACCACATTAATAAAATGACAGTTAAAAATCATATGATTACCTCAAAAGATGCAGAAAAAGCATTTGACAAAATTCAACATTCATTTATAATAAAACTCAACAAAGTAGGTTTAGAAGGAATGTGCCTTGACATAAAAAGGCCATGCATGACAAACCCATAGCCAACATTGTACTCAGTGATAAAAAGCTGAAAGCTTTGCCTGTAAGATCAGGAACAAAACAGGAATGTACACTCTTGTCACTTTCATTCAACCTAGTATTGGAAGTTCTATCCGTAGCAATTAGTAAAGAAATAAAAGACATCCACACTGGAAAGGAAGAAGTAAAACTGTCACTATTTGCAGAAGACATGATACTATATATAATCTCCCTTAAAAACCTGCTAAAAAACTATTAGAATAAGTAAATTCAGTAAAATAGCAGGACACAAAGTTAACATAAATTGGTTGTTCCTATATACTAATAATGAGCTATCAGAAAGAGAAATTAAGACAACAATCCCATTTACAATTGCATAAAAATACCTATGGAATACATTTAATCAAGGAGGTGAAAAACCTGTGCTCTGAAAACTATAAGACACTGATAAAAGAAATTGAAGAAAACACAAATAAATGGAAAAGTATATCATGCTCATGGGTTGGAAGAATATTGTTAAAATTTTCATACTACTCAAAGTATCTACAAATTCCATGCAATTCCTATCAAAATTCCAATGGGATTTTTCACAAAACTAGAACAAATAATCCTATAATATGTATGGATGCACAAAAGATCCCAAATAGCTAAAGAATCTTGAGGAAAAAAAATAAAGCTGGAGGTATTGTACTCCCTGAAATTAAACTATGTTCTAAATGCAAATAAAAATCACAAAGACGTATCATCTCACATCTGTCATACTAGCAATTATCAAAAAGAAAAAAAAAAAAGAATTGGCTAGGATGTGAAGAAAAGAATGGGGATATAAATTGGTGCAGCCAGTACCAAAGACATTGTAGAGGTTCCTTAAAAAATTAAAAACAGATATGCCATACAATAAAACAATTCTACTTGATATTTATCCGAAGTAAACAAAACACCAATCTGAAGAGATATATATGACTCTGTGTTCGTTGCAGTATTTACAACAGTCAAGATGAAACAATCTAGTTGTACATCATCGGATTAATGGATAAAGAAGATATATATAAGTATATGTATATATGTATATATATGTATATGTATACATCATACACACACACACACATATATATATATAAAATATTACTAGACATAAAAAAATGAAATCTTGCCATTTGTAACAACATGAATGGACCTAGGAGGTATTATGCTAGGTGAAATAAGTCAAACACCAGTTAATTTCACTGATGTCTAAAATCTAAAAAACAAAACCAACAAAACAGAAACAGACTCATAGATATTGTTAACAAACTGTTGATTACCTGAGTGGGGAGTGTTTGGGGGGAGGTAAAATAGTTAAAGGTGATTAAGAGTTATGAACTTCATTATAAAAAATAGTAAATCACAGGGATCTAATGTACAGCATAGAGAACACAGTCATTAATATTGAAATAATAACTTTTTATGGTGGGAGATGTTAACTAGATTTATAGGAATCATTTTATAATGTAAGGTAATGTTAAATCACTGTGATGTACACCTGAACTTAATACGATATTATATGCCAATTGCACTTCAATAGAAAAATCTATTTTGAGCTAACAGATTCATGTTACTATGTTTTTTCTTTCATTCAGAAACACATACTTTTCAATGTATAGACTAGGTATATAAATAGTAACATAATGGAAGCAATATATGGAAGTATATACCTATTTATAGGTATATAAATAGTAACATAATGGAAGTAATTACATAAATACTTGGGCTCACTTAAGGGGAATATGCTTTGAGAAAAATAAAAGAAGTAGATTTCTATCATTTAGTTTAATTACATTTTAGAATTAATTTCCTTCTACTTGAGACATATTAAAATTATCCTAGAAGACAAAAACATATATAAAATGTCAAGTCCTGTACATTTTTATAATAATTTAAATGTTTTAGAAAAGTCATATCAAATTGTGTTCATCTTATGCTACACAGGGAAAAATTGCAGCTTGGCCAAAAAAACACAGTTTTTCCTGATAAAAATATTAACTAAAAAATACACTTTTTGTCTTCTCTTCAATGACACAATCTAAGAAGACTATAAGCAGAAATGCTTTAGTTTATCAGTACAAGTATTTGTCACTATTTTTATCCTGCACAATTTTAAAAGTCATTTTAATTTTATGCTCTTCTTCTATTCCACTCACATCCTATTTACCATGTTTCACCGCCATAATTTCATTCGCTGATTCACTCTCAAAATGATGGCCTTAAAGTCTTTTTGTTTGTGTATTTAAGTCATACTGGTAAAATGGTTTTTTTACTTTGACTGTTGCTGTCACTTTACAGAACTCATCACTGCAAAGCTGTGGGGCAATCGCCATTTGTATTGATATTTTATCCTTCTATGATTAGACACTACAATTAATATCAGATTTTTTCAAGTGGAAGAGCATAGTGTTTTGTCCTTCAATTCCGTATTTCTCCTACCTTTCCAGTTCCATCTTTCCATTTTCTAATGTTAATAACAGACAACTTACTTGCCCAATCTGATTTTTTTAATGCTATTTATATCACCTATTCAGTCATATTTTTCTCTTTTTTTTCATGGTTGTTATTTCTTGGACTTTTAAAATCTTCAGTAATTCCTCTAAAAAAATATGGGCTCTTACAAAACAATCATTGATTTCAAAAACAGTATAACTAATAGTAACTTTGCTAAACTGTTCCCTAAGATTACTAAACCAGTAAGTGCACATATAGCAAAGCTATTCTTTAACAAAATTAATATTCCTGCTCAGAAGGGGAGGAAGCCATTATTAAGTACTTTTGAGATCATAAATCATTAGAATAATTTTATGTATGTTTAAAAGTCCTTGACTAACTGAGGGTTGATGGGGGGTGGGAGGGAGGGGAGGGTGGGTGATGGGTATTGAGGAGGGCACCTTTTGGGATGAGCACTGGGTGTTGTACGGAAACCAATTTGACAAATCTCATATATTAAAAAAACAAAAGAAATTTGTAATAGGTATATGTTCCAAGATAAGGTTACTTTTCTTCTAAGTATTTTTTATTCTGTTGGTAATCCTTTTTTTTTCTAATTTCATCTTCAAATTAAATATTTCTACATTTAAAAAAATAAAATAAAATAAAAGCCCTTGACTTAAAATAATTACTCAAGTGTATCTTCAAATCAGTGTTTCATAAGGCATAAGACATTCTTATTAAAAAAATAAAGGTATAATAGAGTACATTTTATTTAAACTTAAAAAAACTACATTTTGTTTAATTTAAAATACTACCATTTTAAAGTCAGAAATAGTAACAAAGATCTGGAATAATTAAACATAGACACTGTACCTCTCTGCCTATCCTAAAATTACTAATGTATTACTTAAAATCTCTTATATTAATCTTTCAAAGTCATCTCCTATTTTCCAATGGCTCTTGTCAATATTCTCTGATTATTTTCTATTTGACGCCTATGTATCTCTTGTCTTTTATCTGCAATACATGCTTATTTGCTGTGTCTGTTTCCTTTGGTCAGCCTTACATTCATGCCTTTGCACCATAGTCCCTTTATACCTAGAATGTAAGTTTTCTCTTTTTACTAAGTTTTCCATATTTAAAAACTTTATATTTGCCTTTGCATGCCCACTACAAATTTTATTTTAAAAATAGCCAAAGACCATCACACATTTATTTTGTATGTATGTATGTATGTATTTTTTTATTTTTAAATATACATCTAAGTTAGTTAGCATATAGTACAATGATTTCAAGAATACAATCCAGTGATTCATCCCCTACATATAACACCCAGTGCTCATCCCAACAAGTGTCTTCCTTAATGCCCTTTGCCCATTTAGCCCATATCCCCATCCAAAACCCCTCCAGTAACCCTCAGTTTGTTCCCTGTGTTTAGGAGTCTATTTTGCCCCCTCCTTGTTTTTATATTACTTTGCTTCCCTTCCCATATCTTCATCTGTTTTGTATCTTTAATTCCTATATGAGTGAAGTCTTATGATATTTGTCATTCTCTAATTTTTCTTAGAATAATACACTCTAGTTCCATCCACATTGTTGCAAATGGCAAGATTTCATTGTCTTTGATTGCCAAGTAATATTTCATTGTATATATATGTTACCTCTTCTTTATCCATTCATCAGTCAATGGACATTTGGGCTCTTTCCCTACTTTATCTATTGTCGGACCATCACACCTTTAGACTTAATCTCCTTTTATCTGTTTTATCATGTATTTGAATGACTTAAACACTTTCCTTTTCTTTAATGGACTTTTATTACTTTAATGGATTCTTGAAAGACTTAGAGCAGGGAGACACACGTTTATACTGTGTATATCAAGGTAGATTCAAGCAAAAAAAATCATATTCTATTTTAGCAGAGATGTCTCAAAATATTCTGACATAGGCTGCAGTGCAGGGAACATCGTATCACTTTTTCATGAATGCAAATGAAAAATAACTCACTTTCCCTTTTTATAATAGAGATTCTACTCCTACATAAACTCACATAATTCTAAATTTTTAATAGAAATGGTTTACTATGGGGCATGATATTAGGACTAGAATAAGAAGAAATGGAAGTAATGTTGTCATGACAGGCACTGCCTTATCTATTTTGAACCCCACGCAGGGTAGTCTTGTAGGTTTTAGGTATCATTTTCAGAAAATATTACTTTACAAAATATGGGACACTATGTTTGAACTTAGAGATGAATAAAAAAGACTTGGGTATCTGGGTAAAATTAGGAGAATAATTTCCTTCTCTAGCTAAACCCTCATTGGACTTTTTACTATATATTAGTTCTAACACTTAGGGTGTGTGATTGAATATTAAAATTATTACTCAAATATATTGAGTAATTACTCAAATATATTGCCTTCAAATACATAATTTTATACCAAGTTCACAGGGATCACTTGATTCCTCATCTCTAAAACAAGACCACATACAAATGTAAGGAAATAATTGGTACACTGTCTTAGGTCAGGTTTCCTAAAACCAGATTTATTAAAGGAATGTTCTCAAACAGAGTGAGGAAGCAGGAGACTAGGTTAAGCTACGAGCTACCAACAGCTGACAGAGCAACGGGGAGATCTGTGTACTAGTTAGGTAAACAAATGAGAGCAGAGCACCAGCAATGACAGCTACTACATATGTGCCAAATATTTAAAAAGGAGGAGGTCTTTATTTTAAATAGCAGGCATTATCTCTCCACAGAGCACCCCTTCATTTTCTCCTAAGCAGGGATAAGGAGGGGGATGCAATTCAGTCTCTCTGGTTCCAAATAATTTCATGATGGTCATGATTTGTTTTTAAATTCCGGTGTAAATTTAATTTGTTTTATCATAGTTTATATTTCAAGGTTTCTCCCCACCAAGGTAATTTATCTATGTGATGATTGTAATGCAGATTTGTTCTTCATTTTTCCTGGACTTTAATTTTACCTTCCTGAAGTCACTGTTGAAGTGTCTTCTGATGATAACACTTCTAATTTCAAGCACTCTGAATGAGTACATTGATGGGGAGAGAAACCTAGACATTTACACACTTACCTCTCCTTTTATCAGTGCACAATGCTTTCAACTCTGTGTAGTGTAATATTATTTAACTATGGTTTAAAAGCTCTATTTGCTATTTTATCCTGGAGGCAAATACCAATTTCTATATCCCTTTAAGTAATCTAATTACCGAGCCACCTGACTTATGCCTTCTCCTTCTACCATCCAGTAATACCTGTAACATTATAAGAACATTTTGAAGATTCTGTATTTTGATAAATAGGTTTGTAAATTCTTTAGTTCTAGTTCAATTTGCCCTCACTATGACTCCATACACTTTATATCTTCTAAAATTCTTCATAATTTTAAGGTTCATAATTTGGGGGATGAAATGGCTATAAAGTTATTCTTCTTTTCTTAGTATCTTTTTTATTTTAATGAGATTATGGGAAGAATAATCAGAAAATGCAGGTCCTTGGTTATCCATTTTATTCTCAAAATCTTGCATCATTTTGGTATCTTGTATCTGTAATCAGTATCTTGTATCTTGTAATCTGTATCATCATTTAATATCATCTTGTGATTAGCCTTGAAAACCAATATTTCCTATATTTAGTAAAATAACAGCTAAACCATATTCATAATTATACTTTTATAATAAAATAAACTTTAATTGGTAATTTGGACATTTATACAAGTACTGAATTTATTAAATTCATATTGGAAATATATTTAATTTTTAGGGCCAATAAATTTTTTTTTGAAAATCAAGTTAATTTAAACTTGCTTGTATTTATCTTAAATGTCTTATTTATTGTGTGTTGACAGATTGATTTCCAATGTAGGTCACCTTTGTTAAGCTAGAATCCCACTGGGATAGATCTGAAATGAAAATCTTTATCTCTACTAACATAATACTTTTACTGCTTAGAGCTATTTTTTATATAATTAACAAAGTATTACATTAGTTTCAAGGGTACAATATAAAGATCCAACAATTTTATATATTACACAGTGCTTATTATGATAAGTGTACGCTTAATCCCCTTTATCTATTTCACTGGTCCCTGAGACACTCTTTTCTGGCAACCACTATTTTGTTTCTATATTTAAGAGTCTGTTGTTGTTGTTTTTTTTGTTACCTTTTTATTTGTTCATTTATTTTGTTTCTTAAATTCTATATATGAGTGAAATCATATGGTATTTATCTTTAACTTATTTCATTTAGCACTATATCCTCTAGATCTATCCATGTTGTTACAGATGTCAGGATTTCATTTTTTTATGATTATTCCATTGTATGTGCATACTATGTTGTCTTAATCCATTCATCTATCAATGGACACGGGTTGCTTCTGTAATTTGGCTATTGTAAATAATAGCCAAATGAATTAGTATTTTTGTACTCTTTGAGTAAATACCTAGTAGTGGAAATACTGGATCATATGGAAATTCTAGTTTTTAATTTTTTGAGAAACCTCCATACAGTTTTCCACAATTGCTGCACTCATTTGCATTTATACCAACAGTGCATGAGGGTTTCTTTTTCTACCTCCTTGCCAACATTTGTTATTTCTTCTTTTTAATACTAGCCATTCTGGAAACTATGAGGTAATGTCTCATTGTGGTTTTGATTTGCATTTTCCTCATGTTTACTGACATTTAGCATCTTTTCATGTGTCTGTTGGCCATCTGTATATCTTTGGAGAAATGTCTATTCAGGTCCTCTGATAATTTTTAAATGAGATTTTATTAATGTTGAATTGTATATACTCTTTATATATTTAGATATTAATCCATTATTGGATATCTCCTTTGCAAATATCTTTTCCAATTTATTAGGTTGCCTTATCCTTTTATTGATAGTTTCTTTGCAAAAGCTTTCTATTTTGATGTAGTCCAAATAGTTTAATTTTGCTTTGGTTTCCATTGCCCGAAGAAACACATCTAGGAAAGTGTGGCTAGGGCTGATATAAAAAACAAATACTGCCTATGTTTTCTTCTAGAAGTTTTATTGTATCAGGTCTCACATTAAGGTCTTTAATTCATTTTGCATTTATTTTTGTTTTGTATGATGTAAGAAAGTAGTCCAGTTTCATTCTTTTGTATGTAGCTGTCCAGTTTTTCCAGCATCATGAGCATGAATCCATGAACATGAAATATCTTTTCATTTGTGTCAACTTCAAATTCTGCCATCAATGTTTTATAATTTTCAGAGTACATGTTACTTAAATATCCTGTAACTTTCCCTCAAATGTCATTTTCTCTACCTCATACATGCCAAATTAACTTTCTGGATTGCCTCTTCCAACATGCTGTTGTTCTGTAACCAGTATCTTTGCACATTAAATGAGCAATATGGCAGTGTGAGTAATGCAATTATTCCTTATTTTACTGGTGTAGCATTTACTTTGCCTCATGCAAACAGGCATAAGGCATCTAAGTACGTCAGCCTAGTCAATTGGTATATTTAGCAATTGCCCAATAGCTTTTTATTTCCTTGGGTGGCATTTAATTGCTAAGAAATTACAGTGTCAGTTTATATCTAATGCCTTCATGTATATAAAAGATTATTTTCACTGCTAAAAAAATTCCTCTATTATTAAGTTTTTGCTTACAATGTTTTATTAAAATAATCATTTTATTGACAGTATAATACAATTATCTATTCCTATTTAGTTTTTGGATGAATTTCATTGCTTAGAAGTTTTTGGAATTATTTCTAAAAGATTACTGATAGGAAATGTAGATAATTATTAAACCATTAAACTGTTGAAAATGTCTAAACCTTTCGCTATAAGAAGTTTCTTTTTTTAGCATCTCAAACATATTGCAGAATAAGTATAATTTCCTGACTTTATTATTTTCTTAATGGTATAAAAGTAACTTATAAGTTTGTGTTCTTATACTTAACCTATTAATTCCATTTATTGACTGTGTGTATTTGCTATTAAAGTATTTGTTTTTATAGTTCAGATTTTTTAAAAATATCCTTTTGTCTGCATTGTTGTTGTATGCATGGAGAAAATGCTTACATACAAATTGGAATACATTTAACAAGTGTCTATATATATATTTCTTTTTAAATTAAATCTCAGAGGGGAAACCTTAGGAGAATGTGAACATATTTATGTAAAATATAGGTTAGCCTTATCTTTTTCATCGAGATCATCTCCTTTTATACACAAATCATATGAAAATTGGAAAGGAAGTTTCATTTTCTGCATATTTCTTAGTAAATGGATGCAGACTTTCACATTGCCCTTTCTCTGTAGAAAATATGAGTATGTTTAGAATTTCTCAATTCTGTATTTCTCTGTAGGTAACAAAATGTATGTACAGGATGTTAGGCAGTAGTTTACTATTTTTGAATATCTTTTTATGTTACATAGTGAACTAGATTATAAACGCCTGCAAAATAGAACTAAAAGATGTGAATCTTTGAAACAGAATGAAGTATCTCTTGAGGTCATTCAGGTTATCTGATACCAAAACTTCAGTTTTGTTTCATAGCATGCATTGATTTGCTTTCATGGATTTTATACTAACCTGATGAACTATAATTATTGAAGTTGCCCTATTTAGGGTGCCTGGGTGGCTCAGTCGGTTAAGCATCTGACTTCAGTTCAGGTCATCATCTCACAGTCCGTGAGTTCAAGCCCCAGGTCTGGCTCTGTGCTGACAGTTCAGAGCCTGGAGCCTGTTTCAGATTCTGTGTCTCCCTCTCTCTCTGATCCTCCCCCATTCATGCTCTGTCTCTCTCTCTCTCAAAAATAAATAAACGCTAAAAAAAAAATAAAAAAAAATAAAGTTTCCCTATTTAAAATTTGACAATGTGTGATTCAGCCAAGAAATACATTATATATAGAAAGCCATATAATAAAAAAATTCTATCCATGATAAGAAAAAACAGCAACAGTAACAATGAAAAAATAGATACTACAGACCTGCAGGCAAATATTTGAACTTTTAATTGAATATGCTTCTGTAGTTTGTAGATATATTGCAGAAAAATTTGCCTTTAAAAATACTACTGTAGGGGGGCCTGGGTTTCTCAGTCAGTTAAGTGTCACACTTTGGCTCAGGTCATGATCTCATGGTTTGTGGGTTCGAGCCCCACATCAGACTGTGTGCTGATGACTCAGACCCTGGAGCCTGCTTTGGATTCTGTGTCTCTCTCTGTTTCTCTGCCCCTCCTTCACTAGTGCTCTGTCTCTCTCTTTGAAAATAAATAAATGTTTAAAAAAATAAAAAATGCTACTCTAACCAACATGATATATATCACATTAATAAGAAAGGACAAAAACCATATCATCTCAATAGATGCAGAAAAAGAAAAAAAGTATTTGACAAAGTACAACATTCATTCATAATAAAACCACTCAACATAGGAGGTTTGGAGGGAACATACCTCAATATAATAAAAAAAACCCACAGCTAACATCATACTAACTGGTAAAAAAAAAAAAAGAAATGAAAGATTTTCCTCTAAGATCAGGAACAAGAGAAGGGTGTTCACTCTCACCCCTTCTATTAAACAGTGTTGGAAGTCCTAGTCACAGCAATCAGACAAGAAAAAGAAATAATAGATTCCATATTAGTAGTCAAGAAATAAAACTTTTACTACTTGCAGATGACATGATACTATATATAGAAAGCCCTAAACATCCCACTAAAAACCTACCAGAATTTAACACTGAATTCAGTAAAGACACAGGATACAATAACCTGTTATATTTTTTACACTAATAATACAGTAGCAGAAAGATAAATTAAGAAGCAGTCTCATCTACAATTTCACAAAAAGAAAATACATAAGAATAAAATTAACCAAGGAGGTGAAGGACCTGTATTTAAAAACTATAAAACATTGATGAGAGAAATTGAGGAAAACACAAGGAAATGGGATATATTCCATGCTAATGAGGTGGAAGAACCAATACTGTTAAAACGTCCATACTATGCAGAACAATCTACAGATTTAGTGCAATCTGTATCAAAATACCAACAACACTTTTCACACAACTAGAACAAATACTACTAAAATTTGTATGGAAACACATAAGAATCCTAAATAGCCAAAGCAATGTTGAGAAACAACAAAGCTGGAGGTATCACAATTCCAGATTTCAAGATATACTACAAAGCTATAGTAATGAAGATAATATGGTACTGGCACAAAAACTGATACATAGACCAATAGAACAGAATGGAGAACGCAGAAATAAACCCATGACTATATGCTCAATTAATCTTCAACAAAAAAGGCAGGAATATACTATGGGAAAGACAGTCTCTTCAACAAATGGTGCTGGGAAAACTGGATAGCTACATGCAAAGGAATGAAACTAGACCTCTTTCTTACACCACACAAAAATAAACTCCAAATGGAGTTTGGAGTCTCTAAATGGAGGTCTCTAAATGTGAGACCTAAAACCATAAAAATCTTAGAGGAACACACAGGCAGTAATTTCTCTGATAATGGCCATAACAATACTTTTTCTGGATATGCCTCCTGAGGCAAGAAAAACAAAAGCAAAAATAAATGTTTGGGGCCACACCAGAATAAGAAGCTTCTGCACAACAAAGGAAACAAACAACACAACTAAAAGACAACCTATTGAATGGGAGAAGATATTTACAAATTACATATGTGAGAAAGGGTTAGTATTCCAGATACATAAAGAACTTATATAACTCAACACCAAAAAAAATCCTCAAATAATTCAATTGAAAAAATAGGCAGAAAACATGAACAGATATTTCTCCAGTGAAGATATATAGATGGCCAAAAGATACATGAAAAGAGATCAACATCACTTATTATTAAGGAAGACCAAATCAAAATCACAATGAGATATTATCTCACACCCTTTAGAATAGCTAAAGTCAACAATACAAGAAATAAGTGTAGGCAAGGATGTGGAGAAACAGGAACACTTGTACACTATTGGTGGGAATGCAAACTGGTGCAGCCACTGTGAAAAACAGTATGGAGGTTTCTCAAAAAAATTAAAAACAGAATCACCATACGATCCAATAATTCCACTACTGGCTATTTACCCACAGAATATGAAAACACTAATTTGAAAAGATACATGCACCTATATGTTTATTGCAGCATTATTTACCTTAGCCAAATTACTGAAACAACTCAAGTATCCGCTGATAGATGAATGGATAAAGAAGACGGTGTGTGCGTGTGTGTGTGTGTGTATGTGTGTGTGTATACACACATACACACTGAGTTGTGTGTATACACACACACGCGCGCACACACACACACACAGTGAGTTGTTATTCAGCCATAAAAAAGAATGAAATCTTGCCATTTTCAACAACATGGATAGATCTGGAGAGTATAATATAAAGTCAAATAAGACAACCAGAGAAAGACAAATACCATATGATTTCACTCATATGTGCAATTTAAGAAACAAAATGAGCATGGAGGGGGAAAAGAGAGAGGGAAGGAGAGAGAGAGAAGCAAACCAAACAGGAGACTCTTAACTATATAGAACAAACTGATGATACCAGATGGGAGCTGGGTGGGGGTATAGGTTAAATAGGTGATGGGGATTAAGGAGTACACTTGTGATGAGCACCAGGTATTATATATGAGTGATGAATCACTGAATTGCACACTTGAAACTAATATCACACTGTATGCTAACTGGAATTTAAATAAAAAAACACAAAAATCTACAAAAAAAAAAAGAAGAAAGAAAGAAAATCTCCTAAAAAACCCTGGATTCTTAGTGATAGAGAATTGATGGTTACCAGAGGAGAGATAGGAGGGAGCTGGGTAAAATAAGTGAAGGGGATTAAGGGTGTACCTATCATGATGAGCTCTTAGCATGGTGTTGTTGAATCATGATATTGTACACCTGAAACTAATATAATAATATATGTTAATTATACTGGAATTAAAATAAATATAATTTTTATAGGATAGAAAAGTCCTTAAATACTCAAATTATATTAAATTATTCTTAATGACTACTTAGTATTTATCATCAACACTTCTTTTATTCATTTTTATTTCTAGAAAGTATTTTTAGAAAATATTTGATAGGAGTACAATATAAACTCATCATTATGCATGGGTAGGTAAGGTTCAATCAGCCAGAGATCCATCAGAATCCCAGATGCATATAAACTTTATTCATTAGCAAATTTATTACCCAAGATGATGGATATATGCTGTAGCTCATAATGGTAAGTCGAATATTAAAAAAATTAATAATAATTACTGATTAATAAAATTTATTATAAAATCTAGTGTTTCAAACTCAAATACTTAGAGGATGCTATACTATGTTTGTATTCACTAGGGGTCCATGTACCACACTTGAGAAACACTGTATATAAGTTAAAATTTAAGTGTGTGGGTCTTTAAAAAATCAGACCAAGTACAAACAAACACAAAAACACAGGGTAATACTAAGCTATGCAAACATTTATTAGAGTGCATAAAAGGAAAGAATGCCACACCATGAGCCAGGAAATTTGGGTTCTTGTCTATCACTCCTGATAACTGTGATATTGAAAAGATCTCAAGATCTTTCCCAGAGCTTCATAATACCATGGTGTAACATCAGTCTCCATGGTCTCTTCCAGATACAAAACATATTGAGTCTTTGTGAATTGTAATTTGGATCTCATATTAAAATAAGCAAGAATGTAAAAGAAACTGTTCTGCACATGACAAACTGCATGTCATTAAAATACATGTGTATGAATTGTATGAATTATATGAATTATATGAATTTCTGCCCCAAAGGAATTATTGATACTTGAAATTGGATTAGAAGAGGTTACACACACAGTTATTTATCCATTCACTTTCTGACATAAATAGGATATGAAAAATAATTTAAAGTTTTCGATATTTAATAAATATTTAAATAATTTTAGATTTATAGAAAATATAAAGATAATGAAGGGTTCCTGTATGTTTTTCATCCAAATTTGCCAAAGCTATCATCATATATAACTGTTTTATATTTATCAAAACTAAGAAATTAACATAGGGAAAATACTATTAATTAACTATACATTTTATTTATATTTCATAACTTTTTCATTAATATTTTCTTTCATGTTCCAGGCTCCAATCTAGACTGGTGTATTTTTATCATCCTTCTCATTGTTTCTTCAGTTTTGTTTGGTTGTTTTGTTTTGTTTTTTTAGTTTTTCCGTGTTTCTCAGAACTTTGCACTTCTGAAGAGTACTAATCAAGTATTTTATAGGATCTTATACAATGTACTTCTATTTGGGTATCATGTTGTTTTCATAATTCAACTAGGATAAGGTAGTGTTTTTCAGGTTTCTTCACTGTATAGTTATTACTTTTCCCTTTCTATACTATATTCCTTAGAAGCAAGTCACTGAGTCCAGATCACTGCATACCCTACAAACTAATATGACAGACATATCTTAAGTGATTCTAAAAACATGATTACAAAACCTTTATTTTTTAAGTCAAAATCTTCTTGACACATCCCCAAAGGCAAGGGAAATAAAAGCAAAAATGAACTACTGGGACCTTATCAAGATAAAAATCTTCTGCATGGCAAAGGAAACAATCAACAAAACTAAAAGGCAACCAACAGAATGGGAGAAGTTATCTGTAAATGACATATTGGATAAAGGGTTAGTATCCAAAACCTATCAAGAACTTACAAACTCAACACTCAAAAAACAAATAATCCAGTGAAGAAATGGGCAGAAGACATGAATAGACATTTCTCCAAAGACATCCAGATGGCCAATAGACACATGGAAAGATGCTCAATATACCTCATCATCAGGGAAATACAAATAAAAACCACAATGACATATCACCTCACACCAGTCAGAGTAGCTAAAATCAACAACTCAGGAAACAATAGATGTTGGCAAGGATGTGGAAAAATGGGAAGTCTCTTATACTGTTGGTGGGAATGCAACCTGGTGCCGCTCTGGAAAACAGAATGGAGGTTCCTCAAATAATTAAAAATAGAATTACCCTTCGATCCAGCAATAGCACTACTAGGAATATATCCAAAGGAGTGCTGGTTCAGAGGAACACATGTACCCCTATGTTTATAGCAGCACTATCAACGATAGCCCATTCATGGAAAGAGCCCAAATGTCCATCAACTGATGAATGGATGTTTATATATACAGTGGAATACTACTTGGCAATGTGAGAGAATGAAATCTTGCCATCTCCACCATAGATGGGACTGGAGGATATTATGCTAAGCAAAATAAGTCAGAGAAAGACAGATACCATATTATTTCACCCATATGTGTAACCTGAGAAACTTAACAGAAGACCATGGGGGAAGGAAGGGGAAAAATAGTTTCAAACTTAGAGGGAGGCAAGCCATAAGAGACTACTAAATACAGAGAACAAACTGAGGGTTGATGGGAGAGAAGCGGGGGGGAGGGGAAAATGGGTGATGGGCATTGATGAGGGCACATGTTGGGATGAACACTGGGTGTTGTATATGTGATGGATCATGGGAATCTACTCCTGAAGCCAAGAGCACACTGTATACATTGTATGTTAGCTAACTTGACAACAAATTATACTAAAAATCTTTTTAATCTATTTGAACCCTTGTTTGCAATCATTTTAGATATATTTCCCTAAAACGGAACAAATGCATTAAGTAGTTTCTATATCTATGTATTTCAATAGAAAAAGCTAAAAATTTCTCCACATATCTCTGATTTCTTATCAGTGCTAGTAAGAATCTTAAGAAGCTAGGAAACTTTTTAAAAAAATTTTTTAATGTTTATTTTTGAGAGAGAGACAGAGTGTGGGTGGGGGAGGAGCAGAGAGGGAGACACAGAATCCGATGCAGGCTCCAGTCTCCGAGCTGTCAGTACAGAGCCCGATGTGGGGCTCGAACTCACCAACTGTGAGATCATGACCTGAGCTGAAGTGGGACGCTTACCAACTGAGCCATCCAGGTGCCCCAAGAAGCTAGGCATCTTGAATAGAAGGTCAGTAGCATGGAGATATACTCAGTACCTGATATTTACAGTAAATAAACTATTGCCAAGTTGTCAGCTGCTTTGGAAAGGCAAATCAATTTTACAGAATATGAGAATACATTTAGTATCAGAAGCATTACTTTACTCCCATGGCCTTATTGTTTGATGCAATGTCTAAAAGTGCATAATTTGCCTGCAGGTAGCAGCTTGCTCACTGGAAAAATGAGTGTGTTCTATTTCAAATATTTTTTTTTGCATTAGGCAAGAATTCCCCAAATTATAGGTTATACTTACCTGATGTATCAGAGGAAAGTCAGTAAAATAGAAATGTTGCCATATATTTATATATTAATTCATGTATTGATATTTCCACTTACATACTTTTGAAGAAGTAGAAATGAAAACAGGAGATAATAAAGTAAAATCTTTGTATTCGTAGAAATTCTTGAGAAATTTATTAAAAATATTACACATTTGCTCCCCAAAACTCCATTAGATGAACCTCCCAAACCAATATATACAATATCAGATTCTCTATTTATGTTACAAGTTTCTGATAAATATTATAAATGTATTTGTTATCAGCTTTGAAATCACCTTTACCAATTTGAATCAATTATCCATCAAGTTTTTACTTATGGTTTTAAAAATAGCCTTTAATTTAGCCCTTCCTTTATATTCTATTGATTTTCCCTTAGTTTAGGCCCTCAGATAAACTATCAAAATATCTTCCTTCCTAACATCCTTCCTCATTCTCTTTCATCACTTATTTGATACCCTGTGATCATATGGTGTTCCCAAACATTGTGTAGATACGTAAGTTGTGATAAAAATTATTTAATAGTTCTCTTCCACTTACAAAGTCCTATCTCAGATATGTTATTGTCTTGCTTCTTTGTACATACCTAAATTATAGTGGATGTTTCTAACTCTCCTAACACTTTTCTTTTTATTCCCTGTGTTCTCCCTGGCCCCCGATTCTAACCATCTTTCTTATAGCACATTCTGTGTATTTTTTAGAGACAGTCACCATCCTTGGCTTTGTGCTCATTGGTCTGGAGTTTAATATCTGGTCTGATCTAAGTCAATTGGTTTTCTTCATCACTATGGTTACAGTTAATTAATCAAAGGATGGACCTTGTCACAACCTAGGAAAATTACAGTCTTTCCCCAATTTTGGTCTTGTAACCAAAGAAGAAAATATTAAACTGTCGCCATTGACAAATGTGGAGATATAAGGAGCGATGGTTATATTTTCTGCCATTTATATAGAGACAGTGTGAGTAAATAAAGCCAGGAGAGTAAAGTAAATATGTGAAAGGGAGAGACCTGATAGCACTCAAGTTTCTTGTTCTGGGAAACCACACTTGAAATTGGGAAGACTGTCAAGAGAAGCCCAACCAAACCACAAACAGAGTCTGAAAAAGATGCATGTGGACACTAGATGCCACCTCTAACACTTCTATCACCTAATGTTGTTGCTGTACCCACTAGAATGGTTTCTCAACTGTCAATCTGTCTTTCTTACCCAGATTAAAGCCCCAAGTGAGATTATTTGATTATATAGCTGATTTCCTAATATAGGGCCTGCATATGCATGCTGGTTACCAAGACTTGAGGAGGGGATTTTTTTTTTTAATTTCAGAGGTAAATCCTACCTCTCACCACAAGTCACACAATGGCAGATGCCCAACAATAAAAAGTTCAGAGGCTAGCAGACAAAATAAATGTCCAATACTTAGTCTTTCAATTAGTTTTCCTTTCCTACCTAAGCGCTGTTCAGGAATTTCTATTGCAAAAATTATTTAGATCAATACATTAATCACATATTAATCAATAAGTAGCTAACATGTCTTAAGAATCCAGTATGTGCCAAGTACTTCATATTCATTATTTAATTCTCCTAATAACTTTATAAATAAGTGCTATTATTCCCAGTTTTACAAATAAAGAAATAAAAAGAGGAATAGGGATTTTAAATAATTTGTCATAGACTACACAATCAAATAATGACAAAGCAATGATTTAAATCCAAGTGCTTAATTATTTATGTAATATTGATAGTTAGAACTACTACCTCATCTTTCTGGAATTCTCTTAAAATTCTGTTTGTTGCTTCCACTTATTCACTGAACAACTTGGGTTTCGGGTTCACTGCACTTCTCTCTACTCATATCCCTGTGTTTTGACCACCCATATGGATGACTGCTTTGGTCTTTTGCTTCTTTACCTTCTGAGCATTAACTACCTTTCCCTCTATCCTACATTTGCACCCACTCACTTCCTAGATATACCCTGTATCTTTTCATTGATTGTAATGAGTTTAAAATCCAAATTTAAACATTTGACTCATTCTCCTGCTTTTTCACTTATTTTTTACTCCTAATAATAAAACAAGAATGTTTTTATTATTGACTTTTAAGAGTTCTTTATATATTATAGATGTTAATTTCTTATCAGACATGATTTGAAAATATTGTCTCCATTTGAGTTGTCTTTTCACTTGGAAGTATCTTAAATGTGACTTTGAAGTACGTAAACTAATTTTTATGCTCAATTTATCTTGTGCTTTTGTTGTTATATCTACAACAGCTTTGCTAATCCAATAGGCAGACTTAAATTTTCTTCTAAGAGCTTTATAAGTTTTAGTACTTACATTTAAATCTATAGTCCATTTTGAGTTAATTTTTTGTGAATGGTGTGAGGAAGGGTTTGAGCTTCTTTCCTTTGAATGTGAATATTTTGTTGTCCTGCACCATTTTTTAAAGACTATTTTCCATTTCATTTTAAGCACCTTTATTCAAAATTAATTTACCATAGAAGTATTTATGTCTGGAATTACAAGTATATTCCATTGATTTATGTTTATTGTATTGTCTTTATTACTACAGCTTTATAGTAAATTCTGATATCATGAAGTATGTGCACCCCCCCAAACTATGTCTTCCCTTTTCAAGATAATTTTGGCCATTTTGGGTGCTTCATATTTCCATATGAACTCTAGGATCAGCTTGTCAATTTATGCAATTACACTGAGATTTTCATAGGGATTTTGTTTTATTTAAATTCAACTTAGTTAACATACAGTGCAGTCTTGGCTTCAGGAGTAGAAACCAGTGATTCGTCTCTTACATATGACACCCAGTGCTCATCCCAAAAAATTACCTCCATAATGCCCATCAGCCATTTAACCATCCCCCCAACCTCTGCTCCAGCAACCCTGTTTGTTCTCTGTATTTAAGAGTCTCTTATGGTTTGCATCCTTCTATGTTTATATTTTTCTTTCCCTTACCCTATGTTCATCTGTTGTGCTTTTCAAATTCCACATATGAGTGAAATCATATTTGTCTTTCTCTGACTGAATTATTTCGCTTAGCATAATACACTCTTGTTACATCCACATTGTTGCAAATGGCAAGATTTCATTCTTTTCCATCACGGAGTAGTATTTCATTGCATATATATATATATATATATATATATATATATATACCACATCTTCTTTATCCATTCATCAGTCGATGGACATTTGGACCCTTTCCATAATTTAGCTATTGTTGATAGTGCTGCTATAAATATTGGGGTACCTGTGCCCCCTCAAATAAGAATTTTGTATCCTTTGGATAAATTGCAATTACTGGGTCATAGGGTAGTTCTCTTTTTAATTTTTTGAGGAATCTCCATACTGTTTTCTAGAATGGCTGCACCAGTTTGCATTCCCACCAACAGTGCAAAAGGTTTCCCCTTTCTCTGCATCCTTGTCAACATCTGTTGTTTCCTGAGAGAAGAATCTTAAGAAGGCTCTACACTCAGCACAGAGCCCTACAATGGGCTTGATTCAATGATCCTGAGATCATGACCTGATCTGAAATCAAGGGTCAGGTGCTCAAATGACTGCACTACCCAGGTGCTCCTCATTTTTGGATGTTAAACCAACTTTACAAGACTGGGATAAATTCCAATTGGTCAGAGTGGGTAATCCCTTTTATATGTTGATATTTTTAGTTTGCTAGTGTTGTGTTGATTTTTGAGACTATATTCAAAAGAAATATCAGCCTATAATTTTCTTGTGATTGTTTTTCTGGCTCTAGTATTATAATACTGACCTTATAGAATGAACAGGAATGTATTTCCTTTTCTTCCATTTTTTGTGGAGTTTCTGAAAAGTTGGCATCGATTCTTTAAATTTTTGGTATAATTCATTAGTTCAGGCCATCTACCTGAACTTTTCTCTGTTGGCAGTTTTTAAAACTCTGAACACAATTTCTTTACTTGCTATAGGTCTATTCAGATTTTCTATTTTGACTTGTTTTTGTTTTGGTATATTTGTGTCTTGATAGGAATCTGTCCATTACACCTAAGTTATCTAGTTTGTTGCCATATATTTATGTCATTCCTTTATAAGAATTTTTTATTTTTGTAAGGTTGATAATGATATTTCTTTAGCATATTTAAAAAATATTTATGTTGGCAGTAGTTAAAATATGGGGACATGGAATATAGCATTTGGAAGCACTACGTAGCCTTAAAATACATATGTGTACATGGAACTTTTAATCATAATACAACTGAGCTCATTGTTGATTTTTCTTTGGACTGACAAAATACAATTTGTTCTGCTATTGCTATATTTATTGAGATTAAGGTTGGAGAAATTATTTTTGTAGAAATATAAAACAAAGTAATTGAACAGATCAGAATTATGAGGATTATTAGACTTAGAGGAGCCAGGATTACCTGAATATAATAAAAACATGTTTCTGAAGACAGTTGGTTATTTCTTCCCTTGTACAAAAAAGAAATTATAGGCACTTGCTTGAAAATTGAGTTGAACCTGTGATCACTATCTTTGATCATTACTGACAGAATCCAAGCAACACCTTAAGATACCTTAAGGCCAGTCATAAATGTGCACTGAAATTCATTAGTTATCCATGTGAAGCAAAATCTGCCTCTGACTGATACTTAAATGTGCATTTTATTTTGGCCATAGCCATAGACATTTGATTTTTAGTATCAGATGGGATAGCTATTCTTACTCCATTTTTTAAAAACTTTTAACGTTTATTTATTTTTAATAGACAAAGCATGAGTAGGGGAGTGACAGAGAGAGAAGAAGAGACAGGATCTGAAGCAGGTTCCAGGCTCTGAGCTGTCAGCACAGAGCCTGATGTGGGGCTCGACCCATGAAATCTGAGATCATGACCTGAGCTGAAGTTTGACACTAAACTGACTAAGCCACCCAGGCAACATTTTACCCCCATTTTCTAAATGACAATATTACAGCTGATGCTCCTATTGCCTGTCTAAGATTCTGCCTCCTTGACTGTACACATATACAGTCTGAGTTTGTAGTCTTGGCAATGCACTAACATGCTCTGAATATTATCTCTATCTTACTGGATTTTGTTTCTTTTTGTTGTTTGGGTTTTTTTTTGAAGGTAAATCAAGTACTGCTTTATTTTTTTTATTTTTTTCAATATATGAAATTTATTGTCAAATCGGTTTCCATACAACACCCAGTGCTCATCCCAAAAGGTGCCCTCCTCAATACCCATCAGCCACCCTCCCCACCCTCCCACCCCCATCAACCCTCAGTTTGTTCTCAGTTTTTAAGAGTCTCTTATGCTTTGGCTCTCTCCCACTCTAACCTCTTTTTTATTTTTTCCCTTCCCCTCCCCCATGGGTTTCTGTTAAGTTTCTCAGGATCCACATAAGAGTGAAAACATATGGTATCTGTCTTTCTCTGTATGGCTTATTTCACTTAGCATCACACTCTCCAGTTCCATCCACGTTGCTACAAAAGGCCATATTTCATTCTTTCTCATTGCCACGTAGTACTCCATTGTGTATATAAACCACAATTTCTTTATCCATTCATTTGTTGATGGACATTTAGGCTCTTTCCATAATTTGGCTATTGTTGAGAGTGTTGCTATAAACATTGGGGTACAAGTGCCCCTATGCATCAGTACTCTTGTATCCCTTGGGTCAATTCCTAGCAGTGCTACTACTGGGTCATAGGGGAGGTCTATTTTTAATTTTCTGAGGAATGTCCACACTGCTTTCCAGAGCAGCTGCACCAATTTGCATTCCCACCAAGAGTGCAAGAGGGTTCCCATTTCTCCACATCCTCTCCAGCATCTATAGTCTCCTGATTTGTTCATTTTGGCCACTCTGAGTGGCGTGAGGTGATATCTGAGTGTGGTATTGATTTGTATTTCCCTGATGAGGAGCGACGTTGAGCATCTTTTCATGTGCCTGTTGGCCATCCGGATGTCTTCTTTAGAGAAGTGTCTATTCATGTTTTCTGCCCATTTCTTCTCTGGGTTATTTGTCTTTCAGGTGTGGAGTTTGGTGAGTTCTTATAGATTTTGGATACTAGCCCTTTGTCTGATATGTCATTTGTAAATATCTTTTCCCATTCCGTTGGTTGCCTTTTAGTTTTGTTGGCTGTTTCCTTTGCTGTGCAGAAGCTTTTTATCTTCATAAGGTCCCAGCAATTCATTTTTTGCTTTTAATTCCCTTGCCTTTGGGGATGTGTCGAGTAAGAGATTGCTACGGCTGAGGTCAGAGAGGTCTTTTCCTGCTTTCTCCTCTAAGATTTTGATGGTTTCCTGTCTCACATTCAGGTCCTTTATCCATTTTGAGTTTATTTTTGTGAATGGTGTGAGAAAGTGGTCTAGTTTCAATCTTCTGCATGTTGCTGTCCAGTTCTCCCAGCATCATTTGTTAAAGAGAATGTCTTTTTTCCATTGGATGTTCTTTCCTGCTTTGTCAAAGATTAGGTGGCCATACGTTTGTGGGTCTAGTGCTGGGGTTTCTATTCTATTCCATTGGTCTCTGTGTCTGTTTTTGTGCCTATACCATACCGTCTTGATGATGACAGCTTTGTAGTAGAGGCTAAAGTCTGGGATTGTGATGCCTCCTGCTTTGGTCTTCTTCTTCAAAATTCCTTTGGCTATTTGGGGCCTTTTGTGGTTCCATATGAATTTTAGAATTGCTTGTTCTAGTTTCGAGAAGAATGCTGGTGCAATTTTGATTGGGATTGCATTGAATGTGTAGATAGCTTTGGGTAGTATTGACATTTTGACAATATTTATTCTTCCAATCCATGAGCAGGGAATGTCTTTCCATTTCTTTAAATCTTCTTCAATTATCTTCATAAGCTTTCTATAGTTTTCAGCATACAGATCTTGTACATCTTTGGTTAGATTTATTCCTAGGTATTTTATGCTTCTTGGTGCAATTGTGAATGGGATCAGTTTCTTTATTTGTCTTTCTGTTGCTTCATTATTAGTGTATAAGAATGCAGCTGATTTCTGTACATTTATTTTGTATCCTGCAACTTTGCTGAATTCATGTATCAGTTCTAGCAGACTTTTAGTGGAGTCTATCGGATTTTCCATGTATAGTATCATGTCATCTGCAAAAAGTGAAAGCTTGACTTCATCTTTGCCAATTTTGATGCCTTTGATTTCCTTTTGTTGTCTGATTGCTGATGCTAGAACTTCCAACACTATGTTAAACAATAGCGGTGAGAGTGGACATCCCTGTCGTGTTCCTGATCTCAGGGAGAAAGCTCTCAGTTTTTCCCCATTGAGGATGATGTTAGCTGTGGGCTTTTCATAAATGGCTTTTGTGATGTTTAAGTATGTTCCTTCTACCCCGACTTTCTCAAGGGTTTTTATTAAGAATGGATGCTGAATTTTGTCAAAGGCCTTTTCTGCATCGATTGACAGGATCATATGGTCCTTATCCTTTCTTTTATTAATGTGATGTATCAGGTTGATTGATTTGCGAATGTTGAACCAGCCCTGCATCCCAGGAATGAATCCCACTTGATCATGGTGAATAATTCTTTTATATGCCGTTGAATTCGATTTGCTAGTACCTTATTGAGAATTTTTGCATCCATATTCATCAAGGATATTGGCCTGTAGTTCTCTTTTTTTTTTACTGGGTCTCTGTCTGGTTTAGGAATCAAAGTAATACTGGCTTCATAGAATGAGTCTGGAAGTTTTCCTTCCCTTTCTATTTCTTGGAATAGCTTGAGAAGGATAGGTATTATCTCTGCTTTAAACGTCTGGTAGAACTCCCCTGGGGCGCCATCTGGTCCTGGACTCTTATTTGTTGGGAGATTTTTGATAACCGATTCAATTTCTTCGCTGGTTATGGGTCTGTTCAAGCTTTCTATTTCCTCCTGATTGAGTTTTGGAAGAGTGTGGGTGTTTAGGAATTTGTCCATTTCTTCCAGGTTGTCCAGTTTGTTGGCATATAATTTTTCATAGTATTCCCTGATAATTGTATCTCTGAGGGATTGGTTGTAATAATTCCATTTTCATTCATGATTTTATCTATTTGGGTCATCTCCCTTTTCTTTTTGAGAAGCCTGGCTAGAGGTTTGTCAATTTTGTTTATTTTTTCAAAAAACCAACTCTTGGTTTCGTTGATCTGCTCTACAGTTTTTTTAGATTCTATATTGTTTATTTCTGCTCTGATCTTTATTGTTTCTCTTCTTCTGCTGGGTTTAGGCGGCCTTTGCTGTTCTGCTTCTATTTCCTTTAGGTGTGCTGTTAGATTTTGTATTTGGGATTTTTCTTGTTTCTTGAGACAGGCCTGGATTGCAATGTATTTTCCTCTCAGGACTGCCTTCGCTGCGTCTCAAAGCGTTTGGATTATTGTGTTTTCATTTTCGTTTGTTTCCATATATTTTTTAATTTCTTCTCTAATTGCCTGGTTGACCCACTCATTCTTTAGTAGGGTGTTCTTTAACCTCCATGCGTTTGGAGGTTTTCCAGACTTTTTTCTGTGGTTGATTTCAAGCTTCATAGCATTGTGGTCTGAAAGTATGCATGGTATAATTTCAATTCTTGTATACTTATGAAGGGCTGTTTATGACCCAGTATATGATCTATCTTGGAGAATGTTCCATGTGCACTCGAGAAGAAAGTATATTCTGTTGCTTTGGGATGCAGAGTTCTAAATATATCTGTCAAGTCCATCTGATCCAATGTCTCATTCAGGGCCCTTGTTTCTTTATTGACCGTGTGTCTAGATGATCTGTCCATTTCTGTAAGTGGAGTGTTAAAGTCCCCTGCAATTACCACATTCTTATCAATAAGGTTGCTTATGTTTATGAGTAATTGTTTTATATATTTGGGGGCTCCGGTATTCGGCGCATAGACATTTATAATTGTTAGCTCTTCCTGATGGATAGAACCTGTAACTATTATATAATGTCCTTCTTCATCTCTTGTTACAGCCTTTAATTTAAAGTCTACTTTGTCTGATATAAGTATGGCTACTCCAGCTTTCTTTTGGCTTCCAGTAGCATGATAAATAGTTCTCCATCCCCTCACTCTCAATCTAAAGGTGTCCTCAGGTCTAAAATGAGTCTCTTGTAGACAGCAAGTAGATGGGTTTTGTTTTTTTATCCATTCTGATACCCTATGTCTTTTGGTTGGCACATTTAATCCATTTACATTCAGTGTTATTATAGAAAGATACGGGTTTAGAGTCATTGTGATGTCTGTATGTTTTATGCTTGTAGCGATGTCTCTGGGACTTTGTCTCACAGGATCCCCCTTAGGATCTCTTGTAGGGTTGGTTTAGTGGTGACAAATTCCTTCAGTTTTTTTTTGTTTGGGAAGACCTTCATCTCTCTTTCTATTCTAAATGACAGACTTGCTGGATAAAGGATTCTCGGCTGCATATTTTTTCTGTTCAACACATTGAAGATCTTGTGCCAATTCTTTCTGGCCTGCCAAGTTTCAAAAGAGAGATCAGTCACGAGTCTTATAGGTCTCCCTTTATATGTGAGGGCACGTTTACCCCTTGCTGCTTTCAGAATTTTCTCTTTATCCTTGTATTTTGCCAGTTTCACTGTGATATGTCATGCAGAAGATCTATTCAAGCTACGTCTGAAGGGAGTTCTCTGTGCCTCTTGGATTTCAATGCCTTTTTCCTTCCCCAGTTCAGCGAAGTTCTCAGCTATTATTTCTTCAAGTACACCTTCAGCACCTTTCCCTCTCTCTTCCTCCTCTGGGATACCAATTATGTGTATATTATTTCTTTTTAGTGTATCACTTAGTTCTCTAATTTTCCCCTCATACTCCTGGATTTTTTTATCTCTCTTTTTCTCAGCTTCCTCTTTTTCCATAATTTTATCTTCTAGTTCACCTATTCTCTCCTCTGCCTCTTCAATCCGAGCCATGGTCGTTTCCATTTTATTTTGCATCTCGTTTAAAGTGTTTTTCAGCTCCTCCTGACTGTTCCTTAGTCCCTTGATCTCTGTAGCAATAGATTGTCTGCTGTCCTCTATACTGTTTTCAAGCCCAGCGATTAATTTTATGACGATTATTCTAAATTCACTTTCTGTTATATTATTAAATCCTTTTTGATCAGTTCATTAGCTGTTGTTATTTCCTGGAGACTCTTTTGAGGGGAATTCTTCCGTTTGATCATTTTGGATAGTCCCTGGAGTGGTGCAGACCTGCAGGGCACTTCCCCTGTGCTCTGGCATATAACTGGAGTTGGTGGGCGGGGCCGCAGTCAGACCTGATGTCTGCCCCCAGCCCACCGCTGGGGGCACAGTCAGACTGGTGTGTGCCTTCTCTTCCCCTCTCCTAGGGGTGGGATTCACTGTGGGGTGGCGTGGCCCGTCTGGGCTACTTGCACACTGGCAGGCTTGTGGTGCTGGGGATCTGGCATATTAGCTGGGGTGGGTAGGCAAGGTGCACGGGGGCAGGAGGGGCAGGCTTAGCTCGCTTCTCCTTAGGTGATCCACTTCAGGAGGGGCCCTGTGGCAGTGGGAGGGAGTCAGCCCTGTGGCTGCCGCAGGGGTGGCTAGGCAGAAGTACCGCGTTGGGTGTTTGCTGAGCAAGCAAGTTCCCTGGCAGGAACTGGTTCTCTTTGGGATTTTGGCTGGGGGATGGGCAAGGGAGATGGCACTGGCGAGTGCCTTTGTTCCCCGCCAAACTGAGCTCTGTCGTCCTGGGGCTCAGCAACTCTCCCTCCCTTTGTCCTCCAGCCTTCCCGCTTTCCTAGCAGAGCTGTTAACTTATGACCTTCCAGATGCTAAGTCACTCTTGCTGTCAGAACACACTCCATCTGGCCCCTCCACTTTTGCAAGCCAGACTCGGGGGCTCTGCTTGGCTGGTGGGCCGCCCCTCCACCCCGGCTCTCTCCCACCAGTCCGTGCAGCATGCACCACCTCTCCACCCTTCCTACCCTCTTCTGTGGCCTCTCGTCTGCGCTTGGCTCTGGAGACTCCATTCTGCTAGTCTTCTGGTGATTTTCTGGGTTATTTAGGCAGGTGTAGGTGGAATCTAAGTGATCAGCAGGACGTGGTGAGCCCAGCGTCCTTCTACCCCGCCATCTTCCCATCCTCCTGTCTTACTGGATTTTGAAAAGAGTTTCTTTCAGTGTTCAGTACCTTGTATGTTAAAAGAGATGAACTTTTGTGTTTTCTTCCAAAGTTTGGGGAAATGTCCATATTCATATCACTGTTGCATAAAGAGCATGCTCTTGAAGATAATAGTGGAATTCAAATAATGGTTTCTGGACAATTGAAATATTATATTGGCTAACAAAATTTAATACCATTCATAATTCTATGTATTCTCTGTTGTCATACCTTAATTTTTTTGCATATGAATACAAAAGTATCCTGTATATATCTCTTTATCTCACTGTCTGAAGATCTTCCAACTACCTTATTGAAGTCGATTAAAAAATGTTCTTGGAATTTACACTGTCATGTTTCTTTTAGAAATCTCAAATTCAAATAGAAGGCAACCGTTTCTCCTTGAGTTTTCATGAATAATTTTCAACCTGTATTTGCATAACCTTTTGAAGTTCTAAAATTTTGAAGTTCTATATTTTGGAAATAGATTTTAAAAAGAATAAAAGAATCCTACTTGAGAGATAAAGGAATACATTCAGGTATCTCCAAACATTTATTAGGTGGATTTATAAGTCACATAAGAATGTCTTCATGATACACAGGGTTATTTTTATCTTTAAAAAATTATGTGTTTGAAGCAAATGTCGTAGAAAATATATCAGATCCATGTTCACATTATTACAAAATTGTTTATTTATCTTTACATATATTTTAGGCATGAAACATTGAGATGAACAAACACCTTTTCAAATATATCCATGTACTTCACTGTTTTTTTTTTTTGCTGTTGTTATTTTATCTATACCTTCTTTACACTATGTGCTAGTTTTTATTCATCCCACTACTCAACTATAAACTGCTCTTCACAACTCTTGTTTTGACCACACAGTTCCTTCATGAATTACATAATACATGCATTAAATAACCTTTTGAATAACATTTTTACTTATCCTGTATGGTGCTATTCTCAATTCTGTTACTTACTTTGTGTGGGAGCAGAGCAAATATGTGATTGACAATACTCCCGAGAAAGAACGTGTTGTTTGTATCTCTTTTTCACTGTTGATGATTTTTTAATAGTTCACCCAAGTATACTTATTCTCCTCATATCAACTCTTAAGTGATCCATCTAATTGTACCATCTGCTATTTCAAGACTAGCCTTCCAAATTGGCATAGGAAAAGCATTGTACAAAAATGATCTTAAAATTTCCATTCTCAAATTTATTTTAAAAGGCATTATGAGGGGCGCCTGGGTGGCGCAGTCGGTTAAGCGTCCGACTTCATCCAGGTCACGATCTCGCGGTCCATGAGTTCGAGCCCCGTGTCAGGCTCTGGGCTGATGGCTCAGAGCCTGGAGCCTGTTTCCGATTCTGTGTCTCCCTCTCTCTCTGCCCCTCCCCCGTTCATGCTCTGTCTCTCTCTGTCCCAAAAATAAATAAACGTTGAAAAAAAAAAATTAAAAAAAAAAAAAAAAGGCATTATGATTATTAAATAAGTCACATTTGTAAACCATTTCATCTTTCTTTATGCTTACAGATATAGCAGGATGTTACTTTAGGTCTCTTTCACACATTTGTTCTCTTAATTCTTGGTTAAAATGAGTAAAGAAATAAACTGTTATCATGATAAATCAACAGTGTTAGGACATGAGAAGCAAAGTTTGCAAAATGATTTTTTTTTGGTTCTGCATCTTTCTCTCTGAAGATTCTAAGGTGCCTTATTCAACATTCAAGTTTGAAAGTTGATAATTTCTTTCATGGGTGGAACTTGGAAAGAAAATGGAACCTGAAAGGATTGCAACTCCAAATTAGATCTAGGGCTACGGTAAGGATAATGAAGTTAAGAACAGGTACAGGGGTTATATGGGAATATAAAAAGAAGAAAGAAGATGGGATACTGGAAAAATAAAGGAAAATTCAATTACTAGTTTGATGTGGGATTTGAATGACCTTACATTGACTTTTTAATTAATGTTTTGTGTAATTATAATACTCCTTATGTATTCCTGATCTGATAATAGCAAATCTCACTTTGTTGTAAGGAACTATATTCTTATGCTTCCCCAGGCTTTGAAATCAAGACTAAGGAATTGCATTAGGAGTAGAGAATTCAGTGTGGGAATTTTTAGTTCTAGTTCCATGTGTCTGCCTATTTTACTGGCTTTAACTAGGAAAGCACCACTGTGGTATTTAAACTGGTAGAGAGAAATGGGCCTTAACCTCACATGAGCAGTAATGGTGGAGAGAGATTAGGTTATGGCTAACACTGTGATAGTATCAGAGCCTCTAGGTAGTGTAAAGTCTAAGAGTGAGTAGTTCAATAAGGAAATCAGACTATATTCTACTGTTGATTTTTTATGCTGATCACCACAAATTTTTGTAGTAGTTACCCAGACAGGGATCAATGGAGTTTGACTGCCATACTTGCTTACTGAAAAAAATCTGTTGATTTTTAGAGAAAGTTATATGGTTTCTGAAAAGGCAGTAAAGATTTTCATTATGACTGAAATTGTAGAAGGACCCAGGCATATTATGACATGGGGACTCTGAATTGAAACTGTAGTAAGTAATAGAAAAAGTAGTTCAAGTTCTGTGGGATGCAAAAAGGTATTAAAACATCACCATAATTTTGAGAGATCATAATGACAGAATAGGATCCTGGACTTACCTCCTCCCTCAGACACACCAAAACTACTACATAAAGAACAACTCTTTTTTTTTTTTTTTTTAGTTTTTTATGTTTATTTTTGAGAGAGAGAGAGAGAGAGAGGGAGAGAGAGAGAGAGAGAGAGAGCGCGCGCGCATGCATGAGTGGGAGAGGAGCAGAGAGAGGGAGACAAAGAATCCAAAGCGGGCTCCAGGCTCTGAGCTGTCAGCCCAGAGCCCGACACGGGGCTCAAATCCATCAATTGCAAAATATGAGGCTGAACTGAGCTGAAGTTGGAAGCTTAGCTGACTGAGCCACCCAGGTGCTCATAGAACAACTCTTTCTGAGAGCAAAGGAGACTAGCAGAACAGCTCTTCCACAATTAAATATAAATATATAAATAAATGTATGTATGTATATATGTATGTATAAAACACATCATGTCGGAGGGGAAAAGATGCAGTGTAGTCAGAGCCAACATCCCTGTCACATCAACCCACAAGTGGTAGGGATATCATAAACTCAGAGGTCCTCCTTGATAAAGAGGGGTCCAAGTCTCACATCAGACACCCCTGCATAGGGAATCTGTACAAGAAGAAAAGACCCCATAATGTTAGCTTTGAAAGTCAGTAGGACTTAATTCCAGGGGATCCTGGAGGCAGTAGGAAACCATGACTCCACTTTTGACAGGCCTGCACCCCAATTCACTCACTCCAAGACCCAGCAGAGAGGGAGCATTTTGAAATTTTGTTGATTTAAGTCTCTTTAACTTTTCTTGTAAGGTGGGTTAGTGATGATGACTCCTTCAAGTTTAATTTGTCTGGAAAATTATCTTTCTTTCAATTCTGAGAAATAAACCTACCAGTTAAGTATTTTTGGTTGTAGGATTTTTTTTTCCTTTTAGCTCTTTGAATACATACATGCCATCCCCTTCTGGCCAGCAGTTTCTGCTGAAAATTCATCTTCTAGTATTATAAGGATTACCTTGTATGTATCTAGTTCCTTTTCCCTTGTTGATTTTGGTAATATCTCTATCTTTAGCTTTTTACTTTTTAATTATTTTGTGAGTTGGTGTAAACCTCTTGGGTGCATCTTGTTTGTGATTTTTCTTCCTGGATGCATACGTTTGTTTCCTTGCCTAGGTTAGGGAATTTTTCAGCCTTTATTTCTTTAAATAATTTTTTTGCTCCTCTCTCTTTTTATACTCCTTCTGGGACCCCTTTAATGGAAATATTACTACATTTGATATTGTCATAGAGGTTTCTTAAACTATCCTCATTTAAAACTTTTATTTTTTTCTTTTTGCCATTCACTTTAGGTGATTTTTCCCACCCTGTTTTCCAAATTGCTGATCCATGTTTTAATATGCTATTGATTCTCTTGATGTGTTATTCATTTCAGTTATTGTATTCTTGAGCTCTGATTGATTCTTTATTTTCTCAATTCCTTAAGTTCTCTTTTCATCGATGCTTCTTTGAACATCTTTATGAGCATAACTTTGAACTCTTTGTTAGATTGCTTACCTCAATTTCATTTAATTTTTTATGTGAGGTTTTATGTTGTTTTTCATTTGGAACATACTCCTCTGTCTTCTTATTTTCTCTGACTCTCTGTGTTTGCTTTTATGTAGAGAAAAACTCAGCTATGTCTCCTGGTCTTAACACTCTACTTACACATCAATGAATAGTTCATCCAGACAGAAAATAAATAAGAAAACCAGGGATTTGAATGACACATTAGACCAGATGGACTTAATAGATATATACAGAACATTCCATCCAGAAATAAGGAATACACATGCTTATCAGTGCACAAACACTGTCCAAGAGACAACACATGTTAGGCCAAATAACATGCCTCAATACATTTAACAAGATTGAAACATACCAAGCATTTCTGACCATAACAATATGAAATCAGAAATCAATTCTGAGAAAAAAAATCAGAAAAAGAACATGAATACATGAAAGCTAAAATCATACTAATAGATGAACAATGGGTCACAAAAACATGAAAAATGAAATAAAAATTTACATGGAGACAAATAAAATGGAAACACAATGTTCCAAAATCTATAGAATGCAGCAAAAGCAGTTCTAAGAGGACAGTTTATAGTGATATAGGGTTACTTCAACAAACAAGGAAAATATAAATAAAAAATCTATTATTACACCAAAATAAATGTGAAAAAGAAAAAAGAAACCCCAAATTTAGAGTAAAGGAGATAAAAAATATCAGAGTTCAAATAAATAAATTTAGGACTAAAAAAAATTAGGTAAGATCATTAAACCAAGAGTTGATTCTTTGAAATATAAACAAAACTGCTAAACCTTTAAGCAAGTCTCGTCAATCAAGAGAGAGCACTCATATAAATAAGCTCTATTATGAAGGATAATTATAACCAATACCACAGAAATATAAAATATTTAAAAGAATACTATTAAAAATGATACATCACCAAATTGGACAACCAAGAAGAAATGGATACATTTCTAGAAACTTAAAATCTTCTATGACTGAATCTAGAAGACATATAAAATCTGAACAGACTAATTAGTAGTAATAAAATTAAGTTAGTAATGAAAAAAAAATCCAGAAAACAAAAGTCCAGGGCCAGATGGCTTCACAGGTGAATTCTAACTAACACGTAAAGGAGAGTCAATACCTCTTATCCTTCAAAACTATTCCAAAAAAACCTGAAAAGGATAAACACTTCCAAATTCATTCTACAAGGCCAGCATTATCATAATGCTAAAACCAGACAAAGACACAGCAACAAAAGAATTACAGGCAATATCCCTGATGAACATTGATGCAAAATCCTCAACAAAACATTAGCAAACCAAATTCAACAATACATTAAAAAAAAAACCTGTACACCATGATAAAGTGGAACTTATTTCAGGTATTTCAAAGATAGTTCAATATCTGCAAATCAATTAACATAACATTACATGAATGAAATGAAAGATACAAATTTTATGATCTCAGTACATGTAGAAAAAGCATTTGACAAAATTCAACACCCATTTGTGATAAACACTTCCCAAAAAATAAATGCAGGGAAAACAGCCCAACATTATAAAGGCCACATATTATAAGCACACAGTTCATATTATACACATTGGTGAAAACCTGAAAGTTTTTTCTCTAACATCAGTGAAGAGACAAGGATGCCCATTTGCTCTCCTTTTATTCAACACAGTACTAAAAACCCCAAATGCAACAATTTGATAAGAAAAAAAAAAAGATTGAGGTGCCTGAGTGGCTTAGTCAGTTAAGTGTCTGACTCTTGATTTTGGCTCAGTTCATGATCTAGTAGTTCGTGAGTTCGAGCCCTGCATTGGCCTCTGTGCTGACAGTGGGGAGCTTGCTTGGGATTCTCTCTCTCTTCCTCTCTCTGCCCCTTCCCGACTTGCCCTCTCTCTCTCTGTCTCTCTCTCCCCCCTCTCTCTCTCTGAAAAAAAAAAAAAATGAACCTAAAAAAAAGGAAAAGAAATAAAGACATCAAAATTTTAGGAAGAAACAAAACTGTAACTGTCTGCACATGGCATGATACTACATATGGAAAATCCTAAAGAATCCCCCCAGAAAACTATTAGAACAATCAAGTAAACACAATCAATATATAGAAAATTGTTACTTTTCTGTATACTGATAACAAACTATCAGAAAGAGAAATTTAAAAAAATAATTCAATTTAAAATTGCAAAAAAATAGTAAAACATTTAGGAAAAAATTTAACCAAGGAGGTGAAAAAACAGTTTTCTGAAAACTATATGACATTAATGAAAGAAATTGAAGATGACACAAATAAATGGAAAGACATAATATGCTCACTGATTGGAAGAATTACTATTGGTAAAATGTCCATACTACCCAAGGAATCTTCAGATTCATTGCAATCCCTATCAAATACCAATGGAATTGTTCACATAACAAGAAAAAATAAACCTAAAATTTTCAGAAAACCACAAAAGACCCCAAATATCCAAAGCAATCTTGAGAAAAAAAGAACAAAGCTAGAGGTAACATGCTCCCTGCTTTCTAAATATACTACAAAGCTATATTAATCAAAATAGTATGGCACTGGCATAGAAACAGACACATAGATCAATGGACAGAATAAGGTACCCAGAAATAGTCCACCCGTACAAGGTCAATCTACAACAAATGAGGTAAAATATACAATAAAGAAAAGAGAGCCACTTAAGTAAATGGTGTTAGTAATATTGGACAGCAGCATGCAAAAGATTAAAACTACTTTCTTAAACCATACATGAAAATAAAATGAAAATGGATGAAAGATCTAAATGTAACACCTGAAACCATAAGACTCCTAAAGGAAAACATAGGCAGTAAACACTTGGATGTTTGTCCTACCATTAATTGTTTTGGATCTGTTTCTTTAGGCAAGGGCAACAAAAACATAAATAAGCAAATGGGACTACATCAAACTAAAAAACTTTTTCACAGTGAAGGAAACCGTCAACAAAATAAAAGGGCACTCTAATGTATGGGAGAAGATATTTGCAAATAATGTTTTTGATACAGGGTTAAATCAAAAATATGTAAAGAATTCATATAACTCAACACCAAAAAACAAACATTATTTGAAAATATACAGATGGATCCATTGCTGTTTTTCTAAAGAAGATATACAGATGACCAACACACATGAAAAGATGCTCAACATCACTATAATAATCAAAGGAATGCAAATCAAAACCATAATGAGATTTCACCTCACATCTATCAAAATGGTTAATATCAAAAAGATGAGAAATAACATATCAGCAAGGATGTGGAAAAAAAGGAAACCTCTGTGCACAGATGTTGAGAGTATAAATTGGTTTAGCTACTATGGAAAGCAGTATACAAGTTCCTCAAAAAATTAAAAACAGAAATACCATTTGTTCCAGCAATTCCACTTCTTGGTATTTTATCTGAAGAAAACATAAACACTAACTTAAAAAGATAAATGAACCCTTGTATTTAATATAGCATTATTTACAATAGCCAAGATACAGAAACAACCTAAGTGTCCATTGTTAGATGAATACATTGAGAAGATACACACACACTGTGAAATATTATATCCCATGCAATACATGTAACCTATACAACTGGTGTGTATGTACACACACACACACACACACACACACACACACACACGGTGGACTATTACTCAGCTATAACACTTTTCCAGATAAGCACTGGGTGTCATATGTAAGAGATGAATCACTGGGTTCTACTTCAGAAGCCAAGACTACACTGTATGTTGACTAACTTGAATTAAAAGAAAAAAAAAAAAAGAATGAAAGCTTGCCATTTGTCAAACATGCATGGACCTAGAGGGTATTAGGCTAAATGAAATAAATAAGACAAAGACAGTATCATAATTCACTTATGTGTACAATTGAAGAAACAAAACAAGTGAACAAACAAAACAGTCATAAATGCAGAAAACTGGTGGTTGCCAGAGGAAGGTGGGTTTGGGAATAGGTGCAACAGTTGAATGGGATTAATATGTATATACTTTCAGTTATAAAATGAATAAGTCATATGGATGTAAAGTACAGTCAAGGGGATACAGTCAATAATATTGTAGCAATTTATTTGGTAGTGGTGACTAGACTTATTCTGGTCAACATCTCATAAAGTATATAAATGTCAAATCACTATGTTGTATGCCTAAAACTAATATAATGTGGTATGTAAACCATACTTAAGTTTTTTTAAAAAGTGGCATGATTTTTAGTGGAGCTGAGTGAAGCATAGAGGTACAAAACTCATGCCAGGGAGGAAAATTTTGTACTCTGAATTGAACAGAGTACAGAAAGTCCATAATAATGAAGTCACTCAGATAAGATTCATAGCTCGGAGAAAGTGGTCTTGAGGTAGTGCTTAGAGTGAAAGAAAAATGGGTATCTGTGTCTACAAGTAACTGGCTGAAAATTTTGGAAAAGTCACTTTCATAAAATCCAACAAGGAAGAGTGTTTTATGCTGTGACCACTTAGCAGAAAGAGGATAAAAAAAAATTTCTACATTTTTAGTGATCTTTTTCTTTTTACAAGAGGGAAGGAAGCAATGAAATAGGATGAGGGAAGATGATGAATGTCAGAGACACAATATTGAGTTCAAGAAGCCAGAAACAAAAGGATATATATACTATATGATTCCTTTTATATAAATTCAATAAGAATAAAACCCATATCTGGCATTTGAAAACAGGATGCTCTTTACCCTTGGGGATAATGACATGGTGGGGATACATGGAGGCCTCTGTGATGCTAGGGGATGTTCTAGTTTCCATTCTGGGTAATAGTTACATGGATGTGTTTATTTTATGAAAATTCATGTGGTTGAATACTTAACTTGTGCAATTTTATATATATGCAAATTTCTTTAATGTAAAGTTTAATGAAATATATTTTTATTTTTATTGGCTTTTTAAAAGTTTATTTATTTTGAGAGATGGCTGAAATATATTTTTAAATTTATAATTATGTAAGTATACCAGAATGAAAAAAGAATACGAATGAATATGTCTCCAAACAGGAGGCAAGAACAGGAGACTAATGAAGATGACATTAGACATTGCATTATGGAAGAAAGGACATGGAACAACTTCACTCATCTTCTGGGTCTGATCTCTGAGGTCCACCTGGACAAGGAATGCAGTGCCTCCAGAGTGTGGCAAACTTGAATGTTATTTATACATATTTTATGGCTCAGAGCACAGAGGGAAGAACAGAAATTCCAAAACCTGACTCTCCTTCTCCCCTCTGATATCCTGTGTTATTCATGTGTCATACTCAATAGGAAGCTAGTTGGAAAGGAGCTTGAGTTTTGTATTTCAAAGTAGTCAGCCTTTCAGGTAAATGCAAATGTAAATAATAGGTCTGGATGGGCAAATAAAAAATAACCATAAAGGGGAACTGGGCAACTAGTGAAATGTCCTGTTGCAAGACTCTTGGTATACCTACAATTACAAATAAAGACAATGGCATTTCTTGGTATACTTACTTGGTTTGCTTGCTATAAGCAGCAGGACTAAACTAATGCAATGCTTTCTGAATTCTAAAACACTTCTGAGAGTCAATAAAACTCTGGGATTGACTGAAAGTCCAGAACTTCCACATGGCTTGAGGTCTGTAAATAGTGGATAGTTATGACTCTACCTTTTTGTCATGTTCAATTTGGCTTCCAGGCCTGCTGTTTCATCACAGTGTATTCCCCTTTTGCTACCATTCTTTCAAAGATGTCTTCCTAAATTAAGATGCTACTGCTGAACTGCCAACAGCTGGAAATGTGTATTTAATTGTTTTTCCAGGGGAGCAAATATGTTGCACCCATCCCTTTGGGACCATTGCCTTGCTTTCTTGGGATGGCTGACCGCACTTAATGGAGCGATTTGTGTTGGTAGAACAGCTTTGTTGCTGTTGATTTTTTTTTCATGCAAAGCTAATTGTTTCATACAATTAGATCCATAACCTTGTGCAATTAATAATTTTCTAAACAACTGAGAATCAACCTACAACTTTTTACTTAAATGGTGAGAATTCAGTGTGACCTCACCCATTACATGAAAGAATCAAGAAAACTTCTATGAGATAAACTGTCTTGGTTTCTACTGTTTTAATTTAATTTATAAACTAAATATCTATTTTATTAAAAAAATTGTATAACTCCATTTTCTTTTCTGTTTTACACATATGACTATACACATGTTTATCTCAAGGCTTTATTCCTCTAAAATAAAACTATAACAATTAGATCTTTAAATTCTAATTTTTTATAATGAGGAATTTAAGATTATATATCTTTATCTAAAATATATTTATTTTTAAATACACTACATGAACTATTAGAAATACTGAGAGCCACTTTAAATATCAATGTTTATCGTAATTTTCCTTGACACCAGAAATCATTATTTAACTTCTTAATTCACAAAGATACAATTAAACTTGTAGTTTGACATTTTATTTTTAAAACTCTATGTGATTATAAAACTACCCAAATACTGAACCTCCAGGGTTACAAAACAGAAATATATTTATACATGCTTAATTTATGAAAGAATGATTTTAAGAAATAGCTCAATATCAAAGTAGCTCAATGTCTAGTCAATTTATTAAACTTCTGAGTAAAAAGATATTTAATATTTTCCAATGGAAACAAACAAAAAAAGTTTCAATACTCTTTGGAAAATTAGGCATATGACTCCTAAGTTCCTCACTAAAGTACTAGCAACCTTTTTAGTTGTCCTCCATTTTTACCTCCTACCACATTCAAGTCAGATCACAATGGTAGATTTTCCTCTGTGTAGCATCTAACTACAGGTGGTCTAACTTACTATGTATTAGTTTGGGGGCTTACATCCCAGATCCATTGCTTTCATGTTTATGTTATATAGATTTTCTGCATAAGCTAGTAATGGATAATTACACAATGCCTAATTTATGATATAGCAGTTAAGAACACTGTCAGTTTTTACAGGCTCTCTGAATATTTATTACACTGTTACTCCCAAGGTGACATTTGACAGAGCCTAAATATTATGGTATGGTAAATATGACCACTATGAAAAATTTCTCATTAGTTTGTAAAATTCATGATTCTAACTTGCAAAATGACATAAATGATATTTCTGGTGTGTCTTTACTGTCTAACACAGTGTGTAGCATTTTGTTAGTTCTTTTTTTTTTTTTTCAACATTCATTTATTTTTGGGACAGAGAGAGACAGAGCATGAACGGGTGAGGGGCAGAGAGAGAGGGAGACACAGAATCGGAAACAGGCTCCAGGCTCTGAGCCATCAGCCCAGAGCCTGATGCGGGGCTCAAACTCACGGACCGCGAGATCGTGACCTGGCTGAAGTCGGACGCTTAACCGACTGCGCCACCCAGGCACCCCACATTTTGTTAGTTCTTAATATATGTTTTCGTAATGAAGAATGGAAGTATAATTTGAGGCACTGAATTACATAGAGGGATGATTGAAATAAATATCAAATAATTAAAATAGTACTCTCCATTGATATGAATGTTTCTTTAAAGGTAATGCCATTTCAAATTAATGTATTTTCATCTAAATAAAACAAAGAAAACTGATGTGATTGTATGTAGAAATTTACATATAGCACATGAAATTCATGTACAAATCACAAATATAAAAAATAATAATTAGTAAACATTTATGATGTAATATTTTTTTTAAAATTTAATTTGCTAAAAGTATTTATAATACTTCTTTGATTATCTATTTTTAAAAATAAATATATTAGTCTTTACTTTTTCCTTTGATTTATAATATATTGCTAATCCTGGATTCAAAAAATGACAAAGTGCTTAACAAAACTAGGATATAAATAGCTAAAGAAATCTCCAATACCCCCAGTTTCTAAGTTTTCTTGATTACTCCCTGTTCTCTGTGATATGAGTTTACCTGGATTGAATACAATGCCAGTGGAAATTAAATTTTCTTTCTCTCTTAGAGTCTTGGTACTACAGTTAAATCCCTTGATACAGATAGATATTATGATGTTAAAATGTCAACCATAAAATATAGATACTATAGTAGGTACAATGTGACCTACTTAACTATACTGAAGGAATCTTTGTTAGCATATTAAGTTTTTAGTTCTAAAATTATAGGCCATAGGTTGAAATAATAGAAAACTTAAGCACTTTAAAGAATTCTAAAACACATCTTTTTCTCTTCTTTACCTTAGAAAACATTAGTTTTTTTCAGACTATCAAAACTAAATGTGTGTGTTACTTTGTTTCCAAAGAATGTGTACTTTTTAGTTTCTCTGAGTTGACATCCAGCATAAAATCCATACAATAAGTACTAGAAGACAATTTTAACATGATTGGAATTTCCATAGTTTATCAATTAATAAGTGTTATAAAATTTTTCTTTAGAAGCTCTTACAGTCACATATAAAGATAACATAAATCTTATTATCTATTGTATATTGTTTTATTCATTTTTTAAAATTTATTTTTCATTGAGATATGATTTATGTACAATATTGTATAAGTTTAAGTGTACAATTATTGATTGGACACTTTTATATATCACAATGTGGTTACCACTGCAGCATTAGCTACCACCTATGTCAGGTCCCATAAGTATCAATTCTTTTTTCTGTTGGGAACAATTACTGAGAGTTCTGGGACATTGGTGGAGTAGGAGCTCACCTAGTTCCACTGAAAGAATGAGATAACAGACACATCAGTGCAACTAACTAGAAAATGACCTGAAGACTGACAGGACATTTTCCATAGTGACCATAAAGAGGAGACCACATCCAAAAGTGTTGAAGAAGCAAAGACATGATTGGGAACCAAACCCTTGGCAAGACTAACCATAAACCAGAAGACCACCATAAGCATGGAGAAGAGAGAGGAGCAGACAACATCCCAGGAACCAAAGACACAGGGAACCTGCATTGGGAAGAGGAGTCTCCATTAACATTTGGCTTTGAAAACCACGGTTATTCGCTGCTCCCCCCAGTCCGTCCCCCCAGCAAATTAAACCAAAGAGATTCACTCCAAGATGCATTAATTGAAATGGCAAAAGTAGAGATAAAGAGAGAATTTTAGCAGCAAGAGAAAAGAAAATGGTTATATTCAAGGGAAACATTATAAAGCCATTAGATGATTTTTTAGCAGAAACTGTGCAGGCCAGAAGGGAATGACAGGATATATTCAAAGTACTGAAAGGAAAATAAAACCTGGACCAGGAATACTCTACCCAGCAGGATTATCATTCAGAATAGAAGAGATAAAGAATTTCCCAAACAAAGGTTTACCATGAATAAATTAACCTCATAAGAAACATTAAAGGGAATTTTTTGAGTAGAAATAAAAGGCCCTAATCAGGAGTAAGAAAATTATGAAAGGAAAAATATTTCACAGGTAAATGAAAACATAATAAAAGTAGATTAATCATCTACAAAACCAGTATAGAGGTTACATTTAAAAAATAAAAATCAGTTATGTCTATATAAATCAAAGGATTTATAAAACAAAAGGATGAAACGTATGATACCACATATATAAAACATGGGAGTGTAAAAATGTAGTGCTTTAAGAATGGGTTCAAACTTAAGCAACCATCAATTTAATATAGACGGCTATATTCATAAGATATTTTATATGAACCTAATGGTAACCACAAATCAAATACCAGTAATAGATATACAGAAAATGAAGAGAAAAGAACGCAGGTATAACTCTAAGAAAGGCATCAAACTACAAGGAAAAAGAGCACGAGAAAAAGAAAGCAGAAAAGAACTACAAAAATAACCATAGAACAAGAAAGAAAATGGCAGTAAGTACATACCCATCACTAATTACTTTAAATGCAGATGGACTAAATGCACCAAACAAAAGGCATAGGGTGACTGAATGGGTAAAGAAAAGCTAGACCCATGTATATTATGCCTACAAGAGACTCACTTCAGGCTTAAATACATATGCACATTGAAAATGAAGGGATGGAGAAACATTTACCATGCAAACAGAAGTGAAAATAAAGCTGGGGTAGCAATACCAATATCAGGAAAAACAGACGTTAAAAAAAGACTGTAACAAGTGGCAATAAAGGATACCTCATAATGATAAAGGGAATGATCCAACAAGAGGCTATAACAATTGTAAATATCTGTATACCTAACATGGGAGAATTCTCTAATATACTAAAAGGAGAAACAGATGGTAATGCAATAATAGTAGGGGACTTAAACACCCCACTTATATTAAAGAAGAAAAATGTCTCAATCTTCAAAAAGATTGAAATCATATCATGTATCTTCCTTCTGACCACAATAGAAAAATAGAAATCAAACACATGAAAAAATCTGGAAAGATACATGGAGGCTAAATAAATATTACCAAACAATAAATTGTTAAGCACTAAATCAATGAGGAAATTAAAAAATACACGGAGACACATAAAAATGATATCATCCAAACTTTAGCCCGTCTCATCCAGAAAAAAAAAAAAGAGGATTCAAATGAATAAAATCTGGAGTGAAGGAGAAATAACAACTGATAACTTGGAAATGTAAAAAACTGTAAGAGAATACTGTGAAAAATTATATAACAACAAATTGGACAACCCAGAAGAAAGGGATACATTGCTAAAAACATACAACCTTCTAAAATTTAATCAAGAAAATACAGAAAATTTGAATAGGGGTGCCTGGGTGGCTCAGTCGGTTAAGTGTCCAACTTCAGCTCAGGTCATGATCCCATGGTTGATGAGTTCAATCCTCACATGGGGGTGTGGAGGGCAGAACCTGCTTGGAATTCTCTCTCTCCCTTTCTGTCCCTGTCCCACTCGTGTGCTCTCTCTCTCTTTCAAAAAATATACAGAAATTTAAAAAAAGAAAAGAAAATTTGAATAGGCCAATTACCAGCAAAGAAGTTGAATCAGTAATCAAAAACAAACAAACAAACAAAAACCCCAATAAACAAAGTCCAGGAACAGATACCTTCACAGGAAAATTCTATGAAGTGTTAAAGTGGAGTTAATACCTATTCTTCTTAAACTATTCCAAAACATACAAGAGGAAGGAAAGCTTCCAAATCCATTTGATGTGACCAGTATTATTACCCTGATGACAAAACTACATAGAGACATTGTGAAAGAAAGAAAAGGAAAGGAAAGGAAAGGAAAGGAAAGGAAAGGAAAGAAAGAAAGAAAGAAAGAAAGAAAGAAAGAATTAGTTACAGGCCAATGTGTTTTTTTTTTCATTACCTTTGATGAACACAGATGCAAAAAGCCTCAATAAAATTTTAGCAAAGCAAATCTCATAATACATTCAAAAAAATGATCACCATGATCAAGTAAGATATTCCAGGGATACAAGGATGGTTTAATATTCACAAATCAATCAACATGATACATCACATTAACGGGAGAAAGTATAAAAATTGTATCATCATTAAAAAAACATTATTTGACACAGTACATCCTTTTATGATAAAACTCTCAACAAAATATGTTTACAGGGAACATACCTCAACACAATAAAAAAATGCCAGACATGAAGAACACACAGCTGACATCATATTCAATGGTGAAAAACAGCTTTCCCTCTGAGGTCAGAAACAGACCTAGATGTCTACTCTTTCCACTTTTATTCAACTTAGTACTGAAGTCCTATCTGAACAATCAGAAAACAGAAAGAAATAAAAGGCATCTAAATTGGTAAGGAAGAAGTAAAACTTTCACTATTTGCAGATGACATGGTATTATATGTCTAAAATCATGATGACTCCACCAAAAAGACTACTAGAACTGAGGGAGAGAGGTGGGGAGTAATTAAAAGTAATTGCCATCTTACTATCCTTGCAAGGTGCTATTTTTGCTCAATACCTTCAAAGTTGCATCAAGTAAAAAAGATAAATAATTCTTAAAGAAATCTGTCATGTTCCCTTTTTTTAAATTTTACTATTTCTTCCGGTTTTTATATAAATTCTAGTTAGTTAACATATAATGTATTTTTGATTTCAGGAGTATAATTTATTGCAGAGTAATAATAGTGATACTTTGCATTTACATGGTCCCTTTCTCCAAGAAGTTCAATGCACTCATAGATATGATTTCACTATTAATATAAAAATTTCAAATGTTGAAAATATTTCCATAAATAAGGAAGTTATAAAAAGACTATAATATTTTAGGTGGGACATATTCTAGAGATAGTCACAGTAACAGTCAAATTTGAGGGACCCAATAATAAACTTTTCCTTTACATATTTTACATGCTTATTTATTATACATGGTTCTTATGTCAGCTGATTAAAAATATTTTCCAAAATATATTTTTAAAAATGAAATCAACCAAGGAGGTGAATTCCTTTACTCTGAACACTATTAAACATTGAGGCAAGAAATTAAAGATGACACAAATAAATGGAAAGATATCCCATGCTCATGGCTTGGGAGAATAAACGTTAAAATTTCCATACTACCCAAACCAATCTACATATTTAATTCAATCTCTACAAAAATATTAACAACATTATACACACAACTAGAACAAACAATACTAAAAGCTGTATGGGAACACAAAAGACCCTGAAGAGCCAAATAAATCTTGAAAAATAACAAAGCAGGAGATATCACAACCCCACATTTCAAAATATACTGCCAGACTATAGTAATCAAAACAGTATGGTTTTGGCCAAAAATAGACACACAGATCACTGGAACAATAAGAGAGAGCTCAGAAATATAAGACTTATATGGTCAATTAATGTATGAAAAAGGAGGCAAAGTAATAGTGAAAAGAAAAATAGTGCTGAGAAAACTATGCAGCTTCATGCAAAAGAATGAAATTGGACCATTTACTTTCTAACATCATAGGCAAAAATTAACTCAAAAGAGATTAAAGACCTAAATTTATGTGAGATCTAATTCCATAAAACTCCTAGAACTCCCAAAATGCCTAGAGGTTATAATTTATTTGACATTAGCCATAGAAACATTTTTCTCAGTAGTTCTCCTCCAGGAAGAGAAAAATGCAATTAAATTATTTGGAGTACACCAAAACAAAAAATCTTTTGCACAATGAAGGAAACCAGCAATAAAATGACAAGGAAACACACTGAATGGAAGAAGATATTTGCAAATTATATACTTAATAAGGTGCTAACTTATAAAATATATCGTCTTCTATAACTCAATGCCCCTAAAATAATCCAACTAAAAATGGACAGGGGAACAAATAGACATTGTTTTCCAAGGAAAACATACTAATGACCAACAGACACATGAAAGATTGGGCAATATCACTAATCATCAGGAAAATGCAATTAAAAAGCACATTAAGCTATCACTTTACACCGGTCAGGATGAGTACAATCAAAAAGACAAGAAATAATAAATTTTGCTGAGGATATGAAGAAAAAGGAATGCTTGTGCACTGTGGGAATGCAAATTTGTATAGCCACTGTGGAAAACAGTGTGGAATTTCCTCAAAAATTAAAAATAGAACTATGATACAGTAGTTCCCTAAAGGGTATTTGATCCAGAAATTTTACAACTGGAATATGAATACACAAGTTTGAGAAGGTGTATGCACCCTTATATTTTTGTAGCATTATTTACTATAGCCAAGATGTGGAAGTAACCCCAATGTCTGTTCATAGATAAAATGTATAAATAAGATGTAGTATATATATACAATTGGATACTACTCAGCCACAAAAATGATGAGACCTTGCCATTTGCAACATGGAGGACCTTCATGTTATAATGCTAACTGAAATAAATCAATCAGAGAAAGACAAAAACCATATGGTTTTACTCATGTGGAATTTAAGAACAAAATAAACAAAGGAAGAAAGAAACAACAACAATAACAACATAAAAACAGACTCACATACAGAGAACAATTAGGTGGTTGCCAGAAAGGAGGTGGGTGGGTAGAGAGGTAAATTAAAGCAGATCAAGTGTACACCTGAAACATAATACTGCATGTTAATTATGCTTGAATAAAGAGGGAACGTTTAGTTTCAGCAAGTTTGAACTCTATAATGCAATATTATTTTCTGTGGTCACTATGCTGTGCATGACTTCTGCATTATTTATTTACCTACTGGTTGCAATTTGTACTCTGAAACAACTCCGCATTTCCCTGAAACCTCAGCCCTTGGCAACTACCGTTCTACTCTCTTTTATTGAGTTTGGCTTTTTTAGCATTCTACATACAAGTGGTATCATACCACATTGTCTTTCTTTGACTTATCTCACTTAGCATAATGCCTTCAAGATCCCTCTGTATTGTAACAAAAAGCAGGATTTTCTTCTTTCTCATGGCTGAATAATATTTCACTGGGTATATATACACACATGATGTCTTCTTTATGCCTTCATGCCTTGACACTTTGTTTCTATATCTTAGGTATTATAATGTTGCAATAAACATGAAACTGCATGTATTTTCTTGGATGTGTTTTCATTTTCTTTGGATATATATACCTAGGACTGTAATTATGAATCATATGGTAGTTTTATTTTTAATTCTTTTGAGAAGCCTCTAAACTCTTTCCATAGTGCCTAAACCACTGTTGTATTTCTGCCAACAGTGCACAATGGTTCCATTTCCTCCACTTCCCTGCCAATGTATGTTTTCTTCTGTCTTCTAGATGATAACTATTCTAACAGATATGATGCAATATCTCATTGTGGTTTGTATTTGCATTTTCCTGATGATTATGTTAATTATCTTTTCATGTACCCATTGGTCATATAAATGTCTTTGGGAAAATGTCTATTTAGTTCTAATTTTTTAGTCGTATTTATTATTATTATGTTATTAAATTCTTTATGCATTTTGAATATTAATTATCTCATATGTGGTTTTCAAATATTTTTCCCATCGCATAGGTTCCATTTTCATTTTTGTAAATGGTTTCTTTTTCTGTGCAGAAGCTTTTTGGTTTAATGCAGTCCCATGTATTGATTTTGCTTCTGTTATTTGAGCTTTTGGTATCATATCTTTTTTTTTAATGAAATTTATTGACAAATTGGTTTCCATACAACACCCAGTGCTCATCCCAAAAGGTGCCCTCCTCAATACCCATCACCCACCCTCCCCTCCCTCCCACCCCCCATCAACCCTTAGTTTGTTCTCAGTTTTTAACAGTCTCTTATGCTTTGGCTTTCTCCTATTCTAACCTCTTTTTTTTTTTTCCTTCCCCTCCCCCATGGGTTCCTGTTAAGTTTCTCAGGATCCACATAAGAGTGAAACCATATGGTATCTGTCTTTCTCTGTATGGCTTATTTCACTTAGCATCACACTCTCCAGTTCCATCCACGTTGCTACAAAAGGCCATATTTCATTTTTTCTCATTGCCACGTAGTACTCCATTGTGTATATAAACCACAATTTCTTTATCCATTCATCAGCTGATGGACATTTAGGCTCTTTCCATAATTTGGCTATTGTTGAGAGTGCTGCTATGAACATTGGGGTACAAGTGCCCCTATGCATCAGTACTCCTGTATCCCTTGGATAAATTCCTAGCAGTGCTATTGCTGGGTCATAGGGTAGGTCTATTTTTAATTTTCTGAGGAACCTCCACACTGCTTTCCAGAGGGGCTGCACCAATTTGCATTCCCACCAACAGTGCAAGAGGGTTCCCATTTCTCCACATCCTCTCCAGCATCTATAGTCCCCTGATTTGTTCATTTTGGCCACCTTGACTGGCGTGAGGTGATACCTCAGTGTGGTTTTGATTTGTATTTCCCTGATAAGGAGCGACGCTGAACATCTTTTCATGTGCCTGTTGGCCATCCGGATGTCTTCTTTAGAGAAGTGTCTATACATGTTTTCTGCCCATTTCTTCACTGGGTTATTTGTTTTTCGGGTGTGGAGTTTGGTGAGCTCTTTATAGATTTTGGATACCAGCCCTTTGTCCGATATGTCATTTGCAAATATCTTTTCCCTTTCCGTTGGTTGCCTTTTAGTTTTGTTGGTTGTTTCCTTTGCTGTGCAGAAGCTTTTTACCTTCATAAGGTCCCAGTAATTCACTTTTGCTTTTAATTCCCTTGCCTTTGGGGATGTATCGAGTAAGAGATTGCTTCGGCTGAGGTCAGAGAGGTCTTTTCCCACTTTCTCCTCTAAGGTTTTGATGGTTTCCTGTCTCACATTTAGGTCCTTTATCCATTTTGAGTTTATTTTTGTGAATGGTGTGAGAAAGTGGTCTAGTTTCAACCTTCTGCATGTTGCTGTCCAGTTCTCCCAGCACCATTTGTTAAAGAGGCTGTCTTTTTTCCATTGGATGTTCTTTCCTGCTTTGTCAAAGATGAGTTGGCCATACGTTTGTGGGTCTAGTTCTGGGGTTTCTATTCTATTCCATTGGTCTATGTGTCTGTTTTGGTGCCAATACCATGCTGTCTTGATGATGACAGCTTTGTAGTAGAGGCTAAAGTCTGGGATTGTGATGCCTCCTGCTTTGGTCTTCTTCTTCAAAATTCCTTTGGCTATTCAGGGCCTTTTGTGGTTCCATATGAATTTTAGGATTGCTTGTTCTAGTTTCGAGAAGAATGCTGGTGCAATTTTGATTGGGATTGCATTGAATGTGTAGATAGCTTTGGGTAGTATTGACATTTTGACAATATTTATTTTTCCAATCCATGAGCAGGGACTGTCTTTCCATTTCTTTAAATCTTCTTCAATTTCCTTCATAAGCTTTCTATAGTTTTCAGCATACAGATCCTTTACATCTTTGGTTAGATTTATTCCTAGGTATTTTATGCTTCTTGGTGCAATTGTGAATGGGATCAGTTTCTTTGTCTTTCTGTTGCTTCATTGTTAGTGTATAAGAATGCAACTGATTTCTGTACATTGATTTTGTATCCTGCGACTTTGCTGAATTCATGGATCAGTTCTAGCAGACTTCTGGTGGAGTCTATCGGATTTCCCATGTATAATATCATGTCATCTGCAAAAAGCGAAAGCTTGACTTCTTCTTTGCCAATTTTGATGCCTTTGATTTCCTTTTGTTGTCTGATTGCTGATGCTAGAACTTCCAGCACTATGTTAAACAGCAGCGGTGAGAGTGGGCATCCTTGTCGTGTTCCTGATCTCAGGGAAAAAGCTCTCAGTTTTTCCCCATTGAGGATGATGTTAGCTCTGGGCTTTTCATAAATGGCTTTTATGATCTTTAAGTATGTTCCTTCTATCCCGACTTTCTCAAGGGTTTTTATTAAGAAAGGGTGCTGGATTTTGTCGAAGGCCTTTTCTGCATCGATTGACAGGATCATATGGTTCTTCTCTTTTTTTTTTGTTAATGTGATGTATCACGTTGATTGATTTGCGAATATTGAACCAGCCCTGCATCCCAGGAATGAATCCCACTTGATCATGGTGAATAATTCTTTTTATATGCCGTTGAATTCGATTTGCTAGTATTTAATTGAGAATTTTTGCATCCATATTCATCAGGGATATTGGCCTGTAGTTCTCTTTTTTTACTGGGTCTCTGTCTGGTTTAGGAATCAAAGTAATACTGGCTTCATAGAATGAGTCTGGAAGTTTTCCTTCCCTTTCTATTTCTTGGAATAGCTTGAGAAGGATAGGTATTATCTCTGCTTTAAACGTCTGGTAGAACTCCCCTGGGAAGCCATCTGGTCTTGGACTCTTATTTGTTGGGAGATTTTTGATAACCGATTCAATTTCTTCGCTGGTTATTGGTCTGTTCAAGCTTTCTATGTCCTCCTGATTGAGTTTTGGAAGAGTGTGGGTGTTCAGGAATTTTTCCATTTCTTCCAGGTTGTCCAATTTGTTGGCATATAGTTTTTCATAGTATTCCCTGATAATTGTTTGTATCTCTGAGGGATTGGTTGTAATAATTCCATTTTCATTCATGATTTTATCTATTTGGGTCCTCTCCCTTTTCTTTTTGAGAAGCCTGGCTAGAGGTTTGTCAATTTTATTTTTTCAAAAAACCAACTCTTGGTTTCGTTGATCTGCTCTACAGTTTTTTTAGATTCTATATTGTTTATTTCTGCTCTGATCTTTATTATTTCTCTTCTTCTGCTGGGTTTAGGCGGCCTTTGCTGTTCTGCTTCTAGTTCCTTTAGGTGTGCTGTTAGATTTTGTATTTAGGATTTTTCTTGCTTCTTGAGATAGGCCTGGATTGCAATGTATTTTCCTCTCAGGACTGCCTTTGCTGCGTCCCAAAGCGTTTGGATTGTTGTATTTTCATTTTCGTTTGTTTCCATATATTTTTTAATTTCTTCTCTAATTGCCTGGTTGACCCACTCATTCGTTAGTAGGGTGTTCTTTAACCTCCATGCTTTTGGAGGTTTTCCAGACTTTTTTCTGTGGTTGATTTCAAGCTTCATAGCATTGTGGTCTGAAAGTAAGCATGGTATAATTTCAATTCTTGTAAACTTATGAAGGGCTGTTTTGTGACCCAGTATGTGATCTATCTTGGAGAATGTTCCATGTGCACTCGAGAAGAAAGGATATTCTGTTGCTTTGGGATGCAGAGTTCTAAATATATCTGTCAAGTCCATCTGATCCAATGTCTCATTCAGGGCCCTTGTTTCTTTATTGACCGTGTGTCTAGATGATCTATCCATTTCTGTAAGTGGGGTGTTAAAGTCCCCTGCAATTACCACATTCTTATCAATAAGGTTGCTTATGTTTATGAGTAATTGTTTTATATATTTGGGGGCTCCGGTATTCGGCACATAGACATTTATAATTGTTAGCTCTTCCTGATGGATAGACCCTGTAACTATTATATAATGTCCTTCTTCATCTCTTGTTACAGCCTTTAATTTAAAGTCTAGTTTGTCTGATATAAGTATGGCTACTCCAGCTTTCTTTTGGCTTCCAGTAGCATGATAAATAGTTCTCCATCCCCTCACTCTCAATCTAAAGGTGTCCTCAGGTCTAAAATGAGTCTCTTGTAGACAGCAAATAGATGGGTTTTGTTTTTTTATCCATTCTGATACCCTATGTCTTTTGGTTGGCACATTTACTCCATTTACATTCAGTGTTATTATAGAAAGATACGGGTTTAGAGTCATTGTGATGCCTGTATGTTTTATGCTTGTAGTGATGTCTCTGGGACTTTGTCTCACAGGGTCCCCCTTAGGATCTCTTGTAGGGCTTGTTTAGTAGTGACAAATTCCTTCAGTTTTTGTTTGTTTGGGAAGACCTTTATCTCTCCTTCTATTCTGAATGACAGACTTGCTGGATAAAGGATTCTTGGCTGCATATTTTTTCTGTCTAGCACCCTGAAAATCTCGTGCCAATTCTTTCTGGCCTGCCAAGTTTCAAAAGAGAGATCAGTCACGAGTCTTATAGGTCTCCCTTTATATGTGAGGGCACGTTTACCCCTTGCTGCTTTCAGAATTTTCTCTTTATCCTTGTATTTTGCCAGTTTCACTATGATATGTCGTGCAGAAGATGGATTCAAGTTACATCTGAAGGGAGTTCTCTGTGCCTCTTGGATTTCAATGCCTTTTTCCTTCCCCAGTTCAGGGAAGTTCTCAGCTATTATTTCTTCAAGTACACCTTCAGCACCTTTCCCTCTCTCTTCCTCCTCTGGGATACCAATTATGCGTATATTATTTCTTTTTAGTGTATCACTTAGTTCTCTAATTTTCCCCTCATACTCCTGGATTTTTTTATCTCTCTTTTTCTCAGCTTCCTCTTTTCCATAACTTTATCTTCTAGTTCACCTATTCTCTCCTCTGCCTCTTCAAGCCGAGCTGTGGTGGTTTCCATTTTGTTATGCATTTCGTTTAAAGCGTTTTTCAGCTCCTCGTGACTGTTCCTTAGTCCCTTGATCTCTGTAGCAAGAGATTCTCTGCTGTTCTGTATACTGTTTTCAAGCCCAGCAATTAATTTTATGACTATTATTCTAAATTCACTTTCTGTTATATTATTTAAATCCTTGTTGATCAGCTCATTAGCTGTTGTTATTTCCTGGAGATTCTTCTGAGGGGAATTTCAGCTTGGTCATTTTGGATAGTCCCTGGCGTGGTGAGGACCTGCAGGGCATTTCCCCTGTGCTGTGGTGTATAACTGGAGTTGGTGGGCGGGGCCGCAGTCAGACCTGATGTCTGCCCCCAGCCCACAGCTGGGGCCACAGTCAGATTGGTGTGTGCCTTCTCTTCCCCTCTCCTAGGGGCGGGATTCACTGTGGGGTGGTGTGGCTCGTCTGGGCTACTTGCACCCTGCCAGGCTTGTGATGCTGGGGATCTGGCGTATTAGCTGGGGTGGGTAGGCAAGGTGCACGGGGGCAGGAGGGGCAGGCTTAGATCGCTTCTCCTTAGGTGATCCACTTCAGGAGGGGCCCTGTGGCAGCGGGAGGGAGTCAGATCTGCTGCCGATGGTTTGGCTCCGCAGAAGCGCAGAGTTGGGTGTTTGCGCGGAGTGAGCAAGTTCCCTGGCAGGAACCGGTTCCCTTTGGGATTTCCGCTGGGGGATGGGCGGGGGAGATGGCGCTGGCGAGCGCCTTTGTTCCCCACCAAACTGAGCTCTGTTGTCAGGGGGCTCAGCAGCTCTCCCTCCCTTTGTCCTCCTGCCTTCCCGCTTTCCGAGCAGAGCTGTTAACTTATGACCTCCCAGACGCTAAGTCGCGCTTGCTGTCGGAACACAGTCCGCCCGGCCCCTCCGCTTTTGCAAGCCAGTCTCGGGGGCTCTGCTTGGCTGGCGAGCCGCCCCTCTGCCCCGGCTCCCTCCCGCCAGTCTGTGGAGCGCGCACAGCTTCGCCGCCCTTCCTACCCTCTTCTGTGGGCCTCTCGTCTGCGTTTGGCTCCAGTGACTCCGCTCTGCTAATCCTCTGGCAGTTTTCTGGGTTATTTAGGCAGGTGTAGATGGAATCTAAGTGATCAGCAGGACGTGCGGTGAGCCCAGCGTCCTCCTAAGCCGCCATCTTGCTGAGATGGTATCATATCTTAAAAACATCATGCCCAAAACCAATGTCAAGGAACTTTTTTCCTATTTTTTCCCCTAGGAGTTCTACAGTATCATATCTTATGTGTAGGGTTTTTAATCCATTTTGAGTTAATTTTTGTGCATGATTGAAGATAGAGGTCCAATTTCATTTTTTTTTTTTTTTTGCTAGTTTTCCAATTTTCCCAACACCATTTGTTGAAGAAGCTATCCTTTCCCCATTGAGAGTTCTTGGCTCTCTTATCAAGTATTACTTGTCCACAAATGTGGGGGATTATTTCTGGGCTCTCTAATCTCTTCCATTTGTCTCTGTTTCTGTAGAAGTACCATATTATTTTAATCACTATAGCTTGTAAAATAGTTTGGAAACAGAAACCATGATCCTTCTGGCTTTTTTTTAATGTTTGCTTTGGCTGTTAAGAATTTTTTTGTTATTCTCTATGAATTTTAGGATTGTTTTTGCTATTTCTGTGAAGAATGCAATTAGAATTTTGATATTTAATTTATAGGTGGCTTTAGGTAGTATGAACATTCAAAAATATTAGTTATTCTGATTCATGAACATGGGATATCTTTCAATTTGCTTGAGTTTTCTTCTGTTTCATCAAAGTCTTGTACTTTTTATTGTACAGATCATTTCCTTGATTAAATTTATTCCTGAGTTTTTATTTTATTTTATGTTATTTTATTTTATTCACACTGGGACTTTTTCAGATGTTTTATTGTTATTGTACACAAACACAAGTGATTTCTATATATTGATTTTATATCCTGAAATTTGTCAATTTCATGAATCAGTTCCAACAGCTTTTTGGTTGAGGTTAGCGTTTTCATATATAAAATCACATCAATCATGTGAAAATAACAATTTTAACCCTTTTTTGATTTGGGTGCATTTTTTTTTTATCTTGCCTAATTGCTCTAACTCAGACCTCTCATAGTATGTTAAAGAGAGTGGTGGGACTCGACATCCTTGTCTTGTTCCTTTCAATTTTTCATGATTTAGTACAATGTTACCTGCTTTGTTAATATATGATCTTTATTTTGTTGAGATGTTCCTCCTCTATCCATTTTATTAAAGGTTTAAACGTGAAATAATGTATTTGTCAATTGCTTTTCTGCAACTCTTGAGAAGATCACATAATTTTTATTGCATTCTATTAATGTAGTATATTGCATTTATTCATTTGCATATGTTGAACCACCCTTGAACATCAGGAATAAAACCCAATTGATTTTAGTGAATGATCATTTTAATGTACAGTAAAACCTTGGATGGCAAGTAACTTGTTCTGTGACTGCATACAAGGTGAGAAAACACTGCTAATAAATTTTAACTTGATAAATTGTGATGTCTTGCAATATGAGTAGTACATAACACTGAACATCTCATGATCACAACTAAGCTAATGGTTCTCTCTCTCTCTCGCTCTCTCGCTCTCTCACTCTCTCACTGCAAGATTGTGGGTGATGTCTCCCATGCTTGGATACTCAGTCCCAGGTGGTGGTGTTTGGAAGAAATCTGTGATTTTTCAGAAGGTCGGAAGGTGCCCACAACTGGCACCAGTGTATTTTTTTTTTTTTGTCACTTCAAAGCACCTATGGACAGTCCTTTGCTTTTCCATACACGAGTAAGCTTAGGAATGCTTTACTTCATTCTAGGTCAGGCTACCTGCAGATATAGACCCTTTCCTTTGATGCCTTATTGCCAGTTACATTAAATACAGTATGTGACAAGAGTACTTTTGTATGTACTGGAATACTAAAATATTCATTAACTTGTTTTATCGAAATGTATGTTTAACCCAGTGCTCTGGAACTGAACCCACAATATCTCTGAGGTATGCATTTATTTCTTTAAGGCAGATTTAGTGGTGATGAGTTTTGTTTGTTAGGGAACGTATTTACCTCTCCATTTCTGTAGAAAAAACTTTACCGGTTGGTGGGGTTTTGGGGTTTTTTATTTGTCTGTTTTTAGTACCTCAATTATATCATCCCACTTTCTCTTGGTCTTCAAGATTTCTGCTGAAAAATTTGCTAATTTTCTTATGAGAGACTTCCTTAAGTAAGAGAAAATTATTTTATTTTCTCTTACTGCTTTGAAAATTATCTTTGATTTTAAACATTTTAATTTATAATATTGTTGAATTTTTTTGGATTAAAAGTTTGTTGTCATGTATTAGCTTCATGAACTTGGATGTCCAAGTCTCTCCCCATATTTGAAAGTTTTCAGCTATTCTTTCTTTTAAATAAGCACTCTAAACATTCTCCCTCTCTTTCCCTTCTGGGACACCAACATTACATACATTGTTTTTCTTTTTATTTTTTTCTTTTTCTTTTTATTTCTTTTTTAATTTTTTAACATTTTTTATTATTTATTTTTGAGACAGAGAGAGACAGAGCATGAACAGGGGAGGGGCAGAGAGAGAGGGAGACACAGGATCTGAAACAGTCTCCAGACTCTGAGCGGTCAGCACAGAGCCTGACGCGGGGCTTGAACTCACAGTGAGATCATGACCTGAGCCAAAGTCGGATGCTTAACCGACTGAGCCACCCAGGCACCCCACATACATTGTTTTTCTTAATGGTGCTTCATAAGTCATGCAGGCTTTATTTATTTTTCATTATTTTTCTCTTTGTTCTTCTCATTAATTGCAGTTGAAAGGTCTCCTAATTTATTCTTTCTTAATCGTGGTCAAGTCTGCCTTTGAAGCTTTCTACTGTTTTCTTCAATTCAGGCATCATGTACATCTGCTCCAAAGCTTTTGTTTGGTTCTTGTTCGGTTTCCTTTTCTGCATTGAACTTCTCCTTCCGTTCCTGTACTGTTCTTTTATATGGCTAAATTGTTTATTTGTATTCTTATATGGCCCTCTGAACATCTTCAGTACAATTATTTTGAAGTCTTTTAAGGCCAATATTTGGATTTCCATTTCTATAGGAATAGTTACCGGAAGTTAATAGTATTCCTTTGTTGGAGTAACTTTTCTTTGATTCTTCTTATCTGTAGCCTTGCATAGATGTTTGTACATTTCAAGCAACAGACCTCTTGCAGACTTTGTGTACTGTCTTTAGCAAGGGAAATCTTAATTTGAAGGTTGGGGCTTGCCAGAGCATACTGTGACCCTGGTACAGGGCACCAAGTGTGGAGGCATGTGGCAGAAACAGGTTCAGGAAAACATGACGTCCCTGGCTCAGACTACTGCAGTCCACAGTACCAAATAACCTGTGGTTCTTGGTGAGTTCTGCAGGTGTCTGAAGTGGCTTCAAAGGCTGTTGGGGTCCTTAGCAGCACTTCCAGGTCTAGTAACATGGGACAAAGACAGGCAGCGGTAGTGTCTGGACCCAGTGGTGTGCACAGACTTGATTACAGGGGCCAGCTGCAGGTGCTTATTAGTGGTAGGGGTCAATTGCAGACAGACACACTTTAGTGGTTAGGGCCAGAATAAGCAACAAGGGCTAGGGCTATTGGCTCACTGGCATCCGTGTGGTCCCTGGTTGTTGGTGTGCTTGTTTGTGGCTGCACCATCTCCCCAGGAGGGGTGACACAACCATGAAGTCTGGTGATGGGGGTTGGGCTTTGGCCCCGCAGCTGTAAAATGGCCTGACCCAGACCCACAAGAACTTTGGTGGCCCTGGCTGACAAAGTGCTCACTGCCTCCCGAGTTTGCACACTTCATTGGAGAACAGTGACTATGTCGAGCTAGCAGCATGCAAATGTAAGCTGAAGAGGCTAACCTTGAATGCACACATAGAGGTGAGGGATGTCACAGAGGACTAGGTTGGGGCCTTGTATTCACACAAGTGTTGAGACTTGAGGTAACTGTCAGGGACTATAAATACATGGGAGAGGAAAGCTGGTGAAATCAACAGGGGTCTGTGGCAGCTGTATTTGTCTTTAGTCTATTCACTGGCAAATTCTGCTGGGTTCATCTACAGAGCAGGTCACTGGTAATTTCAATTCCTTCTGTTGCATGGATGCTATTGATAGCCCCTGATTTTTTCCCCTTTTTCCTAGCTGCTTCTACACATCTCAGTTTTGTTGTTTTGGGTGAGGTGAAACCAAAGCAGGACCTCCCCATAGTGCCACAAAAGGCTTTGGCCACTCAGAATTTCCTTTCCTGGTAAGTGAACTTCCTTCTAGTTGGCATTGAGAAATGCTGGCTTGGGGATGAGGTGATGCAGACAAAATGAAGCTGTCTTTCTTCTATGCTTATGCAGTTATTCTCAGGTTTTTTGTTTCATTATGTTGAAGTTTCTTAAGTGGATTCAAGAGCTCTCAAAGGTGATTTTTTTTTGCACATGGATAGTTGTTTAATTGTTGACCTTTTTAGGGGGATGCACATTGGGGTTTCCTACATTGCCATTTTTGTGATTTAATCTCTGATAAGAAAATATTAGCACTTGCTTGAACTTCCACAAACCTTTTAGTCAACAAAATTTTATTTTCCTTACAAAATATCATGGAAAATAGAATCACCAAGTCAAAGAAGACAACCTGGAAAAACAAGAACTACTAGATGACTATGTTCTTGTTATTTAGAACTACATTATCCCCAATAATTTTTTTTCTAAACCTACATATATCTCTTCATGACTATGTCACTGGATGAAGATGAAATCCCTACAGGTGAAATTGCAAATTCTTAGGATTAAGGAGGAATTCAGGTTAAAATGTGTTCTCAATGAATGTAGTTTTCCTTTTCTATTTTTGTATAATAAAAAGCTAAATATTAATGTAAAAAAGATATAATATTTGTAAATAATTATGCACCTAACATAGGTGTACCTGAATACATAAGTATTTAGCAATATTTAGCAAATATTAACAACATAAAATGAAAAATTAACAGCAATGCAATAGTAGTAAACTTTAATACCCCACTCTCATCAATAGATCATCCAGACAGAAAATAGGAAATGTTGGATTTAGATGACACTTACAGATATATGCATGTGGACTTAATAGATATATACAGAATATTCTATCCAAAGGAACAAAATATACATTCTTCTCAATTGTAATTGGAATGTTCTCCAGGATAGATTATATGTTAGGCCTCAAAATAAGTCTTAATAAATTTAGGAAGACTAAAATCATATCAATATCTTTTCAATATTATTATAGTGTAATAAAACTACAAATAAATTATGTAGAAAAGTAGACATTTACAAATATGTAGAGATTAAATGTGTTATTGAACAACCAATTGTTCAAACAAGAAAAAATAAATTTAAAAAAAGAGATAAATAAAACAATACCTTAAGAAAAATGAAAATGCAAACACAATGTACCAAAACATGGAATTCAGCAAAAGCAGTTCTAAGAAGGAAGTTCATAGTGATAAATCCCCACCTGAAGAAACAAAAATTATCAAAAAAAATCCAAAAAACAAAAAAACCCACCTAATAGTATCCATCAAGGAACTAGAAAAAAAAAAAAAAAAAGAACAAATGAAGCCTAAAGTTAGTAGAAGCTAGAAGATCAGACCAGAAATAAATGAAATAGACACTAAAAAGACAATAGAAAAGATCAGTGAAACTAAGATGTGGTTCTTTAAAAAGACGAACAAAACTGACAAACCTTTAGCTAGACTCACCAAGATAAAAAGAGAGGACTTAATAGAAAGAGGGTCTAAGATACTAATGTAGGAAGACTTCTGAAGAAAAACTGAGATCTGACTGAACAGAGCAGAGAATTAGGAGACCACATAGAAAATAGCAGGAGAGAGAGAAACAGTAATGACAGAAACCCCAATCACATACTGTGTACTGTAGGTATCAGAGGTAGTACTGAGGGGCTGGGAGAAGATTTATCTACTGTAGGGCATTTTTTTTAAAGCCATAGTTTTTCAACTAGAATACAAAGAAACCAGCCCTAGAGCATCTGTAAATGACCAGGGAACTGCTGGAACTCTTGAGGGCTGGAGGGGCAAGTACCACTGTTTATGTCCCACCTGCACCTTGATAGCACAGACTTAAGCAGAGTCCAGTACCCCTAGCTGACCTATTGCCTCAGCCCTAAAACCCTCAGCCCACACAAGATCCATCTATTCCCCTAAGGTGGCCACCTGATTCTGACCCATCTAAATTGCAGATATACCACCAAGGTGGTCCCAGTGTAGTATGCATTGGTATATTGCTGGACAGCAAGCATTATAGTGCATTCCACCTTGCCAAGGTGACAGAGGCACATAGCCTTATGGAACACCCCATACCTACACACACTTCAGCTCCAGCTGTCCTACCTAGTTCAAACCCATACATAGCACCCTAAGACATCCTGGTTTATGCCTGCCTTAGCTACTTTTAACCTACCTGCACAGAAAAAAACAAGAATCCTTGGGCCCTTCCCACTTCAGTGCAAGCTATCCCCATAGGGTGCTCCCTGCATGCAATGCCCTGGAACCTCACAGCTTGTGTCCTCTTCAGCTCCAGCTGTCCTGCTAGGCTACCATCTTTATGGAGCATCTGGGCCTTACCAACCCACAACTGCTTCAGCTCCAGCTGGCTCAAGAGGGCTGCCCACCACAGAGTGACCCAGGACCCCCAATCAATAACTACGATTGCTCTAGCCAGCCAACTAAAACCACTAGTCACACCAGAAAGTCTACTGAGAGATGTTCCTACAAAGGTCACTCCATCAAGATGAGAAGTAGCTGTTCAGCCTAATTCATAGAAAAAAGAAAGTAATTCAAACACATCGAGGAGACAGAGATATATGCTCTAAACAAAAGAATAAGACAAAACATCAGAAAGAGAATGAAACAAAATGGAGATAAGCAATCTACCTGATAAACAGGTCAAAGTAATGGTCATAAAGCTGCTCAAGGACTTGGGTGAAAAGTGAATGAATTCAGTGAGAACTTCAACAAAGAGAAAATTTTAAAAATAACCAATCAGAATTAAAAAAATATGTAATAGCTGAAATGAAAAGTCCACTAGAGGGAATCAGAAGGTTAGAGGATTCAAGAGAACAGATCAGCAATCTGGAAGGCAGCCTAATGGAAAGCACCCAAGCTGAAGAGCAAAAAGAAAAACATTAATTAAAAAATGAGGATAGGTCAACTTCCAGGGAAGATGGGAGACTAGAAGGATCCTAAGCTTACTTTGTCTTATGAAAACAACTAGATAACACCCACATCAGTGTAAATAATTCAGAAAACAACCTGAACACTGGCAGAACAGACTCTCTACCAATAAATGTAGAGAAGAGGAGAGGTCACATCAAAGAAGGTATGAAGGGTAGAGACATGGTCAGGAGCCAAAAGGACCCACAAGTCTTTCCCCCAAAAAGGAGGGACTTTGTGGGCACAGAGAGGGGATAGATGCAGATCTCCACACTAGGAATCCCAGGCATGGGGACCTGAATAGGGAAGATGAAACCTCATAACATTTGGCTTTGAAAATAACAGTGGTCTAACAATCAGTGGGGCTTAACACCTGTAACTTTAAAAATCAGTAGGCTCTGCTCCGTGGGAGCCAGAAGGGCAGAGTCCCCACCCCTAAAGAGCATACCAAAAAGCCCCACTGAGATATAGCACAGAAGAAGCAGTTTTAAAAATAATTGGGATGTATAGGAAATAGATTTATTTACTAATTCCAGAACATGTGCTGGAGGGGCAGGGGCCTTTGGAAGATTTCTCTAGGGACAAAAGAACTGGTGGATGCCATTTTCCTCTCCTGGCCTCCAACCTAGGTACACACACACCTGTGGGAACCATCACAACACTATACTCTCAACCTGGCTTGCTAGCAGTACACCATGCCACCACACACTTCTCTGGATCAACCCCCTTTAACCCAGCCAGGCTCTGCAGAATTTTTCCCAGGGCTACAGGTCCCACAGCCAACTGGCATGGATATTGCTGGCACCGGGTGGCCTGCAAGATTACTACAAGACCTCTTCTTCATAAGGCCACTACTTTCAAGAGTAAGAGATATAGTTGACTTTCCTAATACATAGAAATAGAGAGTTAGAATGAGGAGAGCTAAATGAAACAGAGTTAAGTAATATGCTTGATAAAGAATTTCAAGTAATATTGAAAGATACTCACTCTACTTGAACAAAGAGTGGAGTACTTCAATGGCATCCTCAACAAAGAGCTAGAAAACATTAGAAAGAGTCAACAAGAGATGAATAATTCAATAATTAAAATTAAAAATACATAGAATAAATAGTAGACTAGAGGAAGCAGAGGAATAGATCAGTGAGTTGGAGACACAGTAATATAAAACAATCAAACTGGGGGCGCCTGGGTGGCTCAGTCGGTTAAGCGTCCGACTTCAGCCAGGTCACGATCTCGCGGTCCGTGAGTTCGAGCCCCGCGTCGGGCTCTGGGCTGATGGCTCAGAGCCTGGAGCCTGTTTCCGATTCTGTGTCTCCCTCTCTCTCTGCCCCTCCCCTGTTCATGCTCTGTCTCTCTCTGTCCCAAAAATAAGTAAACGTTGAAAAAAAAAAAATCAAACTGAACATGAGAGAGAAAAAATAACAATAATAAATGAAAATAGACTAAGAGAACTTAGCAACACCATAAAGTATAAGAACATTTGCATTTTTGGGATCCTAGAAGGAGAAGAGAGAAAAATAAAATGGGGCAGAAAATTTATGTAAAGAAACAATGGCTGGAGCACCTGGGTGGCTCAGATTGTTGAGCAACTAACTTCAGTTCAGGTCATGATCTCATGGTTCATGGGTTCTAGCCCCACAATGGGCTCTGTGTTGACATCTCAGAGCCTGGAGCCTGTTTTAGATTCATATTCATTCATTCATTCTCTCTCTCTCTTTCTCTCTCTCTCTCTCCCCCTTCCCTGCTCACATGTGCTCTGTCTCTGTCTAGCTCTCTCAAAAATAAACATTTAAAAAGTTAAAAAAAAAAAAGAAGAAGAAGAAATAATGGCTGAAAGTATTCCAAGTCTGGGAAAATAAACAGAAATCTAGATCCAGAAGTCAGAGAGACCCCCACAATGTCAACCCAAGAAGGTTCACACCAAGATGCATAGTAATGAAAATGGCAAAAGTAAAGAGAAAATTTTAAAATAAGGAAGAATAAAACAGTTACGTACAAGGTAAATTCCATAAGATTATCAGCTGATTTCTAAGCAAAAATTTTGCAGGCCAGAAGGGAGTGGAATGATATATTCAAAGTTCCAAAAGAAACAAAACAAAACAAAACTTGCAGCCAAGAATATTCTATCCAGCAAGAGTATCATTGAGAATAGAAGGAGAGGTAAACAGTTTCCTAAATTTAAAGGAATTCATGACCACTAAACCAGCTTCACCATAAATGTTAAAGGGGACTCTTTGAGTGGAAAGGAAAGAATATAAGCAGAAGTAAGAAAAGTAGGATGCAGAGTAACAGTAAATTACATATATATATAAAAATCACTCAAGGGATTCACAAAATAAATTGATGTAAAGTATGCCCATATACGTAATATGTGGTGGTGGGGTAGTAAAGATCAAATTTAAGCATCCATCTACTTCATACAGAAATAAGATGCAACATCTAAACCTAATGGTAACCAAAAATAAGTAAAAAAAAAAAAATAGTGCTACACCACAAATGAAGAAAAAGGAAAGAAATATATCTAAAGAAAGCCAGAAAACCATGAGAGAAGAGAGAAAGGAACAGAGAACTACAAAAAAAAAAGTTAAACAAGTAACAAAATGGTAATAAGTACATACCTATCAATAACTACTTTGAATGTAAATGGACTAAACACTTCAATCAAAAGACATAGGGTAACAGAATGAATATGTAAAAAAAAATCAAGTCCCATCTATGTGCTGCTTACAAGATACTCACCTGAGAACTAAAGACACATGCAAATCGGAATTAAAGGGATGGAAAACAAATTATCACGCAAATGAAAGTGAAAAAAAAAGCCAGAATAGCAATATTTATATCAGACAAAATAAACTTTAAAATCAAATAAAGACTGTAACAAGAGACAAAGGTGGGTACTACTTGAAAAGAAAAATCCAACAAGAAGATACAACAATTATAAATATGCACTTAATATGGGAGCACCCAAATACAGAGAGCAGCTAACAACAAACATTAATAATCAATATTAATACAATAAGAGTAGGGGACTTTAATACCCCACTTACACCAGCAGATTATTAAAACAGAAAATCAACAAGAAAACTGTGGCTTTGTATCACACATTGGGCCAGATGGATCTAACAGATCTATCCAGAAGATTCCAACTTAAAAGAGCAGAACACTGCATTCTTTTCAAATGCATATGGGACATTCTTCAGGATACATTACATATTAGATTACAAAACAAGTCTAAACAAATTTAAAAATATTGAAGTCATACCATGCATCCTTTTTTTGACAGCAACACTGTGAAACTAGGAAAAAATTGGAAAGAACAAAAATATATGGGGGTTAAATAACATGTCACTAAACAATGTTACTTGGTCAACCAAGAAATCAAAAAGAAAATTAGAAAGTACATTGAGACACAGAAGAGAAGACGGTGGGTAGGAGGACTCTAGGCTCACCTCATACCATGAATACAACTAGATAACTATAAAAGCATCCCAAATACCCCAGAAATCAACTTCAAGACTGGCAGAACAAACTCTGCAACTAAAAGTAGAGAAGAGACCAAATTAAAGAAAGTGGGAAGTGCAAAGATGTGGTTTGGGAGTGAAACAGATCTTGGCAGCTGTGGATAGCAATTGGCTTGGAAAACTAGAGAGGCCAAATTTCCTGAGTTCTTGCAACCAGTGGGGCTTAAAGTCTGGAATTTTAAAGGTCAGTGGGCTTGGCTTGGGGAGAGCCTGAAGGCATTGAAGCTTCCATTGGAGAGAAGTTAGGGTGAACATCCCACAGACATACAGCATAGAAACAGCAATTAGAAGAGCACCTGAGGCACACAATGGAGAGGTTATTGGCTCATCTCAGAGCATGTCCCAGAAAGGCAGCATTCGCAGAAAGACACCTCCAGAAACAACAACAACAACAAAAAACTGTCACTAACCATATCCTCTCCCACTGCTTAGCATAAACTCAGGATCACCTGTGGGAACCAGCTCAGCACAGATAGTGGCTACCTAACTTGCTTACATGAAGCCTTGCCCCCCATGCTCTGGTGGAATCACCCTTCCTTGTCAGACTTGCTTTAGTCCCACTGCATCAGGCTCTCTCCTCCAAAACACTGCTTCAAATACCTGCCAAGAGCACATCTCCTGACCTGGGACTTTTGCAGGGATTCAGTTCTGGTGGAAGTGGTGACAAGTCTCATTTCACAAGCAGACAAAAGCACACCTAGTTAAAACATGACACATTTAGGTGAAGGGCAAAACATTGCCCACAGTAGGCAGAGAGAGCCTCTGCAGATGACTGGCCTGAAGGATAAAGCAGCCAGGATAAAATAGTAAGTCAAACTCAATACACACTAGAGACACTCACCAAAGTGCCAGGCCCTGGGGAACAGGGGACAATATGTAGCAGGGTACTATAGGACCACTTCTTCATAAGGCAATTACTCTCAAGAACAGAACATGTAGTTGAATATCATAACACAGAGAAACAACCACAGAGACCTAAATGAGAAGACAGATAAATATGTCCCAAATAAACGAACAGGAGAAGGCCATGGACAGAGAACCAAATGAAACATATATAATAAAAATGCCTGATGGAATATTTAAAGCAAGAGTGAAACACATCAGTGAGATGCTTAACACAAAGATTAACAAAGAAAAAAAAAAAACAGAGATGAGGAGTGCAATAAATGAGACCAGAAACACATTTGATGCAATGAACAACAAGCTGGAAGAAGCAAAAGAATGAATTAATGACCTAGAAGACAAAGTAATGGAAAGTAATCAAGATGAATAAAAGAGAGAAAAAGGAGTTATGCAAAATGAGAATAAACTTAGGGAACTGAGCACTCCATCAAACACAGTAACATTCACATCATAGGAGCCTCAGAAAAATCGAGAATAAATGGGGAAGAAAAGTTATTTGAACAGGTAACAGCTGAAGACTACTCTAATCTGGGTAAGGGAAACATATATCCAGATCCAAGAGACAGAGAACCACCAACAAAATCAACAAAAGCAGATACACACCAAGACATAAATTAAAAATGGTGGGCGCCTGGGTGGCGCAGTCAGTTAAGCGTCCAACTTCAGCCAGGTCACGATCTTGCAGTCCGTGAGTTCGAGCCCCGCATCTGGCTCTGGGCTGATGGCTCAGAGCCTGAAGCCTGTTTCCGATTCTGTGTCTTCCTCTCTCTCTGCCCCTCCCCCATTCATGCTCTGTCTCTCTCTGTCCCAAAAACAAATAAAAGTTGAAAAAAAAAATTAAAAAAAATGGCAAGATACAGTGATAAAGAAAAAAATTAAAAGCAACACTACAAAAAAAGACACTTACTTACAAGGGAAACACAATAAAAACTACCAGGGGACTTTTCAGCAGAAACTTTCCAAACTAGAAGGGAGTGGCATGATATATAAGGCAAAAAATCTGTAGCTAAGAAAACTATATCTAACAAGGCTATCATTGAGAATAGAAGGAGATATAAAGCATTTCCCACTCAAACAAAACTAAAGAAGTTGATGACCACTAAACCAGGCCTCCAAGAAATATTAAAGGGGACTCTTTGAGTGGATGCAAAGACAAAAAGTGACACTATGAAGGTAGGAAACACAAAACCAGTGAAAATGAATATTCTTGCAAAATATCAGTCAAGGAGCTAAAAAAAATAATAGGGTGTAAAATATGACAATATATACATAAAACATGGGGAGGAGTACAGAAATCTTTTGCATTTGTACACACCAGTAATAAAGCAGAAAGAGAAATTAAGAAAACAATCCCATTTACAATTGCACCAAATATATACATATATATATATATATATATACACACACACACACACACACACATACATATATATGTATATATGTGTGTGTGTGTATATATATATATATATATATATATATATATATATACACACACCCTAGAATTAGACCTAACAAAAGAGGTGAAAGATCTATACTCTGACAACTATACAACACTGATGAAAGAATTTGCAGATGACAAAGAAATGGCAGGACATTCCATGCTCGTGGATTGGAAGAACAACTATTATTAAATTGTTAAAATGTCAACAGCATTTTTCACAGAACTAGAATATAAACAATTATTTTTAAAATTTTTTATTACGTTTATTTTTGAGAGGCAGAGAGAGACAGAGCATGAGTGGGGGAGGGGCAGAAAGAGAGGGAGACACAGAATCTGAAGCAGTCTCCAGGCTCTGAGCTGTCAGCCCAGAATCCAATGCGGTGCTTGAACTGTGAGATCATGAAGTGAGCCAAAGTCAGACACTCAACCACCTGAGCCACCCAGGCGCCCCAAATATAAACAATTCTAAAGTTTGTACGGAACCACAAAAATCCCTGAGTAGTCAAAGCAATCTTGAAAAAGAAAAGCAAAGGTAAAGACATCACAATTTCAGACTTTAAATTATATTACAAAGCTACAGTAATCAGAAAAGTGTAACACTGGCACCAAAATAGACACTCAGGTCAATGGAAAAGAACAGAAAGCCCAGAAATACACCCACAACTATATAGTTAATTAATATTCAACAAAGCAGGAAAGAACATCCAATGGGAAAAAGTATCTTCAACAAATGGTGTTGGGAAAACTGGATAGCAACATGCAAAAGAAAGAAATTGGGTCACTTTCTTACACGATGCACAATAATAAATTCAAAATGGACTAAAGACCTAAATGTGATACCAGATCCATAAAAATACTAGAAGAGAAAACACACAGTAACTTCTTTGACACTGACTGTAGCAACTTTTTCTACACAGGTCTCCTGAGGTGAGGGACACAAAAGCAAAAATAAAGTATTAGGACTGCATCAAAATAAAAAAGTTTTTGCACAGTGAGGATACAATCTATAAAACTAAAAGGTAACCTATGGAATTGGAGGAGATATTTGCAAATGGCATATCTGATGAAGGGTCAGTCTATATGTCTCCATGTGTATGTGTATGCCGATCTTATAAATCTCAACACTCCAAAAATGAATAATCCAATTAAAAGTGGGCAGAACACATGAACGGATATTTCTCAATGGAGATATATAGTTGGCCAACAGACACATGAAAAGATGCATTTCCATCAGGGAAATGCAAGTCAAAACCACAATGTGTTATCACCTCACACTTGTCAGAATGGCTAAAATAACAAATTCAAGAAATAACAAGTGTTGGTAAGGATGTGGAGAAAAAGGAACTCCCATGCACTATGGTAGGAACACAAAATGATGCATACACTGTAGAAAACAGTATGGAGTTTCCTCAAAAAGCTAAAAGTATAACTACCCAAAACCAAGCAATCTTACTACTGGGTATTTACCCAAAGAATTAAAAAAATCATGACAATAAAAGGTTTCCTCTAAGATCAGGAAGAAGACAAATATGTTCATTCTGCTTTTATTTATCATAGTACTCAAGTCTTAGCCCCATAGTCAGAAAAGAAAAAAAAAAGATTAAAACCCATTTAAATTGGCAAGGAAGAAGTAAAACTGTCATTATATGGAGATGTCATAATATTATATGTTAGAAACATATGTTATATGTTAGCCCTATGAACTCATGGTTCATTGAGCCCCATGTTGAGCTCTGAGCTGACAGTGTGGAGCCTGCTTGGGATTCTTTCTCTCTGTCTCTGTCTCTCCCCTGCCCACACACAGTCTCTCTTGCTCTCTTAAAATAAATAAACTTAAAAAAAAAAAACTAGACTCCACTAAAAAACTATTAAAGCTAATAAATCAATATGCTAAAGGCATAGGATACAAAATTAGTACAGTAAAACTTTGCTTTGTGAGCATAATTCATTCTGGAAACATGCTTGTCATCCAAAGTACTCTCATATCAAAGTGAATTTCAAGAACCATTGGTTTAGCTATGATCATGTGATGTTCAGCATCACATACTACTCATATTGCAGGACATAACTCATTTATCAACTTAAAGTTTATTGGAAATGTTTGCTTGTCTTACAGAACACTTACATAACAAGTTACTTGCAATCCAAAGTTTTATTGTATATAGAAGTCTGTTACATTTCCATATACTAATAATGAATAATCAGAAAAAGAAATTAAAATAATCCATTTACAATTGCACCAAAAATAATAAAATATCTAGGAATAAGCTTAGCTAAGGGGGTTAAAGACCTATACTTTGTAAAATATAAGACATTGATTGAGGAAATTGAAGGTGACACTTGAAGGTGACTGAAATAAATGGAAAGATAGAACATGCTTATGGACTAGAAGAATAATACTGATAAAATGTACTTATTACACAAAGTAATCAACAGATTTGATGCAATACCTAAAATTATTTTTTCATAGAACTAGAACAAATAACCCTAAAATATTTATGGAATCACAAAAAACCCCGAAAATATCCAAGGGATCTTGAAAAGGAACAAAATTAGAGGGATCACAGTTACAAATTGTAAGCTATACTATAAAGCTATAGTCATCAAAATCAAATAGTACTAGGACAAAAAAATAGACATATAGATAAATTGAAAATGATAAGGAGTTCAGAAATAAACCTACAATAACATGTTTAATTAATCTACAATTAATCTACAATGAAGGAGGCATGAATATGCAATGGGGAAAAGACCCATATGCAATGGGGAAAAGACCCTCTTTAAAAAGAATGTTGGGAAAATTGACACCTAAATGTAAGAGAATGAAACGGACCACTTTCTTACATCATACACAAAAATAATTTTGAAATGGATTAAATACCTAAATATGAGATCTGAAATCATATAATTTTTTAAAAAATTTAATTTTTTTAATTTACTTTGAAAGAGAGTACAAGCAATAGAGGGCATAGAGAAAGGGAAGGGGAGAATCCCAAGCAGGCTCCACACTGTCAGTGCCAAGCCCAACTTGGGGCTCGATCCCATGAACCATGGTATCACAACCTGAGCTGAAATCAAGAACTGGACACTCAACCGACTGAGCCACTGAGGCACCCCCTCATATAATTTCTAAAAGGAAAAATAGGCAGTAATCTCTAGAACAAAAATAGTCTTTGCAATATTTTTCTATATAAGTCTCCTCAGGCACAGGAAAGAATAACAAAAATAAACTATTAGAGAGGCTCCTGTGTGGTTGTTTGTTGAGCATCTGACTTTGATTTCAGCTAAGGCCATGATCCCAGGGTCATGGGATTGAGCTCCTTGTAGGGCTCCATGCTAAACATGGAGCCTGCTTAAGATTCTCTCTCCCACTGACCCTCTTCTCTGCCAGTGCTCTCTAATAAATAAACAAACAAACAAGCAAACATGCAAACTATTGTAAATACACCAAAATATAACATTTTTGCTCAGCAAAGGAAACCATCAACAAAATGAAAAAACAATCTCCTACATGGGAGAAGATATTTGCAAATGATATAACTGATAAAGGATTAACATAATGCATAAATGCATTTTCTAAATGCATAAAGAACTAATTCAAGTCAACATGAAAACTATAAATAATCTGTTTAAAAATGAGCTGAGGACTGAGTAGACTTTCTCTCAAAGAAGACATACAGATGGCCAACATACAAATGAAAAAATTCTCAATATAAACAATCATAGAAATGCAACTCAAAACAAAAGTGATGTATCACCTTTCACCAGTCAGAATGGCTAAAATAAAAAATACAAGAAACAACAAATGTTGCTAAGGATGTGGAGAAAAAGGAAACCTTATAAACTTTTGGTGAGAATACAAACTGGTGCAGCTACTCTATAAAAGAGTATGGAGATTTCTCAAAACATTAAAAATAGAACTACAATATGGTCCAACCATCCCACTACTGGGTATTTACCCAAAGAAAACAAAAACACTAAGAAAATATATGCCTTCCCACATTTATTACAGAATTATTTACAATAGCCAAGGTGTAGAAGCAACCTAAGTGTCCATTAATAGATGAATGGATAAAAATGGGGTATATTATATTATACTGTGTGTATACACACAGACACACACACACACACACACACACACACACACACACACACACACAGAGGAATATTACTGAGATATAAAGAGCAATGATATATTTATGACCACATGGGTAGATCTAATGGGTATTATTTTATGTGAAAGTAGCCAGAGACAAATTCCATATGATTTCAGTTATATGTGGAATCTAAAACACATACAAATGAACATATGAATGAACAAACAAAAAACTAGAAACAACAAATAAATACAGAGAAAAAACTTGTGGTTGCCAAAATGGAGGGAGTGGAGAGATGATTAAAAATAGGTGAAGGGGATTAAGAGGTACAAACTTCCAGTTATAAAATATGGAATTTATGGGAAATAAAAGTTCAGTATAGGGAATATAGTCGATAATATTTTAATAATGTTGTATGGTGATAGAAGGCAGCTATACTTAAATTGTGGTGAACACTGTGTAATGTATAGAATTGTCACGTAACTATGTCTGTACACTTTACATTAATATAACATTATATGTCAACTATGCTTCAATAATGAATTTTTAAAAAAAGATGACTTGGGGCACTTGGTTGGCTTAGTCAGTTGAGCATCCAACTTTGGCTCAGGTCACATCTCATGGTTTGTGAGTTTGAGCCCCATATTGGGCTCACTGCTGTCAGTGCAGAGCCTGCTTCATATCCTCACTTTTTCCCCCTTTCTCTCTCCCTCCCTCCCTCTCTGCACTCTCACAAAAATAAACAAATACTTTCTAAAAAACTTAAAATGTAAAAAGCTGATTTAATTAAAATCAGCAGTGAAAGAGGAAATTTACAACTGATACTACAGAAACATAAAGGATAATAAGAGACAAATTAGGCAACCAAGAAGAAATGAATAAATTCCTAGAAATACACAATCTTTAGAGACTGCATCATGCAGAAATAGAAAATGTTAATTGGCTAATTTCTAGTAGGGATATTGAATCAGTAATAAAAAATATTCCAACAAAATCTAGGACAAGATACCTTCACTGATTAATTCTATCAAATATTCAAAGAAGATTTAACAGTAATCCTATTTAAATTCTTCCAAAAAAATAGAAGAGGGAGAAATGCTCCAAATTCTTTCTATAAGGTTACCACTACACTGATACCAAAACCGGACAACAAGAAACAAAACTATAAGGAAATAAAATTACAGAGTAATATCCCTGGTAAATATAAATGCAAAAATCTTCAATAAAATATTAGCAAATAAAATTCAACAACACATTGAAACAATCATACACCATGATCAAGTGGGATTTATTTTAGGGATCAAAGTCTGATTCAACATCCACAAATCAATTAAAGTGATACAGCCATTAACAAGGGAAAAAAATTATGATGATCTAAATAGATGGAGAAAAAGCATTTGAAAAAATTCAGCATCCATTATGATAAAAATAAATCTCAGCAAATTGGTTGCAGAGGAAGTGTAGTTCAACATAATCAAGGAAAGGACCGAACCTGACATAATCAATGGTGAAAAGATGAAAACTTTTTCAGTAAGATCAGGAAAAAGATAAAGCTGCCTACTCTCATCACTTTTATTCAACACAAGTACTGGAGGTCCTTTCTATAGCAATTAGATAAGAAAAAAAAAAAAAAGACATTGCAACGGGAAAGGAAAAGTGAACTGTTGCTATTAGCAGAAGACATATTATACATACAAAACCTTAAACACTCCACCAAAAAACTGTTACAACTAAAAAACAAATTCAGTAGAGATGCAGGACAAAAATTCAATACATGAAAATTGATAGTTTCTATACAGTAATGGCAAAGTATGAGAAAGAAAAATGAAGAATACAATTCCATTTATAAATGCAGCAAAAGGAATAAGGTATCTAGCAATACATTTAACCAAGGAGATGAAAGATCTAAACACAGAAAGCTATAAACATTAATGAAGGAAATTGAAGGCAACACAAATAAATAGAAAGATATCATATGCTCATGGGTTAAAAGAATTAATGGTGTTTAATTGTTCATATTACTGGAAGCAGTATACAGATTCAAGGCACCCCCTATCAAGTTTTCAATGTCATTTTTTTCACAGAAATAAAGCAAACAATTCTAAAATTTATGTAGAATCACAGATCCAGAAGAGTGAAACCAATCATAAGAAAGAAAACAAAGCTGGAGGTATCACACTCCCTGATTTCAAACTGTATTACAAAGCTATAGTAATCAAAACAGTGTGGTATTAACATAAAAACAGACACATGGGTCAATAAAACAGAGTAAAGAGTCAGATATATTTCCACACATATATGTGGAAAAAAATTAAATCAAAATGGATCGAAGTTGGTGATGTAAGACCTGAATCCATAAAACTCTTAGATGAAAACCTAGTGGCCAGCTCCTTGACATCAATCTTGGCAATATTTTTTAATCTGACACCAAAAAAATTAAATAAACAAATGGGATTACATCAAACTGAAAGCTTCTGCACAGCAATGGAAACCATCAACAAAATGAAAAACAACCTATTAAATGGAAGAGAATCTTTTAAGCCATATATCTATTAAAGGGTTAATACTCAATGTATAAATAACATATAACTCAATATGTATACAAAAGCAATAAAAATAATAATTTAATTAAAATTGGGCAGAGGACTCGAATAGGCATTTTTCCAAGGAAGACTTACAGATGCCCAACAGACACATGAAAAGGTACTCAACATCACTAATCATCAGGAAATCCAAGCCAAAACCACAATGAGATACTACCTTACACCAGTGAGAATGGCCAACACCAAAATGGTTAAATTTAGTAAGTGTTGGTGAGGATGTGGAGAAATGGAACAATTCAAAATGGAACTACTATATTATCCATTAATTACTGGATATTTATCCAAAGAAAATAAAAGCACTAACTTGAAAAAATACATGCATGTCCATGTTTATTGCAGAATTATTTATAATAGAGTATATATGGACACAACATAAGTATCAGTGGATAAAGATCTGGTATATATACAATAAACTATTCAGCCACAGAAAAGAAGCAAATCTTGCCTTAGTGATAATATGGATGGACCTTGAGCAATAATCTAAGTAAAATAAGTCAGAGAAAGATAAATACCATATGTCCTCAGTTATCTGTGGAATTTAAAAAAAAAAAAAAGAAAAAACTAAGCTCATAGAACAGAGAGTAGATTGATGGTTCCCAGAGTCAGAGCATGGGGGGGGGTGGGGAAAATGGGGGAAGGGAGTCAAAAGGATACATACTTCCAGTGATAAAATAAGTCATGGGGATGTAAAGTACAGCATGGTGACTACAGTTAATGATACTGTAGTACATATTTCAAAGTTGCTGAGAGAGTAGATCTTAAAAATTCTCAGTACAAGACAAAAAAGGCTATTTACAGTGAACAATGTTAACTAGACTTATTGTGGTATTCATTTTACAATAGATACAAATATTAAATCATTATATTGTACACCTAAAATTAATGCATATGTCAATTTATATTTAAGTAAGAAAAGAAAGAAAAGGAAAATGTGGCTTTAATCTTTCTCATAATTAAGATATTAGGTTTCTATACAAAAACAAGGATATATTTTTTGAAGAGGGGGATTCTGCAACACATAAAATAGCAGGAAGCTTACAAGTAGGCCAGGCAAGTCTGAGTTTTGAGGAATAAGTAAATGAGAAGGCAATTCTAGGCATGGCATCAAGTATCAGCCCTTTAAATGTTTTTTTTGTTTTTGTTTTGTTTTTGTTTGTTTGTTTTACTTTGAGAGAGAGAGTGCGAGCAAGGGAGGGGCAGAGAGAGAGAAGGAGATAGAGGATCTGTCTCTGCTCTCAGCACAGAGTCCAATGCAGGGCTTGAACTCATGAACCATGAGATCACGACCTGAGCAAAAGTCAGATGCTTAACAGATTGAGCTACCCAGACACCCTCAAGTATCATCCCTTAGCGATAACTTTAATAAAATCAAAGAGAATGGTCTATTAAAAAAAAAAAGTAGGGTAGATTAGAGAGCTTAAATAACTTCCTGTTTCAGAACACCTAGAAATGATGAAAAAACAAAGACTGTATTCTTTAATACTACATAGATGTATTCATGAAAAGTTTGGGAATACCTAGGACCTCAAACAAAGTTGGAAAAGAAAATTAGAGGGGGAAGTATATGCACTTATGCTGCAGAGTTCCCAGTAGGCATTTACCATGTGAAGAGGAGGGATAAAGCCTTGAGCTTTTTGCAGAATGAGTAGTTAGAGGTGATTTGACTAAATACAGAACCCTAAAAATGTTATACTATCAAACATACACAGTTGAAAAATAAAACTCACCAATGCTGTAAGTAAGCGAAGTTTTTCTGTCTTGATCTTTCTACTAAGATGGTTTTAAAAAAATGTAAGGTTTTTTGGAATACTACTCAGCTATGAAAAAGAATGAAATCTTGACATTAGCAACAACACAGATGGAACTGGTGTATTATGCTAAGTGAAATAAGTCAGAGAAAAACAGATATAATATGATTTCACTCATAGGTGGAACTTGAGAAACACAACAGATAAACATAGGGGAAGGGAAGGAAAATAAGATAAAAACAGAGAGGGAGGCAAACTCTAAAAGATTCTTAAATACAGAAAACAAACTGAGGGTTGCTGGAGGGGAGGTGGATGGGGGAATGGGTTAAATGGGTGATGGGCATTAAGGAGGGCACTTGTTGGGATGAGCATTGGGTATCATGTGTAAGAGATGAATCACTGGGCTCTACTCCTGAAGCCAAGACTACACTGTATGTTAACTAACTTTAATTTAAAATATATTCAGGGGCGCCTGGGTGGCTTGGTCGGTTGAGTGTCCGACTTCGGCTCAGGTCATGATCTCACAGTCTGTGAGTTCGAGCCCCGCGTCGGGCTCTGTGCTGACAGCTCAGAGCCTGGAGCCTGTTCAGATTCTGTGTCTCCCTCTCTCTGTGACCCTCCCCCATTCATGCTCTGTCTCTGTCTCAAAAATAAATAAAAACGTTTAAAAATATATTTATATTTATATTAAATATATTTAAATATATAATATAAATCTATTATATATTTGTATATATATATTTAACTTATATATAAATATGTTAAATATTTTATATATTTATATATAATATACATTTCTATTTATATACATTTGTATGTATAGTTGACTTTATGTTTTTATATGTATTATATATATAATGTAATATTTTTAAAGTAAGCATATCACATTGGATTTTGTGAAACAAATGTTTAATACTTTCATGGTCCAGCAAGCTCTAGTTTAGGAAATTAGAAAAACAGTAATAAACATTGTCATATGTTAGAGATACCACTAACATGCCTGCATAAAGAAAAACAAAACATTTTGAGAGGGACAGGAGTTCAACACAAGCCACAAAAGATTTACCACAGATGAAGTATTACTAAAATGATCTTTATACTTAAAATTACAAAATATACCAGAAAGCAAGCTACCATGAATGACAGCCAGACATGACAAATAGCATCATTTGAGCCTAAAAACTTTATGTAACAAAACGATTAGAGATTATTTAATACATTTGTTGATGATGATTAGGCATTGAAAAAAAGAAATCAAACTCCAGAGAACAAAAATTATCTTAAAAATCAATAGCACAGGGGCGCCTGGGTGGCGCAGTCGGTTAAGCGTCCGACTTCAGCCAGGTCACGATCTCGCATTCCGGGAGTTCGAGCCCCGCGTCCGGCTCTGGGCTGATGGCTCAGAGCCTGGAGCCTGTTTCCGATTCTGTGTCTCCCTCTCTCTCTGCCCCTCCCCCGTTCATGCTCTGTCTCTCTCTGTCCCAAAAATAAATAAAAACGTTGAAAAAAAATTAAAAAAAAAATCAATAGCACAAAATAGAAATTCCACAAATTAAAATTTTGAAAGGCAAGTAAAACCATGAATTAAACACTACATTGAGAGAGTGAGAAAGCACTAAAAGAAGATACAGAGATGGAAAATATGAATGATGTGTTAAGAATAATCGACAGTAGAATGAAAGATCCAGCATATGTCTAACAGGAATTCCAGAAAGAGTAGAGAGAATAGGAAAGAATTAATATTAGAAATTTCCAGGATTTTCAAAATAAATGAGAAGTATCAAGCAAGATGAAAGTGAAGGAAAAAAGAAGGCAAACAGAATATCCATAAGTAGAGATATGATACAACCATACACGTCCAATATTAAAGGGAAGTTCTTTAAAAAAGAGCAAAAGAGACTACTTTCAAATAAGTAATACATATACTTACATTACCAGGAAAATATAAGCTAGAGCTCAAGGAATATTGTGTTCCAGGCGCTGAGAGAAAAGAATTGCCAACACTGAATATGATACTCAATTTAATTATCATTCAAAATATCAAATAATAAACACTTTTTTTCTTTTATTATAAACTAGAAGAGCTTACCACTCACAGTACCAACAAATGACTAATGTACTAGCCCATGCCATTCAAAAAGAAGGAAATGAACTCAGACAAAAAAGTAAATTTAAGAAGGAATGGTAAGTTAAAAAACATATTTATATAAATGTAAAAAATAAAATAGAATTACTCCTTTGATGATATAGCACAAGACCACAATGGCATGTAACATTCACTAAATGAAGGGTAGTTAATAAAAATCAATTCAAAGATTCTTGTATTATTTAAGTGAAATATGGAGATAGTATCAAACTTTATTCTCTGTTGTAACAATTATGTCTTTAGAACTCAAGAATTGCTACTAAGAGTAGAAATAGAATAAACGGTTTTCAGATTAATAATTGGGAAATAACTGAATTTAAAAAATCTAGGGGCACCTAGGGGGCTCAGTCGATTAAGCGCCTGACTTCGGCTCAGGTCATGATCTCACAGAGCCCCTCATTGGGCTCTGGTCTGACAGCTCAGAGTCAGGAACCGGCTTCGGGTTCTGTGCCTCCCTCTCTCACTGCCCCTCCCCTACTCGCACTCTGTTTCTCTCTCTCACTCTCAAAAATAAACATTAAAAATAAATATAAAAATAATAAAAAATAATAAATCTTAATTAACCCCAATGAAAGCAGATCAAATAGAAATCACAAAAACAGAGGGAAAGTTGGGAAGTAGAAATTCCAAAGATTATATGAATATGTCAGTATATGATATATATACAAGTGCATTAAATCATTAGTAGAATATAAGGTTGTCAGGTTTGATCCAGAAACAAAATCAACACTTACAATTCATAAGGGTCTTAAGTAAAATACAAACATACAGAAATATTGAAATTAAAAGAAAATGAAACAATTGTACCTAAAAGCAATGTGGAGCAATATAGCTATAAAAAAAATTGCAATTAGGGTAAAAGGCAATATTGGGGATAAAAATGACCCCTATATAATGATACAATGAGGAAACAATAGCATGTAGTTTATATGGAATTAAGTAAGAACAATGAATAAGGAATGGAAAAATTGTCCACCTAGTGATATCATCTTTTTTACTTATGATGCAACTTGTGAATTTTCTTCTCATATATAAGAGATTTGTAAAGTACTCAAAATACTATTGTCTCATAAATAGAATTACAGGGGCTACTAAATAAATTTTGATCATAAAAGGCATTTTTAGCACATTTCTTTTAGAAATTGAAATGGAATAACAAGGGTAGAGAACATTTGGTATAAAATTAATATATTTGAGTTAATGGACACAATGGATAATACACAACTTTTATAAACATATAGAGATTCACAAAATTTGTATTCCCATGTATTAGATAGTCTGCATAGAAAACCTCAGAACTTTTAGGGAATTTGTATCATGAACAGCATCAATGTTTTACTGCAATAAAATGAAACTAGAAATTTAAAATTATACATACATGTACACACACACACACGGATGACAGCTAAAGCAGGACTTAGAAATGTTCTAGTCATACATGATTATGTTTGAAAATATACTAATAATGAAATAAAAATAAGGTCAAGATCTAGAAAAAAAAGTTGCAGAATAAACAGTGTAGAAAAAGGAAACAAGAGTAAAAATTAAGAAGTAGAAAACAAATATATAGTTGAGAGGATTAAGAGTAAAAAATTGTTCCTTAAAAATTATAACAAAATACACAAAACTTAGGTAAAATAAAACAAAATAATAAAGGGAAAAGCTTCAGAAAAATGAGCAAAATGTGGACATAGTTACAAGGAAATATAAAGGACCTTAAAAAGCAATGATAAATATTAAAAGTTTGTGCTAAATATAAGAACTTAGACATAAACAATTGCCTAATTTGCTGTAACTTACCGAATCAGAATAAAAAATGTGAATAGGTTTATACCTTTTAATTATAAAATTGTTTCTCAAATATCAACTAGAAATCCATTAAATCCATATAGTTTTAGAACCAAATTCTAAAAATCATTAAAGATGACATATAATTTTTTAAATGTTTTTATTTATTTTTGAGACAGAGAGAGACAGCATGAGCAGGGGAGGAGCAGAGAGAGAGGGACACACAGAATCCAAAGCAGGCTCCAGGCTCTGAGCTGTCAGCACAGAGCCGGATACGGGGCTGCAGCTCACGGACCATGAGATCATGACCTGAGTGGAAGTCGGATGCCCAACTGACTGAGCCACCCAGGCGCCCCAAAGATGAAGTATTTTAAATAGAGACTATTTTAGAAAATAGAAAAAGAAGTGTTTTCAACTCATTTTATAATTATAATTGAAAAGTCCAGGATGAGATAGAAGAATTACAGGCCATTTGATAGTAAATATCAAGCATGATTATAGATATTCTAAAGTAAATATTAGCAACTAAATCTGGCTAAAAAAAAAGACCTTTCACTAAAATTCAGTTGGGTTTATTCTAAGAATGCAAGAATGGTTTTATATTTGAATATTTTATTTATATAGTTTGTCATAACAAAACAATTACTAAGATTTTAAAAAATACCCTAGACTCTTCTGAACAGATGTTTTAAAAAGTATATAATCATGTGGAAAACATCCAAATAGATAAAGAGGGAAAACAATGGTTCAAAACAAAATAAAACAAAATTCATGAAGAAGATGTGATATTTAAAGTCCTGTGTGCCCTTAATAATATCATTCAGGGATGCCTGGGTGACCCAGTCGGTTAAGCATCTGACTTTTGATTTTGGCGCAGGTCACGATCTAGTGCTTTGGGACGTAGAGCCCTATGACAGGCTCTGCACTGGCAGCACAGAGCCTGCTTGGGATTCTCATTCTCTCTCTCTCTCTCTCTCTCTCTCTCTCTCTCTCTCTCTCTCTCCCTCCCTCCCTCCCTCCCTCCCTCCCTCCCTCTCCCTCTCTCAAATAAATAAACATTAAAAAATATGTCATCCCAAATTATATGCAGCAAAAGTGATGGAAGAACAAGGAAAAACTGACACACTGATAATCACAATGTAAGAATGCAAGTTAACTCTGTTGGGAGCCATATTCAGTAACAGAATATAACCAGAGATACAGAAATTTTGAATAAAAATATTAAGTGTCTAGATTATTTACAAACATATTCACATAAACGAAAACAAAGAATATACATTTTTTCCAAACAAACATGAACATTTTCAAAAGCTGAACATGTGGTAGTCCAAACAAGTAGTTTTCAAGCTCTTAAATATAATACCATATGGCTAATAATAGTATCAGAAATGAAAAAAAAAAGATTAAAAGAGACAAACTTTAAATTATGATCAAAGAGAAAGTTAGTTCACAATTTATCTTAAGTGTAAAAGAAGACACAACTGTAGAGATAATGACTGTAATACTTTTTCCATTGTTCTTATTTAATCCCATAACAAAAGTCATTCAACAAGCCATGAAAAATTGGCACTTGTGTTTTCACCTTTCACTCTTTTCCAATAGAATAAGTGTCTTACTTTGGTAATATTGGTGATACAAGTGAAATGAGCAAGTATAGTTCAGCCAAATTTAGATTCTTTGTGGGTGCTGTATTATCCATAATAACTTGAATGTATTCTAATGTCATCATTCTGGAAAAGTTAGTGAACGTAGGCCCTGTGTCTGTGTGAGGAAGTTTACAATTCTATAGCTACTCAGCCTACAACTGGATTTATAAGTTAAATATGGGATAAAGAAGGTTTGGGAAGTTCGACTTAACTTCAGGTGCAAGCCATATTTTCTGATCCAGCTCCATCAGATATAAAGTGGGTATTTTAACCCCTGATAATTGTGTGTCATTTTCATTGTGTATCTTTTTTTCAAGATCCTTAATTACTTTTACAACATACTTAGCCAAGAGAGGATTCAGGACTATAAGCAGGCTTATATCTAGGCAGGTGGCCAGGAATCTCACAGTGATAAGTGAAATTCTTGCTCACAAAGCCTAGGAAATGTGTATTTCTATTCCTATTCTTTTTTTTTTAATCTATCTATGTCTCTAGCTGTATCTCAGCTTAGGAGTTTAACAAATTGAACACCTTGTAGGGTACTTAAAAAAAATCTAGATACTCCACAATGACAAAGTCATTACCTCATACGTGTACAGGTCAAGACACTCTGACTACTACTCCATTCCTGTGGCTTATTGTGTAATTTCTGCTGACAGCATTATTACTCTAACATCTAATATCCTGGATCCCATCATCTCACTGATATCAGAGAATTTAACCCCATTGCTGCACTTGCCACCACCACCACTGGTCTGAAGAGGATAGACATCATTGAGCATTTTAAGGATGCTAGTGTCTCCTTTACCAATACCTTTATTAATCCCCTGGTAAAGGAATACCTTCAACAAGGCATTAAGAATACCTTGAACATCCTCTTTGAGGATATGATTGGGGGTTGGCCAAGAAAAATGTACAAAACATAATCATTTCAATATTTCCACCTTTGAGTTTTCAGACTCCTTCTTCTGCCATATATTAGGAAATTCAAACATTTCAGTTACATATCTGTAAGCTGTCTTTGACTTGAGGCATGAATTTTCTTACTAAACAGACTTTTAATGCCACTCTTATGCTCAGCTTAACACATTCAATGTTTAAGCATAAATGAATGCACCTGTACCTATAAATTTAACATGATCAAAATTATATTCCATCCTTCTCGGTCTAACGATCTATTTCATTCATAATTCTCAGACTTGAAATGACTATATATATATATATATATATATATATATATATATATATATATGATTTTAAATTATACAGCCCACTTCTGCCTGGAAAAATTACTTTAAGAAGTTGAATGGGTACTAATTCTCATTAAGAACTTAGGGCTAATAAAGGTGTAGTGGTGGTGGGACCAATTGCTTGTGAGGCAATTTCCCCAAGTGAAATCTTTATTATTGTTTTAATCATGAAGCAGAAAGGCCTTAATGGTTAGGAAAGTAAAGATGGAGATCCACCTTCTGTGGCATGAAAAATTCAAGGAGATTTAGTTAAAATTTTTCAGCTTTGTATCTCTCTCCTAAATGTTCCATCCATATTGCTAATCTCAATACTTTCCTCCATTGCCCTTGACTTAGCAAAATATCATGTAGTTTTAATATTTGGCAATGCAACTATGTAACTCCTTTTGTCCACTAAGCATAGATCTCTGCACTGCAATTATAGGAGATGGAAACTCTTTTAGAGCTGTCAAGGATGTCTGATTGTTTACACTTTGAGTAGGATGTATACAGCTTTCAGTTTCCTTTCTCTTTATCTAAGCTCTTTAGGATCATGGGAGCAAGTAAGCTATTACTGTTGCCTTATGATTACTCTAGTCATTATAATGACTAAGTGCCAAATCTACCAGATCTTCTAAGTGTCATCTTATTTGTGTTCCAACCCATGCTATTTCTGATGGTCATTTGAGCAAGTGTGATGAGATTAAATCAAAAGAATAGAGGAGTACTGGAACCTGCAAAGAAAGAAAACTATATGCAGAGGGTAGCTTTACATTAGAGTTGATCTTCACTTGAACAAGGCAGGCAGCCTATCCAAACCCTAAAGGAGGAAGCAGGGGAATAAATGCTCTGAATTCATTCATCTTCCTCTGATTTATCCCAGTATTAACGTTGACTAAATCCAACTGAAAGCCAAAGGGCAAAGGAATCTCTTGCTATACACTCTCAACAGGTCAGCCTTCTGAGGACAATTGAGAGTATCTCCAGAGGGACAAAGATAAAATGGCTTGCATATTCTGAAAGAAGATTATAAACATTCAAATTCCCAATAATTAATTTGCAAGTTATTTTATTCAGTGATATGCTCTTATCAAGTCTTTCTTAATTTGGATATTTTGGTATCCTAGTTGGTTGGGAGCCAGCTTGTCCATGTACTATGGCCAAAAAAATAATGTCATTACATTAAAATAAAACATTTTTTGAAAAGAATAAGAATTACATTTTTAGGTGGGCCTACTGCCATATTAGCATTCCATAGAAATGATACTCAAGGACAGCTCTTATAATTTCCAAATAGAGCTATAACTTTTCCCTTCTCACATTTAGTATTTAAAGCATATGGGTCTCACTTTAACCAACAACAAAATTTTACATTAGAATTCTATTTAAAAATTTCAGTACTAATTGACTAAAATCTAGAAACTGCCAAGGGTTGGCTCAAGACTTGTGAAATTTCAAAGAGAAAGAGAGTTCAACAGATGTATTAACTATCTGTTCTTATGTCTGTAAGTTGCAGTGCTAAGATAGATCATCAGAAATCAAATAACTAGATATATTTTCTCAAGTCATTAAAGTAATATTTTCATTAATATATTAAAGTTATTCCCTTGTTTTTCATAATCATATACTAAGAGTTATAGAATATTTAGTATGTGCCAGACACAGATCAAAGATCTTTACATGCATTAATGTAATCCTCACAAAAACACTTTTGATAGCCACTTATTTGAATATTTTTGCATCTTTTAGAAAATAATGAAGAAATCATCTAGAGTATTGACCATTACAACACAATTAAGACATACAGAAAATTTTCTGTTTTAGTAAAACTTATGAAAAACATATTTTTCTTCCATAAGCTAGTTTGTGTGTATGTGTGTATTCTGGGATATTTGATAAATTATACATTTATACCTTAAAATTTTAAATATAGATTTTTACAAGTTTAGAATTAATTTCAGAATGCAATAAGCACAGCTCAGGTGCCTCAGCTTACTTTCTATGATTTTTATTTTGCTTTATATCCTATATGGCCATATTTTACATTAAGTTCAATCTTACTCTAAGTTGACTTCCATTCTGTTTGAAATATATAGCATATGCATTCTTAATAAATAAGGTAAAATTAATCTCAAAAGCCTGGTAATATTCTCAGCAGGAACTCTGGCTTTGTTTATTAAAGATATGAAGACATGGTTTTCCTCCCGCCTACAACAATATATCATGAAGAGCAATTTCAGGCATATAAGAAACAATTGTTTCACATACCTAGACATTGGATTATTACGTAAATGTATAACCTTATGAATATTAATGAATATCTCAAAGCACTTATAAAGATTAATTCTTATTGTCTTATTTCTAAGCATGAAAATAGCTAACATGCATATAATAAGAGCAACTATCTTCAGTACAAATATATACAACTATGAACATATACTTCTCCCATTCATATTACAGAATAGTCTTGCTGAAATGACAGATAAAAATAGGAGTTATCTATACCTATTTGTGAAGAAGGCTATGGAATCCTGTACTTTTTAGAATACATTTTGGTTAAGAGAAAAAATAGAAACAAGGACAAGTTCTCTTTAGTCTTACTATCTAGGAAAGCCCATTATATTGATGAGATCTTGATCTGTTAAGGCAATATTCTGGAGCCTAGACTTTTGGGGGATTCCATCAGCCTCCCAACAGCTGCTTCCCTCGTTATTTAATACGGTTTATGGATACTAAAACCTGCTCTACTGGTTATCATTCATTTTCCTTTTCAAATTTGCTATCTTTGTGCACCCTACTCTCTACCTGGACTGTTAGCTTTGTTTAGACTACCTCAATAGATCTTCATGCCCTCAATCTTCCATTTGATATTCACTAATGGAGAGCCCCAGAAAATTACAGGAATAAAGGAATTTAAAATCAGGTTGTATATCCTCCTGGCTACCTCTTTGCATAATCATTTGGACTGCATTCCTTTAGGTTAGTCCTGGCTTCTCCACAAGATTCTCTGCTTCGAGGTTCTTAAAACTTTTCCCTTACCTCTTCAAATTTAGGAATAATAAGAGTTCTCTATTCTTCTTTGTGGGTACTGCAACATTCTTTATGGATTCCTAACACTCTGTACACACTTCCACACATTTTCTCTATCAAAATGACCTCAAATTATCCTAATATAAATGTTTCATCTGCTCCTTTTTGGAATTCTGATTCATATAAACAGCTTATCAGCTTTGCTTTCTATCGGTGACAGGGTTTTATACCCTAATCCACTGCTCATGTTATATTGGCTCCAACTGGCCTGCTTGATCCACTGTGACAGTACATCTTATTGGCATATTGTATCATTTGAAGTTTTGATCCTGGTAGCCTTTTTTCTTTTATCTTGATCAGCCCTGGCTGTCATCAAATAACATCTTATAATGCAACAGATGACTGGGCTAGGCATTGCCATTTATCGTCCAAAATCTCAGACAGGAAGCCTTGAATTACAGAATCATGTTTTCTTTTATGATTGTTTTCCCGAGTTCAAAGCTATGCTGTTCATAAGGCTACTGGTCTCCTTTCTATTATTTAGAGTACATTATTTTAATGTGCATGCAGATGGGAAGAAGACAAGGAACATTGGCACTGTATAAGTCTAATTTGTATTTAAAGAAGATAACATTGGGATAATTTACTAAGTAAATTGTCCTGATGCTTTCAGGATATTATTGCCTATCTAGCTATTTGTGAATTCTTCTTTACATCTCTCCGATTTTAAAGTTTAAGTCACAACCATCCTAGATCAACAATTTGTCATGGCTCACAAGACCTTTTACAGTCTACCTATACTGTATTTTCCCAAACATAGAATCACAATTGAGGGGTTATGGGTTAAAATATAAACTTCCCCCCTTTCATGGCCTTTGTAAGAAAAAAGTCTGATCTTCGTGCAGTATTCCATTAAGTCACTCCTTGAGTGGTGAAAGAGAGGAAGATTAAAAATAATATTACATGATATTAAAACCCCTCATTTTTATTGCTTAGAATATTCAAGGGTCAAACTCACATCCTAGTTAGGGGTTGCCTAATCTAAGGAGAATTTCTCATTCTTTGAAAGAGGGTATAACTCCTCATGTCAGGACTCTTCCACTTCGATTTAACATTATCTCTGCAAATGGAAAATTCCACATGGCCCCGGCTCCCAATATACCAAAATCTTTGATAATTGACAGTTTATGACTCAAATCTAGCAGCACTCATGTATAGGACAAAAATCTTCATTATTTAGCCTTGAGTTTGCATCCTTAGAGAGAGGACCATCCCCTTCCAGAGGAGTCCTTTGGCCCCACACTCTGAAGAGGAGGATCATTCAGGTGCAGGACCTCTTTTTCTCCACCAAAAGGAACTAGGTTTCTGGAGAAATGATTGTTTCCAGGTCTAGGGCAGGAAATGTACAAGGTGAGCCTAATATCTCACTGGGTCTGGAACTAATAATGAGTGCCAAGAATGACATGAAAAAAGGACATAGAAACAGGCTAAAGTGGTCCCTACTGGTTGACAATATGAGTATCAACATATATAATGGCAGTAATGGATTTATCATACTAAATAAGAATCCACTAATCCTAGATGCATGAAGAACTGCAAGCTCTAAAGTAGGTTGCCAAACACTGGAGAATGATGAAATTAAGAAAATCATCATTTGATAAACATCATAGTAGTAACTAATTGGGTAGGAATCATCAGTGGACAAAACTAGTGGTCAAAATTTGATGGAATATAGGATATCTACATATTCTTTAAGTATCTCCCCCACAAAATACTTAGCAAAAATGGAAAACTAAGTTTACAGAGTAAAACTTTACACATCATCTTAACCAAATGATAAAGGTTAACATCACCAATAACTGACAGATCTACAACATACATATCTATGTTTTATAGAATTAAAAATATTTTTTTTTGCTCCAAAACATATTAATTAGGGAAATGTGACTAATACCTGTGAAGTCATGAGTAGTTTTTATCAAGTATAACTTACTGATTTTGGTAATGGGCTCTATTAAGGTAAAATTATGTTTTTTTTTTCCTTAGGAAATACATAGTGAAGTAACTAGGAATAAAAGGGCATCAAATCTACAATTTACTCTCAAATGGCTTAGGAAAATAAAAATATGTACCGTTACACACATTAATGCTAAAGCAAATATATTAAAATAGCTACAACTGGGGGATCTGGATAAATAGTGTAAGGGAATTGCTTGTGTGATTTTAAACATTTTCGTGTGTGATTTGAAAATAAAAAAATACAAAAGAATTAAAATACATTTTGTTAGTTTTCTAGGACAGCCATAACAAATACCACAGACTGCATGGCTTAAACAACAATTTTCTCACAATCATGGAGACTAGATGTTCAAGATCAAGGTGCTGACAGGTTTGGTTTCTTCTGTGCCCTCTTCTCCTTGACCTTTATATAGCCATATTCTTTTTATCTTCACATAGGTTTTTCTCTGTGTGTTTCTGTGTCCTAAGTTCCTCTTCTTATTAGGATACCCGTCAAATTAGAATAGGGCCTACCCTAATGACCTCATTTTAACTTAATTTCCTCTTTAATGACCTGTCTTCAAATACAGTCACATTCTCAGGTACCAAAGGTTACGCCTTCAACATATGAATGTAGGGAGAAAACAATTTGGCCCACAACGTGGTAGCCCTTCAAAATTTATTAACAATATTTCATGGCCAATTGATATTAAATTTCTTCCTTGAAATAAATTTTACATAATTAAAAATGTTTGCATTAGAACAAGCATTTTTCATTATCAATAGAATTAAATTATTTATATCTTGGGTTGATTTACATTACTATTTTGAATAAGTTTTCTCTAACATTTACCAGTATGTTCTTATATACATATACCTATGTGTGAATTCCTTTGTTTTGGCTTTAAAAAAGTAATGTGTTCTTCCTTTGTTAGTGACCATTTAAAACTGAAGTTCAGGAGCTTTATTATTTTTTTTTTAATTTTATTTCTCTTTGGGACAGAGAGAGACAGAGCATGAACGGGGGAGGGGCAGAGAGAGAGGGAAACACAGAATCGGAAACAGGCTCCAGGCTCTGAGCCATCAGCCCAGAGCCCAACGTGGGGCTCGAACTCACGGACCGCGAGATCGTGACCTGGCTGAAGTCGGACGCCCAACTGACTGCGCCACCCAGGCGCCCCAAAAGCTTTAAAGACTCATTGGAATGTAGGAGGTGGGAAAGAAGCAATGCATATAGAATTATTTTTTTAATAACTAAAAGTTAAATTTAGAGACCATTACAAGAATCTTTTTGGCATAATGATTAATTCTGAAGTCTGGAAATAGAAGGCATGGCTTTCCTACCTGATATAAACATTGAAATTTTCTCTAGTAATTAGCATTCTTTAAATCCTGTCTTCTTAATACTTTTTGAAGTATTTTTCTCCAGTACCTAGTGCCATTTCCATTCTCCTATCACTTGGGTTACTCCTCTTCCAAATCCAGGGAAGTCACCCAAGAGCATAATACCATTTAATGGCTCTTGTACGAATCTAGAGTAATTTAGTTTACAAAGTCCTTCCATAATCACGTGCATACTTACCTTTCCTGTTTCCTTTTACCAGTTGTCCCTGCATAGTATGTTATGCCGACTCTAATATCTCTTCTCTACCTCTTTTCCCTTTTCTCTTCTTCCCTTCCTCTTTCTACCTTCCTTCTCCATCTCCCTTCCTCCTCTCCCACCTCCCCTGACACACACACTGCTAGTTCTCATGTGCTTTCTGATCTTAGTTTATACCTCGTGTGGCAATTTTTGTGGACCTCTGAAATCTGGTCACTGACTCATTTTTTATCACATAGCATCTATTCTTTATTATTTTTTGTAATAAAAATTAAACTATTAGACATACACCATGCAATTCATCATCTTAAAGCATACAACTCATGGGGCGCCTGGGTGGCTCAGTTGGCTGAGCGTCTGGCTTCAGCTCAGGTCATGATCTCACGGTTCATGAGTTCGAGCCCCGCATTGGGCTCTGTTCTGATGGTTGGAGCCTGGAGCCTGATTCAGATTCTGTGTTTCCCTCTCTCTCTGCCCCTCCACTGCTCTCTCTCTCTCTCTCTCTCTCTCTCTCTCTCTCTCAAAAATAAACATTAAAAAAAAATTTAAAGTGTACAACTCAGTGACATTTTTTTCAGTGATTTTTAGCATACTCAATTTAGTATATTGCACAAGTTTGTACAACCATCACCATTACTTAATTCTAGAATATTTTCATCACTCAAAAAGAATTTTCACATCCATAAATAATCCCTCCTCATTCTTCCCTTCCTTTAGCACTTGACAATAATTAATCTACTTTCTGACTCTATGGCCTATTCTGGATATTTTGCATATATAGAATCCTACCACACATGGTCTTTTGTGTTTGGATTCTTTCATAGCATAATGTCTTAAAGATTTATCCATGTTGTAGTATGTATTAGTACATCATTCCCTTTTATGGCCAAATAACAGTCTAATGCATGGACATATCACATTTACCCATTTACACATTTTGTTACCCACTCATCATATAAAGTTTCACTTTTTGATTATTATAAGTAGTGCTGCTATGAACATTTGTGTACAACGTTTGGAGTGCATATAGGTTTTCAGTTTTCTTGTCTAAATACTTAGGAGTAGTACTGCTGGACCATGTGGTAATTTGATCTTTAACTTTGGAAGAAACTGTTACACTGTTTTCCAAAACTGCTTAATCATTTTATCATCCAGCCAGCCATGTATTAGGGTTCCAAATTCTCCCCATCCTAACATGTTTAATTGTCCTGGTTTTTTTCATAGCGATTCTAGAAGGGTGTGAATATCTCATTTTAGTTTTTATTTGCATTTCCCTAAAAATTAATGATATTGATAATCTTTTCATTAACTTATTTGCCAATTGTGTATCTTCTTTGAAAAAATGTTTATTAAAGTCCTTTATCCATATTTAAATCAGGTTTCCTTTATATTGGTGTGTGGTAAGAGTTCTTAATATATTCTGGATTTTCTCCTATTCTGTGATTGGCCACTTTCTTGATAGTGTCTTTTGAAACATTTTTTAAATTTTATGTAGTCTGATTCACTTTCTTCTTTTGTTACTTTTGTTGCTATATCTGATAAACTGTTGCCTAATTCAAAGTCATAACTTATAAAATTTATTTATAAAATTTGTTTTATTCTAAGAGTTTTATAGTTTATCTTTTATATTTAGTTTTTTGATCCACTTTGAGTTAATTTTTATATATGATGTGAACTAAGGGTCCAGCTTCATTCTTTTGCATATTGGTATCCAGTTTTCTCAGCATTATTTTGTTGAATACTTTTTCCCACTGAATGGTCTTGGTGCTTTGTTGAAAATTATCTCACAGGCCTCTTTCATATCCTTTATCTCAATGTGTTAGTGTTTTCAGACTGCTGTAACAATAGCATAGATTGAGTGGGTTAAACAATGGAAACTTATTTTCTCACAGTTTTAGAGGCTAGCAGTCCCAGATCAATGTCCAGTAGGGTCAGTTTCTAGTGAGGACTCTCTTCTTGGCTTGCAGATGGGCACCTTCTCACTGTGTCTTCACATAATAGAAGAGAGAACTTGCTGTCTTGTGTCTTTCCTTAGAAGGAAACTAATCCTACCCGATCAGGGCCACAACTTTATGACTTCATTTAACCTTAATTACCTCCATCTCTAAAAACAGTCACATTAGGGGTTGGGCTTCAAGATATAAATTTTGGGAGAATAGGAACATTCCATCTGTAATACCCATCAATATGTAATTTTGTCTGGTAAATTGCAAACTCTCTCACACCTAGTAAAGTGTCAAGTATATAATAACTATTAAATAAGTATTTGTTGAATTCATGAATAAAAGTAACTTTAACCTAAAATTATAGTAGAGGAAATCAATGAACATATTTGAAGCACGTTTGTAGCAGGCTTTGATTTTCTTTTATGCTATAGTAGATACCATACAAATTAAACACCTTAGTTAACAGAGGCAGTCCAATTGTGGTCATAAAAAAGCATTAAAAGGAATATCATAATGTTTTCTTTATGAACAATTTCACTTCACTTTAAAACCTTTCAGTTTGCAGAGAAACTATATGAAGATTTTTTAATGTTGAATTGAATCTCTCTGAGACTTTGGGTATTTGAAAAAAAATATTTAGGTTACAAAAGTAGGACAGAGCTAAGGAGATTCTTGAGATCTATTAACCAGGCAATTTCTTAAGTAAATGAATATTTTCTACAATTTATATCTTTGTGTTGATGTTGTATAAAATCATGTGTTGCATGAATAGCCCATAAACATGTTATAATTAAGAGTTCTAATTTTATATCAGATTGTTATTTATATGTTGCTTTTGATTATTCAGAGGTAGATAAATTATAACTAGATAATCAGAAACAGATAGGAGATTGGGCTGAGAGCATGCCACTCTTAAGTATGATTGCTGCTATTTGCATTTTTTAAAGGAAATATGTATCTAAAATATACATTCACATTTATTCAATCACCCAACATGTATTTATTGAATACATATCTATTCCAGGCACACAAGACATATGGTTTGATAAGACAAAATTCTTAACTTTGAGGAGCTCACAGTCTAAAGCAAGACACAAAAGGAAAAAAAAATAGATACAAATGTATGTGATGAGTTTTATGTCTGCATTTTTATGGGGGCATTATTATGTAAGCAATTTCATATATTTATTATGTTTTTGTGGAGATGGAAAGGCTTTTAAGGTGAATTGGAACTTATTCTGCTAACTAGGGAGAAGTGGTTTTCCCAATCAGAAGCAAATGCTTACAGATATAAAGAGAATATCAGGCACAAAGAACTGCCAGTAATTTAGCCTAGAGGGAGCACTGGATAAATAAGAGGAGATGAAACTAGCAAGATCTGCAAAGCATAGGTCATGAAAGAGAGAGCGTTCAATCTTTTCCCTGTAGGATACTCAAAGCACTACAGGATTTTTAAGCAGAATGATAATCAGCATTTCACTTTAGAAAAATCACTAGGTAATGTAGTGTCATGAGGACAAGATGGAAAGCAGATTTACCCAGCAGCCCACAAAAGAAACAGAATTAAGACAATGTCTCCAAAATGATATAATTATAAGCACTCAGTGACTCATTGAAAGTGAAAAATGAAGCAAAATGGTGTCCAGAATAGTTAACAGTTATCGTTTGGGATTGGGGTTACATTATTACTTTTGTGGGTCCCAGGTACTTTTGTTTTTATGAGATACTTCCCCTGGAGAGGGGGGGAGGAGTAAAATTTTTATTTGATGACTATGTTGGCATGGACAATATGTTAATATTACCTATTAAAACACCTTCTTTGACCTAAAATTTCATCACTTTCTTCAGACTTTGAAATGGGCCCTAGGCACTGTGCCTATTATCCTTTTGGATAGGTCAGGCCTGATTGGGATAAAGGGTGATATGGATCATAAAGAATACAAGAGAAAAAAATTGTTTTAAAGAGTAAATGGTAAGCCAAGTTTAGAATATCATTGAAGTATTTTGTGGACACTGAGTTGAACAAATTAAAAAAGTCAAAGTTGATGGGGAATGTTTAAACTGAATGTGAATACTGTATGAAGGGTAACTGAAACTGTAGGTTCAAATGAGCTAATTTATAATGTTTAAGATGAAAAGCTACTATATTTCAGGATGAACTTGAGAAACTACTAACATTTAAGGAGCTAATGATGCAGGACAACACAGAGAAGGTACAACCAGAGAAAATGGACTTTGATAGTGTCGCAGACTTTGAGTCTGGAGTTCTCTCTTGTCCATCAAGAAAGCAGATGAAAAATGAATATGAGAGAGGCTAATGTCTGGGAGGAGACAAGAGCCCTGAGTAAGGGTCCTTTCCCTGTATTTATTAGGATCAGAAGACTTATGTATGTGATGGACATGAAGAAATGATAAAACAGTAACCATTGACTCATGTGTGTAAAAGAAAAGGGGTTTAGAAGATATAAGGTGTTAGAGGTTAGGGTTAAGAAAAATCAAAATCTCAGTGCTGAGCAGATGGCCATTTACTGCAGGTACCAGCCACAGTATATGTTTATCTTAACTTTTCTAGGGGCTAAGACAGATAGAGCTTCCTACTTCAGGGTTAACAAGGCATTTTTCTCACTAATTAGCCCTGGGTACTTTTGCCCTCTGGCAGCTTTCCACCCTAAGCCTTGTTAACCCATTGGTGGAAGCTCAGAGAATTCTTAATCTCCCACATGATGGGCATGCAAAAAACTGGAGGACATAGAAGAATCTGGAGGAAATGATTAAATGGCATATAAACAAAGAGAGACAACAGTGTTGAATGAATGCATTTGTCAAGTAAGGGACAGAAAATATACCCTTGGGTTAGGCACGTTAGTCATCTTTGACAGAGTACTTTTCTTAAGAGAGAGTGCAGACAACACATTGCAGATGTTGAAGAGTATATGGGACATGAAGAGGTAGTGTCAGTACTATAGACTAGAATTTTCCATGTAGCTTGGCTATGAAGATAGAGACTTGTGTGATAGAAAATCACAAGGGTTGAAAGGTTGCATTATTTTCCTTGAATTTTATTTAAAAAATTATATATATGCATATATACATACATTATATATACATATATATGTATATACATACATATATATACACATATATATAATGTTCATACATTTATATAACATGTATATATAATGTCCATACATATATATGTATGTATATATAGTGTATGTATGTATGTATTTGCATAGTTTAAGCATCCAGTATAGAGGAATAACTTGAAACTGCACAAGACAGAGAAGATGTAATTGATAGAGGATATAGTAGTTGAGAATGTTTTTAATATTATAATTCATGGGCTATGAGCATGAACATTGCTAGGTACTTTTTTAAAACTGCAGGATCTATTCTAGGACTACTGAATCAAAATCTGTATTAAACAGGATCTCAGGTACTTCATACACACATTAAATTTTGAGATGAGGTAAGTAACTTTCGGATTAGTGTCACATAAGCAGATTTTTTTCCATGAGACTAGAGGTAAGAAACTAGGGTGCAATCAGGTAATAAGTTTGCAGTTGGTTAAATACAAGAGGTCAATACTGCTTATTTCAACTTTCAGAAGCTCTTCTGATAGAGAAGAGGTTGGGGTAAGCACAGATTAGGAATATTTGAAATATGTCTTGCATTGTTTTTGGAATAGCTATGAAGAATGAGAAAGTAACAACTCACAGATTCAGAGAAACTACTGATAAGTGTATTGAGGATGGGTAATTACTAAGATTAGTAATTACTGACTAGGCAATATACATTTTATCCCAGTAGGTCCAAACAGCCCTTGCTTAGAAATAGAGAATTCAGAAATTATGATTTAGTGAGCTAATATTAGAAAGACCATAAGTGACTAAGAATGTTGAGACCATTGGTAAGAACTAGAAAGTAATTTCAATAATGTTTCTTTGGTTGGGTAGGTAACTGCTATATTGGAATACCAGTGAAGTCTGAAAGATTAATAAACACTGAGAAAAGATATGATTCAACAAAGTATACAGATTGATGAGACTAAAGAACACATTTATAAGCAGTATAGCATGAAAGAATATAGGTATTAGGGATCATAATCCAAAAATGGCATGTTGGTATTTAAAGTTTTGGATGTTGATGAGTCTAGGATTTGGCACTCTCTGGAGAATGAATTGCTAAGTAAAGGTTAAAACTGTGGAAGGAAAAAGTTCAAGTAATTGTGTTCTAAGATGTTTCTAAATCCCTTTACATGGAATTCTGAAGCACCATTTATTCCCGCCTTCCACCAAAGATCTCAGACTTCGTGATAGTAGAGGGGAGGACTGTATGCCTACTGTCATGGTCCTACTAAGAAAGAAGCAGTAAAGGTAGAAAAAGTAACAAGGCATAAGCTTCAAAGGTGGTGGTGGAAAGCACTGCTTGCAGGTGAAAAACTAAAGGTTTAAACTAGGTACAGAAATGTATGTTCTACAACTAAAACCTTAAATATATGGAGGAGAGAATTGTCTCCCACACAGAGAGCTGCAGGGAGGGACAGATTTCATTGTAGCCACTGGGTTTGAAGAATTATACAAAAACTTTGACGATAAGTATTAACTAATAGAAAACTGCATGGCAAGTGTACAGAGGCAAAATGAAAGTACTCTTGTGTTTTAAAAGACAGTTTATCAAGTGGGAAAAAGTAGAGAAAATTATTCCTCTGAGAACATCTACTTCTGAATGGAGTCAACAATGGCTCCCTTGTAATTACGAGAAGGCTGACATAGGTAGTAAGAACTAGTATACACTTCCAAGGCCTTCAAGTCTAATCTCCACTTCCCTTCCCTGCCACAAAACTTTCTAGCTAGTGTGGAGGGGTGGGGTATGAGAAGGAGTTGTATCCGGAAATATCCTTTCTTGGTGTTAGTCATTTTGGGATGGAGAAGCAGCACCACTGATCCTGGTTGGACCTTCTATAACACTGTACCATCACTCCCAAAACTAGAATAATTCAAAAATGGTGCTTGGATTATTGAGCCTTCAATTCACTCATTACCCTTACCTCCCTTACATCATATTTGTGTATAATTTCTGAAAATGTCTGGCTCCCATAATGGACTGAAGTCTGAATTAGGTATATAGTTACCATAAATTAATCATTTCTGTATCCTCCTTTCCAGCACTCAACAAAGTGGTTTATACAATAGCTATTCAATAAGAGTTTATTTTCTGAATCAATAAATCTCAATGATTTTGTGTCCCAGGACCTTCCAGTCTCAGGGAACAGAATAATACTCCTTGAGCAATCACTTAATATTCTTTCAGTAAGTAGGATGCAATGCCTATCAATCTGTTCATGGAATTGATATAAAAAAAAAACTTGGCATAAGTGAATGGCATGTTTTTTAATGTTTATTTATTTTTGAGATAGAGCCAGCAGGGGAGGGACAGAGTGGAGGGGGGAACAGAGGATCCAAAGCAGACTCTGTGCTGAGAATGGTGAGCCCAACATAGGGTTTGAACTCACCAACTCTGAGATCATGACCTGAGCCGAAGTTGCATGCTCAACAGAATGAACCAGGCATCTCATGAATGGCATATTTTTGATCCAAATTTCAAGTAACTAGGTTTTCTCTTAAGATTGAATGTGGATAGATTAAACGTTTTAACCCATTAAAAATTGGGAGTTATAATAGGTTTGTTATTTGTCCCTCAACGTTTCAGAACACTCTTTCTGCTATGGGAAATTCAAGAAAACCATCCTTCCTCCTAAGCCAGGGTTTACATATTATACATAAAGAGTATTATGTTAAATTATGTTTTATGTTAAGCTTGTGGTTTTTACCATGACTATGTTATGGCTATGTTGATTTTTACTTTTTATATTAGCCTTATCTTTCCTATAACATGTGCCTGTATAAAAGGTTTTTCTTCAACTTTCCATTTTTCCTCTTATTTGTTAGAAATGCATTTCATTGAAAATATCAGAAAACTAACACATATGGATTTATTTCTCTCACTTTATTGGATGTCTGGTGATAAGAAGACCAGAGCTGCTGTACTGGCTCAATGATGCCATCAGGAGCCAGGGTCTTTCAATGTTTCTGTGTGCCATTTGTTAGATATGGTTTTCCTTGAAGTTCCAAAAATATTCTTGTGCTTATTTATATACTGCTGGAAAGAGAAGAAGAAACAGTGAAGGGCAAAAGAGGCATTTCTGCCAACCTTCTCTCTTTTAAGAAGGCTTCCTGGAAGCTCTTCTCAGCAATTCCAGTATTTACTGCCCTGGCCAAAATTGGGTTATGTGGCCACTTGTCAACCAATTTCACTAAATGGTGCATCAGAAAGAGGGATTGTAACTGGTGGTTGATTAATCATATCACAGTGTCTATTATTACTTTTATCATTAATTGGTATGCCTGTATAACACCCTTTCCTGAGGTATATACATTTTGGACTTTAACACCATGTTTACCTTATGCATTTTGATTTATCTGTATCTTTTACAAGGATGTGTTAATACAATTATCAACAGTAGCTCATACTTATCAGACATTTACTCAGTGCGATGTTGTGTGTAATGATCTTATTCAGTCTTAATTATACATAGTATCAGTGAAGAACTGGGTCTTGGGTTGAACAAGTCATCTGAAGTTAAAGTTTCTTCATTTCTCAGGGAGTAGAAATTAAGCATATATTAAGCCTACTTTCTTCTATTTCTTTTGTTGTTGTTCTAATTTTCTTTGTGAATGATATTTCAGTTAAAAAGTGTTATACCATAGTATTTCTTAAAGTCTATTTGCATCAAGTGCTGTTAAAATTGATATACATTAACAAGTTAAACAGTCGAATAATATTGAAAAATGTTTGAAATATTTATATATTTGATTATGATCTGCTTTCTTATCTGAATAATAAGCTTTCTGAGCCTTGTGGCTATGTCTGTGTTGAGCATGTTTATAAACCCAGGGTCTAGTATGATGTTTGGTACAGAGAGTACACCATAGTTATTTATAGAGGAATCCTAGAGCTCTTCCTATGCTAATGAACTGGGTGAGAGTCTAAGAGATAGAATGCAGGTTCAAGTCCCTGCTTACCAAAATAAACCTTATGATTTGAAGAGCACATTATAGTTTTTGAATGTATAATACACAACACACAAACTTCAAAAGACAGAAATATAGGTCATTCTTAACTTCATTTCCCTTCACAAAATGAACTAACAATTTTCCATGGAAAGGCACCACTGAGAAAATCTTTGAACACAGGGGTGAGGCTGAAGCACCTGCCCTGCATCACAGAGTCCAAGATAGACTGTATTAGAAAAGTAAGAGGAACAGCTATAGGCTGACTGCCTTGCCCCTCCCCCAAGCTGGCACAGCACCTCATTAAGAGGTTTCCCCTCAGTCTACAGTTTCTCCAGTGGGAAAAGAGAGCCCAGGGTGACATCCAACCCCACTCCACAGTGTTGTGAACTGTTTTGTGGGAGCCCCTACTCTGGTTTTTCCCATTGGGGATTGCAGAGGAACCTCTAGGGCTCAATCACTAAGAATCTGATTTTGACAGAGAAGGGGGAAAGGCTTACAACAAACACCACTGGCTCTTGGCAGACAAAGTTCCTACATAAAGAGCCTAAAATAATCATAACCAGCATCTTTGCTCATCTGCAGAACCAAGTGAGTGGTGCTATCTGATAAGAAAATTCAGTGGGATGCAGACTGTCTGATTTGGGTACTGAAATAAGGACTTTTGCTGGCCTTGAAGCCTAGTCTGCTTGCACCCAGGCCAAAAAGCTGACTCATATCCTCACCCATTGTGTAGCAAGTGGGGCTATGACCCTTTCCAACTAAAAAAAAATCAAAACCACAATGAAATACCACCTTACACCTGTCAGAATGGCTAACATTAACAACTCAGGCAACAACAAATGTTGGCAAGGATGTGGACAAAAAGGATCTCTTTTGCACTGCTGGTGGGAATGCAAACTGGTGCAGCCATTCTGGAAAACAGTGTGGAGGTTCCTCAAAAAATTAAAAATAGAAGTACCCTATGACCCAGCAATTACACTAGTAGGTATTTATCCAAGGGATACAGGTGTGCTGTTTCGAAGGGACACATGCACTCCAGTGTTGATAGCAGCACTATCAACAATAGCCAAGTATGGAAAGAGCCCAAATGTCCATCAATGGATGAATTGATAAAGAAGATGTGGTGTGTGTGTGTGTGTGTGTATGTGTGTGTGTGTATACAGATACACACACACACATACACACACACATATACATACATACATACATACATACAATGGAGTATTACTTGACAATCAGTAAGAATTAAATCTTGCCATTTGCAACTACGTGGATGGAACTGGAGGGTATTATGCTAAGCGAAATTAGAGAAAGATAAATATCATATGACTTCACTCATATGAGGACTTTAAGAGACAAAACAGATGAACATAAGGGAAGGGAAACAAAAATAATATAAAAACAGGGAGGGGGGCAAAACATAAGAGACTCTTAAATATGGAGAACAAACAGGATTACTAGAGGGGTTGTGGGAGGGGGGATGGGCTAAGTGGGTAAGGGACACTAAAGAATCTACTCCTGAAATCATTGTTGCACTACATGCTAACTAATTTTGATATTTATTTAAAAAAATTAAAATTAAAAAAAAATAAATTAAAAAAGGCTGTTTTGGAAAATTTGGGCATTTCCCGAAGTCATTCCTGTACAACTGAAGAAGAGGAGCTGAGTCACGGCCTCACCTATTGCAGAACATTGCTCCCAGCCCCATCTGACAGAGAGGGCTAGCAAGAACACATGGAACCTGCTACATAATCTTGCAATGCTTGAGGTGAAAAGTGGATGGATAAAGCTGATTGCCCCCAGATCAAATCCAGCATCTTTGTTAGACCAGAGAACTTATGGCATGGGTTGACTGGAGTTAAAACTAGAAACAGAGTCTGATTGACCTTGGAGCTGTTTCTCCCACTGAGTCCAGGCAGGGAAAATAATTCACAGCCCCATTTATTGCTGAATTCAGTCTATAAGCCCATCTGACCAGGTAAACTTAAAAGTGCATACAGGAAGCTGAGTAGCTTTTCAAATAGCCCCTTTTACAGTAGCACTTGAATAGAAAGCACAACCTGTAGCTTTTTCTGTATGCAGATAAAAACTGGTAGCCTCACCTGATCAGGATATTTAGTCCACGTTCATGCCTTATTCAGTTCACTAAACAATGAGCTGTGCAGGCCCTTGGTCCTGTCCTGCTGCCCCATCAAGTTAGGTAAGCTAATTCATATCCACCTGCTACTTAGTATAGTACCAAGTCCTGATTATCTAGTAAGTCTGACCAGAGAATACAGGCAACCATGGAGTCCATCATACAGTCTCACTTGGGCCTGGAACCATGCCAGTAGTCCTATTCAGCTGTTATCAGCCAGTGGCACACCCCTTTACCCTCAACTTCAGAGCTCAAACAATTGCCTCACTTAAAATAGACCCTAAAGCATGGCCCACCTGCCCAAGGATATTACGAGCAGACACATAGAGAAGCCCAAACTAAGTTGACTGGTAAAGAACAGTCTCTGCCAAAATGAACCTATGAATACTGGAAGAGGAGAATGCTTACTCAAATGCACAGATACCAACATAAGGCACCAAGGATTATAAAGAACCAGATAAATGCAATACCACCAAATGAAACTAATAAATCTTCAATAACTGATCCTAAAAAATATTCAAACCATCAGACAACAAATTTGGAATAATGTTCTTAAAGAAGATTAGTGAACTAAAGAACACATAGACAACTAAACAAAATTAGGGAAACAATGCATGAGCAAAATGAAAAGTTCAACAAAGAAACAGAAATACACAATATGGAAATGCTAGAGCAGAAAAATACAGCTGAATTAAGGAATTCAATAGAAAACTTCAAAAGCAGACTCAATCATGCATAATAAAGAATCAGCAGCCTAGAAAAAAGCACATTTGATATTATTCATTCAGAGGAATTAAAAGGAAAAAAAAAAAGAGAAAGGATAAAGAAAGCCCACAGGGCCTATAGGATGCAATGAAAAGAAGTATTGTTTACATCAAGGGAATTTCAGAAGAAAAAGAGAAAAACAAAGGGATAGAAAGTATATTTAAAGCAATAATGGCTGAAAACATCCAAAACCTAGAGAGAGAAACATCCAGATCCAAGAGGCCCAAAGAATCCCAAGTAGGTTAAAACTGAAGAGGACTGCACCAAAACACAGTATAAGTAAATTTTCAGAAACCAAACAAAAAAATTATGAAAGCATTAACAGAAAAGAGAAAAGTTATATACAAGAGAAACTCCCCATAAGACTACTGGTAGATTTTTTTAACAGAAACCTTTTCGGATATGGAGAGAATGTTAGGACATATTCAAATTATTGAAAGAAAAGAAGTGTCAACCAAGAATACTATACTTGGCAAAGCCATCCTTCAGAAATGAAGGGGGAATGCTTTTCCACACAAAGCTGAGGAAATTCATCACAAGACCTGCTTTACAAGAAATGCTAAAGAGGGTTCTTTGAGTGGAAATAAAAAGAACTTTATCCAACATAAAAACATAAAAAAGCAACATAAAAGTCACTGATAACAGTTACTATACAGAGAAACTTTGATTCTGTAATATGGTACTTATGGTGCATAATTCACTTACAATTCTAGTTTAAAAGTTAAACATAAAAATGGCCATAGTTACAATAATCTGTTGTTATAAAATATAAAAATATGTAAACTGTAACATCAATAATCTAAAATGTGAGGGGGGGATGGAGATTTAGAAGTGTAGCTCAGGGATTCTATTAAAATCACTATCAGTTTAGAATAGGGTTTTATAATTTTAACATATTTTATGAAAGCCTCATGGTAATCACAGGTGAAAAACATGTACAGGTTACACAAAAGAACATACTATCAAAGCGTATGGATATCAAGAAGTCAAAGCATACTGGTACCAAAAGGCATTAAAACACACACACAGAGCAGGATAAGAAACAAGGAATGGTGGATCTGTAAAACAACCAGAAAACAGCAAAATCAAACAGTAAATCCTTAATTATCAAGAATTACTTTAAATATAAACAGATTAAATTTCCCAAAAGACACAAAATGGCTGAATGCATAAAAGAAAAAAAAAAAAAGAAACAAGGTCCAATGATATGCTGCCTATAGAAGAGTCACTTTAAAGGACACATATAGACTAAAAGTGAAAGATAAAGATATTTCAAACAAATATCAGAAAAACAGGTAAAACCACCCTTATATCAGACAAAATAGACTCTCAAATAAAAACTGTAGAAAGAGACAAAGAAGATAGTTATATAACAATAAAAGAATTGATCCATAAAGTAGATATAATAATTGTAAACATTCATGCATCCAGCATTGGAAGACCTAAATACACAAAGCAAAAACAGAGCAAAAGGAGAAATAAACAGCAATACAATGATAGTTGGGGACTTTAATACCCCATTCTCAATAAAAGATCACCCATCCAGACAGAGAAGAGTGGATTTGAACAACAGTATAAAGGAAATGAACTTAACAGACATATATACAACATTCTATCAACAACAGTAGAATATACAGTTTTTTCAAGTGAACATGAAACATTTTCTAGGATATACCATATCTTGGACCACAAGACTAGTCTTAAATTCAAGAATATTGAATCATATCAGATATTTTCTCTGACCATAATGTTATGAAACTAGAAATCAGTAACAAGAGGAACACTGAAAAAATTCCTGAATACGTGGAAATTAAACACTTGCCTGAAAAAAAAATGGATCAAAGTAGAAATTAGAAAGGAAATAAAAAGTATCTTGAGACAAACAAAAATGAAAATACAATATACCAATATACTGCATATATGGAATGCAACAAAAGCAGTTCTAAGAGGGAAATTCATAGCAATAAACACCTATATTAAGAGCAAAGATCTGAAAGAAACAACCTCTCTACCTTACAGAGGTAGGAAAAGAAAAAAATCTGAGCTCAAAGTTAGCAGAAGGAAAGAATAATAAAATTAGAGCAGAAAAAAATGAAATAGAGAACAGAAAAATAGAAAAGATTAACCAAAATAAGAGTTAGTTATTTGAAATGATAAACAAAATTGACAAAATTTTAGACCATCCAGGGAAAAAAGAGGACCCAAATAAAATTATAAATGAAAAAGGATATTACAATGGATACCACAGAAATACAAAGGATCCTAAGAGTTTACTATGAACAACTATATGCCAAAAAACTGGACAATTTAGAATAAATTTAAAAATTCTTAAAATATGCAAACTGCCAAGACTAAGTCAGGAAGAAATGGAAAGTCTCAATAATTATTAGTAAGGAGATTGAGAAATTTCAATTACTGGTCACAGAAAAGCCTAGGACCAGATGGCTTCACTGGTGAATTTTACTCAACAATTACAAAAGAAATTTCTTCTCAACACCAGTATTTCTCAAACATTTTAAAAAACTCAAAGAAGACAGAAAACTTCCAAACTTACCTTATAATGTCAGTATTATCCTGATACCAAAGTTAGAAAAGGACACTACCTGAAAAACCCATAGGCCATTATATATCTGATAAATATAAATGCAAATGTTCTTAATATAATGCTAACAAATCAAAGTCTACAGCACATTAACAGGATCATTCACCATGATCAGATGGGATTTATACCTGGGAAGCAAAGATGGTTCATCACATGCAAACCAACGTGATACATCACCTTAAAAAAAAAAAAAAAAAAAAAAAAGTCCTGGGATTATCTCAGATGCAAAAAAAAAAGCATTTGATAAAATTTAACATCTGTTCATGATAAAATATCAACAAATTAGACGTAGAAGGAACATACCTTAATATAATAAAGGCCATATATGATAAGCCCATAGCTACTACTCAAGCACACAACATACTACTCAACAGTGAAAGATGGAAAGCTTTCGTCTAAGATCAGGAGTAAGACAAGGATGCCCATCCTCACCACTGTATTTAACATGGTACTAGAAATCCTTGCTAGAGCAATCAAGAAAGAAAAAAAAAACAAAGGCATCCAGATTGAAAAGAATTAAATAAAATTGTCTCTATTTGAAGATGACAAGATTTTATACGTAGAAGATCCACCAAAAATACTTTTGGTCTGGTCAAAAATTTAGTAAATTTATAATATATAAAACTGACATACAAAAACACTTGTATTTCTAGATACTAACACCGAATTATCTAAAAAAATAAAGAAAATGATCCCATTTATAATAGTATCAAAAAGAATACAATATTTAGGAATACACTTAACCAAAGTGAAAGATCTATACTTTGAAAACTAGAAGGCACTGATAAAAGAAATAAAGTCTCAAATATATGGAAAGGTATCCTGTGTTTACAGATTAGGAGAATATTGTTAAAACCTCCATACTACCAAAAACCATACATAAATCACTCTAATTCCTATCAATATTACAATGGCATTTTTTATATAAGTGAAAAAAAAAACCCTAAAATGTATATGGAACCACAAAAACCTGAAACAGGCAAAGCAATCTTGAGAAAGAAGAATGAAGTGTGAAGAATCGCTGCCTGATTTGAAGTTATACTATAAATCTATAGCAATCAAAACAGAGTGCTACTAGAATAAAATCAGTGGGACGAAATTGACAGCCCAGATATGAACTCAAACATGTACAGTCAACTAATGTTTGACAAGGGAGGCGAGAATACTCAGTGGAAAAAAGATGGCCTCTTCAATAAATGGTGATGGAAAATTAGATACTTACATGTAAAAAAAAAAAAAAGAAAAAAGAAACGACTCCTATCGTATATCACTCACAAAAATCAACTCATTATAAAGACTTAAATGTAAAGGGCACCTGCATGGCTCAGTCAGTTAAGCGTCTGACTCTGGCTCAGGTCATGATCTCATGGTTCAGGATTTTGAACCCCACACCGAGCTCTGTGCTGACAGCTCAGAGCCTGGAGCCTGTTTCAGATTCTGTGTCTCCCTCTCTCTCTGCCCCTTGCCTGCTCTCTCTCTCTCGCTCTCTCCCTCTCAAAATTAAACAAACATTAAAAAAAATTTTAAAAAGACTTAAATGTAAGACATGAAGCCATGAAGCCCCTAAAAGAAAACATAGGATAAAGGCTCCTTGACATGGTTTCTGGATATGACATCTAAAGCACCAGAAACAAAATAAAAAGTAAGCATGTGTAACTCCATCAAACTAAAAAGCTCCTGCACAGTAAAGGAAATCATCAACAAAATGAAAAGGCAACTGGCTGAGTGGGAGAAAATCTTTGCAAACCATGCATCCAATAAGCAGTTAATATCTAAAAGAACACTTTCACATCAATAGCAAAAAACCCACAAATAATCCAATTTAAAAATGAACAAAAGATCTAAACGCACATTTTCCAAAAGATATACAAATGTCCAACAGATACATGAAAAGATGCTTAACATCTCTAGTCATTAGGGAAATGCAAATCAAACCATCATGTATCATAAGATACCAGTGAGATATCACCTTGTGCCCATTAAAATGGCCATCATGAGAAAGACGACATAAAGTGCTGGTGAGGATGTGAAGAAAACGGAGCTCTTGTGCACTGTAGTTGGCATTGAAAACTGATACAGCCACTGTGAAAAACAGTATGGAAAATCCTCAAAAAGTAAAAATAGAATTACCAGATGATTCAGCAATTTCATTTCTGGGAATGTATCTGAAGGAAACAAAAACAATAATTCAAAAACAATGCATGTACTCCATGTTCATAGCAGCACTATATACAATAGCCAAGACATGGACACAACCTACATATCCACTGATTGATGAATGGATAAAGTTGTGAAACACACTCGTACACACATACACACCCTGTAATATTATTCAGCCATAAAATATACAATGGGATGTAATTTAGCCACAAAATACGAGGAAATCCTGCCGTTTTCAACAACATGTGTAGACCTTGAGGGCATTATAAGTGAAATTAGAGAAAGAAATACTGTAGAACATCACTTACATGTGGAATCTAAAACAAAACAAAACTCCTAAAAAAGATCAGAGGTAGGGGTTAGATGGAGGGGAAATTGAAGATAGGTCCTCAAACAATACAAATTTCCAGTTATGAATATAAATAAGTACTATGGATGTAACGCACATCATGATGAGTATGGTTAACATTATTATATATGTGAAAGTTGTTAAAAGAGTGAATACTGAGAGTTCTCATTACAAGAAAAAACTATTTTTCCTTTTTTTGATTTTCCTTTGTATTATATCTATATTATATCTATATGATGGATGCTAACAAAAATTGCAGTAATCATTTGATATGTAAGTCAAACAATTATGCTGTACCCCTTAAATTTATACCATGATACATGTCAATTATATCTCAATAAAACTAAAAGAAAAGTGAATCCTAAGGTTGAAAAACAAAATGCAAAAATTTTTTAAAAGTAAGAAGTAAATAAAACAAAAAGGAGAAAGAATATTCTCTTACCCCAATTATTCTTCAACTACTCAGTTTCTTTACCTAAAGGAACTACAGTTATTGAGATTTTGGATATCCTCCTAGTGAAAGTCTGTGTGTGAGTGTGTGTGTGTGTGTTACATGCACACACAATTTTTTTCATTAAGAGGAAGCATACTACATTCTCACTCTGTTATTTGATCTTTTAATTGAACAATATACAGCACTCTGTATAAATGCCTAGGGAGCAATTTCACTCTTCATTTAGTAGAAGCATACCATTTTATTATATGGCCCCAACATAATATAGCAAATCTGTGTTTAGGTTGTTTTCTGTATGTTTGTACATCATTTCACACATGTAAAAATATCTGTGGGATAAATATGTAAATCTGTTGAGTCAAAGTGTATGTGAATTATAAAATTTAATGGAATGCCAAATTATTCTCCATTAAGGTTACATGAATCTAGACTCTCATAATAGATATTTTCCCCTTAGCCTAACATAACACATAATTAGTTTGTTATCCATACACTACAGTTCTCGTAAATTATATTTAAGCCAAATGATATTTTTGAATTTTAAATTTATTCTCATATCTGCAATATTTAGGATTGTGCATTTTATTTTTGTATATAGGCCTTCCTGCCTCTCTTTAATTGTATAATTTGTTTAGTTCTGTTTTCTTCATAAACACCTTCTATTTTATTTTATTTATTTTTTTTAATGAAATTTATTGACAAATTGGTTTCCATACAACACCCAGGGCTCATCCCAAAAGGTGTCCTCCTCAATACCCATCACCCACCCTCTCCTCCCTCCCACCCCCCATCAACCCTCAGTTTGTTCTCAGTTTTTAACAGTCTCTTATGCTTTGGCTCTCTCCCATTCTAACCTCTTTTTTTTTTTCCTTCCCCTTCCCCATGGGTTCCTGTTAAGTTTCTCAGGATCCACATAAGAGTGAAACCATATGGTATCTGTCTTTCTCTGTATGGCTTATTTCACTTAGCATCACACTCTCCAGTTCCATCCACGTTGCTACAAAAGGCCATATTTCATTTTTTCTCATTGCCACGTAATATTCCATTGTGTATATAAACCACAATTTCTTTATCCATTCATCAGTTGATGGACATTTAGGCTCTTTCCATAATTTGGCTATTGTTGAGAGTGCTGCTATGAACATTGGGGTACAAGTGGCCCTATGCATCAGTGCTCCTGTATCCCTTGGATAAATTCCTAGCAGTGCTATTGCTGGGTCATAGGGTAGGTCTATTTTTAATTTTTTGAGGAACCTCCACACTGCTTTCCAGAGCGGCTGCACCAATTTGCATTCCCACCAACAGTGCAAGAGGGTTCCCGTTTCTCCCCATCCTCTCCAGCATCTATAGTCTCCTGATTTGTTCATTTTGGCCACTCTGACTGGTGTGAGGTGATACCTGAGTGTGGTTTTGATTTGTATTTCCCTGATAAGGAGCGACGCTGAACATCTTTTCATGTGCCTGTTGGCCATCCGGATGTCTTCTTTAGAGAAGTGTCTATTCATGTTTTCTGCCCATTTCTTTACTGGGTTATTTGTTTTTTGGGTGTGGAGTTTGGTGAGCTCTTTATAGATTTTGGATACTAGCCCTTTGTCCGATATGTCATTTGCGAATATCTTTTCCCATTCCGTTGGTTGCCTTTTAGTTTTGTTGGTTGTTTCCTTTGCTGTGCAGAAGCTTTTTATCTTCATAAGGTCCCAGTAATTCACTTTTGCTTTTAATTCCCTTGCCTTTGGGGATGTGTCGAGTAAGAGATTGCTACGGCTGAGGTCAGAGAGGTCTTTTCCTGCTTTCTCCTCTAAGGTTTTGATGGTTTCCTGTCTCACATTTAGGTCCTTTATCCATTTTGAGTTTATTTTTGTGAATGGTGTGAGAAAGTGGTCTAGTTTCAATCTTCTGCATGTTGCTGTCCAGTTCTCCCAGCACCATTTGTTAAAGAGGCTGTCTTTTTTCCATTGGATGTTCTTTCCTGCTTTGTCAAAGATGAGTTGGCCATACGTTTGTGGGTCTAGTTCTGGGGTTTCTATTCTATTCCATTGGTCTATGTGTCTGTTTTTGTGCCAATACCATGCTGTCTTGATGATGACAGCTTTGTAGTAGAGGCTAAAGTCTGGGATTGTGATGCCTCCTGCTTTGGTCTTCTTCTTCAAAATTCCTTTGGCTATTCAGGGCCTTTTGTGGTTCCATATGAATTTTAGGATTGCTTGTTCTAGTTTCGAGAAGAATGCTGGTGCAATTTTGATTGGGATTGCATTGAATGTGTAGATAGCTTTGGGTAGTATTGACATTTTGACAATATTTATTCTTCCAATCCATGAGCAGGGAATGTCTTTCCATTTCTTTAAATCTTCTTCAATTTCCTTCATAAGCTTTCTATAGTTTTCAGCATACAGATCCTTTACATCTTTGGTTAGATTTATTCCTAGGTATTTTATGCTTCTTGGTGCAATTGTGAATGGGATCAGTTTCTTTATTTGTCTTTCTGTTGCTTCATTGTTAGTGTATAAGAATGCAACTGATTTCTGTACATTGATTTTGTATCCTGCGACTTTGCTGAATTCATGTATCAGTTCTAGCAGACTTCTGGTGGAGTCTATCGGATTTTCCATGTATAATATCATGTCATCTGCAAAAAGCGAAAGCTTGACTTCATCTTTGCCAATTTTGATGCCTTTGATTTCCTTTTGTTGTCTGATTGCTGATGCTAGAACTTCCAGCACTATGTTAAACAGCAGCGGTGAGAGTGGGCATCCTTGTCGTGTTCCTGATCTCAGGAAAGAAGCTCTCAGTTTTTCCCCGTTGAGGATGATGTTAGCTGTGGGCTTTTCATAAATGGCTTTTATGATCTTTAAGTATGTTCCTTCTATCCCGACTTTCTCAAGGGTTTTTATTAAGAAAGGGTGCTGGATTTTGTCGAAGGCCTTTTCTGCATCGATTGACAGGATCATATGGTTCTTCTCTTTTTTTTTTGTTAATGTGATGTATCACGTTGATTGATTTGCGAATGTTGAACCAGCCCTGCATCCCAGGAATGAATCCCACTTGATCATGGTGAATAATTCTTTTATATGCCGTTGAATTCGATTTGCTAGTACCTTATTGAGAATTTTTGCATCCATATTCATCAGGGATATTGGTCTGTAGTTCTCTTTTTTTACTGGGTCTCTGTCTGGTTTAGGAATCAAAGTAATACTGGCTTCATAGAATGAGTCTGGCAGTTTTCCTTCCTTTTCTATTTCTTGGAATAGCTTGAGAAGGATAGGTATTATCTCTGCTTTAAACATCTGGTAGAACTCCCTTGGGAAGCCATCTGGTCCTGGACTCTTATTTGTTGGGATATTTTTGATAACCGATTCAATTTCTTCACTGGTTATGGGTCTGTTCAAGCTTTCTATTTCCTCCTGATTGAGTTTTGGAAGAGTGTGGGTGTTCAGGAATTTGTCCATTTCTTCCAGGTTGTCCAATTTGTTGGCATATAAGTTTTCATAGTATTCCCTGATAATTGTTTGTATCTCTGAGGGATTGGTTGTAATCATTCCATTTTCATTCATGATTTTATCTATTTGGGTCATCTCCCTTTTCTTTTTGAGAAGCCTGGCTAGAGGTTTGTCAATTTTGTTTATTTTTTCAAAAAACCAACTCTTGGTTTCGTTGATCTGCTCTACAGTTTTTTTTAGTTTCTATATTGTTTATTTCTGCTCTGATCTTTATTATTTCTCTTCTTCTGCTGGGCTTAGGCTGCCTTTGCTGTTCTGCTTCTAGTTCCTTTAGGTGTGCTGTTAGATTTTGTATTTGGGATTTTTCTTGTTTCTTGAGATAGGCCTGGATTGCAATGTATTTTCCTCTCAGGACTGCCTTTGCTGCGTCCCAAAGCGTTTGGATTGTTGTATTTTCATTTTCGTTTGTTTCCATATATTTTTTAATTTCTTCTCTAATTGTCTGGTTGACCCACTCATTCGTTAGTAGGGTGTTCTTTAACCTCCATGCTTTTGGAGGTTTTCCAGACTTTTTTCTGTGGTTGATTTCAAGCTTCATAGCATTGTGGTCTGAAAGTAAGCATGGTATAATTTCAATTCTTGTAAACTTATGAAGGGCTGTTTTGTGACCCAGTATATGATCTATCTTGGAGAATGTTCCATGTGCACTCGAGAAGAAAGTATATTCTGTTGCTTTGGGATGCAGAGTTCTAAATATATCTGTCAAGTCCATCTGATCCAATGTCTCATTCAGGGCCCTTGTTTCTTTATTGACCGTGTGTCTAGATGATCTATCCATTTCTGTAAGTGGTGTATTAAAGTCCCCTGCAATTACCACATTCTTATCAATAAGGTTGCTTATGTTTATGAGTAATTGTTTTATATATTTGGGGGCTCCTGTATTCGGTGCATAGACATTTATAATTGTTAGCTCTTCCTGATGGATAGACCCTGTAACTATTATATAATGTCCTTCTTCATCTCTTGTTACAGCCTTTAATTTAAAGTCTAGTTTGTCTGATATAAGTATGGCTACTCCAGCTTTCTTTTGGCTTCCAGTCGCATGGTAAATAGTTCTCCATCCCCTCACTCTCAATCTAAAGGTGTCCTCAGGTCTAAAATGAGTCTCTTGTAGACAGCAAATAGATGGGTCTTGTTTTTTTATCCATTCTGATACCCTATGTCTTTTGGTTGGCGCATTTAATCCATTTACATTCAGTGTTATTATAGAAAGTTATGGGTTTAGAGTCATTGTGATGTCTGTATGTTTTATGCTTATAGTGATGTCTCTGGGACTTTGTCTCACAGGGTCCCCCTTAGGATCTCTTGTAGGGCTGGTTTAGTGGTGACAAATTCCTTCAGTTTTTGTTTGTCTGGGAAGACCTTTATCTCTCCTTCTATTCTAAATGACAGACTTGCTGGATAAAGGATTCTTGGCTGCATATTTTTTCTGTCTAGCACCCTGAAAATCTCGTGCCAATTCTTTCTGGCCTGCCAAGTTTCAAAAGAGAGATCAGTCACGAGTCTTATAGGTCTCCCTTTATATGTGAGGGCACGTTTACCCCTTGCTGCTTTCAGAATTTTCTCTTTATCCTTGTATTTTGCCAGTTTCACTATGATATGTCGTGCAAAAGGTCGATTCAAGTTACGTCTGAAGGGAGTTCTCTGTGCCTCTTGGATTTCAATGCCTTTTTCCTTCCCCAGTTCAGGGAAGTTCTCAGCTATGATTTCTTCAAGTACCCCTTCAGCACCTTTCCCTCTCTCTTCCTCCTCTGGGATACCAATTATGCGTATATTATTTCTTTTTAGTGTATCACTTAGTTCTCTAATTTTCCCCTCATACTCCTGGATTTTTTTATCTTTTTCTCAGCTTCCTCTTTTTCCATAACTTTATCTTCTAGTTCACCTATTCTCTCCTCTGCCTCTTCAAGCCGAGCTGTGGTGGTTTCCATTTTGTTATGCATTTTGTTTAAAGCGTTTTTCAGCTCCTCGTGACTGTTCCTTAGTCCCTTGATCTCTGTAGCAAGAGATTCTCTGCTATCCTGTATACTGTTTTCAAGCCCAGTGATTAATTTTATGACTATTATTCTAAATTCACTTTCTGTTATATTATTTAAATCCTTTTTGATCAGCTCATTAGCTGTTGTTATTTCCTGGAGATTCTTCTGAGGGGAATTCTTCCGCTTGGTCATTTTGGATAGTCCCTGGCGTGGTGAGGACCTGCAGGGCACTTCCCCTGTGCTGTGGTGTATAACTGGCGTTGGTGGGCGGGGCCGCAGTCAGACCTGATGTCTGCCCCCAGCCCACCGCTGGGGCCACGGTCAGACTGGTGTGTGCCTTCTCTTCCCCTCTCCTAGGGGCGGGATTCACTGTGGGGTGGGGTGGCTCGTCTGTGCTACTTGCACCCTGCCAGGCTTGTGATGCTGGGGATCTGGCGTATTAGCTGGGGTGGGTAGGCAAGGTGCTCGGGGGCAGGAGGGGCAGGCTTAGATCGCTTCTCCTTAGGTGATCCACTTCAGGAGGGGCCCTATGGCAGCGGGAGGGAGTCAGATCTGCTGCTGGAGGTTTGGCTCCGCAGAAGCGCAGAGTTGGGTGTTTGCGCGGAGCGAGCAAGTTCCCTGGCAGGAACCAGTTCCCTTTGGGATTTCGGCTGGGGGATGGGCGGGGGAGATGGCGCTGGGGAGCGCCCTTGTTCCCCACCAAACTGAGCTCTGTTGTCAGGGGGCTCAGCAGCTCTCCTTCCCTTTGTCCTCCTGCCTTCCCGCTTTCTGAGCAGAGCTGTTAACTTATGACCTCCCAGACGCTAAGACGCGCTTGTTGTGGGAACACAGTCCGTCAGGCCCCTCCACTTTTGCCAGCCAGACTCGGGGGCTCTGCTTGGCCGGCGAGCCGCCCCTCCGCCCCGGCTCCCTCCCGCCAGTCCGTGGAGTGCGCACCGCCTCGCCGCCCTTCCTACCCTCTTCCGTGGGCCTCTCGTCTGCGTTTGGCTCCGGCAACTCCGTTCTGCTAATCCTCTGGCGGTTTTCTGGGTTATTTAGGCAGGTGTAGATGGAATCTAAGTGATCAGCAGGACGTGCGGTGAGCCCAGCGTCCTACTAAGCCGCCATCTTTCCGCAACTCTCAACACCTTCTATTTTATAAAGTTGTGTGTGTGTGTGTGTGTGTGTGTGTGTGTGTGTGTGTGTGTCTGTGTGCGTGTATGGAGTGGAATATGTGTGATGCCTAGCATATAACTTTTGATTTAAATGTAGCATTTTTAATTAATCATTTTATACACTCATGATAGGTTTATGTGTTACTCTCATTTTAGAGAAGAAGAGACAGAGGTTCAGAGAAGTTTTAATATCATAAAAGGGCCCACAATGGGTAAAATCTAAAACTGATTTCAAATCTGAACTCTCCTCATTAAATAGGGGCCTTCTGATTATAATCAATGTGTTAACATGGTTTTACTAATACTTTGTGTTATATTTCATTATGCCAAAATAATTCAATAAAATTAAAAGCTTATGTTTGGTCACATATAGAATAGAACAGAATTATTTTCTTATATAAATATCCTCAGTATCTCCTTTTTAAAAAATTGAGGTAAAATTGCTATATAAGCTTCACGTGTGCCAACATTCTAATTTGGCATCTGTACCCACTATAAAGTGATCACGACCACAAGTACAGTTACCCCATTTCTAATGAATTGTTTCATTTTGTTGAAATATGTATTTATGTATTTTCAGGAAAGAAGGGCTGGAACTTTTAAAATAACAAACTGGAACAAGCTATGTGAAAATGATTTAAAATAACAACAATTACAACGCCTTCTGTGTTAACTATGTACCAAATACCTTTTTTTTAAGTTTATTTATTTATTTTGAGAGAGTGTGAGAAAGAGCAGAGTAGGGGCAGAGAGAGAGAGAGAATCCCAAGCAGTCTCCATGCTGAGAGCAGAGAGCCTGATGCAGGGCTCAAACCCATGAGTTCATGACCTGAGCTGACACAGAGTCAGACTCCTAACTAACTGACCGAGCCACCCAGGTGCCCCTGTACCAAATACCTTCTTAAGCACTTTGTTTAAAAAAAAAACTACATCCTTACACAACTTTATGTGGTATGAAATAGGATTATTCCATTTTACAGTTAAGAATCCAAAACTTAAGTAACATATGTAATGGGAGAATAAGCTGGTTATTTGAGCACATGTCTGATATTAAAGACCCTACTCTTAATCACAAAATAATAATGTGAAATTTTGTTAGTAAAACATACTATTTCAACATAAAACACATTATTTAAGAAAGAGACAGGAGTTGAGAGGGATTTGTGTATACAGAACTTATATAAGTGGCAGGTTTTCAGAGTATTTGCATTAAAAATCATATAGGACAGATATTCCTGTTAAGCTTAGCAGGGACCAATTAATTATATTAAAATTTAGTATTTTGCTCTGTGTGCAGCAAAAGCTCACGCACAAATGTCTACTTTTCTCTTAGAAATCCATACCTGAGATACCTCTTTTTTGTTTTATGAAAACATGAAAATGCCTATACATTCATTGGTCATGAAAGTCCATAGAATGTGGTAGAAAGTTTTGGATAAAGAACATACAGCTATGTTTGAATCCTAGATTTATGCAGCTATAGTAAAAAAAAAAAAAAAAAGAAAAAAGAAAAAATATTAGCCCTTTTGTTCTCAGTAAAAGAGGAGACAGAAGATCAAAATTTTAGATTTGATAGATTTGAAATTCTTATCTGAGAAAAATTTCCAATAAAAGAAAAAAAGTACCTGGCAAATGATAGGCATTCAATTATTATAAGTCTAAGGACTAACTAAAATGCATAATACATATCTCTATAGTGCTGATCAGTAAGATTTAGGCAATTCTGAAGATCACAGCTGAGAGAACTGAATTCATTCATTTGTTCATTTTAAATGTCAACTCATTCAATGCCAAGCACATTTCAAGAAGACTAATATTTGCTTTGTCTGAAATGTCCTTTCCCGGCTATTCCCTTGATTTATCTTCCTTGACCACCGTTAAAAATAGTACCTGATCAGACTTCCTCTTATTCTGTTTGTCACTAGCTGGCACCATATAGTTATTTGCTGGTCTTTTTAGGATTTTCACCATGAGAATATGAGCTTCATATGGGCAGGGGCTTATTTGTTTATGGTATCATAATCAGTAACTTGAATTATGTGTGACATACTGAAGGCGATAATAAATATGCTTGAATAAGTGATTTAATAATTTATGCCATAACACAGTACGTGTTACCCATTTATTGTTATAAAATATTCTTTCCCAATGTTCTTTAATGTTGATATGTTATTTCCGGTTTATGAAAATATTTTCCTTGTTTTGATTTAAAGTATTTTCACATTTCAAATAATGCTATAATATACATCTCTGTACATGAATGATGTCCAATTCTGATTATTTCCTTAGGATAGAATCCTAGAGAAGAATAGCTTGATCAGATGATTAACATTTTATAAATTCTTAAATATTTTGACCAGCAGTAGATACACTCGCAACATCTAGTCCAGGCCCCTGTTGCTAATATGAACTCAAAAGACGTGCCTTTCATTGAATGAATAGGTTTTGTGTAAAGGAATAGAGTAAGATGTAAAAGGAGCTCAGAGAAAAGACGTGGTCTAGAATATTCAAGAGTAAGTACTTATACACAAAGGTTGAAAACCATGGACTTGAGAGCTATCAACTACACAATAAGAGGGCAATAGGTTATAACAATTTTGGATGGGTATGATAAAAATAGCAATCAGAGAATGATGCTTTTAAGTAGGTTCAGGGATAGCCCTTGAATCTTTATACAGAAGCCAATGAGTGTCTAAATAGAACAAAATAAAATGTCCCATGAACAAAAATGTTATTACTTTAGGCTGTGATATAGTCAAGATTAATATTAACCTAAAGGGGCTTCTAGGAAATGTGCTATTTAGTTGACCATAGGTAAACTAAACTGCTGTCTAATGGCATATTAGTCAATGTAAGGAAATTACAAGCAAAAATCATGTTTTTGTGAACCATTCTTCATTTCATACATATTGGAGTTAGTTCTTCCACCTTATATTATTAATAGGTACAAATTAAGCATTTACAAATTTCTTCTGCTTTCCAAAATACCCTCAAATTCACATAAGCATGCTAGTAATTTAACACTACACTCTCTATTTGTTAAACACCTGATAAGTGCAAAATACTGCTAGATGATAGCTGAGCTAGAATAAGATAAGTTGTTGTCCTTGTCCTTGGAAGATTTTAATCTGTTTGTAAAGAAGAGATATAAAATACAGGAAGTAACAAAACAAGAGTTAAATAAATGTTCAAGGGAAGAAGAGGCAGTGAGGTAAACAGCACTTGAATTACTAACAGCAGAGAGAGAAATAGAATCTGAATTTAGAGAAGGACAGCTTAATTTGAAATTCCAGGGAAGACTCTATGGAGAAGGTAGGATAAGCAGGATTTAGATAAAGCCAGTGGAAGGACATGGCATTATGTGGGGAGAAACAGCAGGACTTAAAAAACATAGAATAGAAAATATAAGGAGAGGAAGTGGGAAAGAAAATGATGTTTGTGTGAAGTTGATGGTAAATCAAAAGCAAACAACACTGAAGACACAATAGATATACGTAGAAAACTATGTTAAGACATTTAATAGAAGACTAAAATGAGTGACTATAACTTCTAAAATGGTTTGCCTAATGATTATGCACATGGTATTTTAACAGTGATCCAGTTGCTTTCATAGAGAATTCTAAAGGCAGGGGTTGATCCATAAATGGAGTTAATTGATACTAAGTGATTTCTTTCACCTTAAACCAGAAGGTTCATAAAATGTTTAGCCATTTACTTCATTGCTGTGTTGGAAGCACACTTAGGAGGAGGAAACTATAGAAGCACTGGGACGGACCCAGCGTAATTTAATAGGCTAACAGCATTTCATAAACTCAGGGGTTGTGATTCCTAATCCTGCTCTTATAGTTAGCACAGCATGTGGCCTTTCTGCATTAATTTCTTTGGTTATAAAATAACTGTTTCCTACAACTCTCAAGGGGATCCTACAAAATCAATTGAATAACGACAGATAAGTACTTTGAGCTTCTTAGAGAGAAAACTAAATCTTATAATTGCCTTCTCCAACCACCTTCACTGTATTTTATAAAGTGAACTGGAGTATATATAAGAGATGGATTAATCTTATCTCTTCATTCTTTTCTTGGTAATTTGCACAAAGAGGAATTGCCACAGAAGTGAAGCACATAAAATTCTGTTCATAAATTATAAACATATGATATAACTAGCAACAAAATCACTTCTATGACACATGTAATAATTGAGGAATAACTCTTTACAATCAAACCCCATACATATAACATACTTCAAGTATTCTTTTTTAAGTTAAAATCCACCTTTAGAATGATTTTTACATGTTCTTTTGCTTTTCTGGAACAGATGACTGACTTTCACAGTCACCTATTTTTTGTGTGTGTCTAAATTCAACTTTATTTCATGGCACGCATTTAAAATTTTTTTTTCAACGTTTTATTATTTATTTTTGGGACAGAGAGAGACAGAGCTTGAATGGGGGAGGGGCAGAGAGAGAGGGAGACACAGAATCGGAAACAGGCTCCAGGCCCCGAGCCATCAGCCCAGAGCCCGATGCGGGGCTCGAACTCCCGGACCGCGAGATCGTGACCTGGCTGAAGCCAGACGCTTAACCGACTGAGCCACCCAGGCGCCCCATGGCACGCATTTTAAAGAAATACCTGGCTAAGTTTAAATGTGATGTCCTTTCAGTATGGGGGGGTTCTTCAAAAAATTAAAAATAGAACCACACTCTGATCTGGTAATTGCATTACTGGTTATTTACTCAGAGAATATGAATATACTAATTCCAAGGGATAGATGCACCCCAATGTTTATAGCAGCATTACTTACAATAGCCAAACTATGGAAGCAGCCAAAGTGTCCATCAATAGAAGAATGGATAAAGAAGATGTGGTATATATGTGTGTGTGTGTGTGTGTGTGTGTGTACACACACACACACACATATATATGTGTATATATACAGTATATAATAATTTTACATTATGAAATACAGTGAAGGTGGCTGGAGAATATGTATATATACATATATATGTGTATACACACAGAGTGAAGTATTATTTGGACAAAAGAATCTTGCCATTTGCAACAACATGGATGGATTTAGAAAGTATAATACTAAGTGAAATAAGTGAGAGAAAGAGAAATACCACATGATTTCACTCATATGTAGAATTTAAGAAACAAATGAACAAAGGGAAAAAGACAAACCAGAAGAAGAAGAAGAAGAAGAAGAAGAAGAAGAAGAAGAAGAAGAAAGAAAGAAAGAAAGAAACCAGATTCTTAACTACAGAAAACAAACTAATGGTACCAGAGAGAAGGTGGGTGGGGGGATGGATGAAACAAATGAACAGAATTAAGAGTACTCTTATTTTGATGAGCACTGAGTAATATATGGAATTGTTAAATCACTATATTGTACACTTGAAACTAGTGTAATATTATATGTTAACCACACTGGAATTAAAATTAAAAAAAAGTAAGATGTGTTTGAACATAGAACAGTTCTCTGTATAGCACTAATAAGTTTTCTGTATCTGTTAAGTTATTTTGGGTAAATGCAATAGAAAGCAATGGAACTTAGCCTATTTAAATACAAAGGAGTTTTATTATTGCAGTTTCATGGTACTCAAAAAGCAATGAAAAAGCAAAGAAGCAAAGCCTCAGAAAGAGCAGGTGCCAGAACATCTCCAGGGATAAGATATTCCTAGATACAATAACCAAAGCATTGTCATCAAGTTGCCTCAACTTTCCTGAGATCCCAGTCTTTCTCTGTTTAGATAACAATTCTCAAGCAGGGTGTGAATCTCATTGGCCCACCTTGAATCTAGCCTGGAATGGTTTGACTTAGTTTTGTGCAGGGTAAGCTCAGGTGTTCTGAGGCTGTCTCCAGATCAGGAAGTCACCCAACATCCTTGGTGACTACAGGAGTTCTCATAAGCAAAGACATTTTTAGCTCACATGTATAGAGACTCTTATCTAGGATATGCCAAAGGGGATTTGAATAAAAACACCTTTAATAATAGCAAGTGTTGTTGAAAGTAAAAAAAGAGGGCATCTCTTGAGAACTAGGAAAAATAAACTTGTCAGGGCTTAAACCCATCTATACAAATGTCATCGTAGAAATTCAAATGATTACTACTCAATAAATAATTTGGAAAGTGGAATATTACAGAGAATAGAAGGCAAGAAATAAAGGTAACAAAAATAGAAGAACTAAATTCTGGCATGTTAGATATAGTAATTGAATCTCTTCAACAAACATACTAAGGGCCTTAGATGTGGATACAAAAATACTGAGAACAGATAATATATAATATGAAAGAAGTACCTTAGCATAGATCAGTTAATATCACTTCATACGTATCATGCAAACTTTTTTGAGGAAGGAGCCCAGAACTGCATTGTTTTGTTACTAAAAAGGGATAGAACAGAAGTGGTGGGGGAGTATCCCTGCATGCCAAGGAGGTGTGTAATTGAATGGGAATCCATGGATCTGAGGGTGGATCACAGTAGAGAACATTTGGGAAAGGATAAAAGTAAAAAAAAAAACATAATTGATGTTGCTGTGGAAGTAGATGACAGCTCATTCGCCCAGCAGATGCTTCCCTAATACAGATCATGAAACTGTCACAGAAGCAAGATATAGTAGTAGTGTGGGACTTCAAATGTCTGGACATCTGCTGGAAGTCTTGTTTTGCTAAAAGCAACAAATCTGATAAATTCAGTGGTGGTAGCTAATGTGTTCTTTCCGTTAATGTCATCCCCATATGTCTCAGCATTCTCCCAAATATACCCATCTACCAACTCCGCCCAGACCTTTGCACTCCATGCAGGAACACCAATCTCATGTACACAAACCCCTTACCATGCTACAGAATGTTCTTTCCTCTACTGGCTTTTTGTAACAACTGTCTTTTTTCCTAAGAAGATGGCTTCACTTCCAGTTTCTCAAGAGGAGTTTTCTTAGTTTCCCAAAGACCATGCAGTGAAGGATGTGGAGGGTACTTTATGAGTCTCTGGCTCTTGCTGCTGTTTCTAAACCATCAGGACTCAAAACCAATGGAAATAGGAATAATCTATTTTGATGCTCATGATACTTGGCTTTATCACCTTTTTGTCATCTCTGCCACCTACCCAGAATTTGTCAGTATCCCACACTCCCATAACCACCTTCCTTGAAGTCTCAGACCCTGGTTAACAGTTTTATCCTAGGCCTTAAAGCCTTGCCATTATTCTCAGTCCACATGGACAAGTCTTAGAGTATTGTGACTTCCCTTTTCTTTGCCTTCAATTTCTTAGACTCTTTCTCATTCCACAGTTACTCCCACATCTTTCACACTCTGGAATGGGTTTTTGTGACAATATTTTTTACTTCTGAAGTCCTATATACCACTCTCTGGCTATTTATTCAAGTTGCTCACTCCTTTATCCCTTTTACATCTGTTTTCTGGCTACATTTAGAGAGCCTATCTTTGACTACCTTGTTTTTTTTTTTCCAGCTTACCAGGAAAATCTTCCTTGCCTCTTATTCCATCTAGTTAGATCATGTTACACATAAATTCACCCATTCTCTTGCCAAAAGTCTCATATCCCAAACGTCCTTTCTTTATAAGTCTCATTTGGCAAATTAGCTATCTACTTTCTCCACTCTGAGATCTAGGCTGTTGAGGAGAATGAGGAAAAATTCAGTTTGCAGATTGTGGAGATTCAATATTCAGGCTTTCTAATCTCATCTTGTCCCTAACATGATCTGAAACTCCTTGTGTGTGATTCTAACCAGCTTGCTTTCCTACTTGCAATACCCTCTAATTCAAAGAGAAAATAGAAGCCCTTAACAGAGTAGTTCTTAATATTTCTTGTCCCTATGTCAGACAGGATATTTTTGCACGGAAGTAGTGCAACTCCTTAACAAAAGTTGTTTTTGATAGTAAGGAGTTTTATTGCCTCACTTAAGAAAAAGCTCTGAAATACACAATTCCAGGGTTGGTTCAGCTGCATAATATTATCATTACAAGTCTAGCCACTTTCCATTTGTGGTAGACAGGTTAAGGCGTGAACCTTCATGATCCCTAACTTCTAGTATTCATGCCTTTGTATAATCTTTATTCCCTGGGTTCCCTTTATTCCCACACCCCAGGGAATGTAACTGGGTTCTAACCAGTAGAATATGGCAAAGGCAACAAGGTGTCATTCCTTTATGGTTTTCATCTTGCTAGTGGACTTTAGAAACTCTCCTTGTTAACTTTGAAAAAGTAAGCAGCCATATTCTAGAGTCCCCCATGTCAAGAAGTTGAGAGTTCCTTCTAGGAGCCAAACCTAGAGTTCCCTCTAGGGAACAACTCAAGCCAACAGGCAAGAATAAATTAGTGTCCTTGATCCTACAACCACAAGAAAATTAATTCTACCTTCAACTTGAGTGAGGCTGGCAGCATATTCTTTCCCAGCAGAGCCCTTGAATGAAGACACAGTTGGACACCTTAATTGCAGCCTTGGGAAATGCTAAGCACAGGCCCCAATTAAACTGTGCCCTGGCTCCTGACCCACAGGATATGTGAGATAATAAATGTGTGTTGTTCTCAGCCACTAAGTTTATGATAATGTATTACATAAGAGCCAATCTTGATTCTATTTGTCTTGACATGCCACAACCAATTCATCCATAATTCTTATTTGGATTACCTTTAAAATGTAACCACAGATGGGGCACCTGGGTGGCTCAGTCAGTTAAGTATCTGACTCTTGATTTTGGCTCAGGTCATGATCTCACGGGTTCATGAGTTCGAGCCCCACATAGGGATCCTCGCACTGACAGTGTGGAGCCTACTTGGGATTCTCTCTCTCCCCCTCTCTTTGCCCCTCCTGCACATGCACATTCTGAAAATAAATAACTTAAAAAAATGTAACCACTGCTTATGAGCTCTACCATAACCACATTCAACCAAGCCAGGATAATTAAATCTCTTCTAATTCTTATATTCTTTTACACTTATGATGTAATCTCTGCCCAACAGAATGAACTTTTAAGAAACACAGATTATGTGACAAATCTATGCACCACTCAGTGCATAATTCTACAAAAGCATTATACCCCTCTAAGAATATATTTCACATTGTCTACCATGTCCTGCAATGGAATCCCTTAACCTCATCTTCTTTTTTTTTTTTTTTTTTCAACGTTTATTTATTTTTGGGAAAGAGAGAGACAGAGCTTGAACGGGGGAGGGGCAGAGAGAGAGGGAGACACAGAATCGGAAACAGGCTCCAGGCTCCGAGCCATCAGCCCAGAGCCTGATGCGGGGCTCGAACTCCCGGACCGCGAGATCGTGACCTGGCTGAAGTCGGACACTTAACCGACTGCGCCACCCAGGCGCCCCCCGTTAACCTCATCTTCTACACTTTCCCAGAACTTATTTTACTCTAGACAAAGTGGCTTTCTTAACAGGCTTGGTCCTCACAAATGTCCACCTTGTGCCATGCACTAACCAGATGATAAAAACATTTTGTTTACTGTTTGATTTCTATAAAAACACATCAAATGTTACCTAAACAAACTATTCACATTATCAGATTGGATACAGATGAAAATAAATTTGGAAATTCTATTAAGATAGCCCAGCATGAATAATATGAACAATAAGTCATGTTGCACTCTTCCAGCAACAAATCGAGTTTACTTCATGATTATGGTTATCTATGATAGACTGGATCAAATACTGGTTATTTTCAAAAGTAAAAAGAATAGGACATGATTTTTTTAAAGACATTCCTCATTACATATAAACATTTCCAATGTGGCATTTCCAAGAATACCTCTACTTGACTTATTTCTCCTTCACATTTCTCCCATATAATTGATAAATATCTGTTCATTTCCATTCTAAAAATAGCTTCCATATATATCCTATTTTTTGGATGCAGTTCTTATCATAGTACCAGCCCTATCTTCAGGATAATTTTTTCCTACTTCTTTGCTGTTATCAAACAACAAATAAAATAGTATTTTTGGCTGAAGGCTACTAGGTAGTTTTTCTGAGTTATTTTATTCTCTGTGCTCCTTTGATACTTTGTCATTGTCTTTATAAGGCACCTAAAAAGTTGTATGTGATTAACACACTTGTATGCCCTTCCAGATTTAATGTTTTTGCAAAACCAGGTCTATATCATATTAATATTTTTCTCCAAAATCTATAAAATTGACTGACTCAATAGCCACACATGCAATATTTATGGAATAATTAAGAACTAATTAAGCACTACCAGAAGAAAAAGAATAAAAGCTGAACACTTTAATTCTATTGATTTTCATGTCTAGCACTATCTTCATTTTAAAGAAGCATACAGGCATTAGTAATCAAAATATTACCAAAAACTAAAGGTCCAAGGCCAGAATGATTGAGAGGTAAATTCTACCAAACAGTTGATGAGTTAATATCCATTGCTCTGAAACTATTCCAAAAACTAGAAGGAAAACTTCCAAATATACTCTACAGGGCCAGCATTACCCTGATACCAAAACCAGACAAAGACACCACAGAAAAAGAAAACTACAGGCCAATATTCCTTATAACCATAAATGCAAAAATTCTCAACATTAGCAAACTGCATTCAATAATACATTAAAAGGATCATTTACCAAGATCAAGTGAGATTTATTCTAGGGATGTAAGGATGGTTCAATATTCACAAATCAATGTGATGTACCATATCAAAACAAACAAAACCCTAAAAATCACATGATGTTCTCAACATGCAGAAAAAGCATTTGAACAAATTCACTAGTTTCATAATAGCTCTGACCAAGGTGGGTTTAGTAGAGGCACCAATTAAACTATGCCCTAGTTCCTGATGCACAGGATATGTGAGGTAATGAAAGTATGTTGTTTTCAGCCACTAATTTTATGGCAATATATTACCTAAGAGCTAATCTTGATTCTATTTGTCCTTGACATGCTTCAACATAATAAAGGTCATAGGAAAAACCCACAGTTAACATCATACTAAATTGTATAAACTTCCAATAATATGTTGAATAAAGGTGGTGAGAAGGGACACCCTTATCTTGATGCTGATTTAATGGAAGTTCTAGTCATAGCAAGCAGACAGGAAATAAGAAGAATATTGGTAAGAAACAAGTTAAAGTCACTATTTGCAGATAACAGGATACTGCTTATAGAAAACCCTCAAGACTCTACCAAAAACTATTAAAAGTCACAAATGTATTTACTAAAGTTGCAGGATACAAACTTAATACCCATAAATAGGTAGTTATAACACTAACATCAAAGTAGCAGAAAGAGAAGTTAAGAATTTAATTTATAATTGCATCCAAAAAAAATACCTAGGAATAAATTTAACCAAAGAGATGAAATACCTGTACTCTGAAAACTATAAAGCATTGAGGAAAGAAACTGAAGAGGACATAAACAAATAAATGGAAAGATGTTCCATGCTCATGGATTGAAAGAACAAAAATTTTTAAATGTCCATACTGGGGCACCTGGGTGTTTCCATTGGTTGAGCATCTGACTCTGGCTCAAGTCATGATCTCACAGTTCACAGGTTCAAACCTTGCCTCAGGCTGTCTGTTGTGAGAACTGAAGTTGCTTCGGATCCTCCATCCCCCTCTCTCTCTGTCCCTCCCCTACTTGTGTGTGTGCTCTCTCTCAAAAATAAACATTTAAAATGTCCATACTACCCAAAACAATCTAAAATTTTGATGCAGTCCATATCAAATACCAACAACCTCTTTCACAGTACTAGAAAAAAAAACAGTATTAAAATTTGTACAGAACTACCAAAGATCCTGAATAGCCAAGGTAACCTTGAGAAAGAAGATCAAAGTTGGATATATCACAATTCCAGTTTTCAAAATATACCACAGAGTTGTAGCAATCAAAACCATATGGTGCTGGCATAAAAACAGATACAAAATCAATGGAATAGAATAGAAAATCCAGAGATAAACCCATGTTTATATGGTTTATTAATCTAGGACATAGGAGGTAAGAATATACCAGGGGGATGTTTTCTCAATATACCAGTTAAGAAAACTGGACAGCAGGCAGAAAAGGAAAAAAAAAAGAAAGAAAGAAAGAAAAAAAAACCACCTTCTAGCACCTTACACGAAAATAATGGATTAAAGACCTAAATGCAAAACCTAAAACCACAAAAATCCTAGAAGAGAACACAGGCAGTAATTTGACATCAGCCATAGCAACATTTTCCTAGATATATCTCCTCAGGCAAGGGGTAAAAATACAAAAATAAACTACTGAGACTACATCAAATTAAAAACCTCTTGCAGAGTGAAGGAAATCATCAATAAAACAAAAAGACAACCTATTTAATGGGAGAAGATATTTACAAATACTATATTCAATGAATAGTTAATATAAAAAATATATACAGAACAAAAATATATACAACTCAACATCAAAACAAAAACCAAAAAGCAAAAAGTCTGATGAAAACATGGAGAGAGGACCTGAATAGGCATTTTTTTTTAACCAAGGATAACATACAGATGACAAGAACGCACATGAAAAGTTGCTCAGTATCACTAATCACCAAGGAAATGCAAATCAAAACCACAATGATCTAGGTCTCCTTACACCTGTCCAAATGGCTACTATCAAAAAGACAAAATTAAGTGTTTGTGAGGAAATAGAGAAAAAGGAGCCCTTTGGCACTGTTGGTGGGAATGTAAATTGGTACAGCCATTGTGGAAAACAGTATGGAAGTTTCTTAGAAAATTAAAAATAGAACTACCATATGGTCCAATAATGCCACTTCTTGGTATTTACCCAAGAAAATAAAAACACTTACCTGAAAGATATTTGTATTCCTATATTTACTGCAGCATTATTTATAATAACCAAGATATTAAGTAACTTAAGTGTCCATCAATAGATGAATAAAGAACATGTATATCATATATATGCATATTTATAGGGTTTTTTTTGTTTGTTTTTTTACAAATTGAAGATTATGGCAACCCTGTTTCAGGTAAGTCTATTTGCCATTTTTCCAACAGCATTTGCTCACCTCATAGGTCTGTGTCATATTTTGGTAATTCTCACAATATTTCAAACTTCTCTATTATATTGCATAGTGATCTGTGCTATTGATAATACAGCTGGTCCCCAAGAGATTTGATGGGGATATACAATGAAATTTCATGCCTGTTAATACCGCATCCATCCTGCAGTCCATAGATCAAGGAATAATTTCAACTTTTAAGTCTTATTTAAGGTACACATTTTATAAGTCTATGGTTGCCATATAGTCATTTTTCTGATGGATCTGGACTAAGTACATTGAAAGACTTCTGGAAAGTATTCACCATTCCAGATGCCATTAAGAATATTTGTGATTCATTAGAAGTCAAAATATCAACACTAACAGAAGTTTCAAAAAAGTTTATTCCAACCATCATGGATGAGTTTGAGGGGTTTAACATTTCCATGAAGAAAATTAACACCAGATGTGGAAAAATAGCAAGAGAATTAGAGGTGAAGCTTGTAGATATGACTGAATTGCTTCAGTATCATGCTAAAACTTAAATGGATGAGGAGTTGCTTCTTATAGATAAGCAAAGAAGGTAGTTGCTTGAGATGGAATCTACTGGTGAAGAGGATTTGAAGATTGTTGAAATGACAACAAAGGATTTATAATATTACATGAACTTAGTTGATAGCCAGCTGCAGGGTTTGAGAAGATTGACTCCAATATTAAAAGCAGTTCTATTATGGATAAAATACTATCAAATAGCATCATATGCTATAGAGAAATTGTTTGGAAAAGCAAGAGTCAATCAGTGTGGCAAAATTCATTACCTTATTGTAAGGAATTTTCATAGTCACCCCAGACTTCAGCAACCACCATTCTGATCAGTCAGCAGCTATCCACATCTAGGCAAAACTCTCCACCTGCAGAAGATTATGACTAGACTCATAAAAAGCTTAGATGATTGTTAGTATTATTTAGCAATAAAGTGTTTTTTAATTAAGATATGTACATTGTTTATCAGACAATGCTATTTTAAAAAGACATAATGCTACTGCACACTTAATAGACTATAATATAAACATAATTTTTATATTCAATGGGAAACAAAATATTCATTTGACTTGCTTTATTTCAATATTTGCTTTATTGTGGTGCCCTGGAACTAAACCTACAATCTCTCTGAGGTATACTTGTAATTAGTAGTATTATTGGCAACGTGATGCTACTTATGTGTTTTTTTCCCCTTCTTACAAATCACTGAGAAACAGTTTAAAACACTAATCTTTAATGGGAATACTGATATTTTCTTTTTTTAAAAAAATTTTTTTTTCAACGTTTATTTTTGGGACAGAGAGAGACAGAGCATGAACGGGGGAGGGTCAGAGAGAGAGGGAGACACAGAATTGGAAGCAGGCTCCAGGCTCCGAGCCATCAGCCCAGAGCCCGACGCGGGGCTCGAACTCACGGACCGCGAGATCGTGACCTGGCTGAAGCCGGACGCTTAACCGACTGCGCCACCCAGGCGCCCCGGGAATACTGATATTTTCAATTGATAGGGTGAGAAAATGGAAAATGAGATTGGAGGGCTCAAGAAATTAGAAATATGAAAGAACGGCTAGACAGAAAATGTTCCAAATAAACTGAGCACACGTGTTGTCTTCTATTTCCACCTGACTTCTTTGCTTACCTATATTTCAGAACAATGTAGGCTTTGCATGGATTCTGAATTTCCCATTAGTTTATCACTTACTGGTCACTTGAAAGGTAATATAATAAACACACTCCGCATTACATATGCAATTTTTTCATGCCTTGAAATATACCATGTTATATAGAGCTCCGTGACTGCAGCTGGAGAATGAAAACTAGAACTGCCCTTCCATAAACACACATGCAGCCTGGCTGGGAATCTGGATGATCAAGGGCCGGTTCATAGAAATGGATGGAGTTTTCAATAGGGCACAGGAGACTAGTAAAAAAAAATAATACTATGATCCAAACAAAAACAATAGAAGTCCAAAGCAGAGTTATGTTATCTGATTGCACTTTCTAGTTTTCTTCCCATGTGTAATTGAGGTAGGAATTTTTCCTTTCCAGTGAGAAAGAAAATAAGATTAGTGGATAACTATGTGTACACATGCATGTGTGTATCTGTCTGATATTTAAGGTGAAGGAGCAGGGAGTCTTCCCTTTGGGTACCTCCTACTGGTCTAGCATATGGACATAGGCCAGGTTGAATTTGCAATGTAAGTGTAATTGTGTATCACAAGTCAGCTGGCCAAAGTAGTTACAATAAAGGATCTTCCTTAACACCACACTTTCTCATTATGAACAGCTTACCGGAATTTTAGAACATGTCTTTTCTGCCATCTCTTTGGTGAAAATAAATTCATATTATATTATCAAATACAAATAAAAATATAATTACATCCACTCTAGTAATCATACCACTTGGGGCAATATAATTTTAGGTCAATTTATCATTATTTATACTTGGAGCAATATAATTCAAGATCAACTTATTATTTATACTTGGGGCAATATAATTCAAGATCAATTTATCCTTATTTAGTTTACTTCAATATATGCAAGATATTTTTTGTTATATCTTAGAATATTTGATAGTTCTTTAAAAGCTATTTACTTTTCCTAAATTTTTATGAGATTTTTTTGAAGAAAGGAAAAGCCAAATTTTAGTGTAAATTATGAAGACCTATATGGAATATAGTTGGAAAATAAATGATATGAAAATTCTCATATCTGTTTTTATGTCAATATACAATATTCAGCAAAAATGGTAATGTCCCCTGTATATCAATTCAATAAATATTTAAACATCGCTATGAAGTCAAAGCACTAATGTGCCCTCTTTCTCCCTTCTTGATACATTCTTGTTCCATTCTCTGCCAGAGTTATAGTATTATTCTCATATCTCAGCTCAAACAGTCTTCACTAAAGTATCCCTGACACCTCAATATGGATGAGTCTCTCTCATGTATGCTTTTAAAGTCCTCCTTTATTTAAGAAACTTTAAAACAGTTTTTTTATGCCAGAGCCCAGCCTTATACTTTTCCTGGGAAAAGGTAAGCCCTTGTTAACATCTATCTCAGTCTATAAGTACCAGAACACAACCATCAAGAATCACATGTATTCTGCATTAAAGAGAGAGTGCAGTTTCTCACCTGGGTCAGTGAAAATTCACCAGAGGAACAGGTGAGAGGCACTGTGGAAAGAATAGTGAATAGTGGACAGATGTAACAAGATGTGGAGGCAGAGAAGATTCAGACAGGTTATCCTTCCAAAACTAATATAAAAAAAACTTGATTCAGTTCTCCCCTATTTGACATAAACGCATGACTTAGATGGGGTCATTTGATTCTTTACTTTTGATTCCTCTGGGAGACTGTTTGGTTAAAAAAAATGCTGAAGCCTCCAGCTGTGTTTTTGTGCATATCTTCTCTGGGGAAAGCAGGCAAAATGGTACTTAGGAAAGTTCCTTGGTCCACTGGAGTGGTAGAACTTTTGTGTGTGTGTGTGTGTGTGTGTGTGTGTGTGTGTGTGTGTGTGTGTCGCGGGGAGGAGGCAACAGCTCTAACCCAGGGAAATTTCCTTATCATGAAAAAAGATCGGATCTCCCTTTTGTAAGATTTACAGGTATATTAAAAGAGATGCATTTTATGGGCATCGAAAAACCCCCACACTGTATATTTTAATATACGTTTACAGAACTGTTATTGAAACCAATGAACTCTGTAATGTTTTTTTAATGTGCCCAAAGTTTCTAGAGTTACAGGGGAATTGAATTTACTTTTTTCTGTCTGTGAAATTTTAAGTAGAGGAAGAGTTCAATGCTTTTACGTGTTTAATTCCCCCAAGCCTGACCATTCTTGTACCCTGTTGCTTCTTCCTATGATCTGTTTGCCATACTATCCCATGGTGCCACTAAAGGTAGTTACTGGAGGCACCAATGAATTTGAAAGAGTTAGAACCAATAGTCTGAAAGGAACAGTTTATTTTTCCCTTCCTTCTGTATGTATAAATGTCCCAAGTTCAACGTGTGGCTTACACTGCTTCCCTCTTAATTCCTCTTTATAACCTTCTCAATTATCATGTCCCTTTTCCATTATGCTATTAAAGTCATATACAAGGAAAAGTGGAGTCTGGAAAAAATTATGTCTATATTAATTTATTGTAGAACCTATCAGTTTTAATCATATCAAAGTAGATTATGGTTGTATAAGTTAATTCTCCAAGTTGACTTGAATTCATTATCTCTATTGTGGTTATTGTGACTCTGAGGAAAAATTCAAGTAATAATTCTTTTTACCCTGAACTACTCACTGCCTTCTAAATTTAATCCTCTGTAGGCACAATTAAGCATTGGAAGTTTGTTTGGCATTATTTGTGGAATTTTTTACTTATTATGTATTAATCTTGTTCTGAGTACACTTTGGAAAGTGAAATCTAGAAATTTGGTAACTCAATCACAAAATACTTTTTCTCCAGGGAGGGTATGATTCTTTGAAGGTAATACTGACAGTTCTTTCAGTATGTATGTATGAAATATGTAATGGAGGAATAACTTTTAGCGATATGAATAAACAAGTTTTTTAACAAATACTTATGAAAAATTTAATACGTGCTGACTCCAATTGGTTCACTGAAAAAGATTATAGTAAAATTCTATATGTTCCCTATTTAATCTTTGTTGCCCTTTATGGTCTCCTTCATGGGATCCACCATGAGGGCCACCTTCTATATGATCATATCTGTGTTGGATAAAGAAGGATAGCCAAGTAGACCTGGCCTTCTCAATGTTTATACCAACCAGCTGCAACCTGGCCCTGACCACTTCCCAGCATACCTGATATTTCCCCCTCATTGACTCCTTGGCTCATCGCTCTCAGAAACGTTCCAAATCTCTTCAGCCCATAAGCTTCTAATTTTTCCTCCTCAATCTCAGAGCAACTCTCTTCACTGAATGTTTTGGGACAATTAAGGCCTTTCATGGTTTTAGCATTCGTCTCCCCACCCCCACCCTCTTCATTCTTTCATATAGTCTCAGGAATGGAATGGGGTGGAATTGTCTAAAATGTAGAACCATGGTTTTGATGCCACTTTGTTAGCCTGAGGAGCCCTAACTGCATGTTAACCCTTTGAGTTTAAGCATTTTAAATGCCATTCTAATTTTTTTTAATCATCCATTGAATTAACAAACATTTACTCAGAGCCTACTATATGCAATGGGCATAAAGAAGGGAAAAAAGTGAGTTTTGACATTAAGGCATTCACAAACTGATATTTAATCATTCCATAATGTGGCGAGTGAAATAAGAAAAGTCAATAAATATTATATTGAACTCTCACAACATCCAGGCATTGTCTGTATTAAAATAATTTAATATAATTCTAAAAGCATGATAAAAATCTTTCCAAGGATGGTCTATGCTTATTATTATCATCATTATTATTTACTAAGAAACTGGCTTTGAGAGGCTAAATAACTTGTCAATCATATACAACTAGAGTGGAAGAGTTGATATTCAAACCTCTGACTCTGTGATTCCAGGGTTCATGTACTAAAAGTATATTATCTATACAATTATAATGGATTGCATAAAGTACTATGAGAGAACAGCAGTGTCTGATTCTAGATTGGAATATTGCAAAAGTTTCCATGGAGCAAGTTATACCTCACTGTCTTACTAAGAGGTAGTTGGATATAGGTAAAAGACTACATGGGTGTTCTAGAGGGCATTGCACGTAGTAAGATGACTATCAGCAGCATCAATAGAGCAAAAATGATCTGGTATTTGAAGATTGTAGGGTAAAAGGATAGAAGTGGCTGAAGATTATGATGAGAAGGTGGCTAGGGCCTTGTCCTTGAGGGCCCCGTATGGCACAATGAGGAATTTAGATAAGAAGCATTGGAAGCCAGTATAATTTTAATTAAAAAAAAAAAAAAAGCTTCCAAGGGAAGATTTGTATTGCTTATTCATAACTCTACCTAGAGTTATGGGAGAGAGTTAAAGAAGAAAGCCAGACAAGAAGCAGAGACAGAAGCTAGACAATTGTTCCAACAATCCAGGTGAGAGGTGATTAATGAGGGCTCTGCAGAGCAATGACACTGGCAACAAGCAGATCTGCGCTATCATTCTGGCTCTGCCACCTACCAGCTGTGTGACTTAGGGCTAGTTTTTAGCCTTTCTAACTTCGAAGTTCCTAAAATGGTAAGTGAGGGTAATAATTCTTTCATAGAATTCTTGAAAGAAAGAAATGTGATAATCCATGTAAACTGTTTAACATGTAAACTGTTTAACATATTGCAAGGCACATTTTAAGTATTCAATAAATTAGTGATATCATATTTCCTTGCAAAATCAACGCTCAATAGCTTTCTTGGGGAGCAGGACATGGAGCATTAGTTCAGGTTTTGTTTTTGGAAGTCAGGATTAAATGTTGCAGTTGATGGAGCATGTCTACTACACTAAGCTACAGAGATTTTAGACACAAGCCAATATAACAGGTATCAATCTTAGCGCATAAACCTAAGGTATATTTCATACTAAAACTGCATTAAGGCCTCTCTCCATGTCAGAGTTTCAACTTCAGGAACCACTGGGGCTCCCTCTCTTGTATAGGTCCCATAGGTTACCAAAAATCTAAGGTGGGATCCAGACCCTTAATCCAAAGTGGTGTCATTATTTCCTTGGATTCTTCTACTCTCCAGTATGAGGACAAAAGATGGTCTTCAAATGCGCTGTTGGAGGGCAATACTCTCAGTAGACTCGGTATCTTTTTGTTCAGATTATGCCATCATAGCAACAAATCCCAGAAATTCTAACGTTTTTCTTGCTCATGCTGCATGTTCATTTCACATGAGCTGGAGACCTGTGCTGTGCAGTGTGAACACTCTGGGACCCAGGAAAACTAAACACTTCCAGGCATAGTGGCAGAGCGAAAGCAGCAGCATCATACATCCCTCATTGACTGTTTAGGCTTCTACCAGAAAATGAAATGCTACTTTCTTTCATATTTAACATTAGCTAAAGTCATAAGGGTACCCTGAAATCCTAAAGGTCAACCAAATAAAATCTGAGCATGCACTCAGGAAGAGAAACATATTTGGCAAACAGCGCAAAGGCCTACTGCAGATACTGGTCACACTCCACTTCCCACAGATTTGCCCACAATGACCTTTCAATCTGTTCCTCAGTCTGTAAAGTGTAGAATACTGTCTCTACTAATTTCCACAGCAAGCTTCAATATGAGGCATTGCTCACTGATGGGGGATTTATCTCCATCATTCAACATTTATCCCAGAGACCACCACCCTGAGGAATCTCCATCTTCCAAGAATAGTACACTTTCTTTTAATTAAAAAAAAAATTAACATTTATTTTTGTGAGACAGAGAGAGACAGAGGATGAGTGAGGGAGGGGCAGGGAGAGAATGAGACACAGAATCTGAAATAGGCTCCAGGCTCCAAGCTGTTAGCCGAGCCCAATTGCAGGGCTTGAACCCACCAACCATGAGATCATAACCTGAGCCAAAGTCAGACGCTTCATCAACTGAGCCACCCAGGCACACCAAGAATGGTTCACTTCTGCTTCTCTCTGCTTAAGCTTTGTTTGCCCCACAAAACCTTGAAGATAACATCTGTAAATTCTGCTTTCCGCCCACCACAGTTTTTAAAAAACTTAGGTCTGTATTCCCCATTACTTCCTCCCAATCCAATTCCCTAGACAAAGGGTTCTGAGACACATTCCATGAGACAGCAGAGGGTAAAATGCTTTCAGCCATGAGGAAAACATCTATACAAATTACATTACATAAGTTTCAAACCTGACACATCTTAATCAAAAGCCAGTGAGCCAACCATAGTCCTTATGAACTGTCTAAGCTTTGGGAATAGTGAGGATCTGACCAAACCAGGAGGCAGAATGTGGAAAAAGCCTCTGAGACAAAGGCAAAGAGAAAGAGGGAAACTTGGCAGTAAACCCTGGGGATGGCACGAAGGGAACCAAGGGCACAGAGTCTGTTCATAACCCAAATATGACAGTTTTAGTGAATGGAGAGGTAAGGCCTAATATTCAAGTTTGAATCTGGTTTCTTGGGTGATACTATCATTTATTCAAATACTTAACACTGAAAGAGAAGTAGGTGCTATTTTTCTTTAACTGAGGGAGGGAGTCTGGTTTGGTTATGTTCAATTTGAGACATCTGTGGAGTAACAAAAAAAAAACAAAAGACATCTAGTAGGTATCAATATGTGTGAGCCTGATCTCAGCAATGGGTATTTGGATTAGAAATAAAGGCTCAGGTCGCATTAGTGCATAGGTGGTTGGTGAAGCCACAGAAAAGATTAAATCTCTCGGGGAGAGTAAGGGGATGGGAAAGACTGGACAGCTCACCTTGCCTTTGTTTGGGGGGAAAAAAGAAATCATTTGTTAAGGTGACCACTGGATTTAATCATTGAACCATCTCTTCTTGGGGCGCCTGGGTGGCTCAGTCGGTTAAGCCTCCAACTTCAGCTCAGGTCATGATCTTGCGGTCCGTGAGTTCGAGCCCCGCATCGGGCTCTGTGCTGACCGCTTAGAGCCTGGAGCCTGTTTTGGATTCTGTGTCTCCCTCTCTCTCTGACCCTCCCCCATTCATGCTCTGTCTCTCTCTGTCTCAAAAATAAATAAACATTAAAAGAATTTAAAAAAATACCATCTGTTCTCTGTCAGATGATGGTGTTTATTCATATTCTGTCTGATAATTGATCTCTGGCTTATTCCTATATGCTGATACAAAAAACCGACCCTCAAATATATACCATGCAATAACTGAAACAAATGATGCCATTGCTTAACTTATCAGCTAAATAATAATTGCTATTACAAAAATAATGATTTGAGTTTCAAATGGGTGGCAGAATCTAGTTTAAGCACTTTACATACAGTTGATTTAAATTTTCAGGAAGACCTCATTCAAGTACATAGCTGTATCTTCATTTGTTTGTGGAAGAAAAAAGACTGAAAGAGAGAGTGAAGGGAAAAGATTAATCTAGGATTTAAGTTTGCTTTTTTTAAAACCTTCTATTAACAGGTTAAATGCTGTGTTACCTACTGGATGAAAGTATTGATTGATTTCATTAAATAGTGATTGTGTTTAGTTATTAGAGATGAATTATAATTGAGGTCCTAGTTTAATTCTCTTTCAATCTTGCTATCCAAAGATCAACAACAACAACAACAAAATTACTTTAAATCACACACATGAACTAATAAGTGAATTTTCTCCTAGTCTTACTGGAGCTAATTAATACCCTCAGATTCTAATGTTTCCATTGGAGTACTATGTGGCAATGAGAAAGAATGAAATATGGCCCTTTGTAGCAATGTGGATGGAACTGGAGAGTGTGATGCTAAGTGAAATAAGCCATACAGAGAAAGACAGATACCATATGTTTTCCCTCTTATGTGGATCCTGAGAAACATAAGAGAAACCCATGGGGGAGGGGAAGGAAAAAAAAAAAAGAGGTTAGAGTGGGAGAGAGCCAAAGCATAAGAGACTCTTAAAAACTGAGAACAAACTGAGGGTTGATGGGGGGTGGGAAGGAGAGGAGGGTGGGTGATGGGTACTGAAGAAGGCACCTGTTGGATGAGCACTGGGTGTTGTATGGAAACCAATTTGACAATAAATTTCATATATTAAAAATAAATAAAAAATAAAAAAATCTTTCCATTGGGCAGTATATATTGAATTTTTAGAGAGTGCATGGAACATTAGTCCTTTCACTACAAATAATTATGGTGGACTCTTACAAGAGCTTAAAAATGCCTTATCACATTTGTCACCTGGCAGTGTGTAGGAGTCCTGTTCTGGGGAGAATCACATAATTAGTAAAAAATACCTAACATTATTTCTCTACACAGCTAACCAGAAATTGAAAAATGAAAACTAGTAATGTTTGTTGAGAAAAAGAAAATAATAGCTCTTAAATAATGACTAAGAATTTAGCTCATACTCTGCATGCTGTCCATATTAAGGTGAGAGAAATTTTTTTTAATTGCCAGTTTTGACGTGGTCAGCTTTTTAAAGGTAAAGTTTCCTTTACTTACATGCGATTTAACCCCACAAACCTATTATTTAATCTGCTGTAATCTGACTGAATTATGTGAACAGTTTTTGGCAAGACTACTAGAAATCTACTAGCCCAAACTTTCTTATTATTGTTTCCTTCCATGCATTGCAAATAGAAACTAATCCCCCCCTTCTGATTTTACCACCTTTTGGTATAACTATTTTATAAATAATTATAAAGCTGTGATATGCTGCCATGTTCACTAGGATTTTAGAAGTTAAATCCCTAACATTCATTATTAACACATGCAACTTTAGTGGCTTAAATGGGTATTTAAGAAAGTTTCACCTCATCTGTGTATGGCAACTCTTAACAAATTACTTCAGAACAGATATTAATGTTTAACGCATTTATTTCTTGGATGTTCATTTGAAAAGAAGTCTCTTAGGCTGTAAATTATCAGAATGACAGGCTGGAGAGAAGGAAAATATCTATATTTTTCCTATCAATTAAACACCTTTGATTTTAGAGTCAATGTCTTCAGTGAAGTATTGCAAAGCTGTTAAACATTGTTCAGGTCTATTCAATTACTCTCGCTAAACATTTAAAAACTCCACAGGGAGAAATCGTGTTCCCAATGTCAGTGGTTTCATAGTTACCAGTGTTAATCCCCTTACTCTTTAAAAATATCCCTACAGAAGATATCTGTTCTGAAAAGGGATGGTTTGCGATATGTGGAATGAGTGGATGTGGAATAAAGTGATGGATCTCAAACTTCAGAGTGCATGAGAATCGACTGGCATGTGGACATGTTAAAACAAACTACTGCCCTCCACCCCTGGGATTTCTGATTTAGTAGGTCTGATGTGGGGTCCAAGAATTTGCATTTCTAACCAGTGCCCAGGAGATGTTGATGCTGAAGTTGTTGGTCTAGAAGGCACACTTTAAGAACCACTGGCATTGAGTTTAACTTTATTCCATTGTCTTCCTAGTTTAAAAAATGTTCAGGGGCGCCTGGGTGGCACAGTCGGTTAAGCGTCCGACTTCAGCCAGGTCACGATCTCGCGGTCCGTGAGTTCGAGCCCCGCATCAGGCTCTGGGCTGATGGCTCAGAGCCTGGAGCCTGTTTCCGATTCTGTGTCTCCCTCTCTCTCTGCCCTTCCCCCGTTCATGCTCTGTCTCTCTCTGTCCCAAAAATAAATTAAAAAAGTTGAAAAAAATTTTTTAAAAATGTTCAATAATTGAAAAAGTTACGGAAATCCTGTAGACTATATGATCCTATTTCTTGGAGCTTTACAACAGAAGTTTTAAGAAGCCTTAACAGTAAGAATTTTGTTGTTTAATTTTCTTCAAGTCAGTATATCTCCAAATTATTTGATCCAAAACCATTTTTAATCACAGATGATTTACATCAACTTGGATATTTATGGAGAGAGAGTTAAGGATATTCCTCTTAGGACTTTACTCTGAAAACCTCATAGCATTCTGTCTTACTCTTTTTCTCTCCTTCCTTTCTCAAGAAGGTATCTTGCTGTATTACCTAAAGTTCTATGAAGCACTAGTCTTTAAGACAGAACTTGAATTTATTCCTTAATAGAATAGTAGAGAATAGTGTGAATCAAGTAGGCCTTTTTTATTTAAAAAAATTTAATGTTTATTTATTTTTGAGACAGAGCATGAGCAGGGAAGGGGCAGAGAGAGAGGGAGACACAGAATCTGAAGCAGGCTCCAGGCTCTGAGCTGTCAGCACAGAGCCTGACACAGGGCTCGAACTCTCCAATTGCTAGATCATGACCTGAACCTAAGTCGGATGGACGCTTAACCGACTGAGCCACCCAGGTGCCCCAAGTAGGCCATTTCAAATTAGAAAACTAGGCTCAGAGCACATGATACATAAAGAAACCAGTTTGACTGAAGTATGCGGTTCTATAGGATAGATGAAATGATAAAATCTCAGACCAAATCAGCCTCTTGCACATAGCCATGGTTAGTATTTACCAAAGGTCATTGTAGTACTTTCAGAAAGCTCCTTGCTATAATTTTCAGCTCTGGTCTACTGTATCTCATTCCTAACCCCTGACTTTCCCACCCCAGGTCAAGTTTCCCTCAAGAAGAAAGTTATTATTTCTACCCTAGGAATATATTTGTAAGAGAGTTTTATTTTTAATAGACACTGTAAGACATATAATAAAGAACTTCCATGGATTTTATGATTGAAGCGTATGTATTGTTTAAGTATGAACAGCTGGGGTAAAGTCAAGCTTAGTTTAATCAATATTAATTTCATTAAAATAATATCAATTTCAAAAACCTCTTAGTGTTATATTCTACCCCTTATTTATCTGTATAGCCTTTATGCGCCAGTGTCACAATGTAGGGAATATGACCCTTTGGGAAAAGAATGACAAATGGCTAACTTTTATTTCAGCATAGAGAAAGAGGGCAAGTAACGTCAAAAGCATTCCTTGAAAGCATAAATATTCTTTGGGAGACTGAAATAGAATATACGTGTTTATCATACCATGGATAATTTTTTGCCAGACATTACAATCAGCCAAAGATATTTACTAACCACCTACTCTGTGTTCAGTACTCTAGTTTTTCTATCTTCAGATCCAAATAAGCTCCATAACTTGTAACAAATGGAAATGCTGCCTGGCAGCCAAGAGGTTGTTAACTCTATTTGTTTTGCATTGCTGCATAACAAATCATCGCAGAAATAACAGCTTAAAACAACATACATTTATTGTTCCACGTTTTTGTGTGTGATGAGTCTCGATACAACTTACCCGGGTTCTCTGTCCAGGATTTCACGAGACTACAATCTACGTTCTGGTCAGATACATTCTCATCTAGAGGATCAACTGGGGAAAGATCATCTTTCAAGATCTCGCTGGTTGTTGAAAAAGTTTACTTCCCTGCAGGTGTGAGGCTGAGGTCAGAGTTTTCTTCTCCGCTGTCAGCCAGGAGCCATTCCTTGCTATGTTAACCTCTCCCTTGGCCTTCTCTCACTCTGGCAGCTTAATGTTTTTAAATCCAGAGGAGAGAGAAAATCCTTCTCATCAGAGATGCCACTTCCTCCACTTCCGCCCCCACGCTAGCCCCCAGTCTTCTTTTAAAGGTTTTCAACTAATTAAATCAGGCTCATCTGAGATGATCTCCTTTCGATTAGCTCCAAACAAACTGGCTTGGAACCTGGGTTCCCTCTCCCAAATCCTATTGGTTAGAAGCCTGTCCCACCACACTCAAGGAGAAAGGAGTATATGGGGGTGGATATAAGGTGCGGGGAGACGACCATAGGTTGCATCTTAGTATTTGCCTTTCATGGTAAGATTAAGTCATATGTTCTTACAATGACAAGTAAATCTTTAGGAAAGAGAAAAAAACACTAAATCAGTGGTTAACTGAAGAGCGAACTACATGAAGAGTTTTAGAATAAGCTCATGACTGGGCCCAGCACCAGAGTTTGTGATTTAATTGTTTTGGAGTAGGATTAGTGCATCAGTGGTTTTTAAATATTCCCTGATGCTTCTTCATTCAGTTAGGTAGGCACAACTGCTTTCAACAGTCGGAAAACAAAATGAAAGAATTAAAGTGCTTACCCAGTAGCACACCTGTTTGTAATCTCATTGGAAGACCTGAAATACATGATTGTCTAATTGAACACCTGCAGGAGAAGGGGCTATTGTAATTTGGGAATCATTTTTACTCACATTTTTGTAGGTCTGGGATATCTAGTTTTTAATTCTTTAGATAAAATGTTTAACTTAAAAATAGTTTGCTTCCTTCTAATTTAATCATGCACTGGTGGGGTTAGGTTGTTACTCTGAGTAGGGGCAGGGAGTGATTGTACAGGGAATGATGGGTATGCCCAAACATGAGGCACCAAAATACTAGAAGGGTGGGGAGGGTGTCTGCACTGGAGTGGTGTCAGCACTAGATTAGTTATAAACATAAGGACTGAGACTGCAACTTTACACAGGTAAATATATTAAGGGTCCAAATTTCTTACTGACTGAGAATGGAGCTATAAATGCGGAAAGAAAGAAAACTACAATAAATTTTGTGATGATGTTTGATTGGAATTGGATTATCAGTGTGAACTCACATCTGTGTGAGTACATATGTGTGTGTCCACTTTGTCCACTGGAAGAGTCTGGGAGCAGTGATGCCCCAATAGTAATGAGCTCATTTAGTGCCTATATCTTGGCTTCTAAATACTCTTGTCACTAAAAGGAGCCATGCCTTCTTGTAGACGTGACTGATTCCAGGAGTGGGTCAGTAAATAAATGAGCCTGAAACATCTTATGAAGAAAGTCCTCAAAGAACGTTGGGGACATGTGAAAAGAACACAGAAATGAACTGAGGAGGCCCCCATTGTTGAAAACAGGGATGATTTAAGCATCAAAATAAATATGTGTCGCAGACTACGCGTCTGGAGTTTTCTCTTGACCAACAAGAGAGCGGACACAGAATTGAATACAAGAGAGGGTAATGTCTGTGAGGAGACAAGAGCCCTGAACAGGAGTTTCATCTCTGTATTTATTGAGTGCTCAAGATCTTACACACATGGTAAACGTGAAGAAAACAAGATCTTACACATGTGGTGAATGTGAAGAAAGCAATCAGATAATAACCATTAACTTGTGTGTGTAAGAAGCAAAGGGACTGGGGGAGGGCAAGTGGAGTTTGTGATCAAAGTACAATCATATATTGGCATCAGCTGGAAAGTAATTTCCTGGATGTGAAATAACAAGTACTCGTGATCCTATTACAATATCTTGCTAGCTAACCTTAGGCATTGTCTCCCCATGGTGGCAGCTTTCCACCCTAACCTTTTTTTCTAACCCACTTATGTAAGTAGAACCTATTTCCCCACAAATGTGTGTTTTGATGTAGTCCCAATAATTTACTTTTCTTTTGTTTCCCTTGTCTCAGGAAACATATCTAGAAAGATGTTGCTATGGCCAATGTTAACAAGGTTACTGCCTATGTTCTCCTCTAGGATTTTTTTTAAATTTTTTTTTAACGTTTATTTATTTTTGAGACAGAGAGAAACAGAGCATGAACGGAGTAGGGTCAGAGAGAGAGGAAAACACAGAATCTGAAACAGAATCCAGGCTCTGAGCCATCAGTACAGAGCCTGATGCGGGGCTTGAACTCATGAACTGTGATATCATGACCTGAGCTAAAGTCGGACGCTTAACCGACTGAGCCTCCCAGGCGCCGCTCTCCTCTAGGATTTTTATGGTTTCAGGCCTCACATTTAGGTCTTTATTCCATTTTGAATTTATTTTTGTGTATGGCATAAGAAAGTGATCTAGTTTCATTCTTTTGAATATTGCTGTACAGTTTTCCCAATATCATTTGTTGAAGAGACTTTCTCCCATCGGATATGCTTTCCTGTTCTGTCAAAGATTGACCACAGAGCTGTGGGTCATTTCTGGGTTTTCTATTCTGTCCCATTGACCTATGTACCTATTTTGTGCCAGTACCACATGCTTCCAATTACTACAGCCTTGCAATATAACTTGCAGTTCAGAATTGTGATACCTCCAGCTTTGCTTCTCTTTTCCAAGATTACGTTGGCTATTTAGGATCTTTTGTGGTTCCATACAAATTTTAAGACAGTTTGTTCCAGTTCTCTGAAAAATACTGGTGGTATTTTTATAGGGATTGCATTAAATGTGTAGATTAGTTTGGATAGTGTAGACATTTTAACAATATTTGTTCTTCCAAGCCACAAGCATGTCTTTCCATTTCTTTGTGTAGTCTTCAATTTCTTTAATCAAAATTTTATAGTTTTCAGACCACAGGTCTTTCACCTCTTTGGGTAAGTTTATTCCTAGGCATCTTACTGTTGTGGTGTGATTGTAAATGGGATTGATTCCTTAATTTCTCTTTCTTCTACTTCATTATTGGTGTATAGAAATGCAATGGACTTCTGTACATTGATTTGGTATCCTGCAACGTTACTGTCATAACAAAATACCACAGACTAGGTGGCTTAAACAATAGAGATTTGTTTTCTCATAGTTTTGGAGGCTACAAATCCAAGATAAAGGTATTATCAGTTTGGTTTCTTCATGGGCCATTCTCCTCAGTTTGTAGATCATAGCCCTGTCACAGCCTCTTCTCATGGTTATACCTCACTGTACATGTGTCCCTGGCATCTCTTTGTGCATCCAAATTATCTCTTCTTATAAGAGCACCAGTCAGATTAGACTGGGACCCACCCTACTGGCCACATTTTAACTTAATCACCTCTATAAAGGCCCTGTGTCCAGATCCAGTCACATTCTAAAGTACCAGGGGTTGGGACTTCATACAAATTTTGGGTGGATACAATCATCCCTTAACAGATGGTATTAAGAAATCAGTGCCAACTTCCTGATTTTGATGGACGTATTGTGGTTATGTTAGATAATGTCCTTTTCAGGAGTCACACACTAAGATATTTGGAAGGGAGAGGATATATGTCCTTAACTTACTCTCAAATGGTTCAAGGGAAAAGAAAATTATTTGTATTATTCTTTCAAATATAGTAGGACTAAAAAAAAACTTATTAGTGGCATTATGGAAGAGGTATCAATGTCATTGTGAGGGAAAAGTGATAAGATAGTGGCAATAGATGTTAAGTGATCAGTACATGGTTTTCTCATTTTAGTTTTTGTTGCAAATTGTGGGAAAAGTGAATATAGATAGAATCACTTTCTTGCTCTGTGAAAGATATCCAGGCAGATAAACAAAATAGGGTCCTAAGGAAAAAAAAAAAAAAAGATAAAGCATAGTCAAGAAAGAAGAAAGAATTTTGACGCCCCAGGCACAAAACTTTACACCAATTTTGACAACTTAAGTGCAGAGCTCTGACAGGTAGAAGGAAATACAGTTGTGGTTGCTGTGAATAAACTGGAACCATTAGAGTGAAGAGTAAGTTAAAGTAATTTCTGGAAAAGACAGAAGATAAGTTCAGTATTAATTAATAATTAATAGCAGTTAATACTATATAAAGAGAAAACACCTGATTTTACTTCACATTGATTCTTTCTCCTTTGACTATTACTATCCTATTTAACTACATTTAACACAATTAGTTGATCAATGGCCCTGACTGTGTGTATGACATTCTGGATAATACAGGACAAATTCTCTCAAATAAAGAACTTACCATCTGGTGGTGAAGGTTTAAAAAAAAAAAAAAAAAAAAAAAAAAAAAAAAAAAAAAAAGGTGCTCCAGCACTTTACACAAAGACACCAGAGGCCTGTCTTGCAGTTCATTGGCTGAGAGAAAACATGGGGGTTAGGAGAATGAGAAAGTATGGCAATTACCCATTGTGCTGTGCTCTCTCTCCTTCATGTCTTTTCATATGCTGCAGATATTCTTCCTCTCCTCCCTTGGGCCTGCACTCATTTGACTAACTCCTACACAGCTATAAGTGCCTAACAGCATGAGCACTATTTTGTAGACAATAAGGAGACTTTTAATTTGGGCCTCGTTTGATATTTCAAACGATTCACTGATTCCCAGGCACAATAGATTTTACATCTTCCAGATATTCTTCTCTGATACCCCAAGGCCCTGGGTTGAATGCCTCCCTTATAGGTTATCTAGAATTCTATACTTATAACTACTAAAACATCTCCCTCATAATGATCTGCTTGCATGTCTGGATTTTCTACTAGCCTGTCTCATAGGCAAATGCTATGTTTCACTATTAGATCCTCCTCACTTAGCTTGCTGACTCATACATAAAAGTTTGCAAAATCTATTTGATGAATCAAGGACTAAATATTTGCTGCAAACATATATAACCAAAGAACTTATAAACTCAGAAATTTTTTCTACTTGGAGAATCACTCACAAGTTAGGTGAAAATTGAACTGGTATTTGAAGTATTGATATGACTTGAAAGGATATAAAAGGAGGGAAAGGGATAATAGACTGAGGTAACAGTATTATACAAAGGCACCTAAGGGCAAGCAGTGTTGTGAGAATGATCCATTTTAACTGGATCAAGAGACTAATCTACTGGAATGTATGCTTTTTCAGGTATTGCAATAGATATTTCTGGAACAAAAATTGGGGGTTGGTTGTAGAGGATATAAATATTAAGTTTAGAAGTATAAACCCTATGCTGTAGGTTATGAGAATCCAGTAAAATTTTTAAGCAGGGAATTGTCATTTTTAGAGCTCTGATTTGGAGTTCATTTATTACTTCACTACCAGTTTTCTCAGTTTTCTCCACTGTTCCTAAAATTGTGTCTGCTCTGGAGATAACACAGAAGAACTATCACAGAAGTCACTCTGAAACCCATGTAAAGATCAGAAAGACAGTAAAGAAAACCAGCCAATTGCAATAGTATTTAAATAGCCTGATGAGAGGTAATGAGACCTTTGCTAAGAAACTGTCATGTAAATCTTTGAAGTTATTTTAATAAGCATAATATAATTATTGAAAAAAATAAGTATAAATATAAACACAAATATAAATATTTTTGTGTATATTATATTACTTATTCATACCTGGAGAAAGTCTGTGTACTGGGACAAGGTAATCCTTTCACAGAATGACTTTTGGACTATCTTAGCTTATAATATTGAGTTTCAAATCTTCCTGACCTATTCTTATAGGTTCAGCTAATGTAAGCACATGTAAAAACATATTTAAAGGGTAGAAGTCATTCATTGGGCTCATGAAAAAAAAAAACATGAAATGATATATGTGTCATGAATTGTATAGCTCCCTCCCCTTTCTTTTTTTGTCACTGGTTCTAAGAGGGGAGGAATTTGTTCTGCCTTCCTTAGTCACCGGAGGATTATGCCCTCTAGTAGAAGAGGTGTTCAAGGTCTTTTTTGGAAGGTGTTTTATCTATGAAGGTCCCTATCTTTCTAAAGCCAGGGAGACATGGAAGCTTCTGGATGGATGTTAGTTCCTATTACAGGGATGGTCTAATTCCAGTAGTCTTGGTTTCTGACCAGGGAGCAGTCATTAAAAAATATACCCCAGCGCCAACCAATCAGAGTAGGGTCAACTTTCACTATTTTTCTCAAAGGCAGTGGTATCAAAGCAGAGCTTACACCTCATTCGTCTCTCTTTTCTGAAGCCTCTGACAAAGAAATGTGCGTGAGAAGGGCAAGGTTAATTAATATTGATTCACTGATTTAATTGTATCTGTTTTAACTTACTTAGAGAATCGTACCTAATAGATTAGATTAGAACATTTCTCTGGCCTCTTGGTTTTGCTGACTAATATAAAGAAAGCTTTGATTCATAATGCATTTGGGGCTAAACATATTCACAGTCTGATTCTAAACTTAAATTTTCAAGGAGAGAAATCTGTGTCAATGTTCTGACCGTGAAAATGTCCCACTGCTTTACTTTTTTATCCCAACTCCTAAGAATGCCTTATACAACACAAGACTTTAAGAAATATTACCCCTATCTTTAAACTGACAAAACTGGCTTTATGTTGGTAGCCATTGGGATTAAAAATGTAATGACTAGGAGAAGATAATGAGCTCCTGGTGTGACAACCTTGTCTTTCCTCCCTTATTGAAATGATGATGAATGTCCCAGAGAGTGTCAAAGTTAGTTGCCACCCCCCTTTCTTTATATTCCATTGTAGGCCCAGGGGTCAGAAATTGTCTTAGTGTCACCAAAAATCAGTTTAGCTGCCTTGGCATACTTCCATCTAACTGATGCATTCTTAAAATTCATTTTTAAGTATTTCTTAAATAGAACAGTTGCAGCTGAATATTATTAATGCCAATCATTGAAAACAGGTTTATTTTTCAAACGTGTATAGTAAAATACACTATCATTATATTTTGAGCAGCTTTACAATTTTAATTTTGAGCAGTTTTACAATTTTAAAGGTAATATATTGGGGGGTGAGGTTTCAATTGTATGTGTGTGGTTGCAATCAAAATAATGCAAAATCATAAGAATCATTGCAACTGTGGAGGCTCTAGTTAAAAGAACAGTACATTGAATAATAAGAAATTATACCATATGTACTTTTTGAATACTGGTCTCATCTTTATTCATAGCATATTGGTGATTTTTAAAAAGGATTTGTTTCTAGAATAAACAAGAACACTTCAAAAGCAGACTCAGGCTTCAGTGAAATAGTTTAGCATTAATAAATTAACTGAAGTTTAATAATAAATCACAGTGTGCATTTGCTGAGTACCTGCTAAGTGCCATGGACTGATCTCAATAGTTTACATATACAAACTCATTTGATCCTCATAGCAATTGTATGAGTAAGATACTATTATTATCCTGATTCTACAGATAAGGAAATAGGAGGCATGAAGATTTAAGTATCTTGCCCAAAGTCATACCTAGTATGTGTCAGGGTAAAGACTTGAATCCCAGCAACCTGGCACTAGAATCTGTATTCTTAACTACTGTGCATTTGCTGTGCTATGTGCATTTGTTCCTCCGAGCCTAGAAACAGTGGGGACCATGCTTGCCAGTGTGAGGTGCCAGCAGCCAGTAGCCAAGTGGCAGAGAGAGTATGGGAGCATCAGCTGTTGAGGGGCTCAGAGTACTCAAGCTGCTAGTACTTTATAGTGGAAGAGAGTAGAAATGAGAGACAAGAGGTAGATCTAAGAGGCCTCTGCCTCACTAGAGTTATATTACCAGAAAAATAAATTTGCAGAATTTAATGAAGTTGCAAGAGTGAATTAATTTCTACTGAGATCAAAATGGGTTTTCTAATTTTGAGTGATGAAAACAAACCTTTCCACTGAAGTATCTCCACTCTTTCCTGTTAGGGGATGTTCTTAAGTCATAGTCATCTTTCAAGAAGTTAGACCACCATCTTGGTGGCTCAGAGTGGCAGATTATGGGATGGGCTGTGCTATGGTCTGAATAAACATTCATTTGTCTTTCCAAACCTCTTGTGCTGAAATTTTAATGCACAGTGTGATGGTATTAGAAGGTGGGGCCTTTGGGAAGTGCTTAAAGCATGAGAGTGAAATTATCAATAATAGAATTAGTATCTTCTAAAAGACTCCAGAGAGATTCCTTCCCCTTTCAATATATGAAGACACAAGGAGAAATCTATGACGTGGAAGAGGGCCCTCATTCAACTATGCTGGCACCCTAATCTTGGATTTCCAGCAACCAGAACAATGAAAAAAAATATTTTTGTTAATAAGCCACTCAGTCTGTGGTATTTTGTTACAGCAGCCTAAATAGACTAAGAGAACCTGTGAATCACAAAATATTTTTAAAGGACTAATAAGCCAGAGAATTTGGTATTTCTCTTTTCTAGACTTTATTAGTTTTAAACTTCTAGTTATTCTTAAAATGATTTGATATTTATTTCTCCTTATTTCTTCTTTCATCTTCCTTCCTGAAGCTCTTGACCTTTCTTGATTCTCTAAAAATTTCCTACACTCAGGAGTGCACCTGCATGCCTGACAGATATTCTTACAGTCAGTGCCCATGCTATTTGTATTGTTAATTATATCGATTATCGTCCCTGCTTATGCCACTACCATTGTCCATGTCTTATTTACTGATTGTCCCCTTCTTTTTCAAGAACTCTCACCATCCAGAAATGTGAAACATAGTGGGCAATTCCAGAGGATGAAAATGAATATTAACTATTTTTCCATCTCCTAATCAATATAGAGCTACAAATATCACCCTTTTCCTGAATATAACCATAAACATCGATGTAAAAAGAAATAGCTAAGAACAATTATGTTTGATAGCTAAGGAGTGATTTTGATCTGAAAAAAATTTTCCTCACTTCTGAACATTCAAAAAAGCATGAATCTTTAGTGCTTTTAGGGATCTGGGAAGTGAACTAGATCAATCTCTTCCTTTTACTGGTAAGAAAACCCAAGCCAGAGCACTTATGTGAGTCACTCAAGGCCATAGGGATTGCTCAGGGAAGAAGCAGAAATGGAAATCTCAGATAAATGATATGAAAATCCTGGGCCACACCTGAAGAACGAACTTGTTAACATGTATGCAGAGTGTCTGTTATGCGCCAAGCTAAATTTACTCACATTAAGATTTAATTTTCACAATCATCTTATGATTGTGGTAGGTAGGTACTATTATTTCTATTTTACAGATATGGAAGTGATACACAGAGGATTTCTTTAAGTTATGCAAGTTTTTACAGGCATTGAGCAGCAGAAATGATATGATACATTAGGTATTCTCACTCCTGGGTCTGTTCTGTTAGTCACTGAATTTATCTCCCTCCCTTAGACTTGCACCAGCCATTTCTTATTACTGGCCATCTCTGCTTGCATTCCTTTGAGGCATGCTTTGGCTTTTAATCTAGGTTGCTGGAATATACTTGTGCCTTGATTATAACAACAACAACAACAACAACAACAAAAGACCCAAACAAACACATTTTTTTTTTTTTTGGAAAAGTAAGGTATGTGTAGAGAGAAAAAATGCCTTCTGTCTGTCAATACATGCTTACAGTGAGGCTCAAAATAAGTATGACCCATGGAAGCTACTTATTAATATTGCCATTTACGTGGATAAAAGAGACTTATCCAGAAGACAAAAAACAAAACAACAGAAAAAGAGAAACAATACTTAGAAGCCATAACCACAGAAATAATAACTAAGACATAGGCATAGACAACATCATTCAGCAAATATTTACTAAACAGCTTCTCTACACCATGATCAATTCTAGGCACTAGTCTACTGCCATGAATAGAATGACAAAGATTCTTTCTACTCGTGGGTCTTACAGGACAGTGGGAGAGGATACTCAAAGAAAAACAACAAAAAACATAATGCATATGTAATTTTATATTTTGTTAAAAATGATAATTACTTTGTTGAAAAGAGGGGAGTGTGGGATTTGAGAGGATTGAAGAGTTGATCATAAAAATTTACATAGAGTAATGAGATTAGATTTGCTTGAAAAGCTGAGATTTAAGTAAATACTCGAAGACAGAGAAGCAGACATTTGGACAAAAGAAGGCAAGTAAGTATAAATCTCCTTATGAAGGGAGTGTTGCTTGGTGTTGCAAAGTACATCAAGAAGCCCACTGTGGTTGAAGTAGTCTGAGGAAAAGAGTAGTTGGAGACCAGATCAGAGACGTAACAAGGGGACAAATCAGGCAAAGCTCTGCTGGACTTTTATTCTAAGAGCAAAGGAGAGCCATTAGAAGTTTTTGATATGAATCAATTTACATTTTAAAAAGTCATTCTGATTTGTGCATTGGGAAAAGTGTAGGGAGGTAGTGTGGAATTTGAGATTACAGGACATGCTATTGCAACAATCCCAATGAGAGATCACATTGAATTCTACTGGGGTAGGAACAGTAGAGGTAGTCACAAGTAGTTAACTTCTAATTTTTTTTTTACATTATAGATGGTAAAATTTCCTCATAAGTTTTTTATGGGGCCCAAGAGAAAGGATAGAATCAATGATGGATCCATTTTTGTTTTGTTTTGTTTGTTTTGTAAGCATTGGGAGAATTGATTTATCAGCAACTAAGAGAGAAAAAATTCTAGTGGTACATGCTTTTGCAGAAAGAATACTATTTCAGTTTGTATAGATAGTATTTGAGATAGACATTAGATTTCCAAGTGGAAATTTAAAGTAGATGAGCTGAGATGTGACAGAGAGGCCTAAGTTAAAGATAAAACATTCAGTCATATAGGTGGTATTTTAAGCCCTAACAATACCAAAGAAATGTGTGTGTATCAATGGAGAACAAAGAGGACGAAGACTCAGCCCTTTACACACCAATATGAAGGGCAGAGAAGAGGAGAAATCATCAGAAGAACCTAAGAAGGAACAAGCAAGGGGTTATGAGTGCCACTGAAGTATGCAGGGTTCTGGGAAACAAGAAACAAAAGAGTATTGAGGAGGAGGGAGTGATCAACGTGTGGAATTCTGCTGATAGATCAGGTAAAACAAAGGCATGGCATTGACTTTTGGATTTAGCAAGATGAAGGGCATTGGTTACATTTACTTCACAGTTTCAGGGAGCAATGAGTGTAAAAGTTGAGTTGGAGTAAATTAAACAGAGAATGGGAGAAGAAAAACTGAAGAAAACAAGTGTAGCCGCTCTGGAGAAATTTTACTACAAAAGGGAAGAGTGAAATGAAGCTGTGGCGCTTAGGGGATATATGTGTGTATATGTATATGTAAATGTATATATATGCATGTGTAAATGCATATGTATATGTATATGTATATGTATATGTATATGTAAGATGTCTATATGCTGAAAGACATTATCCACTAGAGTGAAAACTTAAGAGTGAGAAGAAAGATCAATTTAGGGACAAGGGAAATGGTTGCATTTTATAAGTGATAGAAAAAATGTCACTAGACAAAGGGAAAAGAGCAATCAGAGCAGAGATTTTAAAGAAAAAGAAGAATGCTCAAACACTCCTCTTCTTTCTCTATATTATATTCCTTGTATGGTTTTGGAATAACTAGATTATAGTCTGAATATAACTGTTTAATAAAAGGTATTGGATAAAGCCACACTCCTGTAGGGGTGGTGTGTTTGGGGACACTGCATGCTAGCTACTGGGAAAGAAATCACTTGAAGAATAGCAGCTGGCCAATCAAATACATCCCAATAGGATGGCACTATTTTGGAGAATTTATTATGGCCTAACTGTCAGAACTGGATTCATGCTAATGAAACTCACAGAGAATACAAATTTATTTGTTTGAAATAGGCACATTCTCATCTGCCTAATGCAAGAGACGTTACCACATATTGTCTTTTCATCCCTTCCCTTTTTTAAAGTCTATCTCCCTTCTCTTCATATATTCTTCAAGCTCTTTGAACACAGGTAAATACAATTATTTTAATGTGTGTTACCCTAGTTACAGGGCAATGCAGTCATGCCTCCCTAAGAGCATTCTTAGGTCACTTTGATCAGATTAAAGGTGCATAAAGAATGTCTCAAATCAAATAAATGATTTAGACAAATGTGGTGATGATAAAGCTTATTGTACATTTTGAAGCACCCCAATTAATGTATCACAGGATAAGGTTTACTACAGCAGTGAAGGAACTTTGTGTGTACCTCATATATTACTCACAGGTAGAGGTTGAGTTCTTCTTGAAAAGTATGCCATCTTGATGTTAATCATCCAGGAGACAGACAGGACCTTCAGAAAAGCCAGAGGCTGATCATTTACATCCCTCTAGGCTACCCTTTTACACACTTACAGCAGATATTTAGGCATATGCCCTGGGTAAGCACTAAATTGCACCACTTAGATGGTAGCTGTTCAAAAAGTAGCAATGTCTACCAATGTGGGATTGATTTGGTTACCAGCAACAGACCTAAGAAAAATGAGTTTAGCAGAACCAAGTAAAAAAGTCCAAAAGTACATATTCTGGGATAGACATGGTGACTTTATGTTGCCATAACACCACAGGCTATTGTCAGCACCGTCATTCATTTTTTGCAGGTGACGTCCATCCTTGAGGATCTCATTGTCATTGGTAGTCACTACCTTTCTCTAGCCATCATGTCTCCATAAAAGGTGAAAAAGGGCTGTACAAAGGCCTGCCAGTTGATTCAGCTTCCCAGAAGCCTCACCCAAAACTTCTACTCATATCTCACTGGCCACAAGCTGATCTTGCTAAAACAACTGGAAACATAAAGTTTTGTAGCTGGACACAATTCCACTCCAACAAAATCATGGTTTTGTTACTAAGGAAGAAGAAAATGATAAGCTTGGGATAGGAATAAATTTTTTCCACAGTTGGACTGTATTATAATCCCTCTAGGAAGCTATTTCTTTAAAAAAATCTGATAATTTGTATATTAATGCCTTAATTTTATTTCAATTTGGTATGCCTGGGATTTTATTTGTATTTGAATGTTCCTGACTGGTTTCTGCTGTTGCTATATTTAACTAGATTTTTAAGAATATTGCCCAAAGTATTGATGGGAGATCTTCAGACACATTATTTACATATAGTGCCAATTTTCTTCTTTATTACTTTGATAATTATTTTTCTAGGCCCATTCTGTTAATAGCTTTTCCCTTAAACTTATACTATGCTTTTGGCAAAATAAACCATTTATTACATGGGTAGTCTTCCATAGAGTGATTTTTGTCTCATTATGCTAAAGCATTATATGCCAAAGACTAATACCACAAATTCATTGAGCTCCTGTGTAATCTATATTTCCAAAGATCAAATAATTTATAATAGTTCAATAATTATAATTATTAATTTGGCCCTTTTAGGTTTTTTTCTTTACAATCTTTTCCCAAACATTAGAAGACAAAATTTCTACTTAAACAATTCCCTAAATGATGTTTTCTTTGTAATTTGCCTGTTTCATGTAATCTTATTTTCATGATGATAACAACTCTATGAGGACATGGTTTTTTTTCCCACCTTTTATTATGTTAAGGCCAAATAATAAACATTTGTAAAAATGCCCATATTTACAGAAACTTAAAATCCAACTTTAGACCAACTATTTTTATAATTAATAATATATGCTTCCTGAATACTTACCCTGTATCAGAGTAGTAACAATGTGCAGACATATAACATCAATAATACTAGTCCTGATTTAATGACAAAACATGTAAGCAAATGAACATCCTAGAGATCTAGAAATTGCTCAAATGATTCTGAAGAAAACATGGCATCTTGATGTTAATCGTCCAGGAGACAGACAGGACCTTCAGAAAAGCCAGAGGCTGATCATTTACATCCCTCTAGGCTACCCTTTTACACACTTACAGCAGATATTTAGGCATATGCCCTGGGTAAGCACTAAATGGCACCTCTTAGATGGTAGCTGTTCAAAAAGTAACAATGTCTACCAATGTGGGGTTGATTTGGTTACCAGCAACAGCTTAAGAAAAATGAGCTTAGCAAAATCAAGTAAAAAAGTCCAAAAGTAAATATTCTGGGATAGAAGTGGTGACTTTATGTTGCCATAACACCACAGGCTATTGTCAGCACCATCATTCATTCTTTGTGGGTGACTTCCATCCTTGAGGATCTCATTGTCATTGGTAGTCACTACAGTTCTAGCCATTATGTCTCCATAAAAGGTTAAAGGGTTGTGCAAATATTGAATTAAAGTATTGAATTAAAGAAAAAATATTGAATTAAAGTATTGACTCAAGGAAAAAGTTATGCAAGGAGATTTTTGATAGTGAGACAAGCATATTCCTAAAAGGGAACATTTTAGGCAAATATACAAGTTGGTTTGATCAGCAGTGGAAGCGATGTTTTACTATGACAGGAATCACAGGGAAGAGAAGAGTTGATGTGAGCAGGTTCTAGAAGCAGGCAGGATTAAAAACACTCTTACATTGCCACACATGAGTCTGAAATTATTCCATAGGCCAACATTTATGAAAATGTGTTCATAAACATTTACACTCTTTCCCTCTCTGCCTCAGATTTGATAACCAAATAGGTTTGGGAAATAGTGAATGCTGTTTTATATTCTTATATATTAAAAATGCCTATAACATTAAAATACTCTGAGAAACCTACAGTAAAAAACAGTTACATCCACAATTTCCTAAGCTTATTTGTCTAAGTAACTTTTCTCCATCCCCTACGTCAGCCCTGTTTTGGATTTCAATTGATATTCATGGAAGACAATGTTATGGGCTTTGTAGAAAGCTGTGAATATGGCATCACATCAATGTGCTTTTCATGTTTCAAAAATTTATTTTAGTAGTTATTTTAAATTGGGAGCTTGGAGAGACTGGAGACCAGAAACCAGTTATCAGGTTATTGTACCAATCCAAAAATGGGATCATGAGTTCCTGAGCAAAGCAATGTTAGTGGAAGAAAAGAGAAAATAATGGATTTGAGAGATACTTAAAAGATACAGTAAGAAAAATTTATGGATAATGCAATAGACAAGGGTCATTCCTATACAGGTAATAAAATCCAGATTACTGCAAAAGAGAATAGGGGATATTACATGGGAATGCTTACATATCCAAATCAGATCAAAGCCTTGTGAAAGATGCTTGATTTTGAAATGGAGAAAGACAAATGCCTATTAGTAGCTTTGAAAGTCTCCCGACATGAAATAGTGATAACACAAAGCTAGTATTTTAGCTTGAAATAAAATTATTTCCTCATAAGAGCATTTGATTGTAATGTAATTCGGTAAGAAAAGTTCAATTTTTGACATAAATGTGTTTTATGAATGTCGTGGGAACATGTGTATTTTGTCACTGGGTAGCACACCAAGATGAGATTGAGAAAATCATGTAAACTGTCAGTCTGAACAAGGATGATATGGCAGAAATATGATCTGAGAAATAATATTCTGGTTATGCACTGGGAACCAGAAGATGATTGTGTGATGTATTTTTGCAACATGTGTGACAGAAAGTGAACAAGGAAGTCTTTGTTGGTTAGTTCTATTTTTAACTCATTAAGGAACTATATTTAATCCAAGTTTTCAGTATTTGAAAGACAAAGAATTTATAAACCTTAAAATTGTATTCTTGGTTACTCTCCCATTTCTTCTTAATGTCAAACTCTCTCAATTTGGGTGCCATACCGAAAGTTTTTCATCATTTTTGATGACAATTAGGTGTTTATATGATACTAAAGAACCTAGAACTTGGAGGATTAGTGATTATAATTATAAACACAGTGTCTCATAATTTTTATTAGAAGTATAATAAAGTAAAACTAACCATTTAGATGTGGTGAGTATGCCTTTTTTTGAGCTCTCATATTTATTATAATATAGAATGCAAGAGTATATGCCACAGTTGAAATAATGAGATTAAACCAAGATTTCCAATATCTGCAAATTTTATAAGAATATCATAAACCTTAGATAAAAGGAAAATTTAGATTAATATCTACCCCAAATAATTTAAGTGTAAAATACCCAAATTTAATTGAATATAAAAAATTAAACATTTGAACATGATGGTATGAACATATTGAATGAGAATGAGTGTTCTAATGTGAATATATTGTGTTATCTAATGAATACATGACAATGTGTAGCATTGTGTGTGAAATCTTGAGTATTCTATCCCATTTCTTCTTTCTTATGTTTCTGTTGATCATAAGGAGAAACAGACAGTTCTTCTCTAAAGAAGTATAGGCCCATCTGCTTCTCATGTTGACTCTCTTTATGCTTGAAAATTTTAAACTAGTATTCAGGCAATTTTTAAAGCTGATCTAAAAGAACTTTAATTTTTAAATTTGGCCAAAGAAATCGTGATCTCAACTTACTTATTTTGTTAAAATATTTGATATTGCCTCAGTTTGTTCTTTTCCAAATGAAGTTAAGTTAGTATCAACTTTAGAGATTTTCACTATTTATAAACTTAATAGAAAGTAGCAGATAAGGTCAAAATTTATGTATTCGGAAGTCAATATACTGCTAAGTTACATCTATCCTCATGGATTCCTTAGTGACAACATGAACCTCATTTTTTTTGCTCTAATGAACATCACCATCACTTATAAATAGATTCCATGTATCCTCAGTTATAAAGTCAATTATATGTATATATATTATACATATGTATATATGTATATATATACATATTATATATGTATAATATATATACATATATACATATGTATAATATATATATACATATATATATATTTTCCTACTTTACCAACTGATCTTTCAGGAATAAAAGTAATATCTACCGATAAAAATTAATTAATTTACTTTATGCTGAGAAATTAGACTGTCAGAAAAGTAAAATTGCTATTATTAATTATTTTACTTATAAACTTTAGTTAAATATGTTCAAACGGACAGTTACAATTGACATTAACAAAATACAAATAGCATTTTGATTCCTACCATGCACTCTTATTGTCTGCTTCCCAGTTTATATGATTTAAGTGTTTACTTTCATTTCAGGTTGGGGAAAATCTGTGGGAGAGATTTTGGAAAACTGTCTATAAAAATATTAGATTTTAATCATTCTTTGCTGAGTTCAACAAAAGAATAGCAGAAAGTGAAGTAATCAACAGGACATCTTCTCATCCATTAAGTGAATTAAAGGTCAAAACTTTCCATGGTTTGTAGCATCAAGGATTGTGAGTGCTGTAATACATTTCAAGGCAACCACTTGTAAGGACTAGTCACTATCATCTACAATTCTTAGAAAGGTTTTATGCCAAATTTCATGACTTTCTTCATACTGTATATTGGGGAACAGAGTGAGAAACATGCAGTGTACAAGATGGTTGTGTGTGGGTTGAAGAGGAAGTAGATTTGAATTTGATGGAGTTGTGTGAAAGTGGAAAAAACCAAAGGCTGAACCACTCAAAATATTCCTGCAGGTTTTCCATAAGTGTGGGGAGGTTTTTTATTCTAAGATATTCAGAGATTCTCAGTGTCTCTATGTTCTATGTCTCTATAATATTATATGAAAGGAATCTGTTCTTGGTCATTAAACATCTCACTACAATAGGTAGTGACTATATTTCTCTTGTTTTTTTTTTTCAGATATTTCAGAAGTACTAGAAGGGGAAAAATATATCAGTGGGCACATTTAAATAAAATACATCAATAATAAATGATTACTGTGTGGATTATAGTGTTACTTATAGAATGTGCTGATATATTCCCAGGTAGGGCTTTGGTAAGTATGCATGTCACTAATGCCTACATGTTTGATCTTATGGATAAAGCAACTGGAGCTCTCAATTAAGTTGGGCCTGTTTTATTTATAGGCACAAGTACAAGGGAATTATACTATTGATAAGTATTTCTTATAATATCTCATCCTTTATAGAATATTTATAGATCTGAAGCCATTTATGTAGAAGAAAATTATAAACCATGACTGATTTATCTGATTTATATCTTATTCTGGTGTGTTCTACAATTGTGGAAACTTGGCCAGAATGGGTTGAACATTCTCCACTTACCACGCAGCCAGAGAAATGACTGACTGTCCTCCAGACAAACTGTCATGCTGATTGAACTTATTGAAGGGTCAAGCTAGAAGTGCTATTAGGGGTTACAAAGGATCTAGCCATAGTCCCCAGGTCCTAGTGGCCTATCAATTTCCTCCAGAGCCCCAGGCCAGACACAAACAATAATATGCTTGATAGAGCATTGGTCAATTCTGTAGGTGTGATCTGAATATTTTTTAATGACACTACGTGTAGCACACAGAATAATGGCACTCCACATAGATGTCTACATCCCAATAGAGAGAACCTGGTAATATATCAGTTACATGGCAAAATGGGATTCAGGTTGCAGAATTAAAGTTAGTAATGATTTTACCTTCACATAGGAAAATTATCCTCCATTATCTGGGTGGACCTATTATGATCATATGTATCCTTAAAAGTAGAAAGGAGAACTAGAAGAGACAACCAGATAAATAGTGTCATAAAAACAACTTGAGCTGCCACAAGCCAGCTGAAGAAATAGGAGGGCTTTTGAAGCCAGAGAAGACAAGGAAACTGTTCCTACCCAGAGGCTACAGAAAAGACAGCCATGCTAACCCATTTCAGCCTAGTGAAACTTATGTTAGAATTCTACCTTCAGAACAGTAAAATCATAAATTTGCATCAGGCCACAAATTTACTGTTTAGTATGGCAAAAATATAAAACTGTATATATTTTGGTGCCTGAAATTGAGGTGCTACTGTAATAAATACCTAAAAATGTGAAAGTGGCTTTGTAATCGGCCAATGGAAAGAGGCTAGAAAAACTTGAGGGAGTATGATAGAAAAAACCCTGATTGCTTTGAACAAACTGTTGGTAAAAATGTGGATGTTAATAACTCTGTTAGGGAGGACTTGGGAGGAAGTGAAGAATATGGTGGAAAAAAACATTTATTGCCTTAACGAACCTCTAAGTCATTAGTAGACTGATAGTAAATTATGTTAAAGGTGTTGATGGCAAAGCCTCAAAAGGAAATGGGAACATGTTACTGGAAAACCAGAGAAAGGATATCTGTGTTGTTTAGTGGCAGAATCTCAGTACATTTGGTCCTGCTACTATGTGGATAGCAGAATTTACCAATGATGAAATTGAACATTAACAGAAATTTCCAAGTGTTGAAGGGGCCTCTTGGTTTCTTTCTGATGCTTAAATTAAAATGCAAGATAAGAGGTAAATTAGAGGAAGAACTATTAAAGAAAAAGGAACTTACTGGATGGTTTGGGGAAATCTCAGCATATGCAGATTGCAAAAAGGTGCTGAAATCAAAGATTCACTGTTGAGAAAGTGGGTTCTAGAAAAAAGTCAAAGTGTGGCTGGGCAACCTTTTGCTCATACCTCAGAAAGAGCAAAAGTTTAGAGTGTACTTTCACATAAAAGGCTCTGAAAACATCAAGTGTGTGACTCGGATCTTCTCAGCCACACCAGGAAAAGCCAAAAATAGACATGAAGTTATCTATGAAAGATCTATGAAGGAGCCTCTTGTCTAATGGACTGGATGCCATGACATACACAGTTATATGAAGGGTCACTGTCAATCAGCAGCACAGCATAGGCTTGGTATCCCATCCTTCTCCTCAAGCATCAGCACAATGTTACAGAGAATTGTCCTGGAAGTCTCCTAAGCTGTAAGGCTCATTTTGAGGCTACCACTCACTGATGATGCTGCCTCTCATCTGTGTTTGGTCTTTGGAGCTTCACATTTGAGAAATGAGTTACAGTACGTATGGTGAATTGTATGCTTGTTTTATTAAAATATTTTAGAGATCAATATGGCAGGAGCCATATTGAATGATATGAGCCATAATGAATATATGATTAATCCTAATCATATATTCTCAGAGGAACTATCCTTCCTGAGCATGTATCCTCTGAAGTTCTGATAGGGATGGTTTTATATTTGGTAACAAGTGATGACTTTTCCATGGTGATGGAATCTTTCTCCAGTTTCTGCTGTTCTATATTTTATCAACGAAAGAATGGTGGAATTTCAATTTTTGTAAGGATTAAGCTTCCCTTTCTCTTTTTCCCCCTTTGTTTGTTTGTTTCTTAAACAGACTCTTAACTATAGAGAACAAACTGATGGTTTCCAGAGAGAAGGTGGGCAGGGAATGGGTGAAATAAGTGACAGGGATTAAGGAGGGCACTTGCTCAAACTAATATTACACTGTAGGTTAACTGGAATTTAATTTAAACATTTAAAAAATATAAAAATAAAACTGTATCATCCTTAAAAAAACAAAAAAAGAATTAAGCATGCTGTCATCTGAAGGTTTTGTGGAATTAAATACATTCACAACACAATTTTAGTTTTATGAGTTTGAATTCACACTCCTGAATATAAGATCTAGTCCTCATATCCAGTCTTTCTGTTCCTGAACTCTGAAGGCATATAATATATTATAAATAATTTCTCAGTGCAAACATAACCCCACAGCATTGGTTATCATTTCCTTAGTCTGCCAATTTAATTTGACTCAGTGGTAAATAGAGAAGTATCTACATAATAGTAAAAAAAAATAATAATAATAATCTGATATGGTTAAGATGATATAGCCACATGATATTTTGAGTATAAGTAGTAATTCCTAGAGATTATTTTTTTTTATTTATACATAAGAATTGAACAAAGTATTCTCAAATATTAATTTTCAATAAATTAATTTCAGTAATCCATTGTTTCACTATGGATTATTCAATGAATCTCAATATCTCAGCATGAGAGATTATAGTTACTATAACAAAGCAGCATTTTTTAAATATATCATTTACCTTTCCCTGATATTTAGGCTCCCATAAGTCTAAATACCTATTGAGAATTTTATAAAGGATAAATGCAGTTGTAAATGCTTATTATATATATATATATATATATATATATTTCTTGATATATTATCATTAAATATACAAAGCTTAGAGGGTAATTTATATAGTATCACTTTATGAGAGCTAGCATCTTGTATTTAATGCTCCTAGTATGTGTTGTCATTTCTCTTAGAATTGAAAATACAGCTCTCTTTCCCTTGGACATGAAGGGCTGCTGCTAGAGAATGATGTTTAAGAAAAGAAAGATCATGTCTCTGGTTTTCACAGAGAACTCCAACGATGTTGCTGTTTTATGGAGGAGGCAGTTTGAATGCCTCAGACTTTTGAAGAACATGAAAAACCCTGCTGGGCAATCTTTCTCTGCATCTGGAGATGACAGAATCTATTTCTTCTGGTCTCAGTACCTTCTGGGCCCTATACACACAGATGGAATGAAGGTCCTGTCACACTTAAACAATCCCTCTGTCCCTGCACTCCAATCTCTTTGATACACATTTATTTTCTTGAGTTCCTTCTTAAGTCCTCATAGGCTTGGAAACATCAACTAGGATTGAATTTCTTAAGGTCTAGGAGACAAAAATAGAGTAAAGACAAAGCAAATTATGTTCCATTGTATCTATTCATACTCCTTAACTTACTGATGATTAGTTTTTGACCTTTAGGATCAAATTGTAGCTAGGAGCATACAAACACCATTGTAAACATTAGGGTATTAGCTAGTTCTTGGCTCCTTTTTACACTGCAAATTATGAAAAAATTTATTTCACAGTGACAAAGGTTGAAATTAAAATGTCCCACTTTATTTTATAGATGACAAGATATAGCACAATTATTACACAATGAAGATGATTATATTAAAATATATGTTTTAAATGGCACCCCTCAGTTCTGTAATTTGTATTTCTAGGGATTCTGGAAAATGTTGAAAGATAGTCTCCTAATATAGAAAGAGTGTATTACACTACCCCTTTCTTTGAAAGGGGAATGCAGTATGAAATATGAATCAATATATTCAGTTTAAGAGACTTAATATAAGAATTTCATTAATTTTCTATTTTCATAGAAATATCACCTGAATGTCACAGTAGTAAAACCCTATTATGTTGATTGCCATAACAATCAAATAGAGTAGTTGTTGCTATTTTCTTTTTACAGTTTAGGAATCCAAGGTTCAGAGAGTCTAAATTCCACAAAATCACATGCCTTGAACATACTGAATTCCGAAGACTGCCAGCTGCCTTCCACTGTAATGGAGCCCCTGGTAAGGAAAAACAAAAGGCCATATACACTCATGATGTCAGTAACAACACCTTCAAACTTCTCTCAAGTGAAACATGTGCTTTTAAAAGGCTTCAAATTCCGACTAGTGGAATCACTTCTTTGAAAACCTTACTTAGTGTACTGCTTTTCTCACTCCAGTTTTGTGACAGTTCTACCCACCCAAGTGTTAGATTAGATATAGATATAGATACAGATGATAGATGTAGATATAGATGTAGATGTAGATGTAGATATAGATATAGATATAGATAGATATATAGATATACACACACATGCATTGGGTGATTTCCCTTCCCCCAACTCTGAAAATGTATATGGATTTGACAATTTTTTTTAGAAAAACTTGTATTTTACTGATTCTGAATTTTAAACAATTTTAATGTTAATAATATTTTGGCATTTGATATTATGTATGGCTTTAAGTGATAATCTTCAAAGCACTTTATCAAAATCGATTTATTTCTACAACATTCTGATTAAAATAAAACATTCTTATTTGTAGAGATAAAAAAAACCCAAATCCAACAAAAGAATGACCATTTGTGCTTTGGTTTAAATTATTTGATTGATAAATGGAATAGTCCTGGGAAATCCAGTGACTTGCAATAGTCTCCATTCTATTTTGTGAGCTTTAAGCAATATATCCTGTATTTCTAACATGGCATTTTCAGGTATGTTTTGAGTTCAGATTATGATGGGCTTACGGAATGGTTTTCTGTTTTGTAGCCACATTATGGAGACACATGATGCACTACAGGACATCTTCACACAAGAAGGCACTTTAATTTTTTTTTTTCTGTTTATTTTTTGAGAGAGGGACACAGAGTACAAGCAGGGTAGGGGTGGAGAGAGAGGGAGACACTGAATCCAAAGCAGGCTCTGGGCTCTGACCCATTAGCACAGAGCCTGATTCAGGGCTCGAGTTCACTGACCAGGAGATCATGACCTGAGCCCAAGTCAGACACTTAAACGACTGAGCCACCCAGGCACCCTTCAAGGCATTTAAAGTGTACCTAACAAATATTTCTGTTTTCGTGGCAAGTTCTCGGTTACCAGGAGGCAAGGTCAGCATTGAGCATTAGAATCTCTGTTATAACCTTAGAGCCTACCTGATCACTGATCTCTTGTTAAGTTTCTGAGAGTCTTGAACAGCTGCAAGCACAGCAAAGCATATGTATGTTGAGGCATTGCTAAGTCAAGTCTCAAAATCTGGAGCTTACTTGGAAGTCACTGGTGCCCTACATTCAGATAATTTATAGAAATTGATACGCCTACAACATTCTTCATGGAATGAGTTAGGGAATGGAAACTCTTGAGATACGTGTAGGTAATCCAATAAATATATTCTAGTTGATTTTAGGGCAGAAAGTATGCAAATAGCATTTTCATTCTTTATTTACTGCTTCCCCCCATGTCTGATTCTAAGTTTTATTTCAAGAAATAAATTAAACATTGTTGGGAAATGAAGTACAAAATATGAGACAGAATCAGAGAATATTTGCCCAGATGTATCTTTAAAACCAAAAGGGTTTCGAAAATTTTCCATCGGCAATTTTAATCATGTTTATAAATTTTTTCATGCATTTGAGACTGTTAGGTGGTATCCTCAATATTCAAATTCATTCATTTACATTTTGAATCTTACTAATACTTAAAGCCCGTAATGGATTACAAAATTGGCAGAAAAAAAGGATAAGAAAATATAACATGAATTCTTTAAATGTTAATCACACTTTAATTTTATCCCCATCTTAAGGTCCTATTTCTAAGTAATTTTTAAAAGTAAGATAAACAATGTTTCTTAGATGTAACAAAATTTTGTCTATTAAAACATTGTATCATTTATAGTTTAGACAGAAAGAAGTTGTGTGTTTGTACTCTCAGGTTAAGAAAAAATATCAATTTTCAGATTTTGGCTTCTATCTTTGTGGGCATAAAATATATATTTAAATGATACTGTATGCTAATAAATTAAAACCCTAAAATCTCTGGTGTTATATAACCATGAATTAAAAGTATTTGTATTAATGTCAAATTACATAAATATAATTGCAGTTATATAATCATTCTATACTTGGTTTATGACTATTTATTTACCAAAAATTTTACATACTTCAAGCATCACTTTTTTTTTAATGCTGTGTTTGGTGAATAATGCATAAATAGCATATATATATTTCTTTCTATAGGCATCATGGTATACATTACACTCCTTGAACTTATTTATAACTAGAAGTTTGTGTATTTATATTAATTCTACTTTCTTTTAAGTGGTAAATATCATAATATTCTGCTAATAAATGATAAAAAATTGCTCTCCAACAGTCAATTACATGATGAACCAAATTTAGATTTTAGAACCTTCTCATAATTAAGTTTTCTTATCTTATGTTAAAGGATAATGTTGCAAACTTTCCAATTCCCAGTGGTAAGTGTGGTTTCTTTTTCTCATGTGTTATAATCTAAGGGCTTCTTTTAGTAATGAAAAAAATTATATAATGCATTTTCTTTTAACTGTGCAACTCTACATAGAGTTAATGAAGATTAGAGAGAGAGAGTTTTTATGTGTGTTTATTTTCTTCTAACTGGCCAATAACTAGAGAATGGTTAAATAAATTGCAGTGAATTGATAAATAGAAAATAATTATTTCTCATTAAAATATTTCCTTAGCTTATTAAGTACCTGGAAAATGCTTGTCAGATAATTAATAAAGAGAAAAAAAGTATATGCCATCTACCATTATTCAGCTCTACAATATATTAAAGCTACTGCTTTATCTGTACATATAGATTTCCGTTTTGTTAAAGGTGTGTGTCACATTCCATTGTTTCTTGCAAAGTACTTTTTTTTTTAAAGTTTATTTATTTATTTTGAGAGAGCAAGAGAGAGGGAGGGCAGGAGATGGGAAGGGACTGAGAGAGGGAGAGAAAAAATCCCAAACAGGCTCCAAGTTGTCAGTGCAGAGCCCGATGTGCAGCTTGATCTCACAAACTGTGAGATCATGAACTGAGCCAAAATCAAGAGTCAGACACTTACCTGACTGAGCTACTCAGGTGCCCCATGCTAAGTACATTTTGATAAACTTTATGTTTACTTCCAAGTAGTCTATGATGAAAAATGCTGAAATAAAACCTTTTCTGATGCCTTTACATACTTGCATAATTATTTTTTCAGATATGTTTCTTGAAAGGGAGGTGTAGGTAAAAAGAATAGTTGCATCTTAATTTCTTGAGTTGATGTGGAATTCAGATATTCAAAAGTAATTTTTCTGTTGAGATCATAGTAACTTTTTGAGGACCTGTGTGCAGTTTTTAAAAATTTTAATTTCAGGATAGTTAACACACTGTTATCTTAGTTTCAGGCATGTAGTATAGTGATTCAACAATTCCATGCATTACTCAGCGCTCATCAAGATAAGTGTACTCCTAATCCCCCTTACCTATTTCACCCACCCCCTCACCTCTTCTCTGATAACCATCTGTTTGTTCTGTATAGTTAAAAATCTGTTTTTTGGTTTGTCTCTTTTCTTTTTCCTTCATTTGGTTTCTTTCTAAAATTCCATATATGAATGAAATCATATAGTATTTGCTCACTCTGGTTTATTTCTCTTAGCATTATACTCTCTATATCCATCCATGTAGATGCAAATGACAAGCATTCATTCTTTTTTTTTTTTTTAATTTCTTTTTCAACGTTTATTTATTTTTGGGACAGAGAGAGACAGAGCATGAATGGGGGAGGGGCAGAGAGAGAGGGAGACACAGAATTGGAAACAGGCTCCAGGTTCTGAGCCATCAGCCCAGAGCCTGACGTGGGGCTCGAACTCACGGACCGCAAGATCGTGACCTGGCTGAAGTCGGACGCTTAACCGACTGCGCCACCCAGGCGCCCCAAGCATTCATTCTTTTAGTGGCTCAATAATATTTCATTCTATGTATATACCACTTCTTTATCCATTCATCTATCAAGGTATGCTTGGGCTGCTTCCATAGTTTGACTATTGTAAATAATGCTGCAATATATAAAGTGGTGCATATATCTCTTCAAATTCTTGTTTTTGTAGTCTTTGAGTAAATACCCAGTAGTGCAGTTACTGGATCATAGGATAGTTCTACTTTTAATTTTTTGAAGAACCTCCACGCTGTTTTCCACAGTAGTGGCAACAGTTTGCATTCCTACCAAGAGTGCACAAGGGTTCCTTTTTCTTTACATCCTCATCAATAGTTGTTGCTTGTGTTTTTGAGTTCAGCTATTCTGACAAGAATGAGGTGATATTTCATTATGGTTTTGGTTTGCATTTTTCTGATGATGAGTGATGTTGAACATCTCTTCATATGTCTATTGGCCATCTAGATGTCTTCCTTGGAGAAATGTCTACTCAAGCCTTCTGCCCATTTTTATTTGAATTATTTGTTTTTTCTAGTGTTGTATATATTCTCTATATATTTTGGACACTAATCATTGGATATTTCATTTCCAAATATCTTTTATTCAATAGGTTACGTTTAGTTTTGTTGGTTGTTTTCTTTTCTGTGGAGAAGCTTTTTATTTTGATGTAGTCCCAATAGTTTATTTTTCTTTTTGTTTCTCTTGCTTTAGGAGAAATATCTAGAAAGTTGTTGTTACGGCCTTTGTCAGAGAAATTACTACCTTTGCTCTCTTCTAGGATTTTTATGGTGTCAGGTCTCACATTTAGGTCTTTAATCCATTTTGAGTTTATTTTTGTGTATGGTGTAAGAAAGTGGTCCAGTTTCATTCTTTTGCATGTAGCTATCCAATTTTTCCAACACCATTTGTTGAAGAGACTTTCTTTTTCCCACTGATTATTCTTCCCTCCTTGGTCAAAGGTTAACTGACCATATAATTGTGGGTTTATTTGTGGGCTTTCTATTGTTTCATTACTCCTTGTGTCTACTCTTATGCCAGTGCTATACTGTTTTTTGTTTGTTTGTTTTCGTTTTTTTAATGTTCGCTTATTTTTGAGAGAGAGAGGGAGACAAAAGTCCAAAGCAGGTTTAGGGCTCTGAGCTGTCAGCACAGAGCCCAACACAGGGCTCAAACTCACAAGCGAGGAGGTCATGACCTGAGCTGAAGTTGGATGCTTAACCAACTGAGCCACCCAGGTACCCCCATACTGTTTTGATTACTGTAGTTTTGTAATGTAACTTGAAGTCTGGAATTGTAATAATTCCAGTTTTGTTTTTCACGATTGCTTTGGCTATTATGAGTTGTTTGTGGTTCCATGAAAATTTTAGTATTGCTTGTTCTAATTTTGTGAAAAATACTGTTGGTATTTTGATAGAGATTGCCTTAAGTGTGTAGATTGTTCTGATTTCCAGACATTTTAACAATATTTATTCTTTCAATCCATGAATATGGAACATCTTTCCATTTCTTTGTGTCATCATCAATTTCTCTCAGCAAAGTTTTGTAGTTTTCGAGTACAGGTCTTTCATCTCTTTGGTAAAGTTTGTTCCTAGGTAATTTATTATTTTTGATACAATTGTAAATAGGATTGTTTTCTTAATTCTTCTTTCTGTTGTTTCATTATTAGTGTATAGAAATGCAATGGGTTTCTGTACATTGATTTTGTATCCTTACTGAACTCATTTATGAATTTTAGTAGTTTTTTTGGTGGAGTCTTTAGAATCTTCTATATATCATCTGCAAATTGTGAAAGTTTTTCTTCTTCCTTGCCAATTTGGATGCTTTTTATTGCTTTGTCTTATCTCTTTGCTGTGATTAGGATTTTCAGTACTATGTTAAATAAAAGTGGTGCGAGTGGAAATCTGTGTCTTGTTCCTGAGCTTAGAAAAAGGTAAAAAAAAAAAAATAAAACAAAATAAAAGAGATTTTCCCTATTGAGTGTGATGTTAGCTGTGAATTTTTCATATAAGTTCTTTATTATGTTGAGGCATGTTCCTTCTCAACCTACTTCATTGAGGGTTTTATCATTCATGGAAGCTGTACTTTGTCAAATGCTTTTTTTGCATCTGTTGAAAAGGTCATATGGTTTTTTATCCTTTCTCATATTGATGGGATGTATCATGTTTATTGATTTGTAACATTTGAAACAGTCTTGTAGCCTGGGAATAAATCCCACTTGGAAATCATAAGAATTTTAATCCTACTATACTCTAACTTAAACACACACACAACAACAACAACAACAAAACATTGATTCATGTTTGATATAGGAAACAGTGGTAACTTTTTGTTGTTGTTGTTATTGTTGTTGAAGAAAAAGCCCCAAGTCAAAATAGCTTTTATTGCAAATAAGTCTGGAAATTCATTTGGCATCTTGCTGTTTCTGTAGTTGGACAACTTAGATTTTGTTCATCAGCCTGCTAAAGTGCTCCATTTTCGGAAACATACACCATCCAACATTATTTTGATATCCTTCTTTTTTAATTGTGGCTTGCTGAGTCAAAACAGCTGTATTTGAGACAAGTTTAATGTTATTTCCTTCAAGTATTAATTCATTTTAATTCTACTTGGGATACTGAACACCTGGTCTCATCTGAACCTTGCAGGTATATCCTTCACCTGAGAAATTTTGGATTTCAACAAGAGAACCATTTTCCTGAATAACAACATTGATGGGAAAGTGAGCATACACAGATCTTATTTTATAACGGAAGCCCTATGTAACACTCTTGATCATGTTCTATATTTTCAATAAAAATTATGGAAAATAATATTATAGATTTGACATTTTAACATGATATAATGCATTTGAATATATCCAATTAAGAATTTTTTTAATGTTTTTATTTATTTTTGAAAGACAGAGACAGAGCACAAGTGGGGGAGGGGCAGAGAGTGAGGGAGACACAGAATCTGAAGCAGGCTCCAGGCCCTGAGCTGTCAGCATAGAGCCCAACGTGGAGCTTGAACTCACGAACCACAAGATTATGACCTGAGCCAACGTCAGACACTTCATCGATTAAGCCACCCAGGTGCCCCTCATTACATTCAATTTTTCTAGTCGACATTTTGTTCAGTTTTTTTGTTTTGTTTTGTTTTTTTAGAAATTTAATGTTTATTCATTTTTTGAGAGACAGAAACAGAGCACGGGCAGGGGAGGGGCAGAGAGAGAGGGAGACACAGAATCTGAAGCAGACTCCAGTCTCTGAGCTTTCAGCGCAGAGCCCAACGCGGGGCTCCAATCCCAAACTGTGAGATTATGACCTAAACCAAAGTTGGATGTTTAACCAACTGAGCCACCAAGGAGCCCCTCAGTTTTGTTTTGTTTTCTAAGTCTATTTACTTATTTTGAAAGAGAGAAAACATGAGTGGGGGAGGGGCAGAGAGAGAGGGGAAGAGAGAATCCCTATCAGGCTCTGTACTGTCAGTGCACAGCCAGATGCAGGGCTTGAATTTATGAACCATGAGATCATGACCTAAGCTGAAGTTGGATGCTTGACCGACTGAGCCACCCAGGTGCCCCAAGATCTTTTTTTCAGTTGTAAAGAAATGACTGCTCTTATAAGATTTTGTTTTAAATATGGAAAAGACAAAGTTCTACTACCTGAAGTACCTAAAGATACCACTTTATATTTTGGGCTATGCATATATATATATATATATATACACAAATATATATAGGATATATATCTCCTATTCATTATTTACGTAATTGTGTTTTTAATTTGACTTTAAATATTTATATTTTCCACATAAATTCTTCAATAGCATGTTTAATATTTTGTTATGTAGGTATGCCACTTTGCCTTCTCATTTCCATTGTGATTGACACTGAAATTATTTACAGCTTTTCATTATTATGAATAATACTATGATGGTGACATTTGTATAGAGAAATTGTCACATTTCTGATTTTTCCTTAGGGTCACTTCTAAGGAGCCATAAGACAAGTTTAAGCAGTATTTACACATTTAAAGCTTTTTACAAAATTTCTTAACATGTTTCCAACTAGGTTGTGTCAGGGAAACTTCCCAAGTGTAGTTTCTAGGAATATAGTTTTACCAACTCCTATACAAATATTTTAAATACATATAAACCTTCATGTACCATTGTCATGTCTTTCCTGGCTCTAATAAATTGTTCTCATAGTGCTCAATCTTTCTCAGGAGCAATTTTCACTTTTGTGAAAATCTTTTACATTAAAAAACTTTCTCTTTATTGTTTTCATATTTCCTCTGACTGTTAATTCTTAATTTTCTTTGCTGGCCCCTCTTCCTTTGACTGACCTCTTCAGTTTCTAGCCCCTCCCCCGCTTTTTTTTTTTTTCCCACTGAAGCATTTTCTCTTTAGATGGAGTCCCATGTCTAGTGATAGCATATCTCCTAGGCTACAGATTTACTTACATGGTAAACCTTTAAAAAAAAATTTTTTTTTTAGCCATTTATTTATTTTTTAGAGAAAGAGACAGAGCGAGAGCAGGAGAGGGAGATACAGAATAGGAAGCAGGTTCCAGGCTCTGAGCTATCAGCATAGAGCCTGACGCGGGGCTGGAACTCACCAGCACTGAGATCATGATCTGAACTGGAGCCGGACGCTTAACCGACTGAACCACCCAGATACCCAAGCTACACGTTAAATCTTAATCTTTCTTTGAGGATACCAATTTGAACATATTCAGAGCATAATGGTTAAGAGTGAATTTTCCCCATTACAATTTACTAAGTTGCTGATACGAAACATGGAAGTCATCCCTGATTTTCTGTACATCAAATCCATCGGCAAAACCTATTGGTTTTATTGCCATCAGATATCTGATTAAATTATAGTATCTTCACTTCTAATATTCTAGTCCCAGTTTACTTCAACAGACTTCTAGGAACTAATTTACTCTTCTTTCCAGGCGTTTCCAGATAGCGAAAAATCTAAGGAGATTTTTTTTTAGACAAAAAATCTAAAGTAATAACAAACATAAATTTTGATTTATAAACAGGAGCTTACATACACAATGGCTTAGAATGTCTTCCATGATACCATCCAAAATACCCCATGTATACTGATCTTTTTTGTGTACAATTCAACAAGCCAGGTTAATTTCTTACTTAAGAACTTCATATTTAATGTTTTCTCTGCCTGAAATGCTCTCCCCACATTTTCACTTGGCTAGATACTATTTTTTTCTATTCTGTTCTCAGTTCAAATATCAGCTTCTCAAATATAGTTTCCTGATGAGATCATCAAAATAGTCACATACAGGCAGTCCCTTTATGCTGTATTGTTGTCCCCATAGCACCTACTCTGTCTTGAATTTACCTAATGATGAATGTTTTCTTTAACTAGGATATTTCTGAAATATCTCGGAATATATCACCTTTATTAATAACAACTATCCTTCATTGCCTCTTACTCCCACTTCTTTCATAGTCCAGTCTCTGGACTCAGGGGGAAATAGTTCTGGTAAACCCTAGACACTCATGAAGCTGGTAGGGCTTCAGTCTCTTGTCTAGCATGATTTCTTTCCCAAGCTAGTCTTAACTTCAGCATTACCTGTGGGTTCCCTTTCTGGCCCAAACATATGGAGTATCTAACTTTGTGGGGAAAAAAAATGGATATGCATGCATACATGTATACATATACGCACACATATAATTGCCTAAGCTTTAATATTTACTACTTATCATCTGCAGTGGTATTGCTAGTCATAAAGTAACTTCTATGCTGCTACCAGCTTTTCTTCTACCTATTGATCACCTTATATTTACCTTATATTTCTTCCTTTCATGAGATTGCAACTCTGACCTTAAATGATTTGCCTCCCTGTTTTCTGGTCTAAGAGTTTGTAATCGGTCCATGGAGCAGATATATAAAGCACACAGATTCTTAGTAATTCCAGACAGTTTCTTTCATATAGAGATATAGACGGGAGCACTAACTCAAATGTTACATTGTTAAACACTATACATTGTTAAATTTTTCTGTCATTGATCTAATTGAACCTTAATGTTTCTTTGCCTGCCATTGGGATGAAAAAAATAATTGCAAAGTTGGTATATTCTTTTTAAAAATTCAATCTCCCTGTAATATCCAATAAATTATAAATTTAGTTCTCTATCAGCAAGTTTTACAAGTCCCCTACCTTTCTGCTACCACTACCTTGCCAGCTTGGTCTAAACCTACTTTCCAACATCTTCTACATCTGCCTTACAATAAAGGTAAAAGAACTCCTCTAGATCATTACTGACCATTCTCTGAACTTCCTGTGTATTGTATCTTTGGCTACAATTGTATGACAAGCCCATTTCTGATGATGGTCCAGGGAAATTTTGTTGCAGATTGTCTTAAACTATACAAAGTTGCTCCTGGTACTGAGGGAGCTCCAACTGCAACCAATTTACCTGGTTAAGAAGGGTGGTGGGGCTGGTTCACCAAAAGAAATTCCGAATGCTGTTACTCCAAAGGAGAGGCAATGGGTTACCGACAACAAAGAGGTATACACTACAGGGACAAAGTACATCCACTTGGAGATTACCTGTGCTTGGCCCGCTGGAAAAGAACAGCATAGACTGATGGCATTAGTCTGGGAAGGAAGCCTGACTTATTTTCTAAAACATTTGCATATCTGCAGAAAGAATACCTCAGTTCTTCCTCTTAGCTCTCTTCAGCTTCTGCTTGTTTAGCTTTCTTCATGTGTTCTTCCAGGGCCCACCCACTCGAAATGAAAACAGCCCAGAATAGCTGTGGCTTTGTTGATAACATTAATTCCAAAAAGAAGCCACAGGGAGAAAGTGAGAAGCCATCAGGGAAAGAACTGGATGAAAATCATGTTTCTTTCCTTTAGCAATTTGCCCACAATCTGATATATATCAAATACACCATTTTTATAAGTTTGACATTATGGTGTGTTTTACTTCACTGAAAGAAAACAAGCCTGGAAATTTCAGAGAATGCATGAATTTAATTTTGTAGATTTTAATTTACTTTTGGGACAAACTCCAAATTTACTGAAATATTGCTGTTGCCTACTTCTTCAGTCTCAGGGTTTTTCATTTCATCTCTTAACAGTCTTTCAATTTTATTAATGTTTTAACAAGAAAAACAAACTCCTCTGTGCTTTTTCTTAGGCTGTTGTCCTTGCTGTGCATGATCTTCTGACATTCTTCTGTTCCTTTCTTCTCCACCTGAGTTACCCCTGCAGTTTATAGACATCTATCTACTCTCTTCCTTCCCTTGCCCTTCCATCCCCCTTCTCTCTCTTTCATAGGAATCATTTAAGGACGGTTTTTCTTACACAGCTAGAGTCATGCTCTAACTTCCCTCAGGCCATGCTTCCAAATCATCTTATCAATATACTTCGTATTATTTTTTTTTTAATTTTTTTTTTCAACGTTTATTTATTTTTGGGACAGAGAGAGACAGAGCATGAACGGGGGAGGGGCAGAGAGAGAGGGAGACACAGAATCGGAAACAGGCTCCAGGCTCTGAGCCATCAGCCCAGAGCCCGACGCGGGGCTCGAACTCCCGGACCGCGAGATCCTGACCTGGCTGAAGTCGGACGCTCAACCAACTGCGCCACCCAGGCGTCCCTATACTTCGTATTATTGATCCTAAATGTAATTTGACAAATTGTGTAACTTTGACATACAATAAATGGTACAGGATGAGACTGGTGGAAAGGTTCTAGAGAGTAATGACATAATGGCAATCCCACACTTGCCCTGCTGTGGAGAATCCATGTAAAATACAAAGAGGCAAAAAAAAAAAAAAAAAAACTGTGAAAGAAATTAGAGGAAGGAGTTGATGTAAATATTAAAGAATTAAAGGGCAGATGCAATAAAGAAAAATGAGAACAACTTTGCAGATTGGATATAGGTGAGTGTTTAGTGAAACTCTCCAGAACCACCATCAATTAAATGAAATTGGAAAGCCATGGAAAAGTGATTTTGAAAATGTTACTTCTGGTAATGAATTAAATAATCTCTAAAATTCTTCAAGAGATATCAATAAAGATAGAAAGTCCTTTTTAATTACACATGGTCTCACATCTGTGCATCCATGAAAATGATTCAGTACAAAACTTGACCATATGGAATGCTAAAAGTTTTAGTTTATCACTGAATTCACCCATCACAAAAATCAGGATCTCAACACCAACAACACCACTGCCAAAGTATACATCCTCCTATGTTCCCAGTGCTGGTGAAAATCATTAACACCTTCCCAGTTCTGGAGAAAGAAACCTTATTTTAATCATTGCCTCTTCCCTTAGAGCTTAGTTTAAAAATTTTTTTTAATGTTTATTTATTTTTGGAAGAGAGAGAGAGAGAGAGACAGAGCACAAGCGTGGAGGGGCAGAGAGACAGAGAGGGAGACACAGAATCTGAAACAGGCTCCAGGCTCTGAGCTGTCAGCACAGAGCCTGATGCGGGGCTCGAACCCATGGACTGTGAGATCATGACCTGAGCCAAAGTCAGATGCTTAGCCGACTGAACCACCCAGGTGCCCCTGGAGCTTAATATTCATTTAATTGTCTTGTCCTATTGATTTTATTTCTTAAACTTTCCAACTCTTTCACATTGTCATCCAAATAGATCCTGGATCCTGATCTGGGTTACTGACCTCTCTGGCCTTAGGTACCACAGCAGCTGCTAAATCCTCAAATTCTTCTTTCTCTCTAGGTCTCCAGTCTGTTTTTCACATTGAAGCCAATATGATTTCACTATAATACGTATCCGATGTTGGTATCATATTGCTCCAAAAAAATCAGTGATTTCTTGCTTCTCAGAAGAAGCCTAAAGCCCTTTCACTTTGACCTTCCTTATCTCTGAAGCCCTTATATGTCACTATTCCCCACCTCAAATTCTTAACTCCTTGACATACCAACCATTTACATTTCTTCAATTTGACATGCTCTCTCCAGCCTGTAGGACTGTCCTTTTTTTTTTTTTTTTTTTTTTTAAATTTTTTTTTTTTTTTTAACGTTTTTATTTATTTTTGGGACAGAGAGAGACAGAGCATGAACGGGGGAGGGGCAGAGAGAGAGGGAGACACAGAATCGGGAACAGGCTCCAGGCTCTGAGCCATCAGCCCAGAGCCTGACGCGGGGCTCGAACTCACGGACCGCGAGATCGTGACCTGGCTGAAGTCGGACGCTTAACCGACTGCGCCACCCAGGCGCCCCAGGACTGTCCTTTTTGTATAAGACAAACTTTCACTTCTCCATATCCTGTTCCCGCTGTACTGGGTATGCTCCTACACATCTTTCAGGTTCCCACCTAGGGTTCATTTCTTTCAAAAAGCCATTCATTTTCCCCTTCTCTCAAGTCTTGATTAAGTAAGTGCCCTTCTCTGTTTTCTGAGACTTTCCCTACTTCCCATATGTTAGATCTTGTTAGAATATATCATGGTGGCGATGTTTATTTGTCTATGTTCTTTACCAGACTGAAAGCTCTGTAAGAACACAGACCATGCATTTTTTCTTTTGCATTTTAAAAATCAAACAAACAAAAGCAAACAAAAAACCCACAACAACAACAACAACAAAACACTGTGACTGGCTTGTATAACATTGAGTAAACATTTGTTGAAATAAAATTAAACTCACATATTCTGTCCTGTGTAATAGTAAATATGCTAAATGCTAAGTAAAATGTATCTATTACTTCCTGCTACCAGGAGGCTGGTTGAAACTATGGTTATCTTATATTGCCTTGTCAATGTGTCTCAGAACATAAAACTGCCAGCGTCACTAATAGGTGCTGGACAAATATATATTTAATACTGACACATATAGGTGCTAGATAATAATTGCTTTCAAAGGAGTAACACAAAGGAACTTTTTTTCATTAACTCAATATTAAGAGCACAAGAATTATCAAATCTCTTCAAATGAATAATATATTTTTAATGTTTTTATTTATTTATTTTTGAGAGACAGAGACAGAGCATGAGCAGGCGAAGGGCAGAGAGAGAGAGACACAGAACCTGAAGCGGGCTCCAGTCTCTGAGCCATTAGCACAGAGCCCAATGTGGGGCTCAAACTTGTGAACCACAAGATCATGACCTGCGCCAAAGTCAGACACCCAACCAACTGAGCCACCCAGATGCCCCCAAATGAATAACATTCTTAAGTAATTTTTAAGAATACAGTAGTTTCAACTGAGACAATAATAGATATTGGAGAGGGTGCGGAGAAAGGGGAACTCTTTTGGACTGCTGGTAGAAATGCAAACTGTTGCAGCCACTCTGGAAAACAGAATGGAGGTTCCTCAAAAAATTAACAATAGAATTACCATATGACCCAGCAATTGCACGACTAGATATTTATCCAAAGGATACAGGTGTGCTGTTTCAAAGGGACACATGCACCCCAATGTTGATAGCAGTGTTATCAACAATAGCCAAAGTATGGAAAGAGCCCAAATGTCCATCACCAGATGAATGTATAAAGAAGATGTGGCACATATACATACAAATATACATATATATTTGTATATTTGTGTGTATGTATGTATACACCTGTGTATGTATATGTGTGTATACATATGGAATACTACTCAGCAATCAAAAAAATGCAATCTTGCCATTTGCAACAATATGGATGGAACTAGAGGGTCTTATGCTAAGCGGAATTAGAGAAAGACAAATATCATATGATTTCACTCATATGTGGAATTCAAGATACAAAACAGATGAACATAAGGGAAAGGAAGGAAAATAATATAAAAACAGGGAGGGGGACAAAACATAGGGACCTTAATTATAAAGAACAAGCTGAGGGTTTCTGGAGGGGTTGTGGCTGGAGGGATGGCAAATGGACAAGGGGCATTAAGGAAGGCATTGTTGGGGTGAGCACTGGTGTTGTACATAGGAGATGAATCACTGGAATCTACTCTTGAAATCATTATTGCACTATATGCTAACTTGGATGTAAATTAAAAATAAATAAATAATAAAATAAAATGTAAACAATTAAATAAAATAAAGATTAAAGAAAAAAGAATACAATAGTTTCTCCCCAGTAAAGTTACACTTGTCAGTTCTAGGTTTCTGTTTATTCTAAGACCTCTTATAATTTGCTGAGAGAACAAATGGACTGTAATAATTATAATGTAATTTTTATAATTGGTGTCATGCCTTTGCCTGGCAGACAATTACAGAATCAATTGGTTATTACGTAAATGACATTGTCCAAATAGACTTTACATTTTAGAGTTGTGAACACAATCTGAGTTTATGTCTATGCCATCAAGTTTATGTTTATGCCATATTTTAATATCATGTACTACTGCACTGGATTTTCTTTATTCTTAAATGTGGCTTCCTGAAATGCCAGATGCTAATTTATTTGCTTTTCTTTAGGTATATATGGGAAAATCATGGATGTGGAATGAAAACAAATATTGCCTTTACCAATCGTCTTAAAAATAGTAATATAAAGTTAACAGAAATACCAGAAAAGAAACCATCTTCTGATCATTGAGGTCAATGTTTTTAAACTTCAATGAGGTATAATACACATATATGTTCATATAGAAAATGAGTTTAATTAATATTTACAATTGATTTCCACACTTTAAATAAGGTAACAGGAATCAAGGTTATAAAACAATATTACCATCATAACATAAAACCTACCTCTCCATGGCTCATCCTAGTCACTACCCACCTCCCCCCAAATTAACTGCAATCCTGACTTTAAACACACAGATTATTTTTGCTTGTTTTTGAATTTCACATAAATGAGATCCTATAGTGTGTACTCTTTTGTTTCTGTTTATTTTACTCAACATTATGTTAATGGGATTATGTTAATGAGATGATTAACATTATGTTAATCCACACTGTTGTATGTAGTTGTAAATTATTGTTATTGTTGTGCAATAGTCCATCATTTGCATGTAGTACAATTTATTTTTCCTTTATATTGTCTACAATCATTTTGGGAATTTCTACATTTTGGCTATTATAAATAGTTCTATTATGAACATATATGTATTTCTGTTGGATGTCTACCCAAGAGTGGAATTTCTGGATCACAGGATCCAACAACATTGTTGTTGTTGTTGTTGTTTTTATTATTATTATTATTATTATTATTTAAACTTTAGCCATCTTGTAGAGTGTAGTGGAAGAGGGATACATTATTGTTCTAAGCTGCATTTCTCTAATGATCAATGATGCTTAATAAAGTGATTTTTTATGTTTACTGGCCATTTGAGTATCCTTTTTTATGAAGTGTTTGTTCAGGTTTTCTGTCCATTTTCTATTAGCTTCAGTGTCATTTTCACACTGATTTATAGAAGCTTTTTAATTATTTGTTGAATTTATGATTGGAAATATTTTTTCACCCTTTGGTTCTTTTCTCTCTCTTCATGGTTTATTTTGATAAACCAAATTTCTTAACTTGAAAATAGACCAGACTGTTAAAATCTTTTGGCATTATTGTTACCATGAACATTAATTTCCATTAGCTGCACCTTAAACTCAAATATTTGGAAAGCTATCTTTATAAAGTAACAAACATTGGACTCTAAGACCCGTATTATTCCCTGGAGCTTATGGATGGGACCTTAGGCAAGATAGTTAATTTCTCTTTGCCTCTATTTACTCATTGCAAAATAAAGATAAGGAAAATACTAATACCAATTTTCTGGACTAAATGCAAAAATAAAATAAGATATACTGATGATGGTGAAATTTTTTTGTAAACTGCAAAGCATAGCACAATTATAAGACATGGATAAAGAAAACTATATGATTTTCCAGCTATAGGCGAAATAGATTATGGAAAATTCACCTCATAAAAATAATTAATAGATTGGTAAATTAGGGTACTTTTTATCAATCAATAAATATCTCTAATATTACTAATTAAATTAAATCCCTTTAATGATAAGACCAATTGGTTCTTTTCTATATTTTCAAATAACCTTAAATTTCATAGTAGTTTTGTGGGTTTTGTTTGGGACCAACCACTTAAAATGACATCTCCTAGAGCATATCAATTCATACATGGTCTCTAGCCATGTAAACTATAAAACAATTCACTCATAATGTATTGTCATTTTACAGAATCATATTTTTCAGATTTTAATATAACATTTATGAATTTATAAGATGTCTGTTAGTTTATCTGTATATCTGACTAAAACCTATTGAGACTCTAAATTAATATTGGTCAGGATAGGCTAGTTGACACTTCACAAAAAGTAACTGTAAACTTTTAGTAGCTTAAAACATCAAAGTTATTTTTCACTCATGCTACACATCCATCTCAAGTGAGTTGCTCTCTCTGATCCATGTTTTTGTCATTCTGAATCCAACCTGAAAGATCAGCCACCATTTAGAGCATTGCTAGTTGTGGAAATGATAATAGTGCTCTGAAGAATCTCTTTTCAGTAATGATTCTCCTAAGATATAACATATGTATTTTTATTCACAACTCATTGAACTTAAATAGTAATATGCCCTACCCCCCCCCAAAAAAAGAGGACCATAAAATGCAAACTTAACATGCATCTGAAAGGTAAAGAGCTGTGATATCTTGTACATACCAGTATTGATAATTTATACTATGCGATATACACCACATCGGTTTCTAACGAACACAAACAAACAAGACATGGTTTGCATCTCAATAGAGACAAACAAACAAAAAAAAAATACACTCCAATGAGATGTGTGCAATAATAGTTCAGTGGCTATGTAAAGTATGATAAATTCAAGTCTGATGAGTGTGGAAAAACTTCAGAAAGAGGAAATAATTGATCTGTGTTTTGAAGCATAAATAAGAGTACAACAGAAAGAATGAAATGGGGATGGGTAATTGTTTCAGGCATAAGAAACAACATCATTGAATCCTGAGAATTATTTGTCTTCAAAAAGGGAAGTTTGTGATTTAGCATTGCTAGAGCACAGCATAAATGAGAGAACGAAATGGGAGAAAATCTCTGCAAACCATGTATCTGATAAGCAGTTTCAATCCAAAATGTAAGGAACTCATATAAGTCAATAGCATAAAATCAATAATGACCCAACTAAAAATAGTCAAAGAACCTAAATAGACATTTCCCTCAAAGAAGCCATATAAGTGGCCAATAGGTATGTTAAAAGATGCTCAACATCACTCACTAATCATCAGGGATATGAAAATCAACAACAAGAGATCACCTCACACCTGTTAGGATGTCTATTATCAAAACAAGGGATAACTAGCGTTGGTGAGGAAGTAGAAAAAAGGAAATCCATGAACACTGTTGGTGGAAATGTACATTGGTACAACCATTATGGGAAACAGTATTCAGTTCCCTAAAAAAATTAAAAACAGAACTCCCATATGATCTGCTAATCCCATTAATGGTTATATATCCAAAGAAAACCAAATCGTTATCTTAAAGAGATAACTCTACTCCCATGTTCATTGCAGTATTATTCATAATATGCAAGGTATGGAAAAATCTAAGTGTGGATTTATAAATGGATGAATAAATGAAATGCTATAGATATATATAATGAAATAGCCTTAAAAAAAGAAGGAAATCCTTCCATTTGCAAAAATATTGATGGACTTGTAGGGCATTATGCTAGGCAGAGAAAGACAAATACTATATGGTATCACTTACATATAGAAACTTTAAAAAAAAATCGGAACTCATAGAAACACAGTAGAATTGTGGTTGCCAGGGGCTGGGAGGTAGGTGAGATGGGAAGAGGTTGACCAAAGGGTACAAATTTTCAGTTATAAGATGAATAATTTCTGGGGGTCTAATGTTAAGCATGGTATCTGTACATAATATTACTTTTTGCATATTTTCAATTTGCTAAGAAAGTATATTACAAACATTCTCACACAAAACAAAACAAAACAAAACAAAAAAGGTAACTATGTAAGGAAATGGACATGTTAATTGGTTTGATTATGGGAATCACTCCACAATGTATCTATACATCAAATCATCATGTAGTATACTTTAAATATATAATTTTATTTATCAAAACAATTTAAAAAAACAAAGTTTAAGAAAAGGAGCCAAAGAGATGTAGGGTGTACAGAATAGTTAGCAGAGCATTCTAGAGGAATGTAGTATGGTTATACTAGAATGTGACTCATTACTGTTATAGGGAAACAGAATTTTTGCCAATCTAAGACATAAGCAATAAGTCTCTAAGGATCTTACTTAAAGATGGGAGGGGGGATTTTTTAATGTTTTGTTCATTAAAACAAATCAAGATTCTCATTATTATTAAAAAAAACTGTAGTTTAGCAGTACAGCTGCTGAAAAGAGAGATGTCTCTTGGGAAGTATAATTAGTTTTAATTTAGAGTAACTGGTATGATTAATCTTTGATTGAGTTTTCTCTATTTTACATTAATTTTTAAAATGGGAATGGCTGATTACCAGCATTTTCTAAATAGTAGGTATAGATAATAACTGTTCTCCCATCATTTTCTTGAAATCATGAAATGTCACAGTTAAGAATTCATGGAGTAGAAAACACAACTGATCCAGATATCAGTCTTTCTCTGATATCATTGTTGTCTTGTGTGTGTCAATGACTGCAGGCAATTGGATCTTTTTCTGTTTGATATATAGTAATATTGATTTGTTTCTTTATTTAATTATTCTAATTCCAGGCTCTAGCTATTGATTGGCATCAACAATGTCTTAGGATGTAGAAAGGAAAAAAAATAAAGGAAAAGAAAAGAAGTTGACAATGAATAAATGTCTATCCAAAATTTACTGATGGGAAATTACTAAAAACAAAGCAAAGCAATGCAACAATAGGAACAACAACAAAAATAGCTACATTTGAACATTTATAATATGTCTGGTACTATGCTAAGAACTTTCCACTTAATAATTAAGGCATTCCATAAAATAGGTTTTATGAATTGTAATTTGCATACCAAGATGTTGAGAATCAAAATATGTCACTGACCTAAGACTTCACAGTTAAAAATTTACAAAAGCAAGACTTGAACCCAGATGAGTATATACTCAAAAACAACACACTAATCCTTTCATCCTTTCACTTTATGAGATCTAGATTGAAAACAAAAACAAAAACAAAAACACATTATCCTCAACACAAGCCACAGCCTACGTGCAAATTGATTGTGGATATTTCCAATACAAGATTTTTATCCCAAAGACGCGTTCTCTGATAATGACCATTTTCTCTTACACAGGATGTGGTACAGCTAATGATGAAAGGTCTGTTAAACATAGAATAATATTAAACTTCTGGAGTTGGACCTGAAATACCACTTTCAGCAGTATTTTATCTTAGGGCTCTTCAGTAACTTAACCTGACTGAAGCTTCTTTTTCATCTGTAAAATGGGCATAATAACATTACATATCTCAGTGTTGTGAATACTCTGTAATGCATGGGAAATGATTTATAAAGTGACTAGCACATAGTAAGCCCTCAAAAAAAGTAACTCTTCTTTTCCATCATCATCATCATCATCACTATCATTTTCATCATTTAGAATTATGTAAACATGTCTTTTCAGGAAGATAACTATTACCTATGTTTCTTACCAACATGAGCTAATTATTAACAGGTTTCTCATTCCCAACCTAGCTTGAATGCACAGTGTTACTTAGAGACTTTTCTTGTTGTAAATAAGTAGCAAAATCCAAACTACAAATTCAATATAGTTTTATTCAATTCTTAAGTATAATTTGAATGTAAGAACAAGTAATGAGAGTCACCAACAGATAATAAGCTATTCTGAGGAGTCTCCTATTTTCAGAGGGAAGAAAATGAATACAGTTTTATTTTTGGATTTATAGACTTATTGATCAAATTAGAGTGATTTTATGGTGATTTTTATGCCTCCTTATGTAGCTCTTTATATTGGTTGAGATCTTGTTAAAAAGATGGAATCAGTAAAATGAAAAGTGCTCTTAGAAAATGTCCATAGGCCATCTGTACTGTATTTGGTATATTAATTATACAACATGTCCATAGACACAGAAACCAGTGATGGGACGGCCAACCTCCATCCATTTTATGGTTCACAGTATGAAAACCTTCAAATTTATTCAAATATTACTTTTAATTTTTGACTATGATTTATGTTATCTGAACCACTGAAAGTAGTGATGTTTATGAGTAGAATGTATATGAGTGTGTGCATAACTATTTTATAAATACTATAATATATAAAATACATATGTATATATAAAACTTTAATATAGCTATGTAGTATATGGTATATATATTATGTATGTACACATATATGTACAAATACATATATATATAATTTTCTCTCTCATTTCTATATTATTGCAAATGTAATTGGATTATGATTTTTTTTTTCTGTGACTTTTAATGTTTTATATTAGAATATGACCTCATGACATGCATTTGATTGGATGACTTCAAGCCATTCATTTCATAAGCCAAGCACATGAGGGCACATACTATCAAGCAATGCCAATCTTTTGTAGCAAGTTCTTTGGCTAGGGAGATTTCATGTGCTTAAAGGTTAAAGTTAAATATTAGAAAGAGGGATTATTCCTTCAGATAGAAAATAGTAGTCCAAATGAAAAAAAATCTATTATGTTGGTTAAAACTTATGGTATTTAGCATCACTTGTAATGGATAGATGAAAAACATTTTCAGAGCTCTCATCTATACATATCTTGTGTACTTTCAACTTGGCATAGGTCAACACTAGACAGAAATCCTATGCCTTCCTGACATGTTTCATTGAGGACAGAAGAAAACTGTAGCATTCAGTTGTTGGGTTCACATAAAAGGTAGAAGGATTAATTAACATATTTTAAGTTTATGTATTTATTTTTGAGAGAGAGAAAGCATGCAAGAGGGGTAGGGGCAAAGAGAGAGAGAGAGAAAGAGAGAGAATCCCAAGCAGACTCTACACAGTCAGCACAGAGGCTGACATGGGGCTTGAACTCACTAACTGCCAGATCATGACCTGAGCTGAAGTCATATGCTTAACCGACTGAGCCACCCAGCAGCCCTTTTTTTAAAGTTTTTTAAGTTTATTATTTAAAAATATTTGAAAGATTAACATGAATTTTATCATTTCAAGCTACCTAGTGTCAAAAATTTGTGGTGCAATAACCTTTTAATAAATATTTAGTGAATCAAAAACAATTAAATCAAATTAATTTGAATAAAGTTATTTGGCATTGATTTGATATGACATTCTCTTCCTAAAAACACAAATAAAGAGAGACATTCAAGTTATAAAATGTAAATTTTTATAAACATGTTGGAACATTGTTAGTAGCTTTTATATTAAAAATACTGAAATCATGAAGAAAGTGAAAAGTTGTAACCATACAAAAGTGATTCCTGTGCAGTATGTTTGATAATATATAGGCATATGGAGAAGCTGTAACTAGGTTAGTTATGAATTGAAATGTCAATTTCTTTAAGGGTAAAAATATGGATTATATTGCTCTAGGTTGTTTTTAATTCTTTGTTAAAAGTGTTTGTCACTTTGTATCTGTACTGTACCTGAAAACAAATGAAATTACCTTTCATTAGTTGTATTTTCTGTATTCAAAAATTTCCACATCTGTGAGAGAAAATTAGAATGAAAGACGTGGAATAGATAAGACCCTCATCCTCTACTCAGACTTATCATTCCCATAAAGAAATTTTAGGATGTTTCTGTAAGTATTAACAGTTACTCTGATTTCAGTGGCTTTGTGCTGATAGGGGAGAATCATCCTTAGTTACAGTTTGGTTCAAAAATGGCAAATGGGTTCTCTTGTATTTGCCAACACTGACCTAGTTTAATGATTGAAATTGTGCATCACTGTATTCAAAAGGAGTTTAAAACTATCCTGGCCCAGTGTGAACAAGTTTTGGTTGATTAGTGGTGTCAGCTAAAGGCAGCTGTGGGAGGAAACAGCAGGAGTGCTCATCACAAGCTACCCTTGCTTTTTCATATGTTACTGCTCAGAGCTCTTAAGTGTACTTTTCTTAAATAGGGTATAGAGCTCTAAGTCAAAGAAGGTTGTAGAAATAATCACCTGTTTATACTATTAATTATTCATCTTGAAGACTATGTAGATACTACATATGTAATGCTTAAGAAACCTACGAATGATGTTTTAATTCAATCCCTTAATAGCTATGTGCCTTAGGCTGACTTATTTACACACTTTAGCCATAAGTGGTTAAATATGAAACATGATTAGCACAATATCTCACATAATAAAACCTTAGTGAATGTCAGTAATTATTATCTCCACTATACTTATCAATAATTTGTGTGTAAAAGATAATTACACTGACTGTTCTCTTAAAAAATATATAAATATACATTTACATATAGAGAGATTTCCATTAACATATATGTTTATATACATTAACATTATATATGTATATTATATACATATATATGTTATATGTACATGTATGCATGTCTATAATAAGGTATATTATATACATTACATACTATGTGTACATTATACATTATATGTACATGTATGTATGTGTATGTCTATAATAATGTACATTATAGACATTATGTACATATTATAAATATATACTATATATGCATACATGTTATATATACATAGAAGTTTATATATATATATATAACATGTATGCATATATACATGTGTTAATGAAAAATGAGTCTAAATGTAAAAATGTTTTTCATAAATTTAAAAATTAATATTTATTATAATGTCATTTCCTCTAAAGAGTATCATAAAAAGCTCCTAAATAGTCTTTTTCATGATTTTTGTTAAATGAGTGTTAAAAATTTAAATAAAACAATATTTCCATGCATGTTTTATTGTTAAAAATAGCACATTATGATAGGTGACCTAACAAGTACCTAAATATAGCTAAAATTATTAAAAGCATAATTTTAATAAGTTGCTATCATTCAACATCTATTGAATAAAGCCTGGATACGATTACATAATTATGCACTTAAGACTGCCTAATATTTTTCAAACCCTTCTCTCTCTATTCCTCAGTTTGGGGGCAGGTAGAAACATTGGATTGTGAAAGCATTGAAGCCAACTGATATTAAAAACTTTATTCCATTGTTATTTTTTAAAAGATAGGTGTTGGCAAGGATGTGGAGAAAAGAAATCCTTGTACACAATTGGTACACTGTTGTAAATTAGTACAGACATTATGAAAAATAGTACAGAGATTTATCAAAAGCCAAAAAATAGAAGTATTAGATAATCCAAAAATTCTTATTTAGCATATATACCCAAAGGAAACAAAACTTGTACCTCAAAGAGATATCTGCACTCCCATGTTCATTGCAGCATTATTCACAATAGCCAAGATATGGAAACAATCTGTGATGGATGAATGAATAAATAAAATATGGTATATACATACAATAGAATATTTTCATCCTTAAAAAAAAGATGATCTTGCCTTCTGCAATACATGGGTAAACCAGGAAGAAATTATCCTTATTGAAATAAGTCACACAGAAAGAAGAAAAAAAAACTACATTATCTCATTCATATGTGGAATCTAAAAATGTCAAATACATACAAGCAGAAAGTAAAATGGTGATTGCCAGTGTAAACAGGTTCAGGAAATGGGAACATGTTGGTTAAATGGTACAAAGTTGTAGTTCTGTAGGATAAATAAGCCTAAAGATGTAAGGTATAGTATGCTAGCTATGGTTAACAATTCTGTGTTGAATACTGGAAATTTGCTAAGAGAGTAGATTTCACGTACTCTCATCACACATAAAACAATGGTAACAATGTGAAAAGATATGTTGATTAGCTTGAATGTAATAATCGTTTCACTATGTGTAGGTGTATCAAATCATCATGTTGCCATCTTCACTGTATGCAATGTTTATTAAAAAACAAACAAATTCAGTTCCCTGCAAACAGCATGGTTTAATAGGGAGAAATATGAATTTGTATTAAAATGCAGGCATGGCTAGTTACTAACCCTATAATACCAGGTAAAACAATATTTTTTTCTGATCCAATTTCCATACATTCAATAGGATATAATAATATTTAGTTTATAGGGCTATTGTGAGGACTAACTAAAAGAGTGTGTACATAGGGACTGACTCATATTAAGCATCATTACTCATGAGATTCTTTTATGCTTGTCCTTACATATGTACTCCAATAACTGAATTAAGAATTGCTTTCTCTCATCGTACACAGGGGTAGACATAGTGAACTGTTCAATTATCAGTTTTATATATCCCAAAGTTACATTTTAAAAGGTCAATCAGATTATACCAATGTCCTGCCAAAAAGCTTGCAAAGTCTTCTTAAAATACAGATAAAGCATTTTTCTATTGCTGACATAGCTCAATATATTAATCCTCTAACCATTTCTTCAAATCCATCATATTTTGCATCCTCTCTGTGACAAACAGACATTGAGTGGCCTCCGTGATCTCTACCTCCCCACCTGTCCTTGAGTGTTGTCAGGATTGCTGACTTATTTCTAACCAATAGAATATGACAAAATGTTATGCTACATAAGGATCCACTGTGCCAGCAGACTCACTCTAAAATCTATTATTCCTTGGTGGTTTTGAAGAAGCAAGCTGCAGTAACTTTTACAGCTACAAGAAAATGAATTCTGCCAACAACCTGAGTGAGCTTATTTATAGGCTTTTCCCCAGTTGAGCCTTCAGGTGAGAACTCAGCCATAGACAAACCATTATTGCAGTCTCACAGATGACCCAGATAAGCATTTCTCCCAATTCATAGAAACTATGAGATTACATATATATGTGTATATATATATATATATATACATATATATATATATATATAGTATTATACAATATTTTAGTATATTAGTTTGTTATGTGACATAGAGAATTAAAACAACTTGTTTACCAGCAAAACTGCCTAGATTTCCATACCATAACATAACAAACTTGTGTGCTCATCTTGTTTTTACCCCAACTACACTAAGCCCTGCTATTCTTAGACCCACTAAGTAATTCTCTATTCTTAATATTCTTGATTCATTGTGTTGATATATTTAAAATGAATTTACTTTAAAACTTATTCATTATCTGGCTCCCACAAATCAGACACACAGACCAATGGAATAGAATAGAGACTCCAGAATTGGACCCATAAAAGTATGACCAACAAATCTTTGACAAAGCAGGAAAGAATATCCAATGGAAAAAAGACAGTCTCTTTAACAAATGGTGCTGGGAGAACTGGACAGCAATATGCAGAAGAATGAACCTAGACCACTTTCTTCCACCACTCACAAAAATAAGCTGAAACTGGATAAAGGACCTGAGCGTGAGACAGGAAACCATGAAAACCCTAGAGGAGAAATCAGGAAAAAAACCTCTCTGACCTCAGCCTCAGCAATTTCTTACTTGACACATCTCCAAAGGCAAGGGAATTAAAAGCAAAAATGAACTATTGGGACCTCATGAAGACAAAAAGCTTCTGTTCTGCAAAGGAAGTAATCAACAAAACTAAAAGGCAACCAATGGAATGGAAAAAGATATTTGCAAATGACATGTCAGACAAAGGGCTAGTATCCAAAATCTATAAAGAACTCCCCAAACTTCACACCCAAAAAACAAAGAATCCAGTGAAGAAATGGGCAGAAAACATAAATAGACACTTCTCTAAAGAAGACATCCAGGTGGTCAACAGGCACATGAAAAGATGATCAACGTCACTCCTCATCAGGAAATACAAATCAAAACCACATTGAGATACCACCTCATGCCAGTCAGAGTGGCTAAAATGAACAAATCAGGAGACTATAGATGCTGGAGAGGATGTGGAGAAATGGGAACCCTCTTGCACTCTTGGTGGGAATGCAAACTGGTGCAGCCACTCTGGAAAACAGTGTGGAGGTTCCTCAAGAAATTAAAAATAGATCTACCCTATGACCCAGCAATAGCATTGCTAGGAATTTACCCAAGGGATACAGGAGTGGTGATGCATAAGGGCGCTTGTACCCCAATGTTTATAGCAGCACTTTCAACAATAGCCAAATTATGGAAAGAGCATAAATGTCCATCAACGGATGAATGGATAAAGAAATTGTGGTCTATATACACAATGGAATACTACTTGACAATGAGAAAGAATGAAATATGGCCTTTTGTAGCTACGTGGATGAAACTGAAGAGTGTTATGCTAAGTGAAATAAGTCATACAGAGAAAGATACCATATGTTTTCACTCTCATGTGGATCCTGAGAAACTTAACAGAAGACCATGTGGGAGGGGAAGGAAAAAAAAAAGTTAGACAGGGAGAGAGCCAAACCATAAGAGACTCTTAAAAACTGAAAATAAACTGAGGGTTGATGGGGGGTGGGAAGGAGGGGAGGGTGGGTGATGGGCATTGAGGAGGGCAACTGTTGGGATGAGCGCTGGGTGTTTTACGGAAACCAATTTGACAATAAATTTCATAAAAAATAAAAAATAAAAAAATAAAATATTTGCAAAGAAAAAATCTCTATTATGTACTCAAATCTTGATAAACTTGCCTTATTCATTTTGGTGTAATTTCTTAAACTCTTTTAACTGTACAAAGAGAAATAGGCACATTCACTCACAAATAGCAAACCATGTAATCATAGCATGCTGGTTTTACAAAGATATATCCAGAATCTGGGCTGAAATGAAAGAGAAGATGTTCTTTTAAAATTCAGCTAAAACAACAACAACAACGACGGCGACAAACTGTAACAGATGAAATAAAACTTGTTCAGGAAACAAAGGGACCACCTTAAATAACAATTTATAAGTGTGGAGCCAATGTGGTTGAGGCTGTGTTTCAGGTATCTCCCAGATAAAATCTAGAGTTTTGTAAATACCCCGTGCCTAGGAATACATGATAAGAATGTAAAACTAAAGAAAGAAAACTAAGGCATTCAATATTCTGAAGTGAGACAATAAATATGGGAAATATAAGTTCTTAGTGTATAGTAGAAGTTCAATAAATACTTGTTAAATAAGTGATTCTCTATTGAACTGTTGGAGAAGGTCATTCAAAGGCATGACTGCTTGTTTGGCCTTAGAGCTTAACTGGAATAATCAAGGCTCTTCACCCCCTTCCCTGTCCTTGGAATGTACCTTTTTTTTTGGTTTGTTTTTAATGTTTATTTATTCTTGAGAGAGAGAGACAGAGAGAAACAGAGAGTGAAAGCAGGGCAGGGGCAGAGAGAGGGACAGAGGATCTGTCCTGACTCTGTACTGACAGCAGAGAGCCTGACCCAGGATTCAAACTCATGAACCATGAGATCATGTCCTGAGCTGAAGTAGGATGCTTAACCGACTGACCCACCCAGGCACATCTAGAATGTACCTTCTGTTCACTGTTCCCACAGGAGCCATTTTCAAGAATAAAGGCTTGAGAGAGCAAAGCGTTGTTGAAACAATGGGGTGGTATATAGGAATGAACCCAGTTAGGGTCTCTATATAAACTTTTAAATTCTGTCAGGCTGGTGCAGATGTCTTCTCTTCTGGTAGCCACCCAAAACAAGCCTCATATGTAAGTTCTCTTTGTTTATTAAACCTGCCACCTACCAATCTGGAGTGGTCTGCCTCTTTCTTTGGTCTCCCTTTGCCCTCTCTGTATGGGGCCACTTTCAGATTTCATTCAGGAGGCTCCCACGGTTGCAAATTAACATGGATTAATTCCATTAATTTTTTCAAGTTGTAAACCTTCCAAACAGCATATAAAATTAGGAATTAATAAAATATTTAATAAATATTTAATGGAATTATTAGTAGTTTAATTTCCCCATGTAGTCTTTTAATAGATACAAAGCACAGACACTGAGAAATTAGCATATACATCCAAATTCTTTAGTTAGATAAGAGCATCACCATAAAATAATAATGTGCTTGGTACTCTATCAAATATATGTGCTTTTGGTAAGTGTGAATCTATCTTCAAGTGTAGTCATCTTTGATTCATCATCATTAATGGTATTATTGACCTAAAATATGGGAAACAGACTCTGAACAAATCATGTATGTAAATGTATATATGCACATATGTATGCATACATATACACTATGGAAAAATGAATAAAATCCATGTGAATCTGGAAAGAAATAACTGTGATTGCCCATAGAAGAATTTTATAATCTAGCTGAACTATCTACCAGTTTAATGAAAGTAGTACAATTCTAAAGAGAGATCAAGTTTTGTTTACAGATTAGACAAGCATAGAGCTAAATTGAGTTCTTAAAAATAAAGCTACTTTTAGTCAATACAAGCTTACCTTTTACCTTCCCTCAAGTAAAATGGGACATTTCCAAAGAATTAATGGTGTACATTCCAAATACTTTTAATTGTTTTCTAAATATAGTTTCCATACCTATCTTGCCAAAAATGCAAAATGTTCCTTTTGATAGTGTGTTCATTTTATTTCCACCAACTTTAAAACATAGGATCATTGTAGAGAAAATGAAATTTTGAGATTCGAAAATGGACAGTATGTCATATGATATTGCAAAAGGTTGATATACATTTGTTTCAATGTATTGGACAAAAATATTAAGTGTTTTCTATAAACATTAAATATATATCTACTATATTCTATAAATACTCTCTATTATAGTATATGTATTATATTATATACTATATTCTATAAATATTATATATATATATATATGCTCAATATATGTTGAGAACATGACTTTGAATTCTAGTCTCCACTAACTTTTATTGTGAGCAAGGTAATTTGCCTACTAATCCTCAATTCCTTTATCTTTAAAATACAGAAACTAATTCATCCCATAGGTTGTTTTGAGGATTAAATGACATAAACTAAGTGATTAGCACAATAAATGTTAGATATTAATGTTATTAATCCAGGGTCTCCCTTTTAGCAGCATATAGCTGAACATTGCTTTTGTTTTAAAATCAGGAATATTTAAATGGAACACATTATATGAAATTAAAATAAAAATTCTTATTTTGCTTAATTTCTAATGTCATATGCTGCATTGCTTACCTTTAAAAAAAGGAAACCCCTAGGGCAAGAAATGCATGCCACAAATTTAACTCTGTGTCACTGTGACACAACTCTAAACACAGCTACATTTTTCCTCTGCAGAGTAGCAACATTTTCCCAGTGGCAGAAAGCCTCTCCCTTACCTGCCAAACTCTACTTCTCTGCCCCATTATTCCTCTCACTTCTAAAGATAAGTTTGTGGACTCTGTGAGTTATTATGTGTTTCTCTTTTCCCAGTTACAACACATGCTTGCCCGAGGAGGTTTGCAAACCTTGGTTAATATTAATGAAACAATTGGAGCCTAAGCAGCCCAGAGAACAAACTTTGTCTTCATGGGCTGCACTACATCTCTTCATTAAACATAGGGAACATTCCTCTCACATTCAATTACAGATGCCTAAATAATATTTTTCCCTGGCAATATAAGATTCTTAAGCTTTAAGAGGGAAAATAAAAGTCATATTTTCTTCTGAAATAGCATTCATTTCTCATACTCAGACACAAAGTTCTGTCAACCAGCTGTAAGTGTGTAAGTGACTCACTGGTCAGGGAGATGCCACATGCTCTTTTGAGAAATGATGAATGATTTAAAACTCATGATCTGAAATAGAACTTGAATCCCTAAGGATTACTGGAGGGCCTATCTGTAACAGCTCACAGAAAGCAATACACTGTTGGCTATGCACTCTTTGAGTGGGCATATTCCAGGGTCTAGGCTACTCCTGGGTTTTATACATTATTAACTCTTTAGGAAAATGAGTATATATTTAAAGTAGTAAAGATGACATTAGTAAGACAGTGTCCAGGCTTGTAAGCAATTTAGTAAGCAATTGTCTCAGTGAATTTACAAGTTTTCCAATTTCAACTAAACTGTCAAAAAATCTGATCACTTATTATTTTTATTCATCTCTTTTTTTTCCTTCCCAACACATTCTCCACAAAAGCTGTTCAGAGCCCTCTTCACTTACCTTATATACCCAAACTTACTTTAATCCATTGATGTGGGTCATTTCTCAGCTTTTCTGGAGGATTGGGGGAGGAAGGGAAGGAACTAACATTTGTTGAAAGCCTACTGTTATCATAATGCTCAAAACAGCCATGGGTTTTAGTGTCACTCTCACATCTTTTTTTTTTTTTGAAAGAGAAAGCGCAAATGGGGGTGTGGGGAGAGGGAGAGAGAGAGAGAGAGAGAGAGAGAGAGAGAATCCCAAGCAGGCTCTGCACTATCAGTGCAGAGGCTGATGTGGGTCTCCATACCCACAATCTGTGAGGTCATGACCAGAGCCAAAATCAGATGCTTAACCGACTGAGCCACCCAGGTACCCCACATTCTCTCATCTTATGGATGAGAATATTTGGCCCAGAGAATTCAAGTGGCTTGCTGAAAATTTCACATATTGAGCTAATGACAGAGTATGGATTCTAACTGAGGTCTGTGTGATTCCAATGTCCATGCTGCTTTCCAAGAAGCACACCTTGTTTTTGCCAAGGCTAAGTGTCTGTCTGCCTTTGTGCTCACTCCTGTTTCTTCCTTCTCTAGGATGTACTTCTTCCAGTTTTATCCTTTCTTAAGTACATTTGAAACCCTTTCTCAACTGACTATTTCTTACTTTAATTTTATTTTAATTAAATCCAAGTTAGTTAACATACAGTGTACTAATGGTTTCAAGAGTAGTTTTTAGTGATTCATCACTTATAGAACATCCAGTGCTCATCCCAACAAGTGCTCTCCTTAATCCATCACCCATTCAGCTCTCCATCACCCATTTAGCCCATCCCCCCACCCAACACCCCTCCAGCAATCCTCAGTTTGTTCTCCATCTCTAAGAGTCTCCCTCTCTTGGGGCACCTGGGTGGTTCAGTCGGTTGAGTGTCTGACTTCGGCTCAGGTCATGATCTCTCTGTTCCTGAGTTCAAGCCCTACATTGGGCTCTGTGCTGACAGCTCAGAGCCCGGAGCCTGCTTTGGATTCTGTGTCTCCCTCATTTTCTCTCAGCCCCTCTTCCACTTGTGTTCTCTTTCTCTATCAAAAATAAGTAAACATTAAAAAAATTAAGCAAAACAAAAAAGTCTCCCTCTCTGTTTTTATCTTATTTTTCCTTCCTTCCCCTATGTTCATTTATTTTATTTCTTAAATTCCACATATGAGTGAAATCATATGATATTTGTCTTCCTCTAACTTATTTCACTTAACATAATACATTCTCATTCTATCCACATTGTTGCAAATGACAAAATTTATTTCATTTTGATTGATGAGAACTATTTCATTGTATGTATGTATGTGTGTGTGTGTGTGTGTGTATATATATATATATATATATATATATATATATCAGTTGATGAACACTTGGGTTCTTTCCATACTTTGGCTATTGTTAATAGTACTGCTATAAACATTGGGGTGCATGTGCCCCTTTTAATCAGCATTTTTATATCCTTTGTCTGAATACCTAGTAGTTCAGTTGCTGGGTTGTAGGGTAGTTCTATTTTTAATTTTCTGAGGAACCTCCATAGTGTTTTCCAGAGTGGCTACACCAATTTGCATTCCCACCAACAGTGCAAAAGTGTTTCACTTTGTCTTCATCCTCGCCAACATCTGTTGTTTCCTGAGTTGTTAATTTTAGCTGTTCTGACACTGGAATTAAAATAAAATTTTAATTAAAAACCTGACCATTATTTTATTTAAAAATGATTTATTTTAATTCTAATATACTTACCAAACAGTGTTACATTAGTTTCAGCTGTACAATATAGTGATTCAACAGTTACATATATTAGTCAGTGCTTATCAAGGTAGGTGTACTCTTACTCCTTTTTGCTTATTTCAGCTATCTCCCCACCCACTTCCCCTCTGGTAACCATCTGTTTGTTCTCTATAGTTAATAGTCTGCTTTTTGGTTTATCTCTCTATCTTTTCCTTTGATCATTTGTTTTGTTTCTTAAACTCTACATAAGAGTGAAATATTTGGTATTTCTCTTTCTCTTATTTCACTTAGCATAATACTCTCTAGATACATCCATATTGTTGCAAATGTGAAGATTCATTCCTTTTTATGGCCGAATAATATTCCATTCCATTCCATAATATTCCATTCTCTGTGTGTGTGTGTGTGTGTGTGTGTGTGTCTAAATAGATAGATGGACCACTTTTATTTATCCATCCATCTATTGATGGACACTTGGGCTACTTCCATAATTTCGCTGTTGCAAATAATGCTGCAATAGACATAGAGATGCATATATCTTTTTGAATTAGTGTTTTTATATTCTTTGGGAAAATACCCAGCAGTGCGATTACTGGATTATAAAATAGATCTCTTTTTAATTTTTTGAGGAACCCCTATACTTTCTTCCACAGTGACTGCATCAGTTTGTATTCTTATCAATACTGCTTGAAGGTTCCTTTTTCTTCAGATGTTCAGCAATACTTGTTGTTTCTTGGTTTTTGATTTTAGTCATGCTGACAAGTGTGAGATGAAATCTCACTGTTGTTTTGATTTGTATTTCCCTGATGATGAGTGATGTCGAGTATCTTTTTATGCATCTATTCTCCATTCGTAAGTTTTCTTTGGAGAAATATCTCTTCACTTCTTCTGCTCATTTTTATTGTATTATTTGTTTTTTGGGGGGTTGAGTTTTATAAGTTCTTTATATGTTTTGGACACTAACCCTTTATCAGGTATATCATTTACAAATATCTTCTCCCATTCAGTAGATTGTCTGTTAGTATTTGTTTTCTTTGCTGTGCTGAAACTTTTCATTTTGATGTGGTCCCAAAAGTTTATGTTTACTTTTATTTATCCTGCCTCAGGATACATAGATCTAGAAATATAGTGTTACAACCAGTGTCAGAGAAATTACTGCCTGTGCTTCTTTTCTGGTCTCACATTAGGTCTTTAATCCATTTTGAGTTTATTTTTGTGTATGGTGTAAGATAATGGTCCATTCTTTTACATGTTGCTTTCCAGTTTTCCCAATGTCATTTTTTGAAAAGGTTGTCTTTTTTCTCACTGCACATTCTTTTTTCCTTTGTCAAAAATTAATTGAACATGTAATTGTGGCTTTCTATTCAGTTTAAATGATCTATTGTAAATATTTATGCACCTAATATGAAAGCACCCAAATACATAAAACAATTAATAACAAACACAAAGGAACTAATTGATAGTAATACAATAATAGTAGGAGAATTTATACCCTATTTATAACAATGGCCACATCATTCACACAGAAAATCCACAAGGAAACACTGGCTTTGAATAACATGCTGTACCATTTGTATTTAACAGATATATTCAAAACACTCCACCTTAAAACAGAATACACATTCTTTTCAAGTGCACATGGTACATTGTACAGAATAGATCACATATGAGGCCACAAAACAAGTCTCAACAAATTCAAAACAATTGAAGTTATACCATACATCTTTTCTGTCCACAACACTATGAAACTAGAAACCACAAGAAAAACACTCTGAAACTAGAAACCACAAGGAAAAAAATCTGGAAAGAGCACAAATACATGGAGGTTAAATAACACTATACTAAACAATAAATGGCTCAACCAAGAAATCTAAAAGGCAATAAAAACAATACATGGAGGCAAATGAAAATGAAAACACATGGTCTTTGGGGCACCTGGTTGGCTCAGTCCATTAAACATCTGAGTCTTAACTTCAGCTCAGGTCATGATCTCATGGTTTGTGAGATCAAGCCCCATGTCAACTCTGTGCTGATAACATATGGAGCCTGCATGGGATTCTCTCTCTCTCTCTCTCTCTCTCTCTCTCTCTCTCTCTCTGTCCCTCCCCCACTCATGCTCTCTGTCTCTCTCTCTAAAAATAAATAAATAAAAATTAAAAAAAAGAAAGAAAATACAATGGCCCAAAATCTTTGGGATGCAGCAAAAGCTGCTTTAAGAGGAAAGTTTATAGCAATACCTCAAGAAGTAAAAAACAAACAAACAAACAAACAAAAAAAAACAATCTTAAACAACCTAACCTTACACCAAAAAGAGCTAGAAAAAGAACAAACAAAATCAACAGAACCCCAAAATCAACAGAAAGAAGGCAATAATGTATATTAGAGCCTAAATAAATGACAAAGACACTAAAAAACAATAATATAGATCAATGAAATGAGGCACTGGTTCTTTGACAAAATCTACCTTATTGATAACCTGTAGCCAGAATCATTGAGAGAGAGACAGGACTCAAATAAAAAATTCACAAATGAAAGAGAAGAAAGAACAACAGACACCTGAGAAATGCAAATGATTATAAGAGAATATATGAAAAACTGAACAATCTAGAAGAAATGAATAAATTCCTAGAAATATATGGCCTACCAAAACTAAAGCAGGAAAAAATAGAAAATTTTAACAGACTGATTATCTACAATGAAATTGAATCAGTAATCAAAAAGCTCTCAGCAAGGAAAAGTCCAGGATCACATGGTTTCGCGGGTAAATTCTACCAAATATTTAAAGATGAGTTAATACCTGTTCTTCTAAACTATTCCAAAAAATAGAAAAAGAAGAAAATCTTCAAAATTCATTTTATGAGACCAGAATTACCTTGATACAAATCAGATAAAGACACTGCAAATAAAGAGACCTACCGGCCAGCATCCGTGATGAACACACTTGCAAAAATCCTCAACAAAATACTAGGAACCTGAATCCAATAATACATTAAAAAAATTCATTCACAAAATGGGATAATCAAGTGGGATTTATTCCTAGGATGCAAGTGTGGTTCAATATTAACAAATTGATTAACATAATACATCACATCAATAAGAGAAAGGATAAAAACTGTAAGATCATTTCAATAGATGCAGAAAAGCATTTGATGAAGCACAACATCCATTCATGGTAAAAATCTCAGCAAAGCAGGTTTAGAGGAAACATACTTCCACATATTAATGGCCTTCTATTTAAAACCCAGAGCAAATATTATACTCAATGGGGGAAAAACTGAAAGCCCTTCCCCTAAGGTCAGGAACAAGACAAGGATGTCCTCTCTCACCAATGGTATTCAACATAGTACTGAAAGTCTCGCCATAGCAATCAGACGAGACAAAGGAATAAAAAGCATCCAAATTGGTAAAGAAGTAAAATGTTCACTATCTGAAGATGACATGATATTATATATAGAAGACCCTAAAGACTTCACCAAAAAAATTACTAGAAACCATAAATGAAATCAATAAGGTCACAGGATACAAAATCAATATATATTGCATTTCTGTATACTAATAATGACTCGGAAGAAAGAGATATTAAGAAAATAATCTCATTTATAATTACACCCAAAATAGGAAGATGCCTAGGAATAAACTTAATCAAACAGGGGAAAGACCTGTACTCTGAAAACTATAAAATATTGATGAAAGAAATTGGAGATGACATAATGAAAGGGAAAGATATTCCACACTCATAGATTGGAAGAACAAATATTGTTAAAAAGTCTATTCTACCCAAAGCAAACTATACATGTAATGTAATCCCTATCAAAATACCAACATTTTTTACAAAACTAGAACAAACAATCCTAAAATCTGTGGAACAACGAAAGACCTCAAATAGCCAATGCAATCTTGAAAAAGAAAAACAAAACTGGAGGTATCATAATTCCAGACTTCAAGTTATATTTTAAAATTGCAGTAATCAAAAAAGTATGGTACTGGCACAAAAATCAACTTACTATATTAAAAAGTAAACTTGTTCTTCCCTTGCACAGTGGATAACATAAAAACAAAATCCACCTTTCTTCAAACATACTGTATACTTTCACCACAACTGAATCCCTTCCTTCCTTCACTTTCTACCTATTCAAGGGAATAATTTATATTTATGGCCTTCACTGTCTCAGAAAGCACTTTCTTTTTAATCCCTTGCTGTCTGGCATCTACTTCCACCCCTTTTATAAAATGTTCTTCACAAAGTCATCAATTCCACTACATTTATGTATTTCAATATATTTTTTATTTAAGTCATGCATTTATTTATAAGAGTCTCTGCAATTTCTTGAAGCATTCTTATATTCTGGCTTCTACTACAAAATAATTTGTTTCTCCTTATGAAAATAGTTATAATACATTATATACTAATGACTCTGCAAGGATCTCTACATCTTTATTACATTAGGCCTTAAAGACAATCCTTCAGGTTAGAAAGTTTTCATTATTACAGATCAAGGAAATGAGGCTCATACAGCCTATATTAGTTTCCCAAGTTAACTGCTTCTTTACTGACTTTGTTTTTTCTTATATTCCACATATTATGACACTTCTTACATTTTCATTGTAGTCTCTTCTCTGTCCTCATTAAGCTTTGTTCTCTTGAAACATCATCTTTTAAGTTTATGTATTTATTTTGAGAGAGAGAGAGAGAGAGAGAGAGAGAGAGCGCACATGAATGGAGAAGGGTCAGAGAGAGAGGCAGTGCAGAGCCCGATAGAGGGATTGAACTCACAAACTCTGAGACCATGACCTAGGCCAAAACCAAGACTCAAGACGTTTAACCAACAGCCACCCAGGCACCCATGAAAACATCATCTTTTATACTGTCAAGTGCCTTTGCCAGATAGATGGATTTAAATCTGAACTCAGTTGCATTATTTCTCCTATACCCTTTCCTCCTTCTATCCACATATCCCCACCCCAAGAGTTTTGCTTTCTTATTACTACTTTTGTGCTCAACATTCCCAGCTAATGAGTCATGAATAATAAAGCATTCTGATTCTCCCACACCTCAGTTGTCCTGTTGTTTATTCTATTGATGACTATTTGTCCTAACCATTATCATCTTTCCATTGGCAATGCTGTAAAGTTGATTAAGCCCTCACTGTTTTTGTCTTGGCTATATCAATACCTCATTGTTGGACCATTTTGAGTCTAGCAAATAATTCCTTCCTTTCTAGAGTCCCAATTTCTTTAATGAACCAAATGACCCAAAAGTAATCTCTGTCCAAGTCAAATGGAATTAAAGAAACTAGAATTACTTACTTATACATCTTTGTTTGGGTTTTTAGGAGAAAAAGTCAATTTCTTTCCATACATATAAGTTTTATTTATTAATTATGTTAGATCATAAGTAATTTGAAAGAACTGTGGTGCATGTGTGTATGTATGTGTATGTGTGTATATGTGTGCGTGTGTGTGTGTGTGTGTATATGTGTGTGTGTGTGTGTATATATATATATATACACACACCCTGTGTGGGTATTTGTTTTAAAACCACTAGCCATCCTGAATTTTAAAATGAGCTTCTTTTGGAAATTATGTATTTTCTAAAGAATTTAGAAGCTTAAATAATTTTCAGAAACAGAAAATCTCTCCTCTCTCTCCCTCCATACACACAAGTACACATATGCACCATATATATACATATCTATGCATATGCACTTAATGTAATATGTATCTATGTTAATATATAATATAATTAATCATGCATCTAGGTTTGGGAGTAGTTTTTAAACGGAAGTAAATTTACTTACATCCAATTTATTTATTTATTTGAGTGTCTTTTTCTACTTTTTAATGTACCTTGATCATTTTCAATAGGCATTTATGTTCTCCATGAAAATCATGCTTTTTCTGTATGTCCAAGTTTTGATTTATACTGCATATAATTAGAAAAGAACAGACTGTGTGAAAATGAGGGGGAAGGAAAAAGAACCATCAAGCAAAGGTCTTCTGTTTTAAAATGTTGCTTTTTGGTTTTCTGTGTATATGTATTCTGAATTTATTATGTTTCTTTCTCATTGCCTGTTTCTTTCCTGATATATGCATCATAGATAGATGTATATAATTATATATGCTGAGGAATTAAAATAAATTATTAAGAGAATACAGAATTTAGTACTACTTCTAAAGTAAAAACATTTAATTTATGCAATTGTTATTACCTGAAAACAGATGATAATGTTCTTCCTTTTGTGTTCTATACCTTTTTTTTTAAATATTGCACACAATTCTTTCAAAATCCACTGTACTAGTGGATTGAAAAAAACACTTATCTAGATATAGCTTCAAATAATAATTGGAGAGTTGAAATCCGCGCTACTAAATGTTTCCTTCTAATGGCATTAAACATATGTCTTAAATGCATCCATTAGAGGAAGTCAAATTTATTAGCTTTAAAAGTCAAAAAGATAACATCAAATGTAAAGTAAATACAAAATTGTCTGTGGCAGAGACAGAAATATTCACCAAGTGCTCCAGTTACCCCTCTATATTTCTTGTCCCTACTTACAGAGCCACATAATTGTGCTGACCAATGAAACTTAAGAACGACACATGTCATTTCTAGACTGAAGCAGTATCAAGCTTATGCATAATTCTCTAGTATTTTTGTTTGTTTTTTACCTCTTTTGTGACAAATAAAAAGGTTATATAGTGCAAGAAATACAGCCATAGATGATGATGCTTCTGTCAGGCTGAGCTGTTGAGAAAACATAGAAATCACAGACCTCCCCTGCAAAACCACACAGCCACTGCATTAGCTTATAGTGTAAGCAAAAATAAAAGTTTGTTCTGATAAGCCAGAGAAATTCTGGGGGTTAATTTTTTAGTACAATATAATACTACCTACACTAGTGAATACAATGTCAAGGCCAATTTCAGACAATGCCTTTATTATGCATGTTGCTTTAAGACCAATATTGTTTCTTCATCATAGCACTCTATATCATTTCTCACTCAGAAGAAAGGTCTGTAGAAAGAACATCAGTCTGCACAATAAGTCAGACTCCAAATAGAATTTTATCTTATTTTAGATCATTTCTGGCAGTTTAAAAGTTTAAATATTTCAATCATTTAATGCTGCCAATAACCAACATCATGGCACAGAATCCATTCAAAAACAATTTGTTGTACATTCTTCCAATTTAGCTATAATAGAACTATTAAAACACAGAAATAAAGGTGGGCCTAAAGAAACCATTAAAATTTATTCAGTAAATGATCCAGGAAGTAAAGTTATCTAATCGACCTAGAGCCAGTGAAATGTAAAATATGAAAAGACACAGATATACATAAATTTGATATACTTTATTATAAAACTATGTATACGTTGCAAAGAAACTTTGTAAAGGCAGCCTTATTAAAAGATATTATTGAAGAACATTCTAGTGTGTGTGTGTGTGTGTGTGTGTGTGTGTGTGTATACACATATAATTCACATTCATTAATATTTTCAACTTTATATGATTCAGTAGCCATATTTCTTTTGGGGGATAATATGGCACCTGAGACCCCTTGCGAAGCTGGAGCAGTAAGCTATTCTGTAAGTTTCGTGACAAGCAAGATTCCAGCTTTCACTACAGGCTGAAAAAATATCTACTGGTTTTCTTTAACCCTTGCTACTCAGAGTGCTAGATAGATAGCGAAACTGAGCCAGTTCAATGCAACCACCTGGATCTTTAATACGCTCAATGACACAAGGAATTAGGGGGTAGGTTAGAATTTATTATAGTCATAGCTACAATCATACTGTAAAAGTCTCAGTTCAAATAGAATTCTCCAGTATTCTGGATGATTCTGTCTTTCTTCTGTTAGCTTTCCAACTATTTTCTTTCCTGGTCCCTGTAACCTGCATCAGTTTCTGTTGTTTGAAACCAAGAACACTGACAAATTCATCTTTTCAGAAGCTTATAATGTACCTTCTACATACTTGTCTGTCGATATATACTGCCAAAGACTTCCAGAAAAATAAAATATATTGCTTTTTTTTGCTATCATTCTTAGGAAAGATATGAAAAGCCTCATAATCACTCAACAGATGCTATTGAGTTTTAAAGAAACACTTTGTAAACATTATAAAAGGAGGAAGTGCAGTCTGTTCTTTAGTTCTTAAATCAAGTTAGTCCATTGAATTTTAATGAATGTTTCATTCCAGATATTTTTCATCTCAGGTATGTGTGCCTCCATTTAAATGAATAAATCATACATTTTAGAATTTACATTTGAAAAATGAATTTCAATTTATTTTATGTGAAAAAAATGATAGCCAGAGGATCTACCACATATATCCATAAACAGAATTGTCATAGGAGATATGACAAAGAAATCCTTTTTGAAGGTGATAAAGAGGAAAACAATGTTTTATGTTATATTTACCATAAATTACATTATTTAATCTGTAATGAATTATAATCCATATTATATCATAAAAACAAGGCTGAGAAGTTTGATATAATCTGTTTCCTTTAGCACTTTAAACAAAAATTCCACTTTAAGTCTATCTGCAGTATTCTGCAATTCTTAAATACTAAATACCAAATAACGATTAACTTTTACTATAAACTCTCCACCAATTAAAAGTAATGTAGGGGTTAATATAATTCCTGGTTAACTATGATTAATTTGGAACTACTTTTGGTTATATCCTTTAGGAGTCTCCCATCTTGCTTTTAAAAAAGTATACTAAACAAAAGGGAAATAAAAAGTTGTGATTAGTTTCTTCAGTGCTATGTTACTATGATTCTGAGTACAAGAGCCCATCTTAGGGCAGAAAGAGGATATGAAGACTTAGTCTAATGTTTCACTAAAGTACTAAGATGCAGGGCGCCTGGGTGGCTCACTCCGTTAAACATCTGACTCTTGATGTTTGTGGGTCATGACCTCACAGTTTGTGGGTTCAAGCCCTGCATTGGGCTCTGCACTGATGGCTCGGATCCTACTTGGGATTCTCTCTCTCTCTCTCTCTCTCTCTCTCTCTCTCAAAATAAACAAACATTTAAAAAAAGGTTAAAGATTAAGATACTAAGATAGTTATTTCAGAGAATTGATGAAGATGCTTAAAATGAATTTCCTGATGTGAATCTGTCTCAGACTCCCCTCCCTTTACTGATGCTAAGAACTACCTCTGTGTGCATCCCTGCCTAGTCCACAAATCACTGGAAACCCAGTGTAGACAAATTTAGGTATCCTTTGTTAATAAGTAGGGCATGTGATATTCTGTACTAATGGGCCTTTACACCATCTGAATAGCAGCCATCTCTCCCATTTTTATCTTAACCAGGTTGTTAATGCAGGTGACGATTCCTAAGACTGTCTTCATCCTTCAACTTCAGTTATCCATTCAGACCCCTGGAAAGCAACTGAAAAGCCTTTCTCTTCCCTCCTCTTAGTGTCAATCTGTACTGATTGTACAGGCTGGGCTTTTATACTAATATGAGCAGAGTTGACGCTCAAAGCTTTGTGGGGAAATAGGTTCAAGAATTCCATATACTTACATAAATGGTTTAAAAAGAGCTTAGGGTGGAAGGCTGCCACTTCCTGGCAAAAGTGCTGTAGGTTAGTGAGATAATTGTAATGGGATCACAAGTAACTTGTTATATCACCTGCAGGAAACTACCTTCTGCCTAGTGCCAGTATATTTTGATCACAACTTCAAACTCCACTTGCCCCCCAGACTCTTTGTTTCTTACACACACAAGTTAATGATTACTATCTGTTTTCTTCTGCACTTTCACCACGTGTGTAAGATCTTGAGAACTCAATAAACATTGAGACGAAAGCTGTTTAGGGGGTCTTGTCTGCTCCCAGACATTACCCTTTCTGGTGTTCAATTCTCCATCTGCTCTCTTGCTGGACAAGAGAGAACTCCAGACTCATAGTCTGTGACAAAGCTTTATCAAGAATTGAAACTTGTTGGACTGTTTTGTCAGTGACCTTTCTGCCCTTAGACCCCTTTAGAAATATTAATGTTTAACCTCCTACCTGAGCATCATATGCCAACTTTCTAAAGGGAGTTGGTCTTACTTTCCTGATAGGTCAACCTCATCTTTTCCTTACTACTCTTTCCCCCACAATTGATTGGTTTTTATTGTTTAGACAAATTTGTCTATAAATTTATTCTTCATTGTAAGGATTTTCTTCTTATTCTCTCAGTGAATTCTTTAAGAATGGGAATTAGAGAGATAGTTGGAGAAATAAGTTGGAGAGGAAAACTGCTTCCTTTTTCTCAGGTTGGTGAAAACTCAGTTCTTTGAGATGTTTCCCATTGGCCTTATTTTCCAAAAGTTATTCATTTTTGCAGCTTCCTGCTCAACATTTTCAGGTTTTTCATATTTTTTATACTGTGTCTGAATTCTCTATTCCTACTTCAGCTGCATTAACCTTATTATTTTCTTTTTTGGAAGTTACTTTAATTCAATTTTTAAAAGGGAAGGTTTCAAAAATAAATAGTTTCTTTAGCAAATATTTCTCATGCATTTGAGTGTTATGTGTCAACACCACCTTGGCAAAAGATGACTGAAAAGAAAAATGAAACAACCTTACTATGCTAAGCTCAGATTAAGAAAGAATATCATTTATCACCTGTCATTTTAACCCATATGATTCTGTGGACAATGAGAGAGATACCAGGAAGAAACAACATAGGGCTTACATTCAAGATGCTTCCATTTACTGGAGACTTTTTAAAAATTTTATTATAGGAAAAATATAATAAATGGCATAATAAAATGCTAGTTTTTATTATACATTATACATTTTGACTGCTGTAGTTGCATCTTTGAATTTGGTAATTTTTGTCTTTTTTTAAGCCTTAGAGTCTGAGAATTTTGTTTGCATCCGTATCATCACTATTAATAATGAATCTCCATTTCAGAAATCACAAAAGTAAAACGATTTATAGACCTTTTTTCAAGGTGTTTATAAATAATCTTTAAGATCAATGACCATACCTATAATGGATGGAAAATATAAGCATCTGTCAACAGGAGACTGACTTATGAAACCTAACAATATTAATTTCTTACTAATACTAGTTAATCACTACCGTCTAAGTAAAATCTTCCAGTAATTTTCTAGTATTTAGATTACCTTGATATTCTGTGCTCTGGGCTACTTGATATCATAGCAATGTCCTGGAAATTTATTTTTTTCTGCCACCAGATCAAAATCAGTAAAGGTGAGTAGTTTAAGTGGAACAGAACAAATATATGATTTAAGGATGATAACACTAATAATAAGTACTCTCAAACTAATCCACTATGGATGACTTTTGTGGATTATTGACATTTACTGCAATTTGAAGAATGCATTTTGGAGGTGGAGGGATATCTAGTAGGCAACTTAGATAAGTCTCCACAGGATGGCAGCATGTTGGTATTATCACTATGTAGTATGATCTGCTTTTGTAATGAGCATCGGTTAATCTTAGAAATTGGACTCCCCTAGTGCTACCAGAGGCAACGAACTCCATGGTAGCTATAAGACTTGCATAAAAATAATAATATTAATGCACTATTTTAATAAATATGTTATAATAATTGTTTATTAGATTGATATTCATGACTATAATTTGTTCATAGGCAGTTCTGCACAGTAATCAAATTACAATCATAAGGCTTCTTAATATGTGTGGAATTTATCAAGGGAAAACATGAAATGCTATTCAGTTTTAGTACATTTTGTTGACAAAAACCCTGAAACGCCCATTTCCATTGACATGTTTTACTAACACCATCAACTAGAAACTACTACTACTACTATTACTACTACTATACTATACCTCTGCCCCACTACTTCTACTAGCTGTTCTTGACATTTCCATGGAAGGATGCTCATGGGCACAACCCTTGAGGCCCCTGTTTGTCTTCTGTCTTCTGATGTATTCTATTGCTATACTGCAGTAATTTTATCTGATTAGTGAATTTAGAAGGAAAAGTCTAACACGCCTAGATCAACCCTTTCCTCTCCTCTCTTTTTCTGGGAACTCTATAGATGGGGATTGCTAACACTATTTTGTTTCTCCATGTTATAACTCTTATACAAGTAAACCATTCATACGAGGAAGGCTTACTAGATCTGGTGCTATTATTACTTGTTGCCAAATTCTGTCTAAATCTGAGGTTCCATATTTTTAAGTCTACTTACATATAGATATGCACCATAATGCTTCAGATTCAGTTTTATCCATATTAAGACTTTTTTTTTCTATATCTGCCTTTCCCTACCCTATTTCTGGATTGTTTCAGAATTAAGTCAGACAAGATGTGTATTATTTATTGGACCCTGCTATATTCCTTAAGACTTAACTAGTGCCCACAGACTATGAAATGCTAAAGTGATTTTCATAGATGGTATGGTTACTGTTATTATTGTCATTTTATATATGTGAACACTGAAGTCTTGAGAAGTTAAAGAAATTTGTCAATGGTCATATTCCACGTATTAGTTATTTATAACTGTTTAACATATGACTCCAAAGCTTAGTGGTTTAACACAACACCAATTTATTACTGCAAAATTTCAGGAATCCAGCCACACTTTAGCTAAGTCCTCTGCTTAGCATGTCTCAAAAGGCTGCAAAGAAGGTATTGGCCTGAGGACTATAAGTGTCATTTGGAGGCTCCACTGGAGAAATACTCGCTTTTACATTCACTCAGTTGTGGATGACAATTTAGCTCCTTGTAGGCTGCAGCTGGCTGGAAATCAGCTTCATTTCCTTGTCACATGGGCTTCTCTCACATGGCAGCTTGCTTCATGAAAGCATGCAAGTTGAGAAGGCAATAAACAGGGTCTGCTAGCCAAATTGAAATGATGATCTTTTGTAACCTAATCATGGAAATGACATCTAATCGCCTTTGGTGTATTTTATTGATTAGATGCAAGTCACTGCATCCAGACCACACTCCAGAGAAAGGCTTACATAGGTCATGACTACTAGAAGATGGAGAGCTTTAGAGACCATCTTACAAGCCAGCCTACCACACTACAATCCTGTGCAAGAGTCAGGATTTGAATCCAAGTATTCTGACACCATTCTCTCAGGTATGTCAATAATCCAACGAAGCTTCTTCCCTGGAGCACATTATAATTAGTTGCCTATATTGTCCATTTCTAATTTTCTGTTTCTAGCAAACCCATATCTAATAAACAGAATCTTTTTTAGAAGATTTAGAATATTGATCAGGTTATGGTCAAGTTTCCACTTGGGCATCAGTTCAAGCTGACTTTATTCATATTGATTACAAGATGTCTCTCTCTCTCTCTCTCTCTCTCTCTCTCTCTATATATATATATATATATATACATATACATACCTATTTCTATTTCTATGTCTATATTATCTATCAATATCTATATGCCTATGACTCCCAGATAAGGATGAGGGATTATGTATTTCTAAAAATCAATTATTTGGATCACAAAATTATTTCTAAAATAAAACATATTTCTTATGTTAAACACTCAATTTAATACTAAGGAAGTGATTCTAGATTAAATATAGTGATCAACTTAAAATAATATTTTACTAATATAAGCCAATTTTATATCTCCATATATGTTTTAAAATCAAGTATAATTCCCAATTATTATTACTTTCCAAATTACAATGGCATATTTGAGTGTCTGTACAAGTCTGCAGGTTGAACTAAACATATCATTCGAGAGAAGAGGAAATCATCAAGTCTTACAACAGTATCTTTTGAGTTCTCTTTTCTCTTGTTTATTTTTCTTAATGCACAACATGAACATTATTGGGAAGATTCATAAAATTATCAGAGTCCACATTCAGAGGTATCAGAATTTTTCCAGGGGATATGAATTAAATATTTCCCATTGAATTGTATTATAATACTTTAAATAGTTTCTCTATTTTCAAATCACTTTCAGTAAGGGGGGATTTCAAATATTTCAAGTTTAGGCTCTTTTTCCCCTCAGGATCAAATCCTCATTCAAATAGATATTGATTTATACATAAACACTTAACTAGACTTGTGAAGTGTCTATTTATAAATCCTTGAAGTAGTTCTACTATAATAAAAAGTATTCCCACTTAATCTTTTTGTCTCTAAATGTAAATTTTTGTCTCTCACCTTTCTGAAAGCAGTATGGACCTATTGTTAAGAATAAGCTCTGAAGCACAACAGTGCTCTATTTGTCTAACAAATGTTAACAGGTCAATCCAAATTGTTATTACTTCCTTTTAAAAGAAAACCTTCAAAGTGCCCCGCATTACTGTATAATCTTTTTATCTTGTAACATTTTACAATCAACACTTAGACTATTTGTACATCTCCCCCTTTATTTGCTATTCTGTCCCTTGAGCTTTCTCAATTCTCCTAATTTTTGTAGTAAGAGCCACTGGGAAAGGATAACATTTCATATGAAAAAATACCATGCTTGCCCTTTCATAGAAATCAATATAAATTGTGGTTTCTTCCTCATTCTACTTGGACATTGTCAGATATAACCATGCCCTCAGAAAGATCTTGTAACTCAATGATATTTTTTCTGTTTGCACAGTAAAAATCTACAATACTTTAGCTTGACAAATTAAAGAAGAAAATGTAGACATTTTATTATAGGTTACTTAAGATGTGAATGTTTAGCGAATACAATCATTGTTGCTGCTTTTTTTCCTATTGTATCATGTGATATTAATTATGATTATTAAAATTAGTTAAGAAAGATAATCCTTAGTAACTTAAAATTGTATCTGAATTGAAATATTATTATTTCACTGACCTTTTAAAAATACAATGTATTCTATAAATCATTTATTTTATAATTTCAAATAAAAGTACATTTGAAGCAATCCTATTCTGAGGCTCAGCACTTCCTGTAAAATATGGGTTAGATGTAATACAACCACGCATGCTTTTAGTAATGCAGCCTAAAGAAAAAATGTTCCTCAATTCTGTCCAATAAAAGGTTTAATTTGGGTCATGATAACATTGAGTTCTTGCTACAATGATCATTTATGATGTTATCCCAACTGCTACATTTAAAACCTGCCATATGGTAATGAAAAGCTTTTCAGCAAACACATAATGAAAACACTCTGATCCCATAGCTTACCATCAATATATACCAACCTTATCCTATACCAAATTGTATGGTTGTTTGTGGACTTTGAATACTGTTTAGTTTGTTGGGTTTTATTAATTTTCCTTTTCTTATGTTTTTGGATATTTCAGTTAGTAGTGTTGCTGGTATTTATCAAACACTCTTTGGTAATAGAAACTCTTTGATAGTAGAAATTAGTATTATTCGACATGGTTTGTATTTTATAAAAACATAAGAAAGAATAATTATTCCTCATGACAGATTGACTGTTATGATTATCATTACAGTATTAGATATTTGGGAACTCCTTTCTATCGATTCTGATTGTAGAGAAAACATATACCAGGATTTAACTACTTAAATCACCTACTTTGAGAAACAAAATGTCTCTTATGCCAATAGGAAGAGCTTCTAGGCTGAAGCTTGGTGAGTAGTATTAACAAAATAGAACATATCACAGAAGGTTAATAGGGTAAGCGGAACAATAGCCACCTCCCAAACAAAATATTAAGGCACTAATTCCTGGTACCTGTAGATATGTTACATTACATGACAAAAAGACACTAAGATGCAGATGGAATTATAGCTGCTAATCACCTGACTTTATGATAGGGATATGATCCTGGATTATCTGACTAGCCTATGTAATCACACTTGTCCTTAAAAATGGAAGAGAGAGGCAGAAGAGGAGGTCAGAATGATGCAATATGAGATGGATTTGATCTGCTGCTGCTGACTGAAGATGAAATAATGGGTCCATAAGCCAAAGAATCCAGCAGCCTCTAAAAGCTAGAAAAGGCGGGGCGCCTGGGTGGCGCAGTCGGTTAAGCGTCTGACTTCAGCCAAGTCAGGTTAAGCGTCCGACTTCAGCCAGGTCACCATCTTGTGGTCCGTGAGTTCGAGCCCCGCCTCAGGCTCTGGGCTGATGGCTCAGAGCCTGGAGCCTGTTTCCAATTCTGTGTCTCCCTCTCTCTCTGCCCCTCCCCCATTCATGCTCTGTCTCTCTCTGTCCCAAAAATAAATAAACGTTGAAAAAAAATTTTTTTTAAAGCTAGAAAAGGCAAATAAAGGTATTCTCTCCTAGAACCCCCCAAAGGAAAGTAGCCTTGAAAACATCTTGATTTTAGCCTAGTAAGACACATGTCAGACTTCCAACCTACAGAACTGTAAATAGCATTACATATTTTATTTTTTTATAAATGAAATTTATTGTCAAATTGGTTTCTATACAACACCCAGTGCTCATCCCAACAGGTGTCCTCCTCAATGCCCATCACCCACTTTCCCCTTCCTCCCTCCCCCTGATCAACCCTCAGTTTATTCTCAGTTTTTAAGAGTCTCTCATGGTTTGCCTCCTTCCCTCTCTGTAACTTTTTTTCCCCCTTCCCCTCCCTCATGATCTTCTGTTAAGTTTCTCAGGATCCACATAAGAGTGAAAACATATTGTAACTGTCTTTCTCTGTATGACTTATTTCACTTAGCATAACACTCTCCAGTTCCATCCACGTTGCTACAAAAGGCCATATTTCATTTTTTGTCATTGCCATGTGATATTCTATTGTATATATAAATCACAACTTCTTTATCCATTCATCAGCTAATGGACATTTAGGCTCTTTCCATAATTTGGCTATTGTTGAAAGTGCTGCTATAAACATTGAGGTACAAGTGCCCCTATGCATCAGCACTTCTGTATCTCCCAAATAGCCAAAGTAATATTGAAGAAGAAGACCAAAGCGGGAGGCATCACAATCCCAGACTTTAGCCTCTACTGCAAAGCTGTAATTATCAAGACAGCATGGTATTGGCACAAAAACAGACACACAGAATTGAATAGAGACTCCAGAATTGGACCCACAAAAGTATGGCCAACTAATCTTTGACAAAGCAGGAAAGAATATCCAATGGAAAAAAAGACAGTCGGGGCGCCTGGGTGGCGCAGTCGGTTAAGCGTCCGACTTCAGCCAGGTCACGATCTCGCGGTCCGTGAGTTCGAGCCCCACGTCAGGCTCTGGGCTGATGGCTCAGAGCCTGGAGCCTGTTTCCGATTCTGTGACTCCCTCTCTGTGCCCCTCTCCCGTTCATGCTCTGTCTCTGTCTGTCCCAAAAATAAATAAACGTTGGAAAAAAAGACAGTCTCTTTAACAAATGGTGCTGGGAGAACTGGATAGCAACATGCAGAAGAATGAACCTAGACCACTTTCTTCCACCACTCACAAAAATAAGCTCATACTGGATAAAGGACCTGAATGTGAGACAGAAAACCATTAAAACCCTAGAGGAGAAATCAGGAAAAAAACCTCTCTGACCTCAGCCACAGCAATTTCTTACTTGACACATCTCCAAAGGCAAGGGAATTAAAAGCAAAAATGAACTATTTGGGACCTCATGAAAATAAAAATCTTCTGTGCTGCAAAGGAAACAATCAACAAAACTAAAAGTCAACTGATGAAATGGAAAAAGATATTTGCAAATGGCATGTCAAAGGGCTAGTATCCAAAATCTATAAAGACCTCCCCAAACTCCACACCCGAAAAACAAAGAATCCAGTGAAGAAATGGGCACAAAACATGAAAATACACTTCTCTAAAGACATCCAGATGCCCAACAGGCACATGAAAAGATGATCAACATCACTCCTCATCAGGGAAATACAAATCAAAATAACCTCACGCCAGTCAGAGTGGCTAAAATGAACAGATCAGGAGACTCTAGATGCTGGAGAGGATGTGGAGAAATGTTGGTGGGAATGCAAACTGGTGCAGTCACTCTGGAAAACAGTGTGGAGGTTCCTCAAGAAATTAAAAATAGATCTACCCTATGACCCAGCAATAGAACTGCTAGGATTTTACCCAAGGGATACAGGAGTGCATCACATATTTTATACCACAGAGTTTGCGATAATTTGTTATAGCAATAATAGAAAACTAAAACAATCAATAGAATACTAAAGTGGGAACCAGGGAAACAAAATTCATCAATGTGCAGCACCCATTCTGAGGAAGTAAGTAGAATTAAATTGGGATCATGTATAATCCAGGCACTAAGACATTCTTTTTCTTTCAAGGTGGAGATAGTCCATGTGGTTTCCAAGATTGTACAAAGTACCACTTAAGACTATTTTTTTCTTTTCTTTTTTCTATTTTTTGCTTCTTCTTCCTCCCACTCTTCCTTCCTTCCTTCTTGCCTTCCATCTCTTTCTTTTCCTTCTCTTTTAGTCTCAATTCACCAAGGAAATTTTAATGGCAAATTTAATGTTCCATATAACTTATCTGAAAAAAATGTATTCTGGATAGATGGTACTTAGAATTCTGGTCATTAGAAAGAATTTTCCTTATTTAAAAATTGGCAAACTAATGTTAACCTATACATTAATCTGTGTGAGGTTAGTCAGTGAAAGTCACTTGCCTTCATTCTTATAAATGTTCATCCATGACTAAGAGAAAATTCCTACTCCTTTTAGGAGTAGGAGTTTTATCAACAAAGCAGATGTGTACACATATTTTTCTTGACACACAAAATTTTGTACAAAAATGTCAGTCTATTTTTAGAGATTTCGATGTCTCATTACACACCATTATACTGGCCATCAATTTATAAAACACTTTTACAATGCATTAAGTATTCCTTACATCCACCCAAATGACTGCTTCTCTTTTACCTCTTTCAGTATTTTCAGTACATGTACCTAGTCTGCTCAATTTTTCATTATAGTCTCATAGTTTTTTTTTAATCATTTATGTAGTCCCTAGCTTCATAAGATAGTAATATCTGCAGAGGCAGGGAGCACATACTTTTTGATATCTCCCAACATGAAGTGACAAGGGCCCAGTTTTCCTTTACATACATGCTCTTTTAATGAAACAATTCCCATTAACTTATATATTAAGTCATGTATTCCCCTCTATCTTTGACAGAAGCAGGTCAATGGGATTATACTACATATGGAAAAAATAGAATTTTTAATTAAGAAAATGGTTTGATAAGTGATTAGTAGGAATGAATTAAGGAGGCTTTATTTTTCTTATTTCAAGTGTTTGGCTTGACTTTCTAGTATGTAGCTCTTATTTTTATGATTAAAGTTAACACAAACCTACCATTATGATGAGAAATAAGAATTGTATGAGTCATACAAATTAGAATTAGTATGGTGTGCATTCTGATATTTAGTTGGTCCAAAAATCCTTTCTTTAGCTACATGTTTGAATAAGTGCTGACTATTGGCCATAATGACTACTTTAAGATTCATCAGAGTCCCTTTTTCTATTTTTCCATCTAATGGAGTGATTATTGAATTGCAAAATGATCAAATAATGGCAAAGTCCAAGTAGAAAATCAGTGAGGACATATGAGGAACAGGTCAATCCTGATTCATGATGAGAATCATTGTCCTCCTCTTAATTTTCCCTCAAATATATTTATTGGACACCTATTCTGTTCCTGCTGTACTAGGCTCTAAGTATTCAACAAGCATGCAAATCAGTAACTATTCCTCTACTGTCCACTTACCTGAGAGTTTCCTGATCATTCACACTGTATTCTGGGCATGTCTCTCCACTTCTTCAGTATTGTTTCTCAGGACAATATTTCTTGAGGTTTTCAGTTGTTTTGAGCAGAATTTGTTAGTAAATTCTGTCAATGTACTTCTTACTTCTCTCCCCCTTGATCTTTCTCTCCAAAATCATTTTTTGCTCACATTTTAACACTCTTTCCTTATTCATTCCAAGAGTGGAATGTTCCAAGACTTTCTCTAGAGTCCATACGACTTCAACTTCTTAAATAATTCCTTCCTCTTAATGATAATTAAATCCAGATTTCATCATTTCCACTTCCTGCTCCCACAGTTTAAAAGATAAAATGTTTATTAGGTCAAATAAAAGAGTTGTCATATAATTTGCCATTAGAATGTGAAGTTTTTACTATGTTTATTACAATCTCTTGTACCTGGTGTTTATTATCATTAATTTATATTCTTTACATGTTTATTCATTCTCTCTCTCTCTCTCTCTCTCTATATATATATATATATATATGAAATTAGTTGGATATAAAAAATATTAGTGTATAATATAATTAATTTTACTATGCATACATTAAAAGCCAACTAATTTCCAGGCATGGAGTTGAAATTTTGCATTCTATCCTTTGGCATAAAAGGAAACTCTTCTGTCTCCTTTTAACAGCTTAAATTAAGAGGATATTTTTAGTCAAATGTACAAAAAAAAAAGAGCTAAACTTTGGTACAAATTTCTTTAAAAATAAACATTTATTTACCTTTGTTTGCTGGTTTTGTAGATATGCCCAGAGGCATTGAGTACATTTTTGTAAATTAAAAGTAAATCTGTGGGTAATTGGTAACAGACAAGGCTATTGCCAACTATACCACATGCATCTGGTAGGAGGCCGGGTTTATCTTAACTGTAGGCTTCTTCTAGTTTAGTTAAAAATAAAAGTGAACCTATTAACATTTCTACCTGAGAACTTGCACATTTGAATATTGGAATGTCATAATGTTAAATTTGTTTAACTAGAACATTTTTACGTTCAAAGCATATTATTTTGATTGATGAAATAAAAGACTTGGACTCAGTGAACAACACAGAAAATACTAGTTGTTATTTTAAAATATGTCTTAAGTAGTTTATTATCCAAACCTAGAATCCTGTCAGACAAAAGTACTGGATAAAATATGAGGTTCTTTTAATATTTTTTATAAAGTTCTTAAACGTTTCTAGCTGAATATCTTGAATTTCTAATTAAATGCAGGCTTGCTTGACTTATAATGAACAAATCCTATGTCATTTGGCTTTTAAATTAATAATTGACAAAAACATAAGGCTATAAAAATGTTATAGGTGGCGAGGGTGAGCCTTAATGCAATCTACTTATCTTTATGGGTGTTTTTGTTTTCGTTTTTGTTTTTGTTTTTTTGTTTTTGTTTTTGCTGAAATGCCTTAAACCTTACTTCAAATTGTTTTTTAGTGATTTGGTTACTTTGGTAAAAACACTTTATATCATTAAGACTATTTAGATTATCTAGTACCTAAAGCAGCACTAAACATGATGGACTTTAAACAAAGCATTTGCTCCATGCCTTATTCAAGTCTTACAATGGAATCTCTGGAAATGTGTGCTCTCTGAAAAATGAGTAATATTCTATTCCCTAAATGTGTCTTTAAGAACCATTCACAAGAGCATCCAATGGAATCTCATGGTTAAACACAATAAAAGCTTCTGACAGGGCCAAAGGTGTCTGGGGCCAAGCAGGATGACTTAAAGAGTTCCTCCACCAAGCTTAGATGATAAACAAGAAATTGTGATGTCAAAAGCACTCAGGGATTCTCAATTTAACTTTAGCTGTTATTTTTTACCCACTGTTGCTGAGAAGTGGAAATTTTGAATTTTAATCTATGAAATAAAAATGGGGCAACACCTGGCCAAGATTTTCTGTTTTGTTTTTTTTTTAAGGAATTGGAGCATTTTGCTGATAAAAATGAGAGTGCAAAAACAGTTACCAGCAAAGGACTAATTTTAAAAATACAAAACCAGTTTTCAAGGTAGTTCCATCAGACTTCGATCTTATGGGGAATGATTTTCATGATTCCCACTGGAAATATATATGGTATCTTGGGTCTAGAGATAATGATAAGATTTGGCAGTAAGAATAGATCTAGATTTGATCTAAGAACTATGGCAAAAGATGACTTTGGTAGCACTTTGGTGGCTCAGTTAGTTAAGGGTCTGACTCTTGATTTTAGCTCAGGTCATGATCTCATGGTTTGAAGGTTCAAGCCCCAGGTTGGGCTCTGTGCTGACAGTGCTGAGCCTGTTTGGGGATCTCTCCCTCTGTCTCTACCCCTCCCCTGCTCGCACTGTCTCTCTCTCTCTCAAAATAAATAAACATTTTATTTTTTTAAATATGAAATTTATTGTCAAATTGGTTTCCATACAACACCCAGTGCTCATCCCCAAAAGGTGTCTCCTCAGTACCCATCACCCACCCACCCCTCCCTCCCACCCCCCATCAACCCTCAGTTTGTTCTCAGTTTTTAACAGTCTCTTATGCTTTGGCTCTCTCCCACTCTAACCTCTTTTTTTTTTTTCTTCCTCTCCCCCATGGACTTTTGATAAGCTTCTCAGGATCCACATGAGAGTGAAAACATATGGTATCTGTCTTTCTCTGTATGACTTATTTCACTTAGCATAACACTCTCCAGTTCCATCCACGTTGCTACAAAAGGCCATATTTCATTCTTTCTCATTGCCACATAGTATTCCATTGTGTATTTAAACCACAATTTCTTTATCCATTCATCCTTTGATGGACATTTAGGCTCTTTCCATAATTTGGCTATTGTTGAAACTGTTGCTATAAACATTGGAGTACAAGTGCCCCTATGCATCAGCACTCCTGTATCCCTTGGGTAAATTCCTAGCAGTGCTATTGCTGGGTCATAGAGTAGGTCTATTTTTAATTTTTTGAGGAACCTCCACACTGTTTTCCAGAGTGGCTACATAAGTTTGCATTCCCACCAAGAGTGCAAGAGGGTTCCCGTTTCTCCATATCCTCTCCAGCATCTATAGTCTCCTGATTTGTTCATTTTAGCCACTCTGACTGGCGTGAGGTGACATCTGAGTATGGTTTTGATTTGTATTTCCCTGATGAGGAGTGACGTTGATCATCTTTTCATGTGCCTGTTGGCCATCTGGATGTCTTCTTTAGAGAAGTGTCTATTCATGTTTTCTGCCCATTTCTTTATTGGATTCTTTGTTTTTCGGATGTGGAGTTTGGGGAATTCTTTATAGATTTTGGATACTATACCTTTGTCCGATATGTCATTTGCAAATATCTTTTCCCATTCTGCTGGTTGCCTTTTAGTTTTGTTGATTGTTTCCTTTGCAGCACAGACGCTTTTTATCTTCATGAGGTCCCAATTGTTCATCTTTGCTTTTAATTCCCTTGCTTTTGGAGATGTGCCAAGTAAGAAATTGCTGAGGCTGAGGCTGAGGTCAGAGAGGTTTTTTCCTGCTTTCTCCTCTAGGGTTTTGATGGTTTCCTGTCTCACGTTCAGGTCCTTTACCCATTTTTAGTTTATTTTTGTGAGTGGTGTAAGAAAGTGGTATAGTTTCATCCTTCTGCATGTTGCTATCCAGTTCTCCCAGCACCATTTGAAAGAGGCTGTCTTTTTTTCCATTGGATATTCTTTCCTGCTTTGTCAAAGATTAGTTGGCCATACGTTTGTGGGTCTAGTTCTGTGGTTTATGTTCTATTCCATTGGTCTATGTGTCTGTTTTGTGCCAATACCATGCTGTCTTGATGATGACAGCTTTGTAGTAGAGGCTAAAGTCTGGGATTGTGATGTCTCCTGCTTTGGTCTTCTTCTTCAAAATTCCTTTGGCTATTCGGGGCCTTTTGTGTTTCCATATGAATTTTAGGATTGCTTGTTCTAGTTTCGAGAAGAATGTTGGTGCAATTTTGATTGGGATTGCATTGAATGTTAGATAGCTTTGGGTAGTATTGACATTTTAATAATATTTATTCTTCCAATCCATGAGCATGGAATGTTTTTCCATTTCTTTATATCTTCTTTAATTTCCTTCATAAGCTTTCTATAGTTTTCAGCATACAGATCTTTTACATCTTTGGTTAGGTTTATTCATAGGTATTTTATGCTTCTTGGTGCAATTGTGAATGGGATCAGTTTCTGTATTTGTCTTTCTGTTGCTTCATTATTAGTGTATAAGAATGCAACTGATTTCTGTACATTGATTTTGTATCCTGCAACTTTGCTAAATTCATGTATCAGTTCTAGCAGACTTCTGGTGGAGTCTACCGGATTTTCCATGTATAATATCATGTCATCTGCAAAAAGTGAAAGCTTGACTTCATCTTTGCCAATTTTGATGCCTTGGATTTCCTTTTGTTGTCTTATTGCTGATGCTAGAACTTCCAGCACTATGTTAAACAACAGCAGTGAGAGTGGACATCCCTGTCGTGTTCCTGATCTCAGGGAGAAAGCTCTCAGTTTTTCCCCGTTGAGGATGATGTTAGCTGTAGGCTTTTCATAAATGGCTTTTATGATGTTTAAGTATGTTCCTTCTATCCTGACTTTCTCGAGGGTTTTTATTAAGAAAGGATGCTGAATTTTGTCAAATGCTTTTTCTGCATCGATTGACAGGATCATATCATTCTTATCTTTTCTTTTATTAATGTGATGTATCACATTGATTGATTTGCAAATGTTGAACCAGCCCTGCAGCCCAGGAAAGAATGCCACTTGATCATGGTGAATAATTCTTTTTATATGCTGTTGAATTCGATTTGCTAGTATCTTATTGAGAATTTTTGCATCCATATTCATCAGGGATATTGGCCTGTGGTTCTCTTTTTTTTTTACTGGGTCTCTGTCTGGTTTAGGAATCAAAGTAATGCTGGCTTCATAGGATGAGTCTGGAAGTTTTCCTTCCCTTTCTATTTCTTGGAATAGCTTGAGAAGCATAGGTATTATCTGCTTTAAATGTCTGATAGAATTCCCCTGGGAAGCCATCTGGTCCTGGACTCTTATTTTCTGGGAGATTTTTGGTAACTGATTCAATTTCATCGCTGGTTATGGGTCTGTTCAAGTTCTCTACTTCTTCCTGTTTGAATTTTGGAAGTGTGTGGGTGCTTAGGAATTTGCCCATTTTTTCCAGGTTGTCCAATTTTTTGGCATATAATCTTTCATAGTATTCCCTGATAGTTGCTTGTGTTTCTGAGGGATGGGTTGTAATAATTCCATTTTCATTCATGATTTTATCTATTTGGGTCATCTCCCTTTTCTTTTTGAGAAGCCTGGCTAGAGGTTTGTCAATTTTGTTTATTTTTTCAAAAAACCAACTCTTGGTTTCGTTGATCTGCTCTACAGTTTTTTTTAGATTCTATATTGTTTATTTCTGCTCTGATCTTTATTGTTTCCCTTCTTCTGCTGGGTTTAGGCGGCCTTTGCTGTTCTGCTTCTATTTCTTTTAGGTGTGCTGTTAGATTTTGTATTTGGGATTTTTCTTGTTTCTTGAGATAGGCCTGGATTGCAATGTATTTTCCTCTCAGGACTGCCTTCGCTGCATCCCAAAGCGTTTGGATTGTTGTATTTTCATTTCGTTTGTCCATATATTTTTTAATTTCTTCTCTAATTGCCTGGTTGACCCATCATTCTTTAGTAGGGTGTTCTTTAACCTCCATGCGTTTGGAGGTTTTCCAGACTTTTTCCTGTGGTTGATTTCAAGCTTCATAGCATTGTGGTCTGAAAGTATGCATAGTATGATTTCAATTCTTGTAAACTTATGAAGGGCTGTTTTGTGACCCAGTATGTGATCTATCTTGGAGAATGTTCCATGTGCACTCGAGAAGAAAGTATATTCTGTTGCTTTGGGATGCAGTGTTCTATATATATCTGTCAAGTCCATCTGATCCAATGTCTCATTCAGGGCCCTTGTTTCTTTATTGACCATGTGTCTAGATGATGCATCCATTTCTGTAAGTGGAGTATTAAACGCTCCTGCAATTACTACATTTTTTTCAATAAGGTTGCTTATGTTTGTGAGTAATTGTTTTCTATATTTGGGGGCTCCCATATTCGGCGCATAGACATTTATAATTATTAGCTCTTCCTGATGGATAGACCCTGTAATTATTATATAATGCCCTTCTTCATCTCTTGTTACAGCCTTTAATTTAAAGTCTAGTTTGTCTGATGTAAGTATGGCTATTCCACCTTTCTTTTGGCTTCCAGTTGCATGATAGATAGTTCTCCATCCCCTCACTTTCAATCTGAATGTGTCCTCAGGTCTAAAATGAGTCTCTTGTAGATAGCAAATAGATGGGTCTTCTTTTTTTTATCCATTCTGATACTCTACGTCTTTTGGTTGGAGCATTTAGTCCATTTACATTCAGTGTTATCATAGAAAGATACGGGGTTAGAGTCATTGTGATGTCTGTAGGTTTCATGCTTGTAGTGATGTCTCTATCAGCAGGATGCGGTGAGCCCAGCGTCCTTCTACACCACCATCTTCACTAAATAAACTTTATTTTAAAAGATGACCTTTTTATCTGATAAGTCCTTTAAACTAAGAATATCAATAACATATATGCTATTCTATGATAATATTCACATATACATGCCCTCAATCATGTGAGAGACTGGGAAAATTATTTGTGTATGCTATACATTATTAGTAATATGTCTGCCTGCATTAAGTTGATCATTGAAGCAACTCTTATTTCCCTTTATTGTGACATGATTTAAAATATTTTTCTATTTTCAAAGATATAAAAAATTATTTAGGATATCAAAAATGTCAGCTTGGGATCAATGTCAAAATCTCTTATTATTCATGTTGCAAAAAATACTGCAATTAATCCCAGTAATATTTCTTTTCGTATGCAGCTAACATTAGTTTCTTTGTCCTCCTTCTGCAAATTCTGTATATAAGCTTATCTGTAGTTTCTGAGTTATTTAAGTATGGCACAGGTAAATATTCCAGTGAAAGTGCGTCTACTACCCTCAGGAAAGTTTGTGTTTAGATACAGGATTTATTTGTGGCTTTGGCATGAAAAGGCTATTATTTCCATCCTCTTTTTTTGTATTAGCAAATTTTCAATATTTTTAATATTTATTATAAAAATTTTCAAATATATACAACTGAAAAAATATATTTTTCAAATATATAAAAGTTGAAAGAATTTCACAGTGAATATCCATGAACAGATCAACTAGATCCTATAATATTTTATAGCTCTCTATCCTTATATTGAGTCATTAGTCCACCTTGTTGTTTTTTTATTACTCCATCACAGATAAGTTTTACACATGAGTATACTTTACTTGTAGACATTTCAACTTATGTGTCACTGTTAAAATGTTTTTTTAAATATATAAACCTTGTTCCTTTAGCAGTATTATTTAAAAATTTTCTTTTTAGCTTCGAGAAATATGGTGGCAGCGTGGGAGGATCCTAGGCTCACTTCATTTCATGAATATAACTAGATAAAAATCAAAGCATCCTAAATACCCCAGAAATCGACAAACTCCACAACTGTAAGTAGAGAAGAGGTCACATTGAGGAAGGTAGGAAGTGTAGAGATGCAGTTTGGGAGAGAAATGGGTCATAGCTACAGAGGTGGGGAAAGAGCCAGAGTTGTAGACAATGATGAGAGACAGAAAAAGCACACAGGGAGCCATATAAAGAAAATAAATTCCCGTAGAAATTGGCTTGGAAAGTGAGAGGGCCTGAATTTCATGAGAGTTCTTGCACAAAGTGAGACTTAAAGCTTGGAGTTTTAAAGGTCAGTGGGTTTGGCTTGGGCTGAGCCTATAGGCATTGGAGCTACTCTTGGAGAGAAGGCAGGGCAAACAGTTCATGGACGTACAGTGTGAAAATAGCAATCAGAAGAGTGTATAGTACACAGTAAGGAGGTTACTCACTCATCATAGAGTGCATCCCAGAGAACAGCATCCATGGACAGACCCCTCCAGGAACAAAGGAACTGGAAGTTGTCATTTCCCTCACACACCCCTCAGCATAAGCACAGGGCCACCTCCAGGAACCAGCCCTCTATACATAACCCAGAGGTTTTGCAGGGCCTCAGTTCTGTTTCAGAGGCAACAGATCTCATTTCATAAACAGATCATAACACACCTAGTTGAAACGTGCCACATTCAGGCCAGGGACCAAACACTGCCCATAATAAGCAAAGAGAATATCTGTAGGTGACTGGCCTGAAGGATAAAACAGCTAGCACATGAGAGCAGGAACATGCAGCACACATTGGAGACACTCCCTGAAGCACCAGGCACTGGGGAACAGGGGACACTACATTGTAGGGCACAAGAACTTCTCCTTCCTAAGAGCATTATCTTTAAGAGCAGGAGATGTAGCTGACTTTTCTAACAAAGAGAAGCTAGCACAGAGACTTAGAGATAATGAAAACACAAAGTCATTTGTTTTAAATGAAAGAAGAGGACAAGGCCATGGCCAGAGATCTAAGTGGAACATATATAATAACGTGCCTGATAGAGAATTTTAAATAGTGAACAAAAAGATACTTACTGGACTTTAGTAAAGAATAGAACACATTGGTGAGACCATTAATACAGAGAGAAGGAGTAACATAGCAGAGATAAAAGACTCAATAAATGAAATCAGAAATAAGCTTGATGGAGGGGCGCCTGGGTGGCGCAGTCGGCTAAGCGTCCGACTTCAGCCAGGTCACGATCTCACGGTCCGTGAGTTCGAGCCCCGCGTCAGGCTCTGGGCTGATGGCTCAGAGCCTGGAGCCTGTTTCCGATTCTGTGTCTCCCTCTCTCTCTGCCCCTCCCCCGTTCATGCTCTGTCTCTCTCTGTCCCAAAAATAAATAAACGTTGAAAAAAGAAAAAAAAAAAAGAAATAAGCTTGATGGAAACAAGAGCAGACTTGAAGAAGCAGAGGAAGAAATTAATGACCTGAAGACAAAGTAATGGAAAGTAATCATGCTGAACAAAATAAATTAGGCAAAACGAGAATATACTTACAACTCAGTGACTCCATCAAAAGTAATAACATTTGTATTATAGGAATCCCAGAAGAAGAAAAGAGAGAAAGGAGGGCAGAACATTTATTTGAAGAAATAATTGCTGAATACTTCCCAAATCTAGGGAGGGAAACAGATATATAGATCCAGGAGGCACAGAAAACTCCCAACAAAGTCAACAAAAGCAGATCCATATATTTCTTATTTATTTTTATTTTTTTATTTTTTTATTTTTTTAATTAAATTTGTTTGTTTTTTATTTTTTTTATTAAAATTGTTTTAATGTTTATTTTTGAGAGAGAGACAGAGCGTGAGAGAGGGAGGGGCAGACAGAGAGGGAGACACAGAATCTGAAACAGGCTCCAGGCTCTGTGCTGTGAGCACAGAGCCCCACATGGGGCTTGAACCCACGAACTGTGAGATCATGACCTGAGCCGTAGTCAAACATTCAACCAACTGAGCCACCCAGTTGCCCCAACACCAAGACATATTGTAATTAAAATATAAAAATATAGTGATAAAGAACAAATCTTAAAAGCAGAAAGACAAAAAAAGGAAAGTTACATATAAGGGAATTCCCATAGGGCTATCAGGGGACTTTAAGAAGAAATTTTCCAAGCCAGAAGGGAGTGGCATGATATATTCAAAGTGCTGAAATGGAAAATTTTGCAACCAAGAATACTCTATCCACCAAGACTATCAATCAGAATTGAATGAGAGATAACTAGTTTCCTTGAAAAAGAAAAAATAAAGGAATTCATGATCACTAAACCATTCCCTCAAGGGATACTAAACAGGACTCTGTGATAGTATGAAAGTAGGAAACAAAACACAGTGAAAATGAATATTTCTGTAAAAACAAAAAAAGGACCTAAAAAATTAAAGGATGTAAAATATGGAATCTTATACCTAGAACACAGAGAAGAAAAGAGTAAAGAATGGGTTAACACTTAAACCACCATCAACTTAATATAAACTACTATCTGCAGAACATATTATATATAAACCTAATGGCAACCACAAATCAAAAACTACCAATAACTATGCACAGAATAAATAGAAAGAAATTCAAATATTATCAATAAAAAACAGAAAAACATGAAAGAGAGACAAGAAAAGATTAGAGAAAATCTTCAGAAACAACCACAAAACACGTAATAATTGGCAATGAATACATACATAACTATCAATAATTACTTTGAGTGTAAATAGACTAAATGTTCCAATCAAAAGATACAGGGTGACAGAAAATAGATTAAAAACAAAACAAAATAAAACAAAAACAAAACAAAACAAAAAACCAAGTCCCATCTATATGCTACCTATAAGAGATTCATTTTAGTTTATTTATTTATTTTGATAGAGAGCATGAGCTAATATGAGTGGTGGAGGAACAGAAAGAAAGGGAGAAAGAGAATCCCAAGCAGGCTCCATGCTGACAGCACAGAGCCCAATGCTGGGCTTGAACTCTGGAATCATGAGATCATGACCTGAGCCGAAACCAAGATTCTATGCTTAACCAACTGAGCAACCCAGGCACCCTAGAGACTCATTTTAGACCTAAAGATACTTGAAGATTGAAAATGAGGCAATGGAGAAACATTTATCATGCAAATGGATGTTGAAAGAGAGCCAGAGTAGCAATACTTACATTGGACAAAGTAGGCTTTAAAACAAAAACTGTAAACAAGAGACAAAGAAGGGTATTAAATAATAATAAAGGAGACAATCCAACAGGAAAACATAACAATTGTAAATATTTATGCTATCAACATGGTAGTGTCTAAATAAATACAACAGTTAATAACAAACATAAAGAATTAATCAATAATGATAGAATAATAGTAGGGGCTTTAAAGCCCCTACTATTTCATCAATGGACAGGTCATCTCAACAGAAAATCAACAAGGAAACAATGGCTTTGAATGACACACTGGATCATATGGATTTAACAGATATATTCAGAACATTCTACCCTAAAACAGCAGAATAAACATTCTTTTCAAGTTCACATGGAACAGTCTCCAGATTAGATCACATATTAGGTCATAAAATAGGCCTCCACAAATACAAAAAGATTGAAGTCACACCATGTACCTTTTCTGATTACAACACTATGAAACTACAATTCAACCACATCAAAAAATGTGGAGAGACCATGAATACATGGAGGTTAAACAACATGCTACCAAACAATGAATGGGTCAACCAGGATATCAAAACCAAAATGAAAAATATATGGAAACAAACAAAAATGAAAACAGAACAATCCAAAACCTTTGGGATGTAACATAAGCTGTCCTAAGAGAGAAGTAAATAGCAATAGAGGCCTACCTCAAGAGCAAGAAAAATCACAAATAAACCAACTAACCTTATACCTAAAGGAGCTATAAAAAGAACAAATGAAGCCCAATGTCAGCAGAAGGAAGTAAATAATAAAGATTAGAGCAGAAATAAGTGATATTGAAACTAAAAAATCAATAGAACAGATCAATGAAACCAGGAGCTGGTTCTTTGAAAATATTAATAAATTGATAAACCTCTAGACAGACTTATTAAGAAAAAAAGAGAAAGGATTCAATCAACAAAATCACAAATGAGAGAGTAGAAATAACAACCAAAACCACAGAAATGCAAAAAATAATAAGACAATATTATGAAAAAATATAGGCCAACAATTTGGGAAAACTAATAAAATAAATTCTAAGAAACATATAACCTAGGAAGACTGAAATAATTAGAAATAGAAAATTTGACAGACTGATTACCAACAAAGACATTGAATTAGTAATCAAAAAACTCCCACCAAACCAAAGTCCAGGACCAAATAGTTCCACAGGTGAATTCTATCAAATATTTAAAGAAGAGTTAATACCTATTCTCAAAATATTCCTAAAAATATAAAAGGAAAGAAAACTTCCAAATTCAGTCTATGAGACCAGAATTACCCTGATACCAAACCCAGATAAAAACATCACAGAAAGAGAGAACTACAGCCCAATACCTCTGGTGACTGTAGATGCAAAAATCCTCATCAAAATACTAGCAAACTGAATCCAACAATACATTAAAAAAAATCAATTCACCATGATCAAGTGTATTTATTCCTGAATTACATGGGTTCAATATATGCATGTCAAATAATGTGATACGTCAAATCAACAAGAGAAAGGATAAGAATCATGTGATGATATCATTCAATAGATGCAGAAAAAGGATTCGACAAAGTAAGGCATCCACCCCCCAACAAAGTAGGGTTTTTAGAGGGAACGAACCTCAACAGAATAAATGTTGTATATGAAAAACCAACAGCTAATATCCTTAATGGGGAAAAACTGAGAGCTTTTCCCTTAAGGTCAGGAACAAGACAACGATGTCCACTCTCATCGCTTTTATTCAACATAGTACTGGAGGTCTTAGCCACAGCAATCAGACAATAAAAAGAAAGAAAAGGCATCCAGATTGACAAGGAAGAAGACAAACTTTCACTATTTGCAGAAGACATGATACTGTATATACAAAACCCAAAGATTCCACCAAAAAACTGCTAGAACTGAGAAGTGAATTCAGTAAAGTTGCAGGATAAAAAAATAAGTGTACAGAAATCTGTTGCATTTCTGTACACCAATAATAAAGCAGCATAAAGAGAAATTAAGGAATCAATCCCATTTATAGCAATTGTACCAAAAACAATAAGATACCTATGAATTAAACTAACCAAAAAGGTAAAAGACTGTACTCTGAAAATTGTAAAACTTTGATGAAAGAAATTGAAAAGGACACAGACAAATGGAAAGACATTCCTTGCTTGTGAATAGGAAGAACAAATATTGTTAAAATGTCTATACTATCTAAAGCAATCTACACATTTAATGCAATTCCTACCAAAATATCAACAATGTTCTTCACAGAACTAAAACAATCGTAAACTTTGTATGGTACCACAAAAGACCCCAAATATCCTAAGCAATTTTGAAAAAGCAAAGCAAAGCTGGAAGCATCACTATTCCAGAATTCAAGTTATATTGCAAAGCTGTAGTAATCAAAACAGTATGGTACTGGCACAAAAATAGTCACATAGATCAATGGAACAGAATAGAAAACCCAGTAACAAACCTACAATTACATGGCAATCTTTGACAAATGAGGAATGAATATAAAATGGAAGACAGTCTCTTCAACTAATGGTGTTTGAAAAGTTGTCAGTTACATGCAAAATAATGAAACTAGACCTTTTTTGTATACCAAAGACAAAAATAAATTAAGTGTATTAAAGAATTAAATGTGAGACCTGAAACTATAAAAAAATCCTAGAAGAGAGCACAGGCAGTAACTTCTTTAACATCAGCCTTAGCAACATTTTTCCAGATATGTACCCTGAAGCAAGGGAAGCAAAAGCAAAAATAAACTATTGGGACTATATTAAATCAAAATGTTTCTGCGCAGTGAAGGAAACAATCAACAAAACTAAGAGCCAACCTATTGAATGGGAGATTTTTGCAAATGACGTATCTGATAAAGGGTTAGTGTCCACAATATATACAGAACTTTTAAAACTCAACACCCAAAGAACAGATAATCCAATTAAAAATGGGCAGAAGGCATGAGAAGACATTTCTCCAAAAAAGATACCCAGATGGCCAACAGACACATGAAAAGATGCTCAACATCACTCATCATCAGGAAAATGCAAATCAAAATCACAATGAGATATCACCTTACACCTGTCAGAATGCTTAAAAAAAAAAAAAATGAAACAAAAGGTATTGGCAGGGATGTAGAGAAAAAGGAGCCCTCATGAAATGTTGGTGGGAATGCAAGCTAGTGCAGACACTCTGGAAGACAGTATGGAGGTTCCTCAAAAATTTAAAAATAGAATTACCCAATAATTCAACAATCAAATTACTGGTATTTACCTAAAGAATATAAAAACACTAATTCATAGGGGTACATGTGCCCCTATGTTTATTGCAGCATTAATTATAATAACTAAGATATGGAAGCAGACCAAGTGTCAAGCAATTGATAAATGAATAAAGAGGATGTGGTATATATTTATATGTAATGAAATATTATTCAGTGCCCCCCCCCAAAGAATGAAATCTTGCCATTTGCAACGACATGGATGAATCTAGAGAGTACAATGTGATGTTAAGCAAGATAAATCAGAGAAAGATAAATCCATATAATTTCACCCATATGTGGAATTTAAGAAACAAAACAAATGAGCAAAGGGAAAGAAAAGAGACAAACAAACCAAGAAGACTTTTCACTGTAGAGAACAAACTTGTGGTTACCAGCGGGAGGTCGGTGGAGGATGGGTAAAATAAGTGATGGGGATTAAGGAGTACACTTATGATGAGCACCTGGTGTTGTATGGAAGTGTTGAATCACTATATTGTACACCTGAAAATAACATAACACTGTATGTTAACTGGAATTAAAATCAAAACTTAAAAAAATTAAAAATTTAAAAAATTAAAATAAAAATTATCTTTTTGCTGTTTTTTTTACAAGTATTTTCCCCCTCTTCAGAATGATGTCCTAAAATCTTTAAAGAATATAAGGCTAGTTTTAAATTATTTGATGTATAAGGTAATAAATAATTCCCAATGCACATTTGAGCTTAGGCTTGAAAATGAGTTTTCTTCTTTTAGGAATCTCTTAGAAACTTCAAACAAAGGATAGAACATTACACTTTAAAGTCTGGATATTAGCTTTCTCTGTGAGGATTTCCCTCCCAATTCTTGCTTACTTTGTTCTCCATGCTGGGAATAAAAACAGTGTGCAAAGGACCAAAGTAAACAACTTTTCCATCACCTTCTACAACAATAGTTACTTGTTCCTTCCAAGGGGCAGGAGATTTATTGCTTGATTTGTACATAACCCTTTCTAGAACTTGGGAATTCTCATTTTGTTTTAAATAAGAGTAACAACTGAAAATTACATGTGTGTCGAAAATTGCTTATTTTATTGCCATATTCCAACATTTATTGTTTCTCAAGTATCACAAATCTTTGCATTTGTATTATGTCATTATATTTAATGGATGGATTTGTTTTGTTTGGAAATGTTTTTCATTTTTGTGATATGATTGTTTAGATTCTGACTTTTACAAAGGCCAGTTTTTTGTCAGTGTTAAAATATAAACTAGACCTTAATACATAATTGTACTGAATCTGGGAATAATGTATATCCACTAAATAAATAGTGCCTTGATATTTGTTAATTTGAAATTTATCCACTTTATAACATGATGTTTTTCACTTCATCCTAAGTGCATTATATAAAACAGTAGCATCAAAGTTCATGTTTTCTTAAAACAAAAGGTAAACTGATATTTTATGCTGCTCAAGTAATTGTATTATTATCTACTGCAAATAATATAAAAACTGATCTAATTCTTAGTTGAAACGTTCACCAAAAACTGCAAATAAATTAGAATATTTCTTATTTTAAATATCAAAAATTTCATTTGAAAAGCTATCTTTAAAAACTGAAATGAATATAACTACACACACACATATATATATATATATATATATATATACAAACACGCACTTACAATGCTTTTAACAGAGAAGAACAGTGCATTTTAGATTGGATGGTCTTTCATATTAAAGTAGATAAAAATATTCTCTGAATTCTATTTTATTAAGTTTCCATCTTGTCTTATTATCCATATATTTCATAGTTTTTTGTTGCTAGATTATGTAATAGATCAAATAAATATTAGAGAAACATTAGTAAATGTAAAATAGAGCAAGGTATTTCAGCCCATGTTGAACAATTAATTACCCTTCTACTGTCTTTCATATAACATTGCAAATACTGCAAAATTATCAATTGATAACTTGCAAAGTGAAAAACTAAATTTACCCGTATACAAAGTTGATACTTTAGGAAAGACATAATCCTATATCATCTATATTGCATCAAAACTGTTCTGATGAGAATTATTCAATAAAATTCAGAATTTTAGTATGTTTTCTAAAATTATTACCTGAGAAAAATTTGAATGGCTCCTATTTCTTCATAAGGGAAAAATATGAAACAAAATAGAATCAATCTCACTTGCCCACCTCCCTAACAAATGGGAACATATGGAAATCTAAATAGAATTATAAGAGGTAATCCTCATTTCATATAGATTTTTTTAATCTCCAAAAGAGCATTCCTAAGGGGAATAATTCATAGTAAATAAGTCAATTTCGGGGCGCCTGGGTGGCGCAGTCGGTTAAGCGTCCGACTTCAGCCAGGTCACGATCTCGCGGTCCGTGAGTTCGAGCCCCACATCAGGCTCTGGGCTGATGGCTCAGAGCCTGGAGCCTGTTTCCGAGTCTGTGTCTCCTTCTCTCTCTCTGCCCCTCCCCCGTTCATGCTCTGTCTCTCTCTGTCCCAAAAATAAATAAAAACGTTGAAAAAAAAAAAAAAACAAAAGTCAATTTCAACCATTAGTTTCACAGACTTGCTTAAACTGCTAATTAACTCTATCCTCTCATGAGCTCAAAAACATTCTGATTATAATTCAAGGTTGAGCTGTAAAATCTATATTAGTCTTCATGTATAAAAATATTTCTACTTCTGTTTATTTCAGTGTTGACATTAGGAATATTTGGACCAGGTTTTCTTAGTTTAGAACTGGAGTTAACTCAAATACATATAGGATGCAGACAGATAACAAATGAGGGAAGCAGCTGATTGTAAAACACAAACCTGAGTCATTTCCATGAAAATAGTAACTGATTCTTATTTGGTAAATCTGTGTTGTCAATATGAATAAAAGTTGGAGGAACAAGAAAAACTGAGGAAACATCCTTTTTCAAGGAAACAGCACCAGTCGATTATATAATGTGGTAATGTTGATTCAGTGTTGTTACATCTAAGTCCGAAATTTAATTTTTTTATCAGATATCATGAGAAAGTGTCCAACTTTTAACTGTAAGCAACTAACTAAATTTAATAACACAGAGAAGAAAAGACCAGCAACAACAACCCAACACCACCACCACCAATGGCCAATCAAAACCCAATCTGCCTGATCAATAAAAATCTGAGAACGAACAATTATCAATTTCTTGTTCAAATTAACTCGGAAATTCTGCTTCCTCTGATCCCTGAAGTAATTTCTTCTAGACACTACTATCCTTCTAAGGAAGGAGGTGTAGTTATATTCCCCATTTCCTGAAGAAATTCATTAGGAAGAGATGAGTATAGCCAATGCACAGTTCTCTAGGAGCATTCTTGAAAATGAATCAGATAAGGTAAAAAATTCTTAGTTCACATGATGTATGGAAACAAGCTTTCTTCTCTTTCCTATATCTTTGGGGAGGCTTTCTCCTTCTTCTACACTGATCTTGGGTGACAGCAGTTCCCCTTTTGACACAATTAGCCAATAGCCTGAAGGAAGAAGCCGGCACAGGCATGCAGGTAAATAAAAATGATGTAGTGTAAAGTTTTGTAGGACTTAATTGAAAACATTTTCCCACAGAGGAGATAGCAAAACAGGTAAGCCCCTCAATAACTTCCTCTGACTTTATATTGCTTGACAGGAGTAATCTGTTTGTTGTAGATTTGGCTATGGGATTTTTTATTTGCTTTGTTCATGTAGGTTTCCCCTTATCTAGACACACAACTTTTGTAGGTCAATTTGATGGGCTCTGCATACTATAAGCTAGTTTGTTTGAAGCCTTTTTTGAAGGGAAAATATCGGCTTCTCTGCCACTACTGAGAACCGTGGATATTTTATACTCTGAAAGGATGTTCTAATTTCAGATTTCAAGTCTGATGTTGTCACAGTAATTCTCATGCAAAAGCATTTAAGTGTTTTAATTACATCAGATATTCAGTACATAACATGAATATCTTTCTATGTCAATAGACTTTGCAGATTAAAAGTAGCTTTACTTTTCCAGTTGCCAAGTACCCTCAACTACAGAATCATCATACCAGAGGTCTGTTGGATAAAATGTGCTTCAGTGTCTGAAAATTGCTGATAGAATTTTTCTGGGCTTTCTGGCCCTTTTGCTTTTTGACTTGCTATGGAACATGTATGTCTTGGTGGTATACTACCTTCATGACCTAAGAAACCATATACTCTCAATGGAATAAAATCCTACACATGTGTTCTTCGTATGGAATGTTCTCAGAAAATCAATCTACTAATCATTTGCCTCTATAGCATGGTGTATTTTATGCCCTTAAGTCATGTTCTGAGACTAGGTGCTCAGATTGCTAACCAAGGAATCAACAGGCTAAACAGGCTCTTTGGCTATCTCCTTGAACATATGCCTCTCAGGGGGAACATTTTTTTCCGAGGTCTAAAATGCTCTGTTAGTTTCTGAATAGCTGCATTAAAACCTCTATTATTTCCTGTTCCTCTGAGCATGGAAAACATATCCTGGAGGTCAGGGCCCCTGAAGGGTGACTTTTTGTAAGACAACTGCAGAATCAAATGCAGTTACAAGCAGTTTTAACATCTCCATTTAGATCATATTTGAACAACCCTTAATCCCATACTGGACCAAAAGTAGTTGAATCCACAGGAAGGTTGAACGGTCATTTAAAATTACGTGCAGTAACTGATGTAGGCAAATCTACACATGATTCTCCTCAAATTAATATCAAGTGTCTGCTTCAGATAACTATGTGTAATACCATTCTTTATGATACCATATTTAAATCATTTTTATTAACATGCTTCTAAATGGAACATCATAATATTACTTAGTCGTCATCTCAAAATTTTTATGAATACTCTATTATGTACATAAATTTTCCTGTACCCCAATAAGATGCAATAAATATAGCAGCACATTCATTTTCTGTTGAGCAATTGAAGAAAATGTGTTAAGGCTATAGCTGAATTTATATTTTCTGAGTTAATATGTGAGGATATTACTTATACTTAGCTGACAGTGGAATACATACAAGAAAGGTGATTGGAATCAAAAGAGATTTTACCTTTCAGAAATTTACCTTTTACCAGCCTCTTCATTTAAAGGAATTAGAAATTAAAATTAGAACCACAACTAAGCTGGTGTGTAATATAGATTATCTAATTATTCTTACACTCTCTTAGAAAAGGTTTCTATGGTCTCTGTACTGATCAGTTTTCCCCCTTCAGGGCTGAAAGACTTACTTATGCAGCTTCTCGAAGCTTCCAGCTTCTAGCAGTGGCTGGCTGCCTTGCCCAGAGCAATACCTCCTTCCCAGGGGCTGCTATACCTGCTGACTGACACTTCAGAGGGCCAAGCCTCTTCACCTGTTGGAGATCTAAACTTCACCTGTCAGAGATTAGCAGTGATGCTAATCTGCAACATTAACACTCTACCAAGAATCAAGCACAGAGCAAGTGTATGCGGGGGCGGCGGGGGGGGGGGGGGACACTCAGGAAATATTTGCTGAATGAAATATAATGAATGTAAACTGTACATAGAGTGGTCCTCAGGCTCTGAATTATTTTCATTTTGTTGTTCTCTAAAAGTTTATAAAAGATTTCAGATATTAGAATATGGTATAACAGGATTAATTTTAATCAATATATTTCTATTCTATTTTCTCTTGAAGGTTTAGTTAAAGAAAGATTTATCCCCTGATAATAATGAAGTGAGAAAGTTTGAGCACCTCAGTCATAGTCAGGAATAAAACAATTAAACATAAAAATATGGTTAACTCTCATTCTAATGACCATTAGAATTTAAGATCAATTATATTTAATTTAAGAGAGAGAGAGAGAGAAATCCTACATGCAAGTAATTCTAGATTTGAAGCCAGTGTATCTAAATGCTCATTCATTTTCTGGTAGTAATATTTGAAAGTTTTTGAAATGATGACCAATGTCAGTTAATCATAGGAACTCTGTGAAATGAACCCATGTTTATTATTTTTTTAGTGAAACAGTTTAAATTTGAGGTTGAACATTTATTTTGTGAAATTATTGATGTCTCATAAAACTTTCTGTTCTGGAATGAAATTTTCTGAAAGTAAAAGATGATCCTCCAGGTGTAACATCTGTTTCCATGAGTTTAATAACATCCTCATTCAGCAAGAGCAGCTGGAGGAACTGCCAGGTCTTCCCTCTGGAGGAAATCACCCTGGGAGAAGTAAAAAGCCCTGTAGAATTACCATGGGCTAACGCCGAGCAGAAATATTAGCCTGTTCACGAAGTCTGTGCATATGTGGCAAAGATCAGAGTTTTATTTAGTTCCTTGACCTTTGCAGATTTCTTAAAGTAATCATTTTTCTCATTAGACAGTAAAATAATATATGGAAATTTTTATATTAATGATGTGTGTTATTATATTTTTATTATACTTTACATCGTGCAATACCATTCCAAAAATTTGCTTTATACCACGCCTTTCAGATACAGTGAGTAACATACTCATTACTACAAAGTTGTATTTACAATAATACACAATGCAACATATTTAGTATTGCAACTTTTGCAGGCTAGACAACATGGAATAGCACGGGTCTTTGAAGTTTTGTAGCATGGGGTAGAGACATTTAATATTTTTGCACATCTAATTTTCCTTTCCTTCTAGGTGAATGAGGCAATTACATTCCCATGCTCATTTGTAATCACACAGAGACATGTGACTATTTGTAGTAATGTGTTTTCAGCGGAAGGCACATATGTCACCTGTCGGACAAAGCATTTAACTGATGGCTTGAGACCACACGGCACCCTTTTTCCTGCTGCATTGACCAAGGACACCACACCCTACAGACAGTGCAGCAGCAGGATGGCAAAGCCTCCATTGACCTAGCATTCTGAGAAGCCACATGAAAGTAGGTATCCTGGGAAGACTCCAAGAACCACAACGCCTTTGACAAATGAGAAATCAATCTTCCTTATGTTAATTTAGTGGGATTTTGTAATTGGGTGTCACCATATCATAGTCTAGTCTATCACGACTTTTGCATGTAACTAAAATATATTATCCAGAGGCTTATTTAAATTTCACGACGTTATAACCACGTTTTAAAAATATTCATAATTTAATAAACAACCCAAAGACCTCCTTCCTAATAACAGGGTGGTTTGGTTTTGAAAAAAATGAAATCGTTGTGGTTGCCCCTAGCAGATTAAGTTCTATCTTAAACAATGTTGCCTCTCTCAAACAGTACAGGTATTTCCTGTGTTAAAAGTCAAATTTACATCATGGACAAATTTGAGTATCCTTTTAGCTATTCTCTTTGTATGTTACAGACAGACACACTTTCCTATAACTAGTAACATTTTAGGTTTATCTGCTACTACTTCGTAACTTTGTTCTGTTAATACTGCCAATTAATATTGTGCAATGCTGTCAGTATTCCATAATGTTGATAATCTTCTTATTTTACAATTTCTCTAGGGAAATAACAAAACAGAAATCATTATCAAATTCAAGATACAATTAAACAGATCTCATGACTTCTTTTACCCTGTTTCTTCTATTCTGTTTTTAATATTTTCTCAGTCAGATGTAAGTACATTTTCTTACTAACTTTATTCCCAGAACACATGTTTTCTTACCTCATTCTCAAGACTTTTTTCTACTTTCCAACTTTTTATATTATTGCATTTACTCTCATTTTAGATGTTGAAAATTCCAGTTGCACTTGTGTTTATTAAAAGAAATAATAAAAAATTTAGTTGACCTGAGATTAGAATAAGCTGCTTCCAAGTAAGAATAGGTGTTTTGTTATCCATCTTCTCAAGTACCTGAGTGTAGTCTCTGAGGTGGGAATTAAAGCCATATATATAATTAAAGCCATATATGTATATATACTTTAATAAAATGAAAAAAACCTGATATGGTCACTATAGACACTATGATGGATTTTTTAAACTATAAATGCGGATATGTGGTCTGAAGGCTTTTTATCGTTTTTGAAATTATTTATATAAAATATATTAAAATTATATAAAACTAAAATATACAATATGAATTTAACAAAATATCCCAATTGTAACAACATAAAGTAACATGTAACTGGGATTATCACAGAAATCCTAGTATTTATTCTTTTTAATTTTTTTTTATGTTTATTTTTGAGAGAGAGACTGAGACAGAGTACGAGAAGGGGAGGGGCAGAAAGAGAGGGAGACACCGAATCCAAAGCAGGCTCCAGGCTCTGAGCTGTCAGCACAGAGCCCAACACGGGATCGATCTCACAAATGGTAGGATCATGACCTGAACCAAAGGTGGAAGCTTAACCAACTGAGCCACCCAGGCACCCCAGCCTAGTATTTATTCTAACAATATATGAGGTACAACTCAGGCATATAATATAGCCAATCATTAAATATAGGTATTCTATGTGATAATTCCCTAAACTATGGTTATGAGATAATCATATGATGAGATAATGAAATAATAGGAATGTATGTGTTCTAGAGACCTAAGCCAGTAGTAGTAGTAGTCAAATTGGTCTTCATTTTTGAAGTAGTAGGGTTAGAGAAAGCATCAAGGGGTCAGGACTAAATTTCTTTTAAGGGCTAAATTATTTAAATTATTTCAAAATCATGAATTTACTAAAATATGATTTGGGTAATATTAGATGGCATGTAGCCTGAGATTCAAAGACTATCTGAATCTCATCTGCCAACTGCTTCTTTTCCTGTGAGATTTCTGAGGGAGCTACACTAATAAGGATCCATAACAGAATGAGGGAAAGTACCATCTTATTGTTAGATGGACCAGCACCTAATATTGAAATGCAGGGTTCTGATAACACTGGGTTTCAGCAAACTTGTAGGACAAACCAGTAGGCAAACAGGAGTTGATGTCTTAGTCTTAAGGCAGAATTTCTTCTTCTTCAAGAAACCCCAGTTTTTGCTTTTAAGGTTTTCAGCTGATTGGATGAGGCCCACCCACATCATTGAAGGTAATCTCCTTTACTTAAAGTCACCTGATTTAGCTGTTATCCACATCTACAAAATGCCTTCACAGAACTACCTAGATTAGCGTTAGATAAAATAACTAACTGGGTACTATAGCTAGCCAAGTTGACACATAAAACTAACCATTATATCTCCCTCCACACAAAATATAAATCTTGGTAAGTTATCACCATAAGGTTAGACACTCAGTATGAAGACCTAAAGCAATTATTTAACTAGGAGTGTTTACAAACAGGAGGTTAATATGATTAAGCTGTTCCTGGAGTTGGATCTAAAGCAGGAATGAAGGAGATTTTCAACAAGTGTAAATACAAACACAATTTTGCAAACACAGGCTTCTATCTATTACAACGTGATACATGTTAACTTTGCAAATTGACCAAGGTGATAGCAACCCATTCTCCTCTGTAGAGAAGAAAGGAGGATGGAGTGGACAGAGTTGGACAGGGATGGAGCTTTTCTTTTCCTTCCACAAGCCCTTGGGTGAATCCACTTAAAAAGTGGCAGAAGCTTTTGGTGCACTGTCCAGATCCCATTGGCACTCATCATTCCTGAGCACCCAGAAGTTGCCTACTAAGGAAGTGCCAGACAGTTAACATCACTGGGAACAGTTCTCAAGTAGTGGTGGATAGTGGTGGGATAAACACCTCAGGCTCTTCATCCCTGTGCAGGGCATCTCAGTGGTATATTCTGCCCGATCTCAAAGTTCCCCAGTGAGATTGAGTCCCAATTGCCCACACTGAGAACACACTCGTTATACAATCTTTACTGTTTTTCTGTCTTTTCAGTGTCATTTCTCTACTTTCCAACTGATGTCTACTGGGGTTACTTCCCAAAGAAACCACTTGTAGAATCCTTGACTCAGACTCTGCTTCTGGGAGAGGACATGGATGGATCTAAATCTAAGACAAATACATATGAAATTCTTCACATCATCTTATTAAAAAACTTTGAGAAATGCTTCCATAATAATTAAAAAAAACCCTGTTATCCTTGTATAATTCAACATACTTAAAATTTAAGCACAGAATACTTTTTAAAATAATATTATCCTGACAACTAGAATTCCATGTATTAAACTTAGAGAAAACTGACCTAGAAAAAAATTAAGTATATTTATCTATAATCCTTTTTTTGAAGTAATCTCTACACTTAACGTGGGGCTCAAACACATAACCCCAAGATCAAGAGCTGCGTGCTTTACCAAATGAGCCAACCAGGTGTCCTATATTTATTTATCTATAATCCTTAATTGTGATTATTAATTTCTTTACAAAATGGTATATATGTAGCACTCTTTTTAAAAATTTTTTAATGTTTATTTATTTTTTGAGAGAGAGAGTCAGAGCACAAGTGGGAGAGGGGCGAAGAGAGGGGGAGACACAAAATCTGAAACAGGCTCCAGGCTCTGAGCTGTCAGCATGGAACCCAACACAGGACTGGAAATGATGAACTGCAAGATCATGACCTGAGCCGAAGTCTGTCACTTAACGGACTGAGCCATCCAGGTGCACCTCTAGCACTCTATTTACTCATGTAATTTTTGAAATTGTATACAACTTCTGGATTGATGGGTTTGTTTATATTTTATATCCATCTTGCTTTAGGCAAGACACAACATGCAGAAGTTCTACAATTGCTAATATTCATTTCATATGTTTTAATACATAAACATGAAACATTATGTGTAGAAAAATGCTGTAAATAAGTCCAAAGACAAATTAGACATAGATATTTACAAGACATATCTCAAAGACATAATTTCCTTTATATAAAAACTTTACATTAAATCTGTAGAAAGGTCAATACCCCACAAATAAGGCAAAGGATATGACAGACTATTAATAGGAAAGAAATCATTTTAAAACATGAAAAACTGCTTTTCCACGTCTTACTACAATTACTTACACACAAACTATAACCACACTTAGGTGATGTTTTCTGCTATGTGAATGGTCAAAGCTTCATGACTTGATATGTCAGAGTATGACCATAAATTCTTTATCAGAGTATTAACTGGAACAACCCCCTTGGAAGATAATTTTGCAAAATCAGTAAAATTCTACTTCTAGGAATTCATTTACAAATAAACTTACTGATGTAAAAAGTCTATTTATAGGAATATTTACTGAACCATTAACAGAGGATTTAGTATATTATAATAATTTCATATTTGAATACTATGTAATCTTTAAAAAAACAAAATAGGACTTCATGGTTCTGATTATTATACGCAAGAAATTGGTATCAATCATTGCTTCTTGGAAAAAGAACTAGAAGACTGAAAAGGGTAGGAGGAAAACATCTTTTTGTTTTATACCCATTGCACCATTTGGGATTTTGTTCCCATATGCACGCATTTTTTTAGGGGAAAATTCTATGTTTGCAATCTCATTCTCCTCATTGATTTAAAAAAAATTAATAAAAAATAAATGTGTCCCTCCTTTGGTTTCCTTTTACTCTTTATAGTGGCTCTATTTCCTTGACCCCATTTGTATATGTCAAATATATGAGGAAGAAGGAGGCAGACTTAGTGAAAAATGTGAAAATCACATGGTTATATTTTTCCAATTAGAATTACTCATGGAACTGGCATGTTTTGAAGGCCAGTTACAACCAGGCACCGACCCTGTGCTAGGTGGGAGGAAAAATCAGAGATAACCAGACAGGGGACCCTGCCCTCAAGATCCCAAGGTCAATGGCAACTCTCAGGTGTGTAGAGGATCCCAGAAATTAAACAATTTTTCACATCCTTTAATTCATCTGTATAAAATACACTGAGTTCTTCCTACACAGAAGAGATTATATTAGGTACTGTGAGGACAGTAGTGTATGAAAGATACAGACTAAAATTTATTTCTCTGACAGAAAGCTTTGTAACAAATGACTTGGGGTTAGCAGAGTTCCAAATATCGCTATATTTCCTAGATGGGGAGGTAGGCCCTAGTGAGTTGCATATTTAGAAACTATCTTTGAAGCAGATAGCTTTTAACAAGAGGGATTCCCAGAACTGATCTCTAAAACCGTTTGTATTCCAATCAGAATGAGGTTTCCTAGAACAAAAATACAATACGTTTTAAAGGAGAAATGTAAAGACTTTCAATCTCACAGATAATTCCTTTGTGTTATCTGTCCCTAATAGCCCCAAAACCTCTGCCATGTTTCGCTTTTTAGACTCTACAGAAAACTTTAGGGTTTTTTTTTTCTTTTTTTTTTAAATGTTTATACTATCATCGAGATTGCATAAAAAGAGTCACAGCATATAATATTTAGAAATTGAACTCTGAATTTGTCTTCGTACTGGTCCTTGTACATGATTGATTGTGCCTGTGAATCCAGTGGCCTCAGGTCTAATTCCATTTCTCTACCCATTTCTTCTCCTTGCTCCTATAGTTGGAGATTTGGCAGGCCTTGCGACACTTTGCTACATGGAACTTCGATTCTCCACATAATGATTCTGTTTCTCCTCTCAGCACTTCAGGCCGACAACCATAAATACCCTTCCCAGGATGATCTCTCATGGTGCCTTCTCCCTCAATGTGTTCCCTTGTATGAGGCATCTTTTCCCTGAAAACCAGAACTGAACACAGGGGGCATTTCCTGGCAATTTCTAGAATGAGACTACAGATCTTCCAATCCAGTTAGTATATTAAAGTTTTTAATATTGGGAACATATGGAAAAATCTTCGCATGCTGTCTTCCTTTTTCTCATCAAAAACATTGTTTGCATGTGAACTGCATAAAATGATGGCTATTGGGAGATTTTTGCAAAGTATATTTAACCATCAATGTAGTTATAAAAACTGTTAATTTATGTAATACACAGACTGTTGTTTATTTTGCTGTAATGTGTCATATTTGTATTTGTAAAATAGGAATGCTAAGATATAGGTTCCTCTGTCTCCTCACTGTTGTTTTTCTAAACAGGTATAGAGTTTAATCCAAACTTGAGATTATTGATAGTAAAATTATTAAGTATTTTCTACTGGACATATTTTTAACTTTTATAATAATTATAAAAATAATTTTATAATTAAAATTATAATTATAATAATTATAATTTTTTAATTATAATTATTATAATTTTATAATTTAATATTTATAATTTTTGTAATTAAAAACACATGTTGAGCAGCCAAAAGAAGAAGTTGCTAAGTGCTAAGCTGTATTGTTTGTGTTTGTATTAAAGACAACACAAGCAATGGAAATTTTAAAAGTACACTGGAATGCTGAAACTATTATTCACAATCTTCATGGGTGTAACTGACAAAGAAAGATATGCAAAGCACTGGAATTAATTAAACAATTCAATGAACAACGTAAGTACTAGGCAGAATGCTTCCCTAGACTGTTGGAAGTTAAGAAACTGATTGGGAAGGGTAAGCAAATGCAAGTTAAGATAGAAAATAATGGAGCAAATTTACTGTGTCAAACTGAATAGAATATTTCAGCTAACAACATTGTATTCCTCAAATCTATTCATAGAAGACAGAAGACAAGAGAAAATTGGCTCTCTAAAGTGACAGGAGAGAATTGTATCTTGTGGATAAGGGAAAGGAAATTTGCTAAGCAGTTTATTTTTTGCTACCATCAGAACAGAGAGAGGCCCAGATTCTTGAGGCATATTTCTTTGTATATGTCACTGCCCAGAATCATTAGGACCACATCCAATCAGAACTGTATACAGTGACTCAGCCTGACCCTTAGCAGCCATCTCAGGAAATCTAAACAACTCAGGTAGTGCTCACTTATACTCAGGAGGTATCACCACTGTTTTCTGGATGAGATATGGAAGTAAAAACAGAATGTTTCATTCTAGTTAGTAAACCTGCCGGAAGATTTAATAGACTGGCTTGATCTTCAAAACTGCTGACCTATCTGAGCATTGTCATCCCAGAATGTTACAATGTCAGGTAAAAGGGAGAGGAAGAAGATGAAGTTTACTTGGTCATAAACTTGTTTAATAACTTATTGACATAAAAGTTAAAATGCATATGCCTGGACCTACACTCAGATATTCTGCACCCATATGTTTGAGTGGGCATAAGAATTTTCCTTTCTGAAAGCTCCCAGGTTTTACCAATGCTAGCAATCTGACAATCACACAGACTAGAGCTGAGAGTTTTCTTCATTTTGTATGCTCCTGATGTAACAGATGATTGCCAGTTTGCTCCCAGCTCCTTTTACTGACTTACCCTGGATCTTCTCTGTATCATGGGCTCCATATTTCCCAGGGTCCACTGCCTTCTTGTTTCTGGGTAAGACTGGTCAACCAGAATCGCTTTTCTTCTTGCTTCTCTAGACTTGGGGCTGATAGCAGCTTTCTGCTGCTGCAAATCTTTAAATTGCTTCTCTATCCTTTGTGTGATTTCATAGCTATTCCATCCCAAATGTAACCAATTATCTGTGTTTGTTAAATATCTTTATGAAAGATCTAAAATTGTTTCTCTTTCCTGGGTGAATCTGACTGAAAAAAAAAGATTGCAATGTCCCATGAACCTGGCATATTCATAGATAATTCAGGATGAGAAATAAAAAAAGTTGGCAAAGCTAAACCTTGGGCTTTGGGATAAACAAAATTGTGAAAACTTCATTATATATTTGGTCCAAAAGGTATCTCGTAAAATATTTCCTATATTAAATACCCCCCCCCAAATCCCATAAAATCTAATAAATTTCAATCATTTGGTGGGGGTAGGGGGTGTAAGTTTAAATAGTGATAAATAAAAGTCAGTCTATAAATTCAAAAAAGCAGTTAACTCCACTGAGGAAAAGGAAGGACATTAGAAAGGTTTTCATTTCCTTATCTGTTACAGGAGGAGAATAAAATATGTAATTTCAAAGCATCATTCTGTGTGTGCCTTGGAAAGCCATGGTATTGATCTTGGTCAAGCCAAATTTCATCAGACCAGTAAGTCCTTTCAGTTTAAACCAGATAAACTCAGTTGGAGGCCCCTCTGGTACCTTCCTATGCATTGTCATTTCTGGTGAGATAGTGTTTAAGTCAAGGTCATGTACAATGCATAGATTCTTAATATTTAGTGATACGGATGATTGCTCTTTAAATTTTTTGTCATTTTAGGGATCAGAGTCACCATAGTACAAGGATACTTAAGATAACCAAAATTCAAGACAGTTGATTTGTAAGCCACTGATTTAAATCATTACTAAGTGGTTTCCTGTGAGGAAGCAATTTTCCTGCTTCTGACAATTTTTATGCTTGGTTGGGGAATGGCAGGTGAAGGAAGAATATATGAGAAGCACTTTGTGTACCAGGCTCTGAAACTATTCCAATTACATATAGGAATAAAAATTTGTTATTAAACATGTTAAATGTATGCTTCAAAAGAATAATCAAATGTAATACGACAGAGGAAGAATTATAATCACCTTTGAAGTGTTACATTTGGAACCTGTGACTTGCACAGAAAAATAAATATTAAATTGTTTTGATATTTGTAAGATTCGATAACTGAAAATAATGCTTATTTCCTTTAAATCCTTAATCTATATCAGGCAATGTTCTAAGTGCATTACATATTTCAGCGTATTCAAGAATCAAAAGAACCCTACATGATACTCTGTTTTAAAGATGAGGAAGCCGAGACCAGATAGATTCAGTAACTGCCCAAGTGACACAGCTCACATGTGGCAGAGCCAGGATTTGGGTTCAGGCAGATGACCTCCAGAGCCCGTGCTCTTAGTTACTAGCCCATGCCCCTTCCTCTTGTACCATAATCCCATGACACCCATTATATATTCCATGTAGAGAAAAATGTAGGCTCAAAAAGTTACCAGAGTTGTTTTTTTTTTATTCTATCTATCTATCTATCTATCTATCTATCTATCTTTCTATCTATCTATTTAGAGAGCACAAGCAGAAGAGGGGCAGGGAGAAAGGGAGAGAAAGAATCCCAAGCAGGTTCTGCACCATCAGAGCAAAGCCCTTTGAGAGGCTCAAACCCACAAACTGTGAAATCGTGACCTGAGCCAGAATCTAGAGTCAGATGTTTAACCAATTGAACCACCCAGGCACCCCAAAAGTGAACAGAGTTTGACGTTGAGTAGGAATAAAGTTTTAAAGAAGGTCTAAGACAGAAGAAATTGCTTGTGTGCCAAAAAATGAGTTGGGAAAATCCTTAGAATCCCCTAAATTCTCAAAATTTCCCCTCTGGATTAATCCAAATATACATTTTTTTCTTGCTGTGGATTTATGTGGGAATCAGACTTGTCTATTTCTGAGCCCATGTTTGTTCCATGAGGACATGATGGTCATTTAAAAACTGGAGGGGTATTTTCAAGTTAGGATATGGAAATCTGCTTCTATTTCTTTCTGGTGGTTAAGGTTTGAAATGGGAAGTGTGGGATCTGCTATATAGAGGAGGCCAGCCCACAGTAAGAAAAGCTGAACCCAGCATGCTAGAAAATTGAGTAATGAAGTAGTCTGCATGTGTTGGGAAAGGGGATTGGGGTGGAATGACAATTTTAGCAGTGTTCCATTCCCTAGGTCCAATTGCTCCAGACATCCTTGTTCTTCCCATAGTTACATGAGCTTTTAGTGGGAATGATCTTTTTTACCAAACCTGGTTTGAGTGTTTTGTTTTTTGCAATAAAAAATACCTACTGATGATATAAACGTGACTTTAAAATTATGCATATGATTTTCATTGAGGACAGGGCAAATTTTTATCAGAGATGTGTTGTTAGCTAACCTTGGACATCCTTAAAAAATCAGGGGAGGATAAGTGAATTTCTGAAGACAGGAGAAAGAGTGAAAGAGAGAGAGTGATTGAGAGAGAGATAGAGAGAGAAAGAGAGAGAGAAAAATAGTTTTTCTACAGGGAGGATTCTCTCTAAGCACACTGTGCTGGATTTGAGCTCAGAAAGAAACAGCTTTACTAGAGTCATAGCATCAACCCCTAAACTATGGGGTAAATTATATCCAATATTTACTGTCTTTGTACTATTTTAGCACAGTTTTTAAAAATCATCAACCTTGTTTACCTTTGCTTTGACAAGCAAAAGGAGGCACTACCATCCATATTTTGGAATGAATTGACATGGGAGATGACAGCAGCAGAGGAGGAAGTTAATTCTTTACATGTCTAATGCAAAATAGGACAAGCCACATATAGGATGTGTAAACTTTTTCAAGACCTTAATCAAGGCTAGAATAGGTGGCTATAATTTATAATATTAAATATGGGGAACTTGATTTTTGTGGACATAAAAGGGTAGAGTTCTGCTCAAAATATGAAAAATCTTGGAGTCCTTGAAGGTGATACTTCTATTATTTCTGTATCAACCTTGGGCCCACCAGAAAATTGTAATTCAGACAGCAAAAGAAGAAAAGTGGCTGCAGTGGTTAACAATTAATAAGGTTAACTAAAAGAGGAATATATTTGACCACCCAGAATTAAGCACTTGTGTGTATCATAAACCACCAAACTCAAAAGCAAAAGTCAAATATTAGAAAATATTTTCAACATTTATGACAAAAAGGTAATATTGACAATTTGTTTGACCTTTCAAAATGAAACAGAAAAATATGTACATCACTATAGAAATATGGATCAAGGAGAAATATTTAAATTAAAATGTCCAATAACCATATTAAGAAATGTCAAATGTTAGTCATTTAAAATATTACACTTATTGTTTTTGAGGATGTAGGAAAATAGTTTCTTCATATAATAATATAGAAGTGTAATATTATTTGCCAATATAAAATAAAGACGGTACAAAATATGAAGCTTTGGAAGTATCCAAATGTCTAAGAATATAGGTTGGTTGAAAGAATAATGCCATGGCAATAAAATATTATGAAAGAGGTTAGAAATGACATAATAAAAGCTCATGACAGAGTACAAAGTTTAATAAAGCAAGCTACAGGGGCACCTTGGTTCCTCAGTCGTTAAGCGTCCGACTTAAGCTCAGGTCATGATCTCACAGTTTGTGGGACATGAGGCTTCACGTCCGTCTCTGGGCTGACAGCTCAGAGCCTGGAGCCTGGTTTGGATTCTGTGTTTCCCTCTCTCTCTGCCCCTCCCCCATCTTCTCTCTCTCTCTCTCTCTCTCTCAAAAACAAAATAAATAAACATTTAAAAATTTTTTTTAAAAATAAATAAATCAAACTACAGGGGTGTCGGGGTGGCTTATTCAGTTAAGCATCAATCTCTTGATTTTGGCTCAGGTCATGATCTCATGGTTCATGAATTTGAGCTCCACTCTCACAGCTTGGAGCCTGATTGGGATTCTCTTTCTCTTTCTCTCTCTCTCTCTCTCTGCGCCCCCCTGCTCATGCTCTCTCTCAAAATAAATAGCCATTAAAAATAGTCTACAAAATAGTAGAGTATTAGTATAGTATATTATTTTTAAAGTAAAAAAATGTTGTATGTATGTAAGTAAAGAACATATTGTATGTATGTAAGTAAAGAACTGTTAATATTTTTATTTTGATGAAAAAGAATTTGTGATACAGTTACTTTGTTATATTTTTCTACATTAGGCATTAGTTAATATTTGAATTTTCAAAATGCTATGGTGAATATGATGAACAAAATTATATATATGTATATATGTATATGTATATGTATATATATATATATATATTTATAATAAATTAGCATGAGATAGGACATATAGTAGTCTCTCCTGTCCTAGAGTGTGAAACAAATAATCCTCACTCCACCTGCAGCACATTCTTGACCTTGGACAAGTCATTTATGTCTTGACCCCTGCATTCTTTAATTGTACTCAGAAAGTAGATTTATTTTCTACCCTTGACTCCCTCTGTAGCTACATTCTGCCCTTCTTTCCTCAAACATCATCTCCCTTTTCACCCAGGATTTTCATTCAGAAGCTCCAGCCATTTTGAAGTCAATATCTTGACTGTATGATGCCTTCTCACCTAAGCCTACTCATGTTTTTCCCTCTTTTGACCTCTGTCTGGTGATTTCCTACTTGATCTTTTAGGCACAATTTTTTAATATAATTTCTCAAGCATTTTTTCCTTATGCCTATTATATTACATAAGGTATTTCTTCCATGTGTCCACTATGTTACTTGGCTCTTATTAGATTAGTAATAAACCCATGTTAAAGAACTGCTTTCATAACCCCTGTACGTTCTTTATCAAACCGTTGTGCACTATTGTTATGTCGCATTAACTGATACCACTAGGCTTTCCTCAAAGATTAGTCGTATTGTCTAATTGGCATACTATTGTATCCACAGTCCTTAGTATTGACTCATGATGTAGTAGGCACTTATTAAGTATTTGCTGAATAAATGAGGAAATGAAATGGATATCAAAGAAAGAGATTTAATGCTCCTCAGAAGCCAGGTACAATGCTAATATCTTTCTCAATAATGGAAAAGAAAGAATCATGTCTATTGGATCTTTAAAGCACTGAATATTGGTGCCCATATATACCACACCACAAAAACCAAAAACCAAACCAAAACAAAACTTGGCCATGTTATTTGAAAGTAGCAGTGCCAATTGTATATAGCAATTAAGTATCATTTACCTTGTCTCTTCACTCTTACATACACACTTCTTTGAAAATCATATGTACAGTTTAATCAAGTTAAAGCAATGTGACAAAAGTCCAGAAATGAGAAATGATTAAAAGTATTTCAGATATCTTTTATAATATTTTATTTCAAAGTAAGAACATTGTACATTTTAAGGATTTCAGTGGTAGTAGGTATTTCAAATTCTTTGCATAAATTAACTGTGTTCTCTCTCTACCTAGAAATAAAAGAATTTCTCTTTTCATACCCTATTCTTTCTGTCTGTGGGAACTGATTGAGGTGGGGACAACACTACTTTTCTTGCTGTAATCCTGGATTATTGTCCATACCAAACATTCAGATACTTTAAGTATGATAGAGTAAGAAATTATTTAACAAGAGAGCATTTGAAAATTTAAATGTTGAAATTTAAATGTTAAGTGCAGTATATATGTGTGTTCATGAAATTAGAGTATATTTCATCCTATATTTTCTCCTTTCCTTATTATTTCAACAATCAGGAAATATATACTGAGCATATTCTGAGCGTTGGGTAAAAATGGCCTGATGGGAACTGGAAATGTATAAAATAGAACCTCTGGTCAGGGAACTTAAGGTTCCCTGGGAGACTCAGGTACTTCACTGCACTATTATTGGAGAACAGAAATAGCACACCTGCCTCACCCTGAGGTGTTAGGGGAGGTTTCCTTGAAGATTTAAGACTTCAACTAAGTCATAACTGTTCAAAGAGAATTAATTATAGTTAAAAATAAAAATAGGAATGAGAGTGGGGACATTTTAGCAGAGAGAACATAATGAAGGCTTAGAAGCTCAAAATAATGTGGAGTGTTCAGTGAATGAAAAGTAGTTTAATGTGTCTGGGGCAGAAAGTGTGAGGCCTGGAATGGTGAAAAACTGGGGCTATACATATTGGCATGACCTAACATATTTTCCTGAGAACCTTGGATTTTATCCTGTAGATAGTGAGGGGAGGGGGAGAGGTGTTGAAGAATTTGAAGGAACATTATGATATAACAACGTTGCATTTTAGATAAGTCATTCTGTATGCAAGAGTACTGTGACAATGCTGGCCAGGAAACATCATACAGAGGCTTGAAATATTTCTAAAAATGAACTCTTTTTTTTTAATGTTTATTCTTGAGAGAGAGAGAGAGAGAGAGACAGTATGAGCTGGGGAGGGTCAAAGACAGAGGAAGACACAGAATCTGAAGCAGGCTCCAAGCTCCAAGCTGTTCAACACAGATCCCTACATGCAGTTCAAACTCACGAACCCACGAGATCATAACTTGAGCAGAAGCTGGAGGCTTAACCCACTGATCCACCCAGGTGCCCCTAAAAACAAACTCTTAAAAAATACAGATAGAGGTGAATTATTACTTTCAAAATGTGAAAATTAAATTCACAGAAAATTTAACAATACATTTCCTTAAGACAGCACCTAATTATAGGTAACCTATAATTCTGTACTCAACTACAGATTCATCAAAGAAGAGAAATAAAGAAAATTTTAGACAAAGACAAAAAGAGTTTATGTTTCATACGTCATCACAAAAATAATCCTAAGGAATACATTTTGGTAATAAGAAGTGTGAACCAGAGAAATAAAGTAGGTGAAATAAAAAAACAAAACAAAAATTGTGGTGGGCAAATAATAAATATGTTATTACATGTAATTAAACATAGGCCATCCAGAAAAAAACAGTTTTTCTATATGAAAAGATGGAACTACATTTCAAGAAAGAAAGAAAAAGAAAGAAAGAAAGAAAGAAAGAAAGAAAGAAAGAAGAAAGAGGGAGGGAAGGAGGAGGAAAGAAGAAAGGAAAGGAGGGAGGGAAAAAGGAAAGAAAATGTAGTGGTGAGGGGGGTTCAGTGAGGAGTTAAAATATGTTAAAAGTTTTTCTCATGTTCAAGAAGACTATAGAAATTCTAAATAGATAAAGTTATTTGTTTTAAACATATATACTGTATTGAATCATAAAAGGACAATGACATTTTCTCTAAATGCTGCTGTCATTTCTACTTACCCACCTTTTCCGCCTTGTTGCTCAGAATTAAGTTTAAAGAAATTTCCTCCTTATTTCCTTTAAGTTCTAGTTGTAAAAATGATCAACAGTGGAAACCAGAAACTCGTTGGGTAACTGGAGCATATAAAGTGTTGTGCTGGACTTGTGTAATTAGTAGAATGAAGCTTCCTTAATATGTTTAATGATATGACACACCTAGTTGTCTTCTCCAGGGTTGAAAGAGCCAGTTCACACACTCCTACCTTCACAAGTGATCCAGTCCTGTTTGTGGTTCTGTCCTGAGGCCGAACGTAACAGTAGTTCATTCTCCAATATGCTTAGTGGAATTGTGTGCTTTCTGCTTAGAAATGGTGCTTATATTTATTTAAAATACAGCAAACTGGTGGAGTCAGCGGGCGTTAGAACAGGTGGTCTTAACTGCACACTTGAAGAAGAATTCTGACTACCTTCCCACCTGTGTGCCAAGGCAGCAGGTGGGGAGTGGAGAGCAAGCAGAGTTTGAAGAGATTTAAGAATTGGGTAGTCACAGTCATCAGAAGGATTCTCCTCTCATTATTGTTTATGATAAACACCTGAGGGAAAATTAATGCTCCTTCTGAAAAGAATATTTAAATTTTAATAAAAGTTTGATATTTTATTAAATAATAACCTCAGAAATATAATTATATGTACCATTGCCACTGAAAAGACATAGTCTATAAGAAAGTATTCAGTTTAATAAGCCTGTGACTTCAAATGCTTCAATAATACATATATTAATGCGTACCATTAGAGACAAAATTTGGTTTCTCTGTATTAATGTCTTTGGCTATTCAAACATTCTCACATATAGTAAAGAATTATATTTTTGTCCTGAGTTTATTTAAAATGTGTTCCTTACAAACTCCCCAAGGAAATAGTCTCTGTTCTGGATAGCTATTCATACGTCTCCTCCCTCTTGGTTCTTAAAACGCTTTTCTTTTAATCCAATCTTCTGGGGGCATTTTTGCACTTAATCTAAATTATTAGAGCCTTTTTTTTTTCCTGTGATATAAACACTTAGAATGTAGCTTTTCATTTACTTGAACATGCCCACGCAGATTTTCTTTGTAATTTATGCTTCAGAGACAACGCTTCTTGCTCTATCCAAAGTCTGAGCCACAAAAGGAGACCAGTGTAATTGTATATCATTACTTGGTCTGGCTCAGTGAAGGTCAGGAAATTTTAAATATAGAGAATAAAGATGGAGTCTGGCATGCCTGAATTTCAACTTTGTGAAAATTAAATACTTTTAGCAGATATTACCCAACAAGTGCTTTACCGGATTTTTTTTCCTTTGTTTACCATTAAAATTGAGAGAGTTTTGAGAACTTTTAGTCAAGCTCTTCACTTTATATCTTTAGATTAATATGCTATGTCAGAAGTAAGCGAGTCTTGGGTCTGTGGAAATTACATGAGCACTCAAGTGGATCCTAAGGGAATCTGAATACAATTATGCTAGTTCAAGTTGCCTTCTGTGTCCTCTTGGGGATGCCCTCTTTCCTTCTCTCCAGCATTTCTTCCTATTTCTCTTATTACCTCTTCCTGATCACGAAGATATTAGTTACATCTTTCTGGCATTGATAGGTTTCATGACTTTATTTATGGAATGGCATTATATATAATTCCCTCTTTAATGATTTTAGAATGTTGTCATGCAAATAGGTGATTTGAAACAAGATGGCCATTGCCATTCAGGGTGGAGAGGACACATGTTTTGCAGGCAGATTGGGGCCAGAATTTTTCCTCTATACTATTTATTAAATGTGTGACCATTAGCAAGTAAATTAACATTTCTGAGACTCACTTTCCTCCTCTGTGCAGTAGGGTTCATAACCATAGGGGCGCCTGGGTGGCTCAGTCAGTTAAGCAACTGGCTTTTGGTCTCAGCTCAGGTCATGCTCTCATGGTTTGTGAGTTGGATCCCCGTGTCAGGATCTGAGCTGACAGTGCAGAGTCTGCTTGGGACTCTTTCTCTTCCTCTCTCTCTCTATACCCCCCAAAATAAATAAATAAACTTAAAAAGTACTTCAGAGAAGTGTGCTGGTTAGAGATAAAACACCTAGTGCATGATGAGCACTTGGTACATGTTAATTTCTTTGCTTTCTCCTTTTTTCACCTTTCCTCTTTAAATGGAATCAAAATAGCACTACTTCTCTTTAAACAAAATATCTTTAAACAGATACAAATTAAGACTGGCCGTGGAAAAAATAGTTTATAAGACAAATTTTGACTTTAGAGCCCTCGCATCCATCATTGGAACTTCAGTTTCAAGCCTCTTTCTTCCTTAATTAGGTCCCTGGTAGCCCCCTGCTTACTCCTCCTTTTCTCCTACTGAAACCCATTTTCAGGAAATGATCTGCTAATTTAATGTACTCATAGTTGAAAATGACTCATGTGATTAAACACTCCCAGGAAAATTTGCATTTTAAGAGAACTCAAAATTTTACAGTGAATGCATGTTCCCCTTAGTAAAATTTGGGGAAACTGGTAATGGGCAGCAGATGAGAATCTATTTGCTTTTTAATCTGGATTCTCTACGAGTGTCATTTATTTTAAACGACATAAACCTCTGCCCTTTGTACCTTCCCGTGCTGATTGAGACTGTTCACATTTTACTCTGAAAGAAAAGATGGCTGTGGTTATGTGCGTGCCCTCATGAAACAACGAAGCCACATAATCAGGCGTTTGACTGATTTGGGAATTAAGCATTATAGAGGCACACTTCTCATAGAAGGGCACTTTCACTTACTGTCCTGAATCATTCACAAATCTTCAAGGAAGCTGAATTCTTTAAAATTCTCTGTGACTTTAACCTCTGATTCATCACATTTCAATAGATTCTATCCTATATTCTCATTTATTTCAAGATTTCTTCATGCTTTTTTTTTTCTATCTTTAACATTTAAGTCTGCCATCTGCTTAATTTGTTTTCCTGTGCAGGATTTAGCTGGAAGCACAGTGAAAATAAAGCACTTATGGTGGGTAGCTTTTATTTTGCAAGTAACAAAAAGAAAGGGTCTATGCAGCACATAGTTGAACACACTTAAACAGCAAATGCAAGAGGAGGGTTAGAGACACCATTTCCTTAAATTTGCAGAGGGCAGTATTTATGTGCATGTTTGGGAGAGGGGTCAAGAACTAGGAAGAAAAAGTGAAACAGAAAATAGAGGTAATTCTACTTTTTTTGATATAGAGGTAGAACTTGCATAAATATGGCCAGTGCACACTCATGTGTAAAAAGGACAGGGATTTTCTAGGTCCAAACAGCATGCCCCTCTGTGCAGCATGACTAACAAAGTAGCATGAGGCCCTTCCACCAAAAATGTCCTTCCTCACATGTCCAGGCTCATTAGTCTGTCCCAAAATGGGGTTGAGTCAATTCACTCATGTACTCTATACTGCTTTACTCATGTCTATTATGAGTAAGTAGATTTATAAAGGGGTTAGGTGCCTGGATTTGTATCTAGGCTTTGTAAGTTTGAATTCCAACGCTCCCATTTAATAGCTATGTTACTTGAACAAAACATAGACATCCCATGTTTCCTTAATGACATCAGTAAGATAATGATGATATAATAATTCCTATATCATAGTTCCTGGAACTCAATAGTTATGAGCTATTTGAGCAATGCATAAGAAACCACCGGGGCTGTTTTCCTCTATTTCTTTGTATGACTATTCTTTTTTCTGATAAATTAACTTATTTTTTTTTTTAGTAGAGAATTGTTTGTTACGGTCACTGAGAAAGTAAAGATTTATTTTGTCGGACTGGAATATGTACAAAGAATATTCCTTTTTAGTTTTTTTTTTTGAGTTGAATATATTACATTAATCATTTGCCTCATGATGAGGCCAACACAGATGCAGATAATGCAATATGGGTGTGCTAGTCAGGATGAAAATGCAACTTAAACTGGAGGATTAGAGGGTTTAGGGAAATATAGCAAGGTTATGGACCGCTTTGATGATTCAGGCCTGGGTTCTAGGCTCAGCTCCGAGGAAAAGAGTACACTAAAGAAAGTATGGGAAGAGGTAAGGTCAGTCTCACAAAAACACCTGGATTGAGTAGGATTACCATGCAATGTAGGATAATTCATTCTTGATGGAATGAAATGTAGATAGAAAAAATAAATGTCCATCAGTATTATCCCATAGTAGTCCACACATTTATCTTTTTACACATATACATAAAAAAGGCCAGTTCTGACATAATGCAACTACTTCCACATTATATTGAAAATGCATTTACCTTTTCCCCAAAGGTTGACAACCCAAAGTTTTATTCAGTGTCTCTACCCAGTTCCAAGGTCAGGATCCTTGGGTGATCTAGGTGCTCATGTTCAATCTGGGTGTTACCCTACATAAATTTGCAATATGATGCTTCATGATAAATATAAAAAGCCCCAAAGTATTAATGAAGTAGGTAGAATGGGATAAACTCAGAGAATAAATACTTTCATATGAAAAAGGAAAGAAGAATAAATAACATACAGTGGAGCTAGATCACATATCACTCCTGCTGCACAGGAACCAGAGGCCCTTGTTCTGCACTAGCTGAAATAATCTGTCTTTCCTCTTGCAGGATGTCCCCTGTCCCTTTTCCTCCACTGCTGCAGCTGAAAAGATTATTGGTGTCGTCCATTTTGGGTGCAACACTGTTTTGGTAAACAACTTCCTTTTTTGTGTAACCTCAGAGATATTTAAATTGTTATAAAGGTTGAAAAGTTGCCAGGGTTAAAGTTTCTTTAACAAAACACTGCCCTTAAATTCTTAGCTGATTTTTGTTTGACTGTTTCCTGCCTCCTCCCTGAACTGGTAACCAGTATAGAAACTTGATGAGTCTCATCTTAAATCTGAATTTCATTCTGATAGTTTCTGTTTCTTGTTTTTTGTGGGTTTTTTTTTTGAGTATAGTTAAAACACAATGTTACATTAGTTTCAGCTGTGCAAAATAGTGTTTCAAATTTGCTATACATTAGTTTCTGTCTCTTTGCAACCCATTTCAGTGTTTCTGCAAGGAACATTGAGACCACACTAATCTGCCCTGGCTGCATGAAGAGTACATAATTCTTAACAATAGAGTTCCTATTTTTACATCTGATATTGTGTTCAGCATACAATTTTGATATTGTATATTAGCTTTTATAATTCAAAGATTATTTTTCGTGATTACCAAAGTTTTTTAGTGTCCTTTTCTGTGATCCAAATATATCCAGATATCATTGAGTGGAGAATTTTCTCTCAACAGTAACAAAATTATGGGAGAAACTCTGGTTAGCATGGCTTGGATCATGTGCCTTTCTCTGAAGTGATCACTATGTCTAAGTAGAAGGTGTAATCTGATGGATGGTGCACTCTGATTGGCCAGGCCACCTACTTATGGTCAGAGAGCGTGACAAGGGCGAGTCTTATTATAAATACAAGGACTGAGTAGGATCACTGTGAAATGATGAAGGTGTGGTTCCTCAAAGATTGAATGTGGAGAAGACAAAGAATGGTCCATTTTAATATCACACATATGCTTGGATTGGGGAGTAAGGTCATCTTAAAATTCTGAGGGAGGGAGACCAAGGGTAACATAACCAGATGAAGGAATAGATACAACATTCACAGTTTATGCTGGACAGCTCCCAGGGATTGCTCTGGTCTTCCTGGGGAAAACAAAGACACTATCTCTTAGAACATCCTTTTCCCTCACCTTACTTGGCTCAGCTCAGAGATATGCCAGAGCTTCCTTTTTCAGAATGGCGATTATCTCCTTGATTTAAGCAATACCAATAGAATGGGCGAAATATGTGCTATTTGTGTTGAGGAGGGTGGAGGAGATGGGAGCATGAAAGCAGCTTTTTTCCCTTCCTGTGCAGAAATTAGGAGATCCAGCAGAAAGAAATGCATTGCACAGAATATGTTTTTACACACCAAATTGTCCTTTATAATTTTTATCGATCAAATAGTGACCTCTGACATGTTCTTAGTATTACCTTAAAATTAAAAAAAAAATCTTGCTGTACAAAATACTTTGCCTACAAATAAAATAAATCAATAAATTTGAATCATGAGCTACAGAGAATTCTGGGCAAGTACTGAATAAAACTGTTTTAAATGAATATTCTTCAACAGATTTTAGCCGAGTACTTAAAGTCTTTCAACATGTATGAGTACATTTAGTACGGAAATGAAGCAAATGTTTAAGTGATTACATAAGCTGGCCTCTTCTCCCGCATGTGAGCGAACAAGCTGTCTCAAGGGCACATAAGGCATCTGACTCCCCCAGACAACTCCAGTGAGGGCTTTTTCTTCTCTGGGCTCCAGAAACACACCCCAGGAAGGCCCTTGAACTAGGGAATAGAAACCTATTTGAAATTTAATTATTTTGAGGTTTTTTAAAATATGTAACTCCTGCATTGAGTGATTGTGGATTTAATTTCTAATTGATACCAACACCTTTGCTCCTTTGTAAATCTTGAATTCATGGGCACATAGAAATTATCTGATTGTTTCAGGAATCCTTTGAAATGGAAGCAATATTATCAATATGTGTTTGTATGTACACTTGTCTCATGAGAGGGCTTATACAACTTTATAGAAGAATATTCTGGAGTGAATCCATGAAAGGATAAGAACTACTGATATATAGGAATTCTGTTATGAATAAGACATGTGTGTAACACATTAGGGAAGATGCCTGAGTACCCACTCTTTGATGCAACAAATGAAAATGTGAGGAACCCATATTACATCTCCTCACAAGATAACACCACTCATCTGTTTTAACATTTCTATACGCATCTTAAGGGTGTTATGATCAGGAAATGGATCTCTCCTTACGTATAAATCCACTATTAAAAAATGAGCCCAGCGATGAATAAAGAAATACAGAATTGTGACAATTAGCCAGTTTCCTTGTGATGCTTTGCACGGTGCTATGGAAGGTTGTGGCTGTTGAAGAGATTCCAATTCTCATCTACCACAAACACTGTGATTCCTCCCTTCATTCAGAAGAATAGGAATTGACTAGGGCCACAGCCACATTCTCCCTATTTCCCAAATGAAGGTGGGCAACTAAGGCTAGCCTCTGTTCAAAGAGTTTCCCAGAGCTGACGACTCTGGAATTTTAGAGTGCTATGCAATTTCTTCACTGGATATCTAGCATATGGGGTATGCTAGTAGGTGTGAAATGATTGAAATTTTAATGAACAGTTTATAGTTGAGTTTCCAAGTACCCCAGGCATTTAGAGATGGCTGGTCTGTAAAATACCCATGAATGAAAATGACCCCAGGTAACTGAACATTACTCACTCTACAGTCAAATAATGAAATGAAAGCTTCACAGAATGCTGATTGTATTTGACATGCAGTTCCTTGTAATTGTTGCTGAGATAAAGAAAGTGACATAAAGAATTTGTCCACAGCTTCATTATAAATGTGGTTGTATATGGTATTTGGGAAGAAAATAATATGATATTATTAAAAGTGAAAGTGACTCCTGTAGACATATTGTGAATGCCACTGCCTCAACTCTTCTGAACAAAAATACAGCTTTGGCCAAAGTACACAATAGCAACTGATTTGTTTCATGGGTAAGAAATCAACAATCATGGCAGCTTAATAAACATGAAAATCTTAAAAAGTTCATACTCTTAGAAATGCAATCAGATATAAGTTATGCCCTCCATCTTATCTCCTCTATAAACAATTTCTGAATGCTTGATGCATAATTTGCACAGCATCAAAAATATTTCCCTGAATATATTAAAAATGAATAAAAAGAAGTCAGAAGCCCAGGACTAATAGGTTTAATCCACACACTACATTTTTATATCCATCTGTTAATTCTCTCTGGTCATACAACTCCTCAGCTAACTAGAATATACAATTAACCAAGCCCACCCAATTCCTAACCATGCTGTATAAACAGGCATTTATTGTATCTTTTATACAAAGGAATGATTCTGTGTGAGTTAGTCTAGTGTTTCCACACTGTCAATCACTTATAAGTACTTCGAATGAAGAAGCAAGCTCCAGAGCCTTGATGAGACAGAAAATGAAAAGTCACATTAAGGGATTTGGCTCCACAAACATAACTGAAAATTTGTAGAGTCAATGAATTTAGTCAAGGATAAAAATAAATATTTAAGACAGTTTAAGCACCACTGAGGCAGATTCATTTTTTTCATCAGGAGGTTCAGAGGATGGCAGATAACACAATCCCTAATTTCAAAAAATATTTGGTAATATCATAAGACCAGTTTACATGACCAAAATTTACTCTCTCACAGAAAGAGTAATTTTTTTACTGGTTTTGATGCTCTTTCATTATGATCATGATCTTAATCCTCATTATTATTAATAATTTTGGAAGCATTTGCTGCACGTGCATAATTAACAAATGGTTACTTATTTCATCATTTTTCCTTAAAAGGTCTTTTTTTCTTTGTCTCCCTTTTTTCTCATGCTACTCCTCTCTGCTTGTTCTTTATTTATCCCTTTCTCTCTTCCCTCCTCCCTTCCTTCCTTCCTTCCTCCTTTCTTCCTGTCATTAAATAATTAGAAGAATTATTATATTATCATAGACAAGTCTTCCCAGAGAAAGCTTGTCATCAATACCTCTATTTTTGTCTTTGTTACCTATGTGCATTGTTAATTTCCCTGAACTTTGATGTCCTAATCTATAATATAGAGATAATAATCTCTGATACATAGAGTAATTGAGAGTAATGGGTAATGTTCAGGGACCCTAGAACAGTCTGTACTGGGTGCCCTCCTTTCTTCCTCTCCATTGAGGTGTTTTGTGAGGTGTTTTATGCTCACCCTTTCACATCAAGGCCGTCCACTGCAGAGCTTTACTCTGGGCCATGACCCATATCTAAACATTTGCCTAATATCAACCTTTATCTGTCATTTGTCCTGTTCCCTTAGGCCTCTGGTCACATCTAAGAGATAGGGTCTATTGGGGTAAACCTGGTATAAATCAGCAGCAGTTTCAAAGTATAGCTTTCATAGATAAGAAATTTTACTTTACCACTCATCTTCCATAAAGTATGTCTTAACTCTAAAGAAACAAATCTGTTGGGGGATGTTTCAGATGACCTAGCAGATCAAGATAATCTTGTGCTAATTGGCTCTTTCCATGCTCATTAAATGTTGTCACGCATAAGCTATATATGTACACTGTGAATTCCGGTGCATTGTGTGGTCTATACACATAAACCAAATAGAAATTTCTGCATTACTTTTCTTTGGTTAAATAATTAAATGATTAAATTAATATTTCACATATCTTATTATTTGCTTCATGTGAATTTTTTTAACAATTTATGACAGGCATTTATGTGATATTTACTGTTTAATGTAGTTTTCTAATCTATTTGGATCTTACTAGTTTTTTTCCATTATAATTGCAAGTATTATTTTCCTCTATTTAAAATGTGCTATGTCACATCTAAGAAGATGGGGAAGGGACAGTGACTCAGAAAGACAGCTGGGTTAGGAGAACAGTACAAAGTACAAATGCACAAATATGAAAATACTTACAGATATACAACAGTCACAGCTATTTCCCTTCTTAACCAAACAATTGGCTGGGTTTCTTTGGAACCTGACGGTAAGTGAGAGAGAATAGTCCACGTTAACCCCTCAAAGAGGAGAAATAATAAAATTGTATTTTTAAAATGTCTGCTTGAAGATAAAGTCAAGGAAACATAAATCTCCTTAGCGATGTCCCTCCTCCCTCTGCTCACTTACTCCTTTGCTATTAGATCTCAAATGTGTGACAATGAGACACAGATTTTTACTTTCGTGAATATTAACTATTTGAGGATTTTAAATGTTGAAACTTTTATCGTTTTCCTACATGAGCAGAATTTTGGGAAGTACCCCTTCTACTACTGTCTCAACAAAAGACATCCAACACAATGATTGGATTGTGTATTAGTTCTGAGACTGTGTGGCAGGTAGAACTGGTGGTAAGAACATATTTAGAAAGTATTAGAGAAACTTTGAAAGGATATGAAATAAAATCTGTTTCATATTCTTTGTACCAATTCAAAAATATAAAACTTTGCCTAAGATAGTAAATACAAGATAAAAAGAATTATAAATGCTATGATATAAGTGGACCTAACCACTGCCACATCAGAATTATCTGGCTGTGCCTGCACCATTTGTATGCATTACCTTTTATTTTGTTTGTCTAGATGTCCTAAATTTTAATCCAGGACCCTCGGTTTTACTCAACTCTTAGCCCTATGGCCTAGTTCACATGACCTTGCCTTACATACTTAGGCAAATCACATAGGTATTATTTTGAAAATGAGTTTTCTTTATTCCCAAGTTTGTGAAACAATAAAGTATTCAATAATTGATTTTGGATCTTTTCCCAACAGATAAGGTATGCTGATTTTATTACATTGCTCTGCATTTATGTAGCAATTTTTGAAATATACAGATAGAAAAACAGTTGGATCCAGGGTATGTGATGCTTGACCAATACCCACTAGTTCACCAGTATTGACTGTTCACAGCTGGTATCCATTCTTCTTTGGCACTTTTCACACTGGCTCAATTAAATTTTTGACTATATCCGCTGTTCGTATGGATTAGAAAATTTGCAAGTGATTTTATTCTTTTTAATTTAAATAAATATTATTTTCCAAGTTCTCTGAAATTAACCTTTGACCAGATGACTATCCCCAGATAAATAAGACATTGTTGTCTTAAGGGATCCATGGCATTAGAAATAACATAATGCAGCTGGTTAAATGATATAATAACATGTAAATATGATAACAGATAATTATATTTTTATCAGTTCTTATGAAATTTCCCAAATGTACATAGTTTATTAACTAATGGGTATGTTTTCTCTAATAAATATTTATCCATCCATGTGTATCACTATTGAAGAGGTACTTTTAATTTTTCCCCATTCAAGGAAAGTAGTATGTTGTAAATTACTTGTGATAATTTACATGGATGTAGGAAATTTTTCCATATTAAATTAAATGGCATTTTGGCTTCCAACTTTCCACAGGAACATTTGCATTTTACAGAATAAATATTTGTTCAACAAAACCAAGCCTGTGACTTTTATTTATTTTTATTATTTTATTATTATTAGTAGTAGTATATTCTATGCATATTTCTAGCACATGGATATTCATGACTAGATATTAGAGTATGTGTCCATCTCCACTATCCTCTTTGAAAGATCTGCCAATTATTGCATCTTCAGCACTCAACCCTCTGACAAGCTCATAGCAGGCTTGAGGTAAATAATTACTGGATGTATGAATGAATGAATGAAAATGAATAGTTTTAGTCATTGAAGACTCACAGTTCACAGGGTCTGATTTGTGATTTCTCTCTATAGATCTATTCAGAACTCCAATGTGGACACTATTGTTAAATTGGTTGATTCCAAAAGGTGCTTGATGTTTAACCATAATTTTACAATTTGACAAATAAAAATATGTGACTACAGAGGTGGTACACTTAAAAATGTATAATTTTCCAACATTAATAAAAACAAAGAGCTACTATGTCCTAGTGAATCTTTAAAATAATTTACAAAATTAGATACTCAAAATTTTCAGGGCACAAAAAAATTGCATTGACTTTACTCAAAGTTATTGTTAACAAGATTAATCAATCAACAAGTCCAAAGGCTTTAGAGCATCTTTTGATTCCTTAAGTGCTGCATAGACTTGCTTGATTATATCATACATTTGGATGCAGCAAGATTGAAAAGGACTCAAAAATAAAATTTAAAGAAAAGCACAAGGAAGGATTGGCAGGAAACTGCAAAATTGCAGTACTAAAATTAAAGTAAACAACAAAGAAAGCAATTAGCAATGATTAAACTCAGTGGAAAATAATGACAAATTGCAGCCCTTTTACTGGATAAAATTTTTTTGCATAATCCATATTTATAGGCCTCTATCTAATGTCACTGATATGTTGAGGCTCAATACTTCTTTCCTCTCTTTTATTGCTCCTAATTACCACCATCTCTACTTTCATAACCAATGCAATCTTCCATTCCTCAGACCGCTGAAAATCAGTAGTAATGTGTCCTGCAACAGAACTTAATTTACCACAGAGAAATGGCAATGGTTACCATGGTGAAGCTACACAACTGATCTACTTCCTAAGAAGTTTCTCAGAAGACAGTTCCATGTTGCTGCAAAGAGTACATACATTGCTATAAGACACAGCTGGATTAAATCCCAGTTCTGCTACTTACTAGCTTGAGATCTTGGTCAAATCACTTCAGTTGTAGAGACCTTGGTCTATTGTCTCTGAAATGAGACTAAACTATTTATTGCTTAGACTTTTTAAAATAAAAAGTTTAACAAATTTGGGAAAGTTGAACTGGCTAGTATTCAAGATTCTTCCTTATGCTATTCTGGCCATCCTGTGAGATGTGTTGATAACTAGCCTGACACAACTTTCAGGTCATTTGGAAAATCCTGGTGAGACTAACTTCTGAGTTCAGTCAAGCTATAGTCATTACTCAGGTCCAAAGAGAAGGTTGACAATCATTCTTACTGTTACATAGGAACTAGATCCCAAAGATATTTATAAATTTTATTTTCTTTTAATTTTTTAACATTTATTTATTTTTGAGAGAGAGAGAGCATGTGTGGGAGAGGGGAAGAGAGAGAAGAAGACAGAATCTGATGCAGACACCCGGCTCTGAGCTGTCAGCACAAAGCCTGATGTGGGGCTCGAACCCACGAACCATGAGATCATGGCCTGAGCCAAAGTCAGGCACTTAACCGACTGAGACACCCGAGCACCATATACATTTTAAATTAAATCTCAAAACTAATTCTTTTCAATTTGGTCTTTTCTCTGTTCACTGTTTTTGTCAACACTTCCCTTAAATGGATCAACTTAGTTTCATACATCAAGGTTTTCTGAAAAATACATCAAGAGGTCAACATACTTTTATAAGAAAAAATTCTGATGCAAGCAGGGGGCAGTGCTTCCACGTAACAACTTAAAATCATTATCAGTTCACTGAGGAGTGAAAAACAGAATTTATATACAACAACAACAACAACAGCAACAACAGATGATTGATATTATGTACTGAGTGTTTTGTGAAAGTCAAATTCTTGATAGATGCAGACCACCATATTCTCACATTTGCAGAATTTACGAACCCCATTTATCTTTATTCCCATATTAAAGAGGTCTACCTTTACATTGGTTAAGGAGGTCTCATTTGGTTGTTAATATCTTTTCTATTATCCCTTTTCTTCTTCTTCACACAATTCCCTTCTTACTTTGGGTTCTTAACTGGGGATTGCATTGTAATCCTCTTACTTGGTGTCACAATTGTATCTAAAGGCTATTTGGTTTTTTTGTTTGTTTGTTTGTTTGTTTGTTTCATTCTGCTTTCCTCCCTAAAAAGCACTATAACATTTTGTTGAGGGCCTGGACCTTGATGTTAGAAATATCTGGGTTTGCACATTAGTTTTGCTATGTACTTTGGGATCTTTGGTGAATTGATTCAGCTGGTTTAATCTCAGATTCTTCCTAGATTTACCTCCTGTAATTAACATCTTCTGTCTTGAATCATCAGTCCTTGGTTAATGAACTATCCACTTATATCAAAACATACCTTAATGTCTTCAACCTTCAAAAATTAACACCTTTTTCCTTGATCTCTAATTCTTCTCTTCTTCCTCATTTCTCTGCTCCTCCTTATACACACCCTGAAAAAGTTATTTGTACTTGTCTCCATTCCTTTACCCGCCCCCCATATCTCTGTGTAGCCTTCCAACTGAGCTTCTTGCCCCACATCTCTGTAAAAACTACTTTTAGCTTCCTAGCCAATTCCCAACATTTTGTAATAGCTGATATCCCTCGACCCCATCCCTTCCCTTCTCCAGTTCTTCTCATCTGTATCTTAACTTGAAGTAATATCTATACGATGATGCCTCCAGAATCAGAATTCTACACTGACTAAGCAAATTGTCTACTTAGCATTTTCAATCATATTTGCCTTTCAAACTTTGCATTTAATCCTTGGAAACCTGGAGTCCTTCTAATTCAGTGTATGCTACCACCACTCCCTTACTGGCCCTAGTAAAGTATAAAACAAAACAAAACAAAACAAAACAAGGGGAAAAAAGTCATTCTTAATCCCTCTCTTTATATTTACCCTACATTTTATCTCTCTGAGACAATTCAGTCTGGTGGACTTTACTTCTAAAATCCATATCCATGTTATCTCCACTTAGGTACACTGCCACAACCCTGTCCATGCCACCAGATGTATCCCAATGAATTCTGTAAAGAATTATTTTAATTGGTTTTCCTACATCTATTCTTGCCCCTCTAGAGCCCTTTCACCACAGAATACACACAGAGATCTAAAAAAATTCTTTTTAATGTGTATTTATTTTTGAGAGACAGGGAGAGAGAGACAGAGACAGAGACAGAGACAGAGACAGAGACAGAGTGTGAGAGGGGGAGGGACAGAGAGAGAGGGAGACACAGAATCTGACACGGGCTCCAGACTCTGAACTGTCAGCACAGAACCCAATGTGGGGTCTGACTCACCAAAGGTGAGATCATGACCTGAGATGAAGTCGGTCTCTTAACGTACTGAGCCACCTAGGTACCCTGAGAGATTTTCTTTGAAGCAGTGCTATGGTCTGAATGTGTCCTTCCAAAATCCATATGCTAAAATTCTAATCCTTAAAGGTGATGGTATCAGTAGATGGGGCCTTTGGGAGGTGATTAGGTCATGGACCCGTAGGCCTCATAAGTGGAATTAATGATTTTATAAGACATAGCCCACAGAGTTTCCTACTCCCTTCTGCCACGTGAGGGTACCACTAGAAGTTTTCAACCTGAAGGAGAGTCTACCCAACCATATCAGAGCCATGATGTTGGACTTGCATTTTCCAATAGAAATTTCTATTGTGTCTGTTTATTTCTAAAATAAATTTCTGTTGTTTATAAGCTACCTAGTCTGTGACATTTTGATATGGGAGCTTGAATGGACTAAAATAAGCAGTGGTCATATCATGTCCATGTCCTGCTTAAAATCCACCAGTGACTTTCCACTGTAATTGGAATATGGTCGTAATTTATTGCCACTGCCTAGAAGGTCCTATTTGATCTACATATTATCTCTCCCTCCAAGTACTCCTTGATCTGTTCTCTTCTTTAAATACCTTCCAGAGATAGTAGTATTTTTCAATCGTAGAACCGCATTGTCCAATATGGTAGTTATTAATAATAAGTAACCATTGATCACTTAAAATATAATCACCACTTTTACCATATTGTAACTTAAGTTTATACATCCTACACTTCAAAGACAACATGCAAAGTAAGGTAAATATATCATTATTTTTTTCATCAATAACATGTACAAAAGCTATTTTGTATATATTAGATAAAATAAAGCAAAATTAAATATCAATGTAATTTACTCACTTTATTTTTACATTTTAAATATGACTCCTAGAAAATTTAAAATTTTTTATTTGCCTGTAATTATGTTGCTAGTAGATGGAATATTTCTACAAAGACTAAACTTACTTCCATTTAAGAAAGTTTTAGTTTTTCTTCTAGTTTATTTTCTTTTGACTATTCTCCCACCAGATTTTCATTTGATTGTTTTATCATCTATCAGATCTCAGTTCTTTTTTCTTTTAAGTTTATTTATTTATTATGAGAGAGAAAAGAGAGAGAGATCTTGCACATGCAAGCAGTGGGGAGGGGCAGAGAGAGAGAGAGAGGGAGAGAGAGAATTCCAAGAAGGCTCCATGCTGTCAGCACAGAGTCCAATGTGGGACTCCACCTCACAACCCCCAAGATCATGACAAGAGCTGAAATCAAGAGTCACATGCTTAAATGACTGAGCCACACAGGTGTCCCTCCTATCAGATCTGATTTCTAATTGCAACTCCTCAAAATACTTTTCCTTGAAGAGCCTAAATAAAATCTACCAGCTTCTTGGCTCCACCTTATCTACTCCTTATCATACTTCTTATTTCATTTAATTCTTTGCCTTGATAATACTTTGGACTAATAATAATAACAATAATTATTATTATCACATATGAATTAATTGAAGAGAAGGACATGGTATCTACTGTTATTTTCTATGCCCTGGGCTCCTCTCATAGTGACTGACAAATTATAGATATTCAATTTATATGCATTGGCTGATTGAGATACCAAATGATGTGCTGGTTGACTGTCTACAATACTATTCTTTTACCTCTCATTTTTACCCACTCCAAACCTAGAAGTTTCCTGAAATTGGAGAAAGTCATTCAAATTGGTGTGGTGGTAGAGAGTGCATGAATAGAGGTGTGGAAAAAACAAACTAATATATCCATGTTTTTCAGTCTAGCTTCATTTCCCATTGCCATGAGGGAGCACAGACAAGAGTTTCCTTGGCTTTTTAATTTCTCATAGATATTTTCCATAATCCTGGGTATATATTAATCATTCAATAAATTCATGTTGATTGTCTTTCATGAGCCTCAAGGAGCAGATGCAGGAATTCTTTAATTGAAACTGATTCAGTTAGAGCACATATAGATTCAGCTGTAGTCCGTTGCTCTGAAAGATTCCCATGGAAACCCACAGAAAGGGAGACAAAAGAAGAAACAAAGATATTAAATCATTTTTGGCTTGCCACATGATATCTATTTGAATGCCTTACTTTCTTGTTCTTTCTGAGAAATAGATATTTATCTGCTTTCTTTAAAATCTTGATCAATATTATATTTCCAATGTTAAATATTCACAAATGCATTTGTTGTGAAAGTCCCTAATAAAAGGTAGAGACATAGAGAAATATAGTTCAGAGGCTAATGAATGCATAGGTTCCTCTGCTGGAGTCCTCCTTTCCACAGAAATAATATATACGTATTTTTGTTTGTGCTGGCAATTTGATAGGAAGAAGTTGATTTTTCATAGGTTGCTTTACAGAGTGAAAGAAACTAGTTCTTAATTTATGTAGATGTTGAGATGTGCCTTCCAGATTTCCCTTCAAGAAAGGACATGCTAGCTTCCAGGAAAGTGGTTATCCAACTGCCTCTAGCTGTTAGTTTGTTCATGGTCAGGCTCAGCTTTCAAGCTGAGGTAACATTCTTCTTGGAATGGCTGCCAACCAATGATTGAACAAGGTCGTGGTCCAAGAGCCTCGCCATCTGCATCTGAGACGTCACTCCTTTATTCTAGAGCTCCCTGTTGGGCAGATAGTGTCCTTGTCATATCGAGTCATTCCTTCTTCTTCCCTTTTCCTTCCACTGGTGTTACTTCTCAATAAAAAGAGTTGCATCCTGGAAAGCTCAAACTGTAACACCTTGTGTTATCTGTAGTGAACATTCTAATACTTGATCTGTAGTGGCCATCCCATATTGTCTACCAGTACCTCATCTATGAAAGGAACAACAAAAATAGTTAATACATCTGTCCTCCCTCTGCTTCCGGATCCCCTTCTCTCTCTTCCCTACTTCCTTCCTTCTTTTGTTTCTTTCTTACTTTCTTTTTCTTTTATTCAAAAATATTTATTTGACACTCAGGGTCAAGATATACAGTGGTAAACAAGATGATAATACATGATCCCTGCTCTAATAAATGTCTGTTCACAGATATTTTAAAGAAGCCTGAGAAATGGGCTGTTCCTTATTTGGATTTGTCAATTCACTTGCTACTTAAATCTGGTAACTTAGATTTGTTATTTCAACATGACTGCCTGAGGATCAGAATCACCCTCTAAAATGATATATATCTACCTAAGTCTTGATTTGCTAAATTAGAGAACTCTGGAAGTCTGGGGGGGGGGGGGATGTTTTTAGTAATTTTTATGGACTTTGGAATTGTTAGAAGAAGCCATATGATCTAGACACTCCCATTATTACTTAGACATAACATACTGTCATTGTATCTCCAGTTCCTCTGTGTGTGTTTTTTTTAAAGCTCCTCAATATAAGAATGTAAACATCTAAGCTGATGAAATATTTTCCCTTATAGATATGCATGCATACAGCAAAAGAACAATATTTTAGTGTGCTATATTGCATAAAAATTCCAGAAAACAAATTAACTCTTTCTAGAAATGCATTTGCTCACTTATCTGTGAACTTTAAGCATAATAGAACTTTGCAGAAAAAAAGCAGCTGCAGCTGAATCTTGTTTCTTAGGAGAGGGAAGTTGGAGAGAAAAAAATTGGTTGGATGTTTTAAGTGGTTGTTGATTTCCCTAGGAGTTAAAGTAGGTCAAGGAAACACACACACACACACACACACACCACTCACAAATACACAAGGGATCAGGCTGTCTCTTTCATAAGAAATCTCAAGTATAGGTACAGCAGTTATGTACGGAGAAGGTAAATTGGGCTTGTTGCTAGCAGCAATGAAAGAGCAACTATATAAGCAAGCCTGCTTTCTAGCAGCAGCTGAAAGATTTCTTTGAGAATGATTAGACATGGCACTTGGCAAAGCAAACAACATTACAATTAGGTATGTTTTCCACAAAATAAAAACAATTTTCCCAAGGTTCCTGTGTGTGTGTGTGTGTGTGTGCGTGTGTGTACCCTAAACTCAGTCTGATCAATGGAACATCCACTTTGTGGCACTGTTTTATTTTACTTTATTTTATTTTTTTATTTTGTGAGAGAAAGCATGGGGAGGGGCGGAGAGAGAATCCCAAGCAAGCTCATTGTGAGAGCAGAGCCGCACACAACACAGGGCTCAAAGTCAAGAACAGTGAAATCACGACCAGAACCCAAATCAAGAATTGGAAGCTTAACCAACTGAGCCACCAGGAACTGCTGTGGTACTTTTTATCAATAATTGATAAATATTGGATGCTGCCCAGCTAAGAGAGCTGAGGCATTTTGGAAGACCTGGACAAAAGAAAAGGAGTGGTGGTAATTTTTTTGTTTGTTTTTAGGAGATGGTTGCATTCCAAGTTACAGGATTCACATTTTAATCAAATTATGATTTAAAAATTAATGATTTAAAATTATGAAATATTTTTAACTTGCAAAAACTACATTTCTTATTTGTGGCAATATGAATAAAGCCTGGGTTGTTGAACTATATATATGCTGAACAAATATTTCTTTTTTGCTGTGGAAAGTGAATTTCCTCTCAGTTCTGTCCCCAATATCCTCTTTAGGTTAAAAACATCACAAAATTTGGGGTGCCTGGATGGTTCAGTCAGTTCAGCATCTGACTTCGGCTCAGGTCATGATCTCACAGTTCATGAGTTTGAGCCTTACATTGAGATCTGTGCTGACAGCTTGGAGCCTGGAGCCTGCTTCAAATTCTGTCTCCCTCTCTGTCTTCCTCTCCCCCACTCTCACTCTGTCTCTCTTTCTCTGAAAAATAAACATTAAAAAAAATTTAAAAACATCACACAGTTCAATATCACCAACAAAAATATCCCTTTGCAGAGAGAGACAGACTTCATATTGACACAAAGATGTGTAGTATGTAATACAAAACACTTAGAATGCAATTACTTATAAATTAATTTTATTAATACTAAAATTTTTAAATATATACATTTACAAATGCTATAAATATACACATTTATACATATTTTCACCGCACCCATTAGGTTGGAATTAATCTCTTCCACACTAGTCTCAAAATCAGTGATCTTTGTCCCTTGTCTTTATGAAAATCTCTCTATAAATATTTCTTTTATATGAAAATAATATTTAGTAAGTGCTTATTATATGCCAGATATTGTGGTTGGGAGATATAACAGGGGAAATATTCATTGAGAAGTACACATTTATATTTTTGCATACTTCAAATCCAGAAGTTAAGGCAATAGGGCTAATGGAAAAATTAACTTGAATTTGGAAAAAAATCTTGGGGTAGCAACAAAAGTTTTTTCAGGGAATTTGAAAGCTTGTAGGTGTTTGGTGACTCCATACGTGTTCACTAAGTGGGGGGAAAAGACATCATATTTTAGTGAGGCCAGTTTTTAGGAAGGCACTCTGCTTACTTCAAGGGAAAGTTAAAACCTTCACAAACCTTCACAAAGAAGCTTAACTCTGATTAATATTCCTATGATAGTATATGATTTAGTGGTCAAACAATCTCTGAAATCGGATTGGCTGAATTTGAATCTCTGATCTCACACACATTAGCTATGTGAGCTTGAGTAACACATTCAATCTTTTTATTCTTTGGTTGCTTATTTCATTTGTACAAATGGGAACAATAGTATTTACTTCATGGAGCTATTTTGGAGTTGTTTTATGGCACAGTAAGCATGTAGTGAATGTTAATGTAAAAAGAGATGCTTTGAGAGATTTCCTCCAATCCTCTGCCTGCAGAGGGCATCTTTTATGTTTGTAAAGGGTTTGTTGCTCTAATATTACAAGGAAAAGTTTGTTTGAATAAGACTTGAGGAAGAGCCCACAGAGAAATATTTTTTACTTTAAAATGGGAAATTAGTATTCAACTATGCAACCTAGAGCTGTAAAGAAACACATGTCAGCATGCTCAGTGAGGAAAGTGGGTCACTGGATCTAAATACTCAACTGGGCATGGCAAAGATCAAGAAAGCAAGAGAATGTCGGTGGCGCAGGATGTAGGAGGCATTTGTAGAAAAGTTACACACTCTTGAAGAGGGTTGAGGCTTAACAAATAATGCAGTGGGGACATTGAAATGTACACAGATAACTTTCTGTTTAAAGAGAGAGAGCCTTAAAAAGAGCAATAATACAAATAATAAAATTTATAGGTTATTTTTTAAACTACACATCAGAAGTGCCTACTTTACCTCAGATACAAATTTCTTTATTGGAACTGGTTAGTCCTATTAGAAAACCTTAGGGTTAGAAGAAGGAAGAACTATTTTAATGGTTCTTGATGAGAAGGTGAGAACATTCAGTAAGCTATTAACGAAAAATAATTTTAATCTCAGTTGAATTATCATAATAAGTCCCATTTTTCCCCATGGGCTCAACCTTCTCTTTATTTTTGTAGGAAAGTTAGGAAGCAACTCATCTGTTGTTCAGTGGGAAGATCTACCCAGCAAAACATCATGCTTCTCCAGGTAGAAAATGACAAGGTTATGGAATATAGCTTGATATATAGTAATCTGTGTGTGTAAAAAAAAAAAAAGAAGATGAAGTTACCTGCACATATACTGCCTTTAAAAGAACTTTCAGGCTGTGGCACAGAAAAACCAGGTGGGTGAGTCTGGATAATTTACCACTGTATAGGTTTTTTATGTGCTATGATTCAAGGGATAGAGCAAGACCATTTTAACCTTTCTTTCTTCATGATATACAAACCACCTTCCAAGTTTAATATGGCCTCTCTAACTCTACTCCTTAAGTCAGTCTTTGATATGTATAACACATGGCTTCATAGAAACAACATACGATTTGGATCTCTAAAGGCCTCAGATGGAACTACAGCACTTAAAAGCTATGTGAATTTGAGTCAACCCCTTGGAAGCTTATTTTCTTCATCTCTAAAATATGAATAATACTTATCGTGCAGCGTTGTTGAGAGGATCAAATAATATTATGCTTCAAAGTTCCTGGTTCAGGGCACCTGGATGGCTCAGTCGATTAAGCATCTGACTTCGGCTCAGGTTATGGTCTCATAGTTGGGTTTGTGAATTCAAGTCCCGCGTCAGGCCTTGTGCTGACAGCTCAGAGCCCAGAGCCTGCTTCGGATTCTGTGTCTCCCTCTCTCTCTGCCCCCCTCCACTTGCACCCTCTCAAAAATAAATGAACATTAAAAAAATTAAAAATTTAAAGTTCCTGGTTCAAAACATTTATTCAAAAATTGATAGCCACTATTTAAGGAATAGGTTTAGTTTTCAGCTATTATATTCTAGGCACAGATTGCTTGTAACTAGGAAATGCCAATAAGGGCAGGCATGTTGCTTTGGAGTGAGAGAAGGAGGAATGAGAAAGTTTATACTAGAGAATGACTCAATTAAGTTATCCCTAGGCAATGGGACTCATGAGGGGATTTGAATATTTGAATGTGAGGTGAATATACTCACTCAAATAATTAATACAACAAATATTCTTTAAGCATATACCTTGTGGCAGACAAGTGAGGCACTTTGAGATGGTGGTAGCATCAATGGATTAGTGGTCTTGGTGAAATGTAAGGATTTGGGGAGGAAGTATTCTAGAGTGAGTAAACAGGAAGTTTTGGGAGTAGGGACCAAAGCATGACTTCTTTGAAATTGAGACAATGGAGGGACTATAGTTATTGGAAGCAGTAAGATCTAGAGTTGGGTCAGCAACTTTTTAAACTTTGTGGGCCAACAAGCAAAAGTGGAGATAGAATGTTGGCACTTACATAATTGTGTCAAATATAACTATTTAAAAATGTAAAATCTATCCTTAGCTCATGGGCTTTACAAAACTAGGAGCATGCAGGATTTGCCATGGGTTGTACTTTGCTGTCCCCTGGTTTGAAATATGATTATGTGACTGTATGTTTGCAGTAAGGTGAAGATCAGAAGAGTGAAAGAAGGGAGTTCAAGAATCTGAGAGGCCAGGGTATTTGAGGCAGGAGGAAAATCATCCTCTCCTAATAGGGATTCTGGGGAGACCAGTAGAAACAGTGATAACTTGTCAGGGACAGTTTACTGCCATGAATGCCAGTTACCCTAACCTGGTAAGGTTCAGGGAACATGGACAATAGGAATCATCACTCAGGAAAGAGACCTGGAACAGGTCCTTACACAAAGAAGGCCCAACAAGGTCTGAAGGAACAGGGGCTGGAGGTCGGGTTTATGAAGTGAATCTTCTTAGCAGATGAATTTGACTCTGTGAGAAGACCCAAGGAAGATGGCTCCTTCCATGGTGGGCTATAATATGTTCTCCAAGATATAATATGAAGAAGTCCAACTGCATTATAAGAGCAAAGGATTTGGTTGAATTACTAAAGAGGAGTAAATATAAATTAGAATGGTTCCCCATGTCCAATATTCTCTTCAAATTTTGCCTACTAATTAGGAGTACAATGACTAATCTTTGCCTTTGTCCATCCCATTTTGGGACAAAAAATATGATGGACGATTCATAGCGTTTCTGTGTTTCTATCTCCCACATTCCCAAAGGACTTTCTTACTCCTGGGTTATAGTAGTGGAAATCCCTTGCTAATTGCAGTGAATCTCCCCTTATGATTCCCATGATCCATGCATAATCTTCACCATGGTTCTTGCACATGACCCAGGGTTCCTCCATCATAGTTCTCCTCCAGTCCTGAGTGGGATTTGATGATTGGTCAGGAACCTGGGGAAGCTGCTTTAGCCTCTGTCACCCTCCGGAGTAGGGTGCCTCAGACTGCATGCATTGTGGCGTCTCTTTAGACGTGCCGCATGGCCTCTCCTCCTTTGCCCATGCCAGCCAAGCCCTCCAATGTAATCTCTCCCTGTAACACTGCAGATGTTTTTCCCATCATTGTGTAGAATCCTTTTGACTTTGTGATTTTTTTTTCTATTATATCAATTGCTGGAAACATTTTGCTTACTTTTCTTTCCAGGGAAGTGGCTCTTTTCTTAGGCATTGCTTCTTTCCAATGAGCATGCACCTATGTTACAACTACCCCCCCCCCCCCGTTTCATTTTTGCCCCAGAAAGGTGATGTTTTTATCAGTGATCTATATCTCAATGTCTGGCCTTCCAGACCTAAATTAGAGGCCAAGAGTGGTGTTTAGGTGGTGGAAAAAGCAGTTTGGATAGAAGTAGATTTTTTTAAGTACATAATGGTTTGGGGAAGATATGATCTATTTTTTGCATGAATGTGTATTAATTTAAAAATAGGAAGTATTATAGAAAATCACTTCAAATAAAAACTTCTATTTTTGTCACATTAAAACATACACATGTATGTGTATGTATATTCATAATATATGTTAGCTACTTAAAAAAATTTTAAGTGCTTATTTATTTTTGAAAGAGACAAACAGAGTGTGAGCAGGGAAGGGCAGAGGGAGAAGGAGACAGAGAATCTGAAACAGTCTGAATCTGAGCTGTCATCACAGAGCCCAGCGCAGGGCTTGAACCCACGAACTTTGAGATCATGACCTGAGCTGAAGTCGGGGCTTAACCAACTAAGCCACCCAGGTGCCCACTGCTTTTTAATCAAAGAATGTAAATGCAAAGCTGACACAACTTTCTAGCCACTAACATTAATATCTGGGCAATATTTGAATAGTGACATCCATCACAGAGGGAGCTTTATAAACCTTATCCTTAAATTGGATCTGGGCCCTACTGTGAGGCAAAGTGAGTTACATGTATTTGGTTAGTAATTACTGTCATTTGCAAGCAAAGGGGAATCTGCTTCTTACTCTCTACTGTGACCCTTTCTGGAGGAAAAAAAAAGCACAAGTTTATAAAGTAGATCCCAAAGTTATCTTCAAGAAATGTTCTGACCCAGAAAATAACACTAATCTTTCTCAAGGTACAGTCTCCTTCATCTTATTATGGCAGAAGATTTACAGTAATATCATTTTCTCTGACTCTTTGTAGCCAGCATTCTTGTTTGTTTTAGGGGAGATATGTCTGAGCTGCCAATTTTGGGAATAGATCTGGTTTAGAGAGTTGAGGAACCCTTTGATATGCCTTTGTACATTGTAGTCTCAATAAATTGTTGATTTTAGGATAAGAAAATGAGTTATGAATAAATGATGGAAACCCTGCTGTTGATACATTACTGTGTAAGAATAGAGACAGCAGTCTAGAAAAGTGTATTGATTTCTAATCGGATAAAATGATTGTGCCAGAATTGACCTACTTGAGAGACGATTATACCCCATAGTCAATCAATGCTCCATGTACTTTCCCATATGCAGTGCTCAAGAAGGTAAATGGCATAAATAGCTCCTTACTAGTAGCCCAGTGGAAAATAAATACACCTGTCTTATTCTGGTGAAAATGCTCAGTTGTAAGTATTTGAGAACATGTAGAAGAAAAAGGAAGTAAATGGCTTAACCAGAGGCTTAGCTCCTGATCAGCCAATTTAACCAGAAAAACCAAATCTGGTATCCCCAGAAATATACACTTTGACATATTTGTTTCACATATTTGTATATTTACTTTGTATATAATTTTATTTGGGATTCATTCAGTTTGACAGCTCCAACAGGTCACAGGCACCTAACACTCACGCTCACTGAAAGCATGCATTTTATTCCAGAGAACATATCTGTCATTGACTTACTCAAAACTCCTTTTTAATTTGTTCAGATGAGAAAGACAAGTTGAACTGCAAGGTTTTTTTTTGTTTTTTGTTTTTTTTTACTTGATCATATTCAAGGGGAAAAAAATACTGGTATTTAACATGCAGGGAGATTAGCAACTCAGAATTCATTACCTTTTTTAGAAGATTGAAAATATTATAGCTTTCAACCTACAGATTATCTTATATTTTAAGACTTTATTGAGCCAGACTCTGTCTAGCAACCAGGTTCCTCAACCACAGTGAGATAGGAGAATGCATGTACTCTCACAGCAGGTCCCAGGGGAACCATAATGTGATTGTCTGCCCATGGCTGCACTCACAAAGCTCAAAGCAAGGGAATATTTGGCAATTGCAGGCAGGTCCCAACTTACAAACAGATTCTTCTCCAAATCCTGTTTATTTATTTATTCAGAGTCAGTTATTTGGAACCCAAATACATCATTTCATATAAGCAATGTAACCAAAGGTAGTTTGGCTTTCAGGAAAGCCCATACAATCCAATTATTATATAATTCAGTACAAGGACTAAAGTGCTACATTAGGCTACAGGACTCCTACACCTTTCCTCAGATGCTCACTAAATATTGGGCAGTGAAATTACCTCATTCTAACTGAATAAGGATATCTCTGACCTGAGGATACTTCCCATGCTGTATAAATCTTTTGGGATGACTGGCTTTCTGTTCTACTACAAGCTTATACATATATATATTAGCTTATACATATATATAAGTACAAGCTTTTATATATATATATATATATATATATATATATATATATATATATATATTAGTTTGTGACCACTAAACCAGACCTGCAAGAAATTTTAAGGGGGACACTCTGAGGATATATATATATATATATATAGAGAGAGAGAGAGAGAGAGAGAGAGAGAGGAAGAGAGACTATTGCCAATTTGGCAAATATCTGCATCTGATTAATTAGATCAATGGAGCAAAACCATTGGCATAATTCTGGGCACAAAGTAAGTTTAGTTGGCCTGAAAAGATCTAATTTGGCTTATCACATAGCCAAGTTCTTAACTGCTTCTTATGTTTATACTTGGTAGATTTAGCAATTAGAATAAACAGTTCTGCCTAAAGTGTTGTTTAGCAGTTTACGTGTCTTTAAATCAACCACAATAGGAGTAGTCACCTAGTATGTATGAAAGAAGTAACTTGTCATGATGTATTAGGCACTGCAGAAGGCTGAGCTCATTTATTTTTGACTCTTTAATTTTCCTATTGAAAAATAAATCAACTTAATTCTGACACAACATGAATTTCCATTTATTCAGTTTTAAGAGAAAGTCCAGAAATATTTCTTATTTCTTATTTATGGTATCCATTCTGCAAGCTATTCTCATCCCCATATTCCTTACTGGCCACTAAATGCTCTGTTTCTGAGTGTTCTTTCCAAAATACCTCTATCTTTCACTAAATTATTAAACAATTCCCATTGAAACTTCTTCCCTTAAGTTAGGATGGCCAAAAAGGAGCAGTATTAAGCATACTAAAGCATAGAATTCTTTGTTCCTCTTTGCCAAATGGTTTATTAATATGTCCCACTTAGTATAATATTGGAATTCACCCAAAATTGTGAATTTGGAAGGATCTTTTCTTGGAACAAAATTGTAGAATAGGCCATTTTCTAGTGTTTGAAGCTATTTTTATTTACTTACAAAAATTTAAAAATCTATTAAATAAACATTTATGTGTATGTTTTTAAGTCACTAAAAGATTACATTTATATTGCTATTAATTAAATAATTTGTGACTTAGAGATAACAAATCATTAAAATTAATAATAATATGTATTTAAGAATTTTCTATTTTAAGTAGGGAGAATATATTTTGAAATAAAATGACTGTGAAGATAGTTTAAATTATTACTCAAATAATCTAAAACTTCCACTAAACACCTTAAATTTTACCTCTTTCATTTTGAATTTTTATTTTCTCTCTTTTTATAATTAACATAAGTGTAAATTAATTTAAATTTCTTTGGAATTTTACAACATTCTTTCAGAAGAATGAACTAGAGATTTATTCCCAGAATAACTTAAATATAAGTGCTGGAATGCTATATTAACAAAGATCAATGAGCAAATAAAAGAGAGAATATTATTTTCAATGAAGTAACTGGAAGTACTTGTTATAATTGTAAATGCCTTGTCTCCCAAAAGCTGACATGGGAAGTAACTAACTCCCAAAGTTTTTAATAAATGTATATACAGTAAAACCTTGATTTGTAAGCATAATTTGTTCCAGAAACAAGCTTGTAATCCAAAGCACTCACATATCAAAGAGAATTTCAAGAACCATTGGCTTAGTTGTGATTGTGTGACATTTGGAATCACATACTAATTGTATTGCAAGACATCACTCATTTACCAAGTTAAAATTTATTAGAAATGTTTGCTCGTCTTGTGGAACACTCGCAGAACAAGTTACTCACAGTCTAAAGTTTTGCTGTAAATACCTGTGTAATAAACTCTTAGGTAAATTCCTGTCTTTCAATGAACATTTTTTACAAGACACAAATACATATAATTTAGAAAAGATAAATTTGAAAGGATTATTTCTCACCATTAATTTCATAAAACATTAGAGTTGGAAAGGATTATCCATTGCTGTGTAACAAATGCCCCACAATTTACTGGTTTAAAACAACATTATTTAGTGTCTCACCATGTTTGTGGGTCAGTAATCCAAGTAGGACTTAAAGCAGAGACTTTTACTATGCGACAAGTAAGGTGTTACCTGGGACTAAAAGCTTCTTACGACTATGGGGAAAATCAGCTTCCAAGGATACTTATATGGAACTTGGCAGGATTCAGTTCCTCACTGGCTATTGGACAGAGAACTTCAGTTCCTCGGAGGCTTTCCTGAGCTTCGTTCCACATGGACCTCTCCCTTGGACAGCTCACAATATGGCAAGTGGCTTCATCAGAGTAAGCAAACCAGAGTAACGACAGTGTGGGAAAGACGTAAGTCATAGACTTATGTAACCTAATTTTGGAAGTAATATCCCTCCACTTTTGCCATCTTCTACTAGCTATGAACAAGACATTAGATCTAGCCCATGCACAAGGGCATGGAATTACAGAAACACCTGAACACCAGGAAGCTCTTATTATTGTGAGGCATTTCAGAAGCTGCCTGATGACGGATAGTACAAAACTTTCTTTATACAAACTGAGACACAGAAAACTAATTAAATTTTTCCAAAATCTACATTTACCAAAGGCCATCAATAATAATAATCATTAACCTTTATTGATTTCTTCATATGTTTGCATTTATTGGTATGTGCTTCTATGCATTATTTCATTTATTCCTCTCAAACATTTTTTTTGAAAAAACCATACTTCAACCCACTTTACAAATTAGGAAGCTGAAACTCGGAAAGATTTGCTCAAATAATATAGCCTATTGATTGTGGAACTTGGACTTAATTCCTGGTATCCTGACTTCAGATCCTATGCTTCAAGTAATAGTATCACACTGAAACGGCTACATGAGCTAAATCTTAATGTCAAACAGCTACCAAGGACATAGTCCATGTTTTCTACATGTATTTTCTTTTATACATCACAACCAGGAGATCATTATCTGAGCCAAAGTAGGATGTTTAGTCTACTGAACCACCTAGGTGTCCCAAGAAATCACTATTTTAAATTGACTTAGTTATCCATCATTCCTACTAGACAGACAGACGGACAGACAATACCTTAATACCTTAATACTATATTCCATAGAATATTCCATTCTATGAATCCTCAGTGTGTGGCATAGTGCCTGACACAAAGTGGGTTCTTAAGGAATGTTTCTTGAAAGAATGAAAAATCAATGAGTCTACATGGTTGATGTTTTTGCTTATCATCCAGTCTGTTGTACTGACATTTTATTTTATTAATATTTATATATGACAGAACTCAAATTCTTTTGTGGAAAATGATGAATAAAACTATGTTAATTTTTAATGTAGATTTTTATGGATAAAAGAGCCTAAGACTAGAGCCTATCCCTCCCAATTCTGAACTATAGTAGTTTCTACATTTCTCTCCTCAAGTAGATTTTGGAGTATCATGGCATAAAGAATTAGGTCTCACTTATCATTCATTTTCCTTACCCAAGGACTCAACCCAGTTTCTGCCACAAAGCAAGCACTTAAAAATGTAGAAACTGGGACTGCTAAAATGAATAAATGCTCTGTGAAAAGCTGGATTCAATTCTTGTCTTTAAAAAATAATTTTTACTTGTATTTTATATTTGTAGGGTACTATAAAAATGTAAAAAAGAAAATGGGTCCATATGCCAATGTACAGATAAGTCCTGAGGAAATAGAAATAAAAATTGAACTGTGTTGGAAAATTCCAATGGTAAAGAAAGGAAATGATTTTTTTCTTATAATATTTATACTCCCAATGATAACAAACAGTTATCAATTTATTGTAATTTCTAACATAAAAGAAATCAAGCAGTGCCTACGTGGCTCAGTCAGTTAAGCGTCCAACTCTTGATTTTAGTTCAGGTCATGATCTTGATTTTAACTCGAATTTGTGGGCTCAAACCCAGGATTGGGCTTTGTGCTTACAGAGCAGAGCTTGCTTGAGATTCTCTCTCTCTCTCCTTCTCGGCCTCTCTACTGCTCATGCTCTCTCTCTCTCAAAATAAATAAATACACATTAAAAAAAGAAATCTATATGCTAAGATACAAATAACTTTTATATTCCTTCACACAGTTCTTTTTCAACTTTAGCAAACATCAGGATCACATGGAAGGCTGGTTAAAGCATAGATTTCTGGGCCCCACACCCAGACTTTCTGATTCATTATGCCTGGTGTGGTGCCTAGAATTAGCATTGCCCAGGTGATATTATACTCTAAGAACCATTAATTAATCAAATTTATAAAAGAAATAATAAAATCCACATTATTTTGCTTATTCATACATAGCATATCTTTTAAATCCAATATAGAGGTATCCAGAGTTTGAAGGAAAAAAAAAATAAAGGAAACAGGAGCAAATTAAGACTGAAAGCTTTGTGGGTCTGAAGCTGGAAAAGCAGTTGAATAAAATAAAAGGCATATCTAAATTACAATGTAGAATGTATTCAAAGTTTTCTTTTTCCTCTGGGCTGGCTCTTTTGAGGAACTACCATTTTTACAAAAATCTCCTTTCTCATCTCTTTCACGTTTGTACTGTCAAAAATCGAGCATGTTTGCTTTTACGGGGAAGGTTATGCTCTCTTTTAAAATAAGCATAGTAATTTAAAGGATCAGCAAACAGACAGCTGCAAGTTCTCATTAACATAAAAGAACAGACTGGTTTGAACCTATGCTTCCTGAACTGTGTTTTGGGTTCTGTATTTTTCCATGATTAAGGAAGCTCTGAACGTTTTCATACAAAACTTCCCACGCCCATTACTTGAAGGTGAAGCTTCCCGGAACATTCTCTATTCATACGTGTAAAATATTTAGCAGATTTGTGCCACGTGATTGAAAGAAATGTTTAGCAACATTTGGTGAATGTACAATTTAGAGCTAGCTTACTTTTATCTTTAAGATTATATAGTACCATCTTTATAAATTGTTAATCATATGGTTGACTACATTTGAGGAAGCTTACAGATTGCCATGGTTTGTGAAATGAGTTTAGAGGGACCACATAAGTGTGATGAAATTTGGAAGCTTGATAGTATTCCCAGAAGAGGAATTGAAAAAAAAATAAATTAATTTTCAACTCTACCAAGAGAGACTTCAGAGTGAAAAGAGGAGAAAGAAAAAAGCCAAAACTCTCATAAATAAGCCAACCTCAGGAGAAAACGGAAGGGCCAGAGAGAAATTTACTCAGTAACCATACTAAGTATCAATATAACTTACATAGTTAAACTGTTATTAATGCAACAATTGCTAGAGCAATTGTTTAAACAATATGTTCACTAAATGTTAAAGTAGTATTTTTGTTACTTTTTGTCTGCTGTAACATGTTATAATTTCAAAAATCTTAAAAAATCATTTCAAAGTCTTGGTTATGCTAATGAATTACAAAACTCACTCTATTTGCAGGTTGTTCAGTGATAACATTTGGGGACCAGGAAAATTCCCTAAGTTTTCAAAAGCGTTACTACCCACTGGGAGCTATGATTTTAGTGTAGTAAGTGTGTGTGTGTGTATATATATACATACATATATGGAAAGTGGCAAATAGCCCTTTATTGTTCAATTTTCTCATGTTAAAGACTTATTAGGGATATACTAAGACATTTTATAAATGCTAGTAACTACTTTCAGCAATGATAAATGGAATGAAATATAAAACTTAGGTATATGTGCAATGAATTTTTTTGAGCATGAAAACCAGAGAAAAGAATGAAGATATCAAGTATTTATGATGTTAGAAAAGAAGATGTGAATACATTTTCCCTTCAGTTTTACCTTCTATTGATATTTAAAATTTGTGTATGGAAAATAGTCAGTGGGGCGCCTGCCTAAGCTTTCCTCTCTCTCTCTCTCTCTCTCGCTCTCGCTCTCGCTCTCGCTCTCGCTCTCGCTCTCACTCTGGCTCTCTCTCTTGCTCTCTTTTTCTCTTTTCTTCTGCCCTTCTGCCTCTGCCCCCTCTCAAAAAAGGTGAAAATGAAAATAAAAACAAAAAGGAAAATAGAATCTCATGGTAAAGAATGTTAAAGAAGCCTCAAGCTTTTTCAAGTAACTTAGTATATTCTCCCTTGTATAAAGTCTGACTTGTGGGCAACAAATTGTGTTTTCAACATCAGAGAAAGCATAGATTGCCCTTTATGGATGAATTTTTGTTAATCAAAATCAAACATGAGTAAGAAATCCAAGTTACCAATTTAAAATTAGGATTATAACTGATGTGTACAACTTGACAATCTTGTTAGCACAGTGAATTCTCTCCCTGTAGGCATTGGAATTAAAACTATAATCGAAGTTTGGAGATGAGCATAGATCAAGGGTGATTCAAATACTTAATGACATGAAGCAATGACTAATGTATTCATTTTCTTAATAGCTATTACCAAACCTCTTGTGCCCTCTTATAAAACTGTCTTTATTGAATCTCATGTCACCCAGACCTCATTCTTGTTACTGACTGACCTCCCATAAGCTCATTCCTTCACATTCCTTGAGGATTCTGGCCTCTGGCTTAGAAACTTAGAAACTCTCCACCATTAATTCCACTATCTTCCTGGACAATTTTAGAGTGTGTGGGAAAATAAACATTCACACCTTAACTTTGGACCAGTGACTTTCTGAACCCCAGTGAACTTTTCACCTTCTGTACTCTTGCTTTACTAAACTGTTTCATTAACCAGAGTCACAGTATCCATTAAACTTCTGAAATCTAAAATTTTACAGCCTTTTTTTTCTTTTCTTTCATTTTTCTTTCTTGACAGTGAGAGAGATTGAGATGGGCGATGAGGGCAGATGGAGAGAGAGAATCTTAAGCAGGCTCCACACTAGGCAAGGAAGCAGAGGTGGGGCTCAATCTTTCACAACCATGAGTTCATGACCTAAGCTGAGGTCAAAAGTTGGGTGCTTAACCCACCAAGATACCCAGGCACCACAATATAGCACATTTTTTAGGCTGTGGTATTTGTACACTTCCAGGATTTTCGGTCTCTTACTTATAATATAACTTTTCTCCAACTTCAACCATATTTGTGCCATTTACTAGAAATTTACCCCAACCTAAATGGTCTTTTAAAAAAATAGTTTTAATCACTATGAGCATGATGAGCATTTATCCTGGTTTATCTGGAGGCAGATTCAGTTTATTCTTGTTTTCTGGCATCCTGTTTGTTTGTCTTCTTCCACTCTTAAATATGTCTTAGTTGGGATGATAAATTATACTGTCACCCAACCATGAAACATGCAATCCCCTTGTCCCCACTCTAAATACTTTTACCTCATTATTATTCCATAGTAACTGCTTTGAACTGTTGTAACCACAGGATTAAGCCACTCCTTCACCTTAGCCACTGAGTGTGCCTGGAGAAAATGTCCCAGCACTGCATATTTAAACCAATGTAAATTCCTTTTCTCTCATTTCATATGGAACCTTAACACTACCCAAGAATCCTCAAAAAATCTCTTAGACAGATTCTTTCTTCATTGCCTTAAGTGATTCTTCCTGACTTTGAATTTCAAACTCCCTACCTGCAAAGCTGCTGTCTCATCCTCAGGCCAAATTTGTTTTCTACTTCATTAAGACAGTAAAACCAATAGGTTTCTGTACTGTCTTCCCTGATGTTTACAAAATGAATAGCCATTCATTTATTCACCTTCCCACTTCCTTCCCTTATCAGTGGAAGAAGTGGTATGCCTTCTCCTCTGCACAGTAATCTCTGCACATGGGCTTTGATTTACATCCTACCCACATTTCCAATACCTTGCTCCATCAATCAAGATTTTTCCTTCATTATCAACATTTATCTTACTAGATTTTTATCCCAAATACATGCATTCAACAAAGTCTTTTTAATATTTAAAAATTTTTAGTATTCAACATTATACATTAAAAACAAATTTTTCCCTAAATCACATTCTCTCCATTTGGTGACCTCTTTGTCATACTAAGATGAGACTTAAAAATGATTAATCAGCTCTGTATCCATTTCCTCACCCTCCATTTATACCTTAGTTCACTACGTTCTAGCTTCTGCTCTCACCACTCAATAGAGATCACCCTCTCCATCATGGTGTTTGTACTCTCTTCTCCAAAATCTCCCATTCATTTACTTCCTTAAAATATTCACTTCTGTTTTTCTCTGACATCTCTGGCTTCCCTTCAGATACTTTCACTGGCTTTTTTTTTTCCACTCACCTCTTTTGTATCCATGTTCACCAGGGCCCAACAATGAGGCTGTCCTTTTCCCCTTCTATCCATTGCCCCTGCATACCTCATCAAAACTGGTGCTGATTGCCTGAATGCTTATTTTAATCATCTTCATACAGGTTGTGAACCAACATTAGAAGTCGTGTCTATTACTGAGAGTAATAAGGTGCATCAGCAACTCATGTTTGACCTCAGTCCTTTCCAGAACACTTCTCCACCACTATGCTCATTTTGTCAAGACTTCAGCTGTTAATAGTTGAGCCAAGAGAGTTAGTATTTTTCTTTAACTTGTTACAAATAAGAATACTTTACCCTGAATTCTTTTAACTGTGATTTTTATGTCACATATAATCTGTATACACAGAATTAAACACGCATGTAACCTCCGTAAATAGTAATTAATCTTCATGAGCATAATCAACATTAAGAGCTTTAGGGGTAACTTAAGCTTTATGAAATATTAACATATAGCTACAAAGCTGATAAGATTGAAAATGTCAGCAACACTTTACTATCTTACAATGTATTCAAAAGTGAGTTTTAGGAAAATAGACCTTATCTATGCTTTAAATTTTTTTTTAATATTTTTTTATTTTAGAGACAGAGGCAGAGCACAAGTAGGGGAGGGGCAGAGAGAGCCCAAGACAGAATCTGAAGCAGGCTGCAGGCTCTGAACTGTCAGCACAGAGCCCAATGCAGGGCTCGAACCCACAGAGAGTGAGATCATGACCTGAGCAGAAGTCAGACACTTACCTAATTGAGCCACTCAGGCTCTCCTGTATTCTTTTCAATAGTATGTGACGTGTGAGGATGCCTTCTCCACACAGCATGGGCAGGAAGATGCCCCACTAGAGCATTAAAATATCAATCCATGACCTCAAAATTGTTCAAAGTACTGAATTAAGCAATGTATGAAAATTTGTTTATAACATAATGATAATAACCATATAAAAATGGGTTAACGTATCAGTGGATTCATGGAAATCTGACCTTTCTTCATGAAGAAGAAACGCCATAAGAAAGTCTATGTATATTTGTCACATTGGCATATTGATACATTTATCTCCAGCACTTAAAGAATTGAAGCCTGAGTATCCCAGGATTCATGTACCTCAGTTTGAGGGTTACAACTTTCAGGATTATTCTGTTCTAAAATGTCCAGATATCTTACAGCAAATGACTTAATATTTATCTTAGACATTGATGTGTTGTGGAAAGGGAACAAAAATTAATATATTTATCAGAAACCTTCTCTTTACATGTCTTATTTTGTCCCTTGCAAAAATAGCACAAAAGAGAAAGCATTCATTTTAATTTTGAGCCCTTAATAAGCTTTGCTTTTTCAAGCCTTGAACTATTTTTCATATTTTACTATAAAAATACCCCTATTTATCTTAGCCTCTAAGCACTTGTACATGGAAAATACATAAATCATCTGAGAACAAATCAAACAACTGCAGCCCAGCAGAGATTCAAAGAAATAAAACCATCATTTTAAAGATCAACACACAAAATCTCTATTAGACTGGAAGTGGAAGGAAACAAAGACTGCTTACTTTCAGCAAAACTGAGTTATATGTTAAGGGACCATATTCTTCTTTTTTTTAAATTTTTTTTAACGTTTATTTATTTTTGAGACAGAGAGAGACAGAGCATGAATGGGGGAGGGTCAGAGAGAGAGGGAGACACAGAATCTGAAACAGGCTCCAGGCTCTGAGCTGTCAGCACAGAGCCCGACGTGGGGCTCGAACTCACGGACTGTGAGATCATGACCTGAGCCGAAGTCGGACGCCCAACCAACTGAGCCACCCAGGCACCCCTAAGGGACCATATTCTAATGGCAACAGAAGGTTTTATCTATGCTGGAAGAGTATTGGAATCAATATATTCTATAAGATTTTGGAGATCACATTCTGACTGGGATTCAAAAAGTAGCTGAAGGACAGAAGGGTGGCCTGAAAGATAACACTAGATCTTGATAAGAGGTTCAGGAAATCCTTTACTTTAATATCAGGTGTATTGTGCTTTTTTTTTCCAGAATTAGGTAAAAGTCCTTATATGTTAATTGTCTAGATTTTCTTTCCTGTCTTATAATCTTTACTGGAAAATGAACCATCAAGGCAGGAAGTATAAACAAAAATTTATGAATATTATTACTATATATTTCATTAATGTATTATAATATCACAAATATTAGATGGGGTAAACATGAACTTGTAGCACTTCACATTCTTTTCCCAAGATGTCAAAAAATACTTAGAGAACTTTCATTCTCATTGTCCTCTTGGCTCTAATTTTCTACCAGTTTGTGATTCTTTGGTCTAACTTATTGCTCTTCCTTTACATTAAGCTTAAATTTGACCCCAACTGTGACAACATTGTCTTCTTTATCAGTCCCATAGGTGAGTCCCCAAACCACCCACATCTGTATCCTCTAAATATTAATTGTACTTAAAAATATAGAATCACTGGTCTAGAGGGAATATACCTCAACATAATAAAGGCCATATATGAAAAACTCACAGACAACATCATATTCAATGGGTAAAAACTGACATATTTTCCCCTAAGATCAGGAATAAGACAGGGATGGCCACTGTCACCATTTTTATTCAACATAGTATTGGAAGTCCTAGCCTAAGAAATTAGACATCATAAAGAAATAAAAGTCTTCAAAATTGGTAAGGAAGAGGTAAAACTCTCACTATTTACAGATGACATGATACTATATTTAGAAGACCTGAAAGATTCCACTGAAAAACTACCAGAACTGATACATGAATTCAGTAAAGATGCAGGGAAAAAAAATCAATGTACACAAATGTGTTGAATTTCTATACAACAATAAGGAAACAGCAGAAAGAGATATTAAAACACTACCATTTACAGTTGCACCAAAAACCACTGAACTATGAAGGAATGAATTTAACCACAGAGGTGAAAGAATTGTACTCTTTAAACTATAAAACACTGATGAAAGAAATTGAAGGTAACGCAAAGGGAAAGACAGTTCATAGACTATACTCATGTACTGGAAGAACAAATACTGTTAAAATGTCTATACTACCCAAAGCAGTCTACACATTTAGTGGAATCCTTGTAAAAATACTACAGCATTTCTCACAGAACTAGAACAAACAATCCTAGGGGCACCTGGGTGGCTCAGTTGGTTGAGCCTCTGACTTCAGATCAGGTCATGATCTCACACTCAGTGAGTTCAAGCCCCGCGTCAGGCTCTGTGCCAACAGCTCGGAGCCTGGAGCCTGCTTCGTATTCTGTGTCTCCCCCTCTCTCTGCCCCTCCCCTGCTCATGCTCTGCCTCTCTCTGTCTCAAAAATAAATAAAAACATTAAAAAAATTTTTTGAAACAATCCTAAAATATTTATAGAACCACAAAAGATCCTCAATAGCCAAAGCAATCTTGAAAAAGACAAACAAAACTGGAAATATCATAATTCCAGATTTCAAGTTACATTACAAAGCTGTAGTAATCAAAACACTATGGAACTAGTGCAAAAATAGACACATAGATCAATAGGAGAGAATAAAAAACCTAGAAATGAACCCACAAGTCTCTGGTCAATTAATCTTCAACAAATGAGGAATGAATATAAAAAGGAAAAAAACCCAGCTCCTTCAACTGTTGGGAAAAATGGTCAACTAGATGCAAAAGAATGAAACTGGACCACTTTCTTACACAATACAAAAAAATAAACTCAAAATGGATTAAGGACCTAAATCTGAGACCTGAAACCATAAAAATTCTAAAAGACAGCAAAGGCAGTAATTTCTCTGATATTGGCCATAGCAACATTTTTCTAGATATGTCTCCTTAGGCAAGGGAAATAAAAGCAAAAGCAAACTATGGGGACTACATAAAAAGTAAAAAAAAAAAAAAGCTTTTGCTTGACAAAGGAAACAATCAACACAACTAAAAGGAAACCTATGGAATGGGAGAATATTTTTGCAAATGACATATCCAATAAAGGGTAAGTGTACAAAATATATAAAGACCTGATACAACTCAACACGCAAAAAACAAATAACCCAATTTAAAAATGGGCAGAAGACACAAACAGACATTTGTCCAAAGAAGACATTCAGATGACCAACAGACACATGAAAAGATGTTCAACATCACTAATAATCAGAGAAATGTCATTCAAAACCACCATAAGATATATCACACCTGCCAGAATGGTTGACATCAAACATACCAGAAACCACAAGTGTTGGTGAAGTTGTGGAGAGAAAGGAAACTTCATGCACTGTGGGTGGGGATGCAAACTGTGCAGCCATTGTGGAAGATGCTATGGAGGTTCCTCAAAAAGTTAAAAATTGATCCACCCTACGATATAGTAATTGTACTACTGGCTATTTGCCCCAAATACACAAAAACACTTATTCAAAGGGATACATGCACCCCTGTGTTTACTGCAGCATTAGCCAAACTATGGAAGCAGCCCAAGTGTCCATGGATAGATGAATGTACAAAGAAGGGGTATATATACACAACAGCATAGTATCCAGGCATAAAAAATAATGAAATCTTGGGGCTCCTTGTTGGTTGGCTCAGTCAGTTGAGTAGCCGACTCTTGATTTAGGCTCACATCATGATCCCAGGGTTTTAGAAACGAGCTGCGTTTCAGGATCTGTACTGAGCATGGAGTCTGGTTAAGATTCTCTCTCTCCCTCTGCCCTTCTACCCTGCTCTCTCTCTCTCTCTCTCTCTCTCTCTCTCTCTCCCTCTCTCTCTCTCTCTCTCTCTCTCTCAAATTAAAAAAAATGAATTATTGCCATATTTAACGTAGATAGGGCTAGAAGTCATAATGCTAAGTGAAATAAATCAGGCAGAGAGAGACAAACACCATATGATCTCACTCATATGTGGAATTTAAGAAACCAAAGAGCAAAGGAAAAAAGAGAGAGAGAGAGAGAGAGAGAGAGAGAGAGAGAGAGAGAGAGAAACCATGAAACAGACTCTTAACTATAGAGAACAAACTGATGGTTACCAGAGGGCTTGGTGGGTGGGGGGATGGGTGAAATAGATGATGGGGATTAAAGATTACACTTATCATGATGAAACAATAAATAAAATAAAATAAATAAAATACAAGAACACTGGAAAAGGTTTATATTTACTAATCTTCATAACAGAAAAAAAATCCCACATTACACATCTCTGTTCTTTAAAGTTTTTTGACTACTCTACTACTGGGGCAATCATTCATAATGACAGTTTCAACTTTTCTAGAATAAGGCCAGCTCTTTAGCCCTATTTTTATTCTCTATTTCTCTCTTATTGCTCCTTTCCCTACCTAATGGTACTGGGATCACTTTGCAGAACAATTCAACTCAGTTCTAGCTCCAGTTCCTAAATTCAGCAAAAAAACAATCTGCATTTGCATACCCTAAATCTTTTCAAATACTTAACTGACCCAGAATGATCTTCCATTTCTGTTTTCTCTATAAAAGGATTCATAAACCTTTAAAAGTAGTCTTTTAAAATAGAAATGTTTTCCCCTGATGCATACAAAATATAAATGTTTGCACTTTTAAAAATGAGTTTTGTAAACTAGTATCTTGAAATAATTTAATTCATATCCTAAACTATAGATATTATTATTCTCATTTAAGAAGTAAGCAAATAAAATAAACAGAGATTGAGAAATGTGCTCAAATGTCCCCCAGGTAGTGTGTGTCTAGATTTAAACTCCTGTAACTATCAGTCCAAACACTGGATTTCTCTAAGATTATTTAATCCAGGAGGAGACTTTTCAAGTCACATTTTTGTTCATATAAAAACAATTGTATGTTCTACTCATCAGAAAGTCCGGGGGACTGTGTACAAAATGGGGGCATGAATGGAATTAAAATATAAATTCTAGAGGATTAGATTGAAACTGAACTATGAAACAGCTTAGTAGTTTTGAGAGACTGATGGATCATAACTTAATCTGTTTCCTGAATGTTCCAATATGGTGATATGCTTTATGAAACGACGTATATTCCTAGGCAGGGATGAAGTGGATGTGTGATTGGGGTTGGGCCTTCCAGAATAGACCAGAGAAATCTCAGGTCCTCTGATTCTTCTTACATCAATCTAGCCCAACTTATTGGGAAAACTAACTCCTTAACCACTATGCAATATTGCCTCATATAATTTTATTATCCCTTGGCAATTACTATTTATTTATTTACTTACTTATTTTTAATTTTATTTTTTAATTTACATCCAAATTAGTTAGCACATTGTACAACAGTGATCTCAGGAGTAGATTCCTTAATGCCCCTTACCCATTTAGCCCATCCCCCCTCCCACGAACCCTCCAGTAACCCTCTGTTTGTTCTCCATATTTAAGAGTCTCTAATGTTTTGTCCCCCTCCCTGTTTTTATATTATTTTTGCTTCCATTTCCTTATGTTCACCTGTTCTGTGTCTTAAAGTCCTCATATGAGTGAAGTCATATGATATTTGTCTTTCTCTGACTAATTTTGCTTAGCATAATACCCTTTAGTTCTAACCACGTAGTTGCAAATGGTAAGATTTAATTATTTTTGATTGCTGAGTAATACTCCAATGTATATATATATATATATATATATATATATATATATATATACCACATCTTCTTTATCCATTCATCCATTGATAGACATGTGGGCTTTTTCCATACTTTGGCTATTGTTGATAGTGCTCCTAAAAATATGGGGGTGCATGTGTCCCTTGGAAACAGCACACCTGTATCCCTTGGATAAATGCCTAGTAGTGCAATTGCTGGGTTGTAGGGTAGTTCTATTTTTAGTTTTTTGAGGAACCTCCATACTATATTCCAGAGTGGCTGCACCAGCTTGCATTCCCACCCACAATGCAAAAGAGATCCTCTTTCTCTGCATCCTTGCTAACATCTGTTGTTGCATGAATTGTTAATGTTAGCTATTCTGACCGGTGTGAGGTGGTATCTCATTGTGGTTTTGATTTGTATTTCCCTGATGCTGAGTGATGTTGAGCATTTTTTCATGTGTCAGTTGGCCATCTGCATGTCTTCTTTGGAGGAGTGTCTATTCATATCTTTTGCCCATTTCTTCACTGGATTATTTGTCTTTTGGGTGTTCAGTTTGATAAGTTCTTTGTAGATTTGGGATACTAACTCTTTATCTGATATGTCATTTGCAAACATCTTACCCATTCTGTCAGTTGCCTTTTAGTTTTGCTGATTGTTTCCTTTGCTGTGCACAAGTTTTTATTTTGATGAGGTCCCAATAGTTCATTTTTGCTTTTGTTTCCCTTGCCTCCAGAGACGTGTTGAGTAAGAAGTTGCCACGGCCGAGGTCAAAGAGGTTTTTGCCTGCTTTCTCCACTAGGATTTTGATGCCTTCCTGTCTTACATTGAGGTCTTTCATCCATTTTGAGTTTATTTTTGTGTATGGTTTAAGAAAGTGGTTCAGTTTCCTTCTTCTGCATGTTGCTGTCCAGTTTTCCCAGCATCACTTGCTGAAGAGACTGTCTTTATTACATTGGATTTTTCTTTCCTGCTTTGTCAAAGATTAGTTGGCCATACGTTTGTGGGTCCATTTCTGGGTTCTCTATTCTGTTCCATTGATCTGAGTGTCTGTTCTTGTGCCAGTACCATACTGTCTTGATGATTACAGCTTTGTAGTTCAGCTTGAAGTCTGGGATTGTGATACCTCCTGCTTTGGTTTTCTTTTTCAAGATTGCTTTGGATATTAGGGGTCTTTTCTAGTTGCATACAAATTTTAGAATTATTTGTTCTAGCTCTGCGAAGAATGTTGGTGTTATTTTGATAGGGATTGCATTGAATATGTAGATTGCTCTGGGTAGTATCAACATTTTAACAATATTTGTTCTTCCTATCCAGGAGCAAGGAATATTTTTCCTTTTGTGTGTGTGTGTGTCTTCTTCAATTTCTTTCATAAGTTTTCTATAGTTCAGTGTATAGATTTTTCACCTCTTTGGTTAGATTTATTCTTAGGTATTTTATGGTTTTTGGTGCAATTGTAAATGGCATCAATTGCTTGATTTTTTTCTTTCTGTCACATCATTGTTGGTGTATAGGAATGCAACCTATTTCTGTCCATTGATTTTATACCCTGCAGTTTGTTGAATTCATGAATCAGTTCTAGCAGTTTTTTGGTGGAAACTTTGGGTTTTCCATATAGATTATCATGTCATCTGTGAAGAGTAAAAGTTTGGCCTTCTTCTGGCCGATTTGGATGCGTTTAACTTCTTTGTGTTGTCTGATTGAAGAGGATAAGTCTTCCAATACTATGTTGCATAACAGTGGCGAGAGTGGACATCCCTGTCTTGTTCCTGACCTTAGGGGGAAAGTTCTTCGTTTTTCCCCATTGAGGATGATATTAGTGTTGGGTCTTTCATATATGGATTTTATGATCTTGAGGTATGATCCGTCAATCCCTACTTTCTTGAGAGTTTTTATCAAGAAAGGATGCTGTATTTTGTCAAATGCTTTCTCTGCATCTATTGAGAGGATTATATGGTTCTTCTTTCTTTTATTGATGTGATGAATCACATTGATTGTTTTGCAGATATTGAACCAGCCCTGCATCCCAGGTATAAATTCCACTTGGTCGTGGCTAATAATTTTTTTAATGCATTGTTGGATCCAGCTGGCCAATATCTTTTTGAGGATTTTTGCATCCATGTTCATCAGGGAAATTGGTCTACAGTTATCCTTTTTATTGGGGTATCTGTCTTGTTTTGGAATCAAGGTTATGCTGGCTTCACAGAAAGAGTTTGGAAGTTTTCCTTCCATTTCTATTTTTTGGAAAAGCTTCAAGAGAATAGGGGTTAACTCTTCCTTAAATATTTGCTAGAATTCCACCTGGAAACCCATCTGGCCCTGAACTTTTGTGTTTTGGCAGATTTTTGATTACTAATTTGATTTCTTTACTAGTTATGGGTCTGTTCAAATTTTCTATTTCTTCCTGTTTCAGTTTTGGTAGTGTATATGTTTCTAGGAATTTGTCCATTTCTTCCAGATTGCCCAGTTTATTGGCATATAATTGTTCATAATATTCTCTTATTATTGTTTTTATTTCTGCTGTGTTGGTTGTGATCTCTCCTCTTTCATTATTGATTTTTTGGAGAGTCCTTTCTTTTTTAATTTTTATCAAACTGGCTAGGGGTTTATCAATCTTGTTAATTCTTTCAAAGAAACAGCTTCTGGTTTCATTGATCTGTTCTACTGGTTTTTGTTTTGTTTTGTTTTTTGGTTTCGATAGCATTAGTTTCTGCTCTAATCTTTATTATTTCCTGTCTTCTGCTGGTTTTGGGTTTTATTTGCTATTCTTTTTCCATATCTTTAAGGCATAAGGTTAGGTTGTGTATCTGAGATCTTTCTTCATTCTTTAGGAAAGCCTGGATTGTTATATACTTTTCTCTTATGACCACCTTTGCTGCATCTCAAGAGTTTGGGGTTATAGTGTTATCATTTTCATTGGCTACCATGAACTTTTAATTTCCTCTTTAACTTCTATGTTAGCCCATTCATTCTTTAGTAGGATGTTAGTTTCCAAGTATTTTTTACCTTTCCAAATTTTTTCTTGTGGTTGATTTTGAGTTTCATAGCATTGTGGTCTGAAAATATGCATGGTATGATCCTGATCTTTTTGTACTTGTTGAGGGGTGATTTGTGTTCCAGTATGTGGTCTATTCTGGAGTATGTTCCATGTGCACTTGAGAAGAATGTATATTCCATGCTTTAGAATGAAATGTTCTGAATATATCTGTTAAATCCATCTGGTTCAGTGTGTCTTTCAAAGCCATTGTTTCCTTGTTGATTTTTTTTATTAGATGATCTGTCCATTGCTGTGAGTGGGGTGTTGAAGTTTCCTACTATTACGGTATTACTATCAATGAGTTTCTTCATGTTGTGATTAATTGATTTATATATTTGTGTGCTTTCACATTTGGTGCATAAATGTTTACAATTTTAGGTCTTCTTGGTGGATAGACCCCTTAATTATGATTTAATGCCCTTCTGCATCTCTTGTTACAGTCTTTATTTTAAAATCTAGATTGTCTAAGTTTGGCTAATCTGGCTTTCTTTTGTTGACCATTAGCATGATAGATGGTTCTCCATCTCCTTACTTTCAATCTGAAGGTGTCTTGAGGTCTAAAGTGGGTCTCTTGTAAACAGCATATAGATGGATCTTGTTTTCTTATCCATTCTGTTACCCTATGTCTTTTGATTGAATGTTTAGTCTATTGACATTTAGAGTGAGTACTGAAAAATATGAACTTATTGCCATTATGTTGCTTGAGAGTTGGAGTTCCTGGTGGTGTTCTCTGGTCCTTTCTAATCTTTGTTGTTGTTTTTGAGATATCTATATATATATATAGATATATAGATATACACACACACACACACACACACATAAAATACATATATGCATATATATGTATAATATATATTACATATATACATATGTATATATACATATACATGTAATTACATATATATACATACATATATATATGTAATTACATATATATTTTTTTCATCTTTTCTCCCCTAAGAGAGTCCCCCTTAAAAATTCTTGCAGGGCTGGTTTAATGTTCACAAACTCCTTTAATTTTTGTTTGTCTGGGAAACTTTTTATCTCTCCTTCTAGTTTGAATGAAAGCCTTACTGGATAAAGAATTCTTGGCTGTGGGGTGCCTGGGTGGCTTAGTCAGATGAGCATTCAACTTCAGCTCAGGTCATGATCTTGCAGTTCGTGGGTTCGAGCCCCACATTGGGTTCTGTGCTGACAGCTCAGAGCCTGCAGCCTGTTTCAGATTCTTTGTCTCCCTCTCTCTCTGCCCCTCCCTCTCTCGTGCTCTGTCTCAAAAATAAACATAAAAAAAAATTAAAAGTAAAAAGAATTCTTGGGTGCATATTTTTCTCATTCAGCACATTGAATATATCATGCCACTCCTTTCTGGCCTGCCAAGTTTCTGTGGATAGGTCTGCTGCAAACCTGATCTGTTCCCTGGTAGGTTAAGGACTTTTTTTCCTTGCTGCTTTCCTGATTCTCTCCTTGCCTGAGTATTGTGAAGGTGACTATGATATGCCTTGTTGATGGTAAATTTTTGTTGAATCTAATGGGACCCCCCTGTGCTTCCTGAATTTTATGTCTGTGTGTTTCCCCAGGTTAGGAGAGTTTTCTGCTAAGACTTGCTCACATAACCCTTTTACCCCCATTTCTCTCTCTTCCTCTTCTGGAACTCCTATGATTCTGATGTTGTTCCTTTTTAATGAGCCACAGATTTCTCTAATTCTTAAATCATGCTCTTTTGCCTTAATCTCCCTCTTTTTTCCTGCTTCCTTATTCTCCATAAGTTTGTCCTCTATAACGCTGATTCTCGGTTCTGCCTCAACCATCCTTGCCCCTGTGACATCCATTTATGATTGCAGCTCAGTTATAGCATTTTTAATTTCATCCTGACTAGCTTTTACTTTTTTTACCTCTGCTGAAAGGGATTCTAATCTATTTTCGACTCCAGCTAGTATTCTTATTACCATGATTCTAAATTCTGGTTCAGATATGTTGCTTATATCTGTTGGTTAAGTCCCTGGCTGTCATTTCTTCCTGGTCTTTCTTTTGAGGTGAATTCCTTCATTTCATCATTCCTTCATTCATCATTTTGAAGGGAGAAAATGAATTAATGAGGTAGAAAAAATTAAAATTAAAATATTAAAATTAAAAACATATTAAAATTAAAAAATTAAAAACAACACACACAAAATGGAAGAAATGATGCTAGATCCTAGGTGTGTTTTGGTCTGGGTGTTGAAAAGGGCTTGATAGATTAGAGAAAAAAGGGGAAAGGGAAAAAAAAGGAAATTGTTTGAAAAATTTAAAAAATGAATACACTGAACTAGACTAAAGAGAAATGATGGAAGTAAAATAGAATTTAAAAAAATTTACACAAATGTAAAAAATATACTAGAAAAAATTAAGTTAAATATTTTTGGGGGGATTTTATTTTATTTTATTTTATTGTTTTTTAATATATAAAGTTTATTGTCAAATTGGTTTCCATACAACACCCAGTGCTCATCCCAAAAGGTGCCCTCCTCAATACCCATCACCCACCCTCTCCTTCCTCCCACCCCCCATCAATCCTCAGTTTGTTCTCAGTTTTTAAGAGTCTCTTATGCTTTGGCTCTCTCCCACTCTAACCTCTTTTTTTTTTTCCTTCCCCTCCCCCATGGGTTTCTGTTAAGTTTCTCAGGATCCACATAAGAGTGAAAACATATGGTATCTGTCTTTCTCTGTATGGCTTATTTCACTTAGCATAACACTCTCCAGTTCCATCCATGTTGCTACAAAGGGCCATATTTCATTCTTTCTCATTGCCACGTAGTACTCCATTGTGTATATAAACCACAATTCCTTTATCCATTGATCAGTTGATGGACATTTAGGCTCTTTCCATAATTTGGCTATTGTTGAGAGCGCTGCTATAAACATTGGGGTACAAGTGCCCCTATGCATCAGTACTCCTGTAAGGGTAAATATTTTTTAATAAAAATTGAAAATAAAAATGAATGTTTTTTGTTTCTATATTCAAGATAAAGAAAAGAAACAAAAAAGAAAAAAAAAGAAAAAAGAAAGAAAATTGAATAGATGGACCAGCGAACAGACCGAAATAAAACTGAAATTACCTGGTTTTCCCTTAGAAGTCAAACTATGAAGCACTTTATAGTCCATAAACTAAGCTGGCGGACAGACTCCTGTTCTTTTTTTAAAATTTTTTTTTTTTTCAACGTTTATTTATTTTTGGGACAGAGAGAGACAGAGCATGAACGGGGAAGGGGCAGAGAGAGAGGGAGACACAGAATCAGAAACAGGCTCCAGGCTCTGAGCCATCAGCCCAGAGCCTGATGCGGGGCTCGAACTCACGGACCGCGAGATCGTGACCTGGCTGAAGTCGGACGCTTAACCGACTGCGCCACCCAGGCGCCCCCAGACTCCTGTTCTTGAAGAGCGAGGTCGGCCCAGTTGGGCAGGGCTTAGTGTAATGGCTCTGTTTTCCACTAGATGGCGCTGCTTAGCTTACTTGGGTGGTTTGTTGTGGCGCTTGTAGCTGCGTGTGCGCAGGCGCCCGAAAGGTGAACATGGTGTCACCCAGTTACCCAGCCTCTACTATCAGAGCTCTGTTCGAGATCAGCAACCACACACGCGTCCTTTGTCTTCAGCTTGTGTCTACTCCCGGCTTTTACACAGTCCGTGACCAAGCCGCAGGCAGCACCTCCCTCCTGAGTTTTGTCTCAGATGCGGCTGTTTTTCCCAACCCCGTACTTCTGAGGGACTGCGGCTTTGACTTGTTCTGCCCCTCTGAGGAGGGTCTGACCAAGCACTGGCCAGGTGCCGGATGCACCCAAGAACGTTTGAGGGACCGTGCTGCTGCCGGTGCCCAGAGACTGTGGCCAGTTGCCAGCCTGCCCCAGAAAAAGTTCGCGAGATAGTGTAGCAGCAGCGTTTCAGGGATTATGGAAAATCACAACACACATCTAGCACCAGGCTTCACCCTTAATGACCTTGTTCCAGCACCAGCGAATGTGGTTGTTCTCCCGGGTCCACTGGGGGCTTGCCTTTGGGGGACTCACACAGCTTCAACAAGGTGTCCTCCCAGCAGTGGAATCACCTCTCCCCGTGTGGCCTGAAGAACTCCGGACTCCATTTTGCTCCTGGGGATTTACCCTTCTCACCAGAGCATCACCAGGTATTGAACTACAGAGTTTCAGACTCTGTGCTCTCCTTGTTTATAGTCTTCATGGAATCTAAACCCTCTCCTTTCTCCTTTCTCCCTTTCTGGTTCAGTCCCTGTGGCTATTTTCACTTTTCCACTTTCTCTCCAACTGCTTTTGGGGAGGGGTGATTTTCTTGTATTCTCCCCCTGCCCCCCCAGGCTCCGTACTCTCTCCGCCTGCCAAAGTGGTTCCCTACCCTCTGCGGCTTCTAGCTCCCCAAATTAACCTCTCCGCACCGTGTACCTGCTGAATTCTGTGGTTCAGGTTGTGCAGATTGTTGTGTTAATCCCCAGATCAGTTTTCTAGGTGTGTAGGATGGTTTAGTGTTGGTCTGGCTATATTTCATGGATGTGAGACACACAAAAACCTTCCATGCTGTTCCGCCATCTTGGCTCCTCCCTTTGCCTCATATAATTTTCAGTGAAGCACATGACTCCAATAAATGCTGAAAAGCACTTAACGACCCACTAGGGAAAAATTATTAATGAGTCGATGAATTGTTAAAAAGTTGATGGGAGAGAAGTTTACTGATTTTTATGTGTGCATGTATACAAAGCCACAGTTGCTAATTCTAAAAGACTCACTGTAAAGTTTGAGAAGATTGTTGAACAACTCTGTCCTCTCCAGTGTGTGGAGGGGGATGTAGCGCAGGAGGAGGAGTCACTTTTGTGAAGTCAGACAGGATGAGATTTGAGTCCTAGCTCTTCTGCTCTTGGCTGGGGGAGTATAAAAAGTCGGTGCTCCATAACTCTGTTTCTTTATCTGTGAGCCTATGGATGGTAACTGGTGTGTAGGGGTATCTCATTGTGGTTTTCATATGTTTTTCCCAATTACTCACGATGTTGAATTTTTTCATGTGTTTCTTCCCCATACCCTATATCTTCTTTGATTAAGTGTCTGTTCAAATTTTTGTCCATTTTTTTAAAAAGTGGTTTTCTTGTTATTGGTTTTGTGAATTCTTTATTGTAGGTACAAGTTCTTATCAGATATATTATTTGCCAATATTTTCTTACAATTAGCAGCTTATATTTTCATGTTCTTAACATCAACATTTAAAGAGTAGACATTTTTTATTTTGATGAACTTCAATTTGTCAACTTGTTCTTTTATGGCTTGTACAACTTCTTGCTCAGTCATTTTTGTTTCTGTCTGTAGTATGGACCAATATGATATTTTGTGAAATGTACAGATGTCCCAGGTCCCTAGGGACTATAATATGATGTAGGGTAGGAGAGTTTAATTTATCAAAACCACAAATGTTCACGTAATCCATTCCAGATTCACATAAAATGCTTTTAATCCCTTTTTGATAGGAATATAAAAGAATAGTTCTGTCGGACCGGTGGCCACACGGTGTGTTCCTGAGATAATGTTAATTTGCTCTAGTAAAGATATTACATTTAGCACAACAGCTGCAATTGGGTTACTGTAAGAAGGTTCAGGAGAATCTGAGGTTTCAAGGTTTTTAAGTTCATAATATTGCAGGATCCCACTTCTTCCCTACAGGGTCCTGACATTGGGGTAGGAGCCTCCTGAGTTTAAAATTCAACCTCTTCCCAGGCTCTGCTACTCTTATGATTATACTCTGGGTTGATTATCGACTTGTTCTGCTTTCCTACTCTAAGTATTGAAAGTATTGACTCTCTTTGTATACCCCAAGGTCCACTTGTTTTCATCCTTTGTAGTTAGTTGGTGATTAATCACTCTGACTCTTTTATTGCCTTTCTCCAAATCATTAATTGTCTCCAGAAAAAGCCATTTAATTCTCTAGTTATCATATTATTTTTTACCCTGCCCTCCCGAAATGCCTGGCACACAGAACCCATCAGTGCACTCTTGGTATCCTATTCCCATTCACCACCAGTGTAAGTGTTAACAAATGACCTATTACTGCTTAACAGGTGTTATCAGTGTTCACTTCGCACCAGTGGTAGGACGCTTGCTGGACATTGGGCAATGGGTGACTGAGCCCTACAATCCAATTTTAGAGTCCATTTCATTGAACCACTCCTTGCATCAGCTATTTTAAATAGAGTGTCTGGAGTGTGTGATGTAGGGCTTTTGAGAAGTGTTCTTAAAGATACCCCTGGAAGACTGAAGGAAGGAAGTTTGGGCAGAGGAAGAAATTTAACTGTAATAGAGCAAGAACAAAGGTCCAGCTGAGCCCATGGGGGAGCTTCAACCCTTAGGTCAGGTATTTATTAATTTATTTCAAATAATAATAAAACCATTATATATTAAAATAATAATGTATTATAATGGAAAGTAACTATATTTTGAAGACAAAAGATTTAGTGAGCAAAGTGGCATTTTATATATTTTTGTAAATGTCTTTAATTTCCGGTTCAACAGAGAGGCTAGATTCAATCTATTGCCATGTGACATATCATATAAACTTCAGGAAATTTCCCCTGTAAATTCATGAAAGAATGGAGTGAAAAAGCCAAATAAGATACCAGTATTCTTATAAAAATTGTTTTGGGTTTCAGAGACAGGGGCCCAGTGACATGCTTTGAGGACCACTGCATTGTATATCATGCTCTGAAAATAAATGCAGCTGATATTCTTTAAAAGCATTCCATCATTAGTCTATCTCATTTGATCCTTACAGTTAGTTGGGTTAATGGACTTATGGAGGTCATTAGGGATGTTTCCAAATATTCTGATTCTCTTCTCCATCTAGTTGCTTTCTGAGAAAGCTTAGAGGACAGCATGAAATTGGCTACATTCCGTTTTTCCTGCCTTGAGTCTCTGAGTATTGACAATGAGCAGCATCCACATGCTAATGCACACATTAAATCACTGAGATTGTGTGGACGTTTGCTATGATAGAATAATGCATCCAATACTAACAAATTCATTCCCTCTCCCCACTTCTCTATATGTGTCTATCATTTTGTTTCTTCCTGCTCTCCAGCCCCAAAAGTATGCTTAAACATTATTCCCAAGTTTTAGATCTGGGCCCAGTAGTACTTGAACTTAAACCAAAGATGGCTGTGAATGTAATATTGTGAATTGTAACTTGTGCAGTACTTAGTGAAGTAATGCTTCATATCCAGTTAAACCTTTCATTTCTTGGAGAGTTTCAGGAGGTTGAGAAGCGGTGATTGTCAGAAAAGGAATTGTGCATTCTATGTACATATATGTAATACCATCTAATACCTTCACAATATAACCTCAGTTCTAATGTTAGACTTTGAGTAACTGTCCAGAGAGAACATTTGTGCAATATGCTAATGGATGAATAGTTTGTGTCATATATTTTAAATAGGCATATTTTATGTGTGATTGTGTTACGATAAATGAAGAGGTGCTGGGTTTTCTGCACTTTAAGACCAAAAAAATTCAGAAGAAGACAACCTTATAAAAATTTTAAGATAAATTTAAAAATCTTTTAAAGATAGAGAATTATAAATCAATGGTTGTAGGTGGCAATTCTGCTGCTATTGCCTCTGTGTGAAAGCTTACAAATACATAAAGAACCTAGTTGTGAACAAATCAGGTCTACTTTGTGACTGTGTGTGAGAGACAGAGAGGGGAAGATAAATGCAACAATGTAACCTTTTTAATATACTTATAGCTATGTTTCCAAAGAAGAATACAGTAGGAACCAGGTACCTGCATCCTGATGTTATGTTCTTGAATATATAGGCTGGTCTTGATAAAAGATTGTGAAATTAATTTAGTCAGCATTAGCCCATGAATGACCTTGAGTCTATATAACATAAAACAGTGTTAACTGAGCAGTTGAAGAGCCAAGAATAGTGCTTTATTTGGAGTAAGATATTTTTAGGTTCAGTTTCTAAACTTTCACATGAGGGGTAGGTGAATAATTCTTACTTCAAGAGTCCAAGAGGACCACCTGGAGAACTTGATATATATTCCCCCAAGTGAGAGGGACTAGTATCTGACACCTCCTGGGAAAGTGAAAGTCTAGAGCCAGTGGTTAACAAGCCACCCTGACATAGGGAAGTAAAGATGGCTGTTTGTGAATGGCTTCACTTTCCGAGTAAAATGCAGTGCCTGGTTGCATTCATATACAATATGAGCATGATGTGTTCCCGGAAAAGGCAGCTGCACCAGGCCACGTTAAGTGGAATTCTGCCCAAGAGGACAGTAGACGGGACAGGTGAGTTCACCAGAGAGGAACTTCAGAAACCAGATAGTACAGAAAGAAATCACAAGGAATCAGAAGAGGCATGGTTTGCTTCAAAGAACTGTTAAATAGGAATAGGAGAAAAGCCCACCAGAGAGACATCCCCTTCTCCCCCAGTGCTGGAGACAAAGAGTGGGATCTCCACACCCAGAACAAACTACTAGAGGAGCCAATATTGCCATTCTTGATGGAGGAAGAGATTGAATGAGAAAGGAGAGGGCTCAGAGCACCCAATCCACCCACAGGTATATGAGACTAAAATGGACTGCCATAGGGCACAGAAGTACCAAATTGGAGGAAAGTCTGCAGGTCTGACACTACATTGGACTGAATATTCTTTAATATATCCAAAAGAGGAGACAATTTATTTACTTCTCAAAAATGATGTATGACTGGGATTTCATCCAGGGACAGAGAAAAATGAATGCAGAGAGAGGGTTTGTAAGGGCAAGTGGTAAGGAGAAAAAATGATATGGTTGTTCCTACCCAAACAGGCAGGTTAAATAAAGTCATATGTCTTAATATCCTGATAGAAATGCTTCATTTTGAAAGCAATAAAATTATTAGTTTCATTCCAGGCTAGGAGTGAACATAGGCAATTTTTGTTTATTTTCTTCTCTAACTTTTAACCAGATGATTGACAAAAGTTTCAGACCTCCTTTTATGGAATATCTAGCAGAAAATTTTTATCCTTTTTAATCATTTTAAGTGTACTTTGAATTCATTAACTTATAAGTCCATAAATAGCTAGCTTTAAAGTATTTTAAATCAATAGTAATTTGTGCTAAAACATATTTTACAGGCATTTTTTAAAGATACATTCAAAGTTTAAAATTTTCAGTTTTGGCCTAGTTTACCTTATTTAAAGAAATTTCACATCCAACTTTTCTATTTTCCACTCTAGGATAGTGGATTTTTATGCTACTACCCTATGTTATATATTTTGAGACTTTTATCACACGGGTTCCTTTTTTTTGATATCCTATAATTGGTATTACTCAGCTAGTAGGAGTAAGGGAGAGAATTCTAATAGAAAGAGATTTCAATGAATGGAAATCAGTCTTTAATATAAAGAAGCTTTATCTTTTTCTACATCATTTGATGCAGCATTCTAAAATTCAGGCAATAATCCAGAATAAAGGCAATTCATAACCTATACATAGACCTAGGGAACATTTTCTCCTCTCCAAACACTGTTCTTAAAAAATGCTATTTCTACATTCTGTCTCATTTAGGTTCTCTGTGGATATTTGAATTAGCAGGGGGAATTAGTAAGGATACAATAGAAGTCATACTGTTTTTTACCTTCATTGGCACTAATAAATCCTGGTGTGTGCAAATGAGCTTAAAAATCTCTATGCAATTAGCTTTCCATTTTACCTTGAATTTTTTAGTGCAGATTGTTAGCTAATCAAGCTGGGAAATTGAAATAGAGTATACACAAAATTGTTTATGAGTAATATTATAAACAAGCCGGCTAGATAGCACTGTACCTATTTAACTGCTATAATAAAATAAGGAGTGATATCAGCATTGCATCCATTTAGGTGTAATTGTACAAATTGCTAACTAATCAGATGAGAAACACAATACTTGAAAGACCAATGTTCTTTCTATATGCTATTATCTTTGTGTATTTGGCTATATGTGTAAAGGATTTTAAGCCTTCAACACAAAGAATATGTGAATACAGATGTGCTTTTAAAACCATTTTGATGTATGAAAGTGAATATGCATTGTTGTTTTTTTAATAATAAGCTTTGGACACTTCTTTAAAAAAGCAAACTTGGGCAAATGCATAATAGTCACCGAAAAAACAAAACTCTGTTTTTCAAGCCAGATGCAGTTATTAGCTTAAAGGATTTTGACATGCTCTATACAGTGGGGCCTCAGCTAGAATTGCACAGTCTGGCAGAAAGACATGTGAATTTTTAAAGAAGGTTGAACGTTTATGAGCATATGAAGAAGTAACATATTTTTACCTTTCTATAAGTTTTATCTCAGGTTGAACCCTCGTGAGGGTTCAACAATGCATAATCTGTCTTGTCAATGAAAATTTCTATTACAAGAAACCTTTAAGACATGGAATAAAAAACACAAATTAGGATTGTGTGTGCTTAGAATAATTTGGATGTATTGTTGTCTACCCTTTTTTATTACTGAGGTGTAATTGATATACAGTATCTTATTAGTTTCAGGTGTACAACATATTGATTCAATGTTTGTATACATTTATACATTGCCAGATGATCTTCACAATAAGTCTGGTTACCATCTGTCACCATATAAAATTAATGCAATATTAACTATATTCTCTGTGCTGTAAATTATGTCCTCATGGACTTTTCCCCTATAGAAACCATCAGTCTCTGTGATTATGGGTTTGCTTTTGTTTTTGTTTGTTTTGTTTTTCAATTCTACATATAAATGAAATCATGCAGGATTTGTCTTACTCTGACTTATTTCACTTAGCATAATATTCTCAGTCCATCTATATTATCACAAATGGCAGGATTTTCTCTTTTTAATCACTGGTTAGTATTTCAGTGTGTGTGTGTGTGTGTGTGTGTGTGTGTGTGTGTGTGTGTGTCTGTGTGTGTGTGTGTGTGTATGTGTAAACATTTTCTTTATCTTTACCTATTTATCCACTGATGGACACATGGGTTGTTTCCATATCTTGGCTATTGTAAATTATGCTGAAATGAACATAAGGATGCATATATTTTTTCCAAATTAGTCTTTTAATTTACTTTGGAAAGATACCTACTAGTGGAATTGCTGGATCATACAATGATTCTTTTTTAAATTTGTTGAGGAAACTCTATTCTGTTTCCCATAGTAGTTGCATTAACTTACATTGTCACCAACAGTGCATGAGGGTTTCGTTTTCTCTATATCCTCACCAACCCTTGTTATTTCTTGTCTTTGTGATGCTAGCCATCCTGACTGATGTGAAGTGACATCTCACTGTTTTTTGATTTACATTTCCCTGATAATGAGTGATATTGAGCATGTTTTTATGTGTCTGTTGGCCATCTGTGTTTCTTCTTTGAAAAAAAAAAACTTATATTCAGATCCTCTGCTCATTTTTATCTGATTGTTTTTGTTGTTGTTGTCGTCACTGAGTTGTGTAAGTTCTTTATATATTTTGGACATTAACCCTTTACCCAATATATGTTTTGCACATGTTATCTCTGATTCAGTTGATTGCCTTTTCATTTTGCTGATGGTTTCCTTCCCTGTGCACAGGCTTTTTAGTTGGATGTAGTCTTACCTTTTGTATAGCTTTTGTTTTCATTATCTTTAGAGTTATCTCCAAAACACATTTCTCATGCTAATGTCAAGTTGCTTGCCACCTGTTCTTTTCCAGCAGTTTTATAGTTTCAGGCCTTACATTCAAGTTTTCACTCCTTTTATTTTATTTTTGTATATAATATAAAATAGTGATCCAGTATTTTAATATGAAATTTATTGTCAAATTGGTTTCCATACAACACCCAGCGCTCATCCCAACAGGTGCACTATTCAATGCCCATCACCCACTTTCCCCTCTCTCCCACCCCCATCAACCCTCAGTTTGTTCTCAGTTTTTAAGAGTCTCTTATGGTTTGCCTCCTTCCCTAACTTTTTTTTTCCCTTCCCCTCTCCCATGGTCTTCTGTTAAGTTTCTCAGAATCCACATAAGAGTGAAAACATATGGTATCTGTCTTTCTCTGTGTGACTCATTTCACTTAGCATAACTCTCTCTAGTTCCATCCATGTTGCTACAAAAGGCCATACTTCATTCTTTCTCATTGCCAAGTAGTATTCCATTGTGTATATAAACCACAATTTCTTTATCCATTCATCAGTTGATGGACATTTAGGCTCTTTCCATAATTTGACTATTGTTGAAAGTGCTGCTATAAACATTGGGGTACAAGTGCCCCTATGCATCACCACTCCTGTATCCCTTGGGTAAATTCCTAGCAATGCTATGTCTGGGTCAAAGGGTAGATCTATTTTTAATTTTTTGAGGAAACTCCACACTGTTTTCCAGAGCGGCTGCACCAGTTTTCATTCCCACCAACAGTGCAAGAGGGTTCCCATTTCTCCACATCCTCTCCAGCATCTATAGTCTCCTGATTTGTTCATTTTAGCCACTCTGGCATGAAGTGGGATCTGAGTGTGGTTTTGATATGTATTTCCTGATGAGGAGTGACGTTGAGCATCTTTTCATGTTCCTGTTGGTCATCTGGATGTCTTCTTTAGAGAAGTGTCTATTCATGTCTTCTGCCCATTTCTTCACTGTATTATTCGTTTTTTGGGTATGGAGTTTGGGAACTTCTTTGTAGACTTTAGATACTAGCCCTTTGTCTGATATGTCATTTGTAATATCTTTTCCTATTCCGTTGGTTGCCTTTTAGTTTTGTTGATTGTTTCCTTTGCAGTGCAGAATATTTTATCTTCATGAGGTCCCAATAGTTCATTTTTGCTTTTTAATTCCCTTGCCTTTGGAGATGTGTCAAGTAAGAAATTGCTGTGGCTGAGGTCAGAGAGGTTTTTTCCTACTTTCTCCTCTAGGGTTTTGATGGCTTCCTATCTCATATTCAGGTCCTTTATCCATTTTGAGTTTATTTTTGTGAGTGGTGTAAGAGAGTGGTCTAGTTTCATCCTTCTGCATGTTGCTGTTCAGTTCTCCCAGTCTCCTGTTAAGGAGACTGTCTTTTTTCCATTGGATATTCTTTCCTGCTTTGTCAAAGATTAGTTGGCCATACTTTTGTGGGTCCAATTCTGGAGTCTCTATTCAATTCCATTGGTCTATGTGTCTGTTTTTGTGTCAATGCCATGGTGTCTTGATGATTACAGCTTAGTAGTAGAGGCTAAAGTCTGGGATTGTGATGCCTCCCACTTTGGTCTTCTTCTTCAATATTACTTTGGCTATTCGTGGTCTTTTTGGTTCCCTACAAATTTTAGTATTCCTTGTTCTAGCTTCGAGAAGAATGCTGGTGCAATTTTGATTGGGATTGCGTTGAATGTGTAGATTGTTTTGGGTAGTATTGACATTTTAACAGTATTTATCCTTCCAATCCATGAGCACAGAATGTTTTTCCATTTCTTTATATCTTCTCCAATTTCCTTCATAAGCTTTCTATAGTTTTCAGCATAGAGATCTTTCATATCTTTGGTTAAGTTTATTCTTAGGTATTTATGATCCTTCATGCAATTGTGAATGGGATTAGTTTCTTTATTTGTCTTTCTGTTGCTTCATTATTAGTGTACAAGAATGCAACTGATTTCTGTACATTAATTTTGTATCTAGGTCCAGTTTTATCAACACCATTTATTGAGAAACTGTTCTTTCCTCAACGTATACTCTCACCTCCAAATTGACCATGAATGTGAGAGTATACTTCTGAGTTCTCTATTCTGGTCCATTGACCAATGTGTCTGTTTTTATGACAATTATATACTGTTTTGATTACCATAGATCTGGTTATCAAATGTGTTGTCCAATAGGTTGTCCAATTTGCCCTCCATGTCTTTAATGGCTTGACACCTCATTTCTTTTTGGTGCTGAATATTATTCCACTGTCTGGATGTACCACAGTTTATTTATCCATTCATTCACCTACTTAAGGACAATTTGGTTGCTTCCACGTTTTGACAGTTATGAAAAATGCTACTATAAACAGAGGTATCCAAGTCATGGTGTGGGCATGAGTTTTCAACTTCTTTGGGAAGGTACAAAAGTGTAATTACTGCATTGGATAGTAAGAGTAGGCTTAATTTTGTGAGAAACTACCAGGTTGTCTTCCAAAGCCATTGTACCATTTTTCATTACCAACAACAGTAAATATGAGTCCCTGTTGTTCCATATGCTCACCAGCATATCTTCATTGATATCTTCATTGATCAGTGTATAAGCAAAAAAATAATAATAATTATCTTGGTATCCACACACTTACTGTGAAACAAGAGGATAAGAATAATACCTATGTGTTTCTGAAAAAGATTATACTTCTAAAAACAGTCTACTCAAGCCTAAGAAGCTAATGACAGAGTTGTGTAGCATCCTCAAGTAAATTGAAAAATAATAACTGTAATCACAAGAATAAAAAGGACTGAGATTAAAAGAGAGGTATATAATATAAGAAATGATTTAATAAGGCTACATAGATAATATTTGAGCCTATATCGGAGGTAGAAAGAGAGACTTGATTCTAAAAACTCAAATGAATAATTAAGGCCATCTCCAAAAATGTAAATGAGAGTAATGCAATGAGAGCATTGTGAGACATGATTAAGTATGTATGGTATGATATGAAAAAATATATTTTTTAAATTTTTTTAACGTTTATTTATTTTTGAGACAGAGAGAGACAGAGCATGAACAGGGGAGGGTCAGAGAGAGAGGGAGACACAGAATCTGAAACAGGCTCCAGGCTCCAAGCTGTCAGCACAGAGCCCAACGCGGGGCTCGAACTCACGGACGGCGAGATCATGACCTGGCTGAAGTCGGCCGCTTAACCGACTGAGCCACCCAGGCGCCCCTGAAAAAATATTTTTAAAGAGGTTTCATATACCTAAGGGAGAAACAAAGTGATATGGCAGAAACAATAATAAACAATATAATTGAAGTGCAAAAGAAGACAAGACTAAGGAATGTATTGATAAACCAAGTGGCACAAGAATGTTTAAATGTGTGAATGTCAAAAAATATTATAAGCAAAACTACAAGTCTCTTATATGTATGACACATGTAAGTATGAGAGAGGAAATATTTTGAATATGTAATGAGCTCTTGATGCTTAATGGGCTGAAATTTGAAAACACTAAAATAGAGACCATATAATTTTACACACACATCACAGCATAGTCATTCTGTATTTGTATATACTGTATATACATATAAAAGAAATATAACAATCTTACAAATTAGTTATTGAAGAATGATGGAATTATTGATATTTTGGTTATATTTTTCCAAGTTTTCTACAAAAAATTGAATAATTTTATCATTTAAAGAGATACCCAAACAGATGTTTTCATTTTTATGATGAGCCATTAACTGACTTACAGTTAACCATGAAGAATTTACATTAGCAAAGTTACAATAAATGTAAAGCAATTTCCTTTAAAGGTTAATCTACTTATTCTATTCTCATTCAATTAGATTTTATTGGTCTTTAGGTTTGCTTGCCTGTGTAAAGGTTTTTTTTTTTTTTTTTGTGGAATATGCATTCTTCACAACTGTTTTAGCAAAAAGGTTTCTCCCTCACAATACCAGCAGAGCCTGGAACATCCTCTAATTTACATAAACATGGCATTTCCTGAGGTTTTTTTTTCTCCTTCTTCACTTTTACAATTCTTTTTGTCATTTTACATTCTTACTCCCAACTATTTTTTTCAATCACCAAATTTGGAGGAAAAATAAATAAAATAAATGCTCAGAAAATTTTCACCCCAAGTACACATTTTCATGTGGTCCAGGCATTTGAACACTGAAGTTATCCATTAAGTTAAGCTCCAGGCAGGTGCCAGTCAAGATATTTTCATGCTTGATCGTTATGAGTAGCTCACAGGGCAATAGAGACTCCACCGAAATGTACCTGTAACCTTGAAATCCTGGGGGCAGACTGTGAATACAATCTCCACATTTTTTCTGTCTCTATTTCAAAAATACCACAACCACATCATTACCCTTGGGAGAAAAAGACCAAAGGCATTGTACAGAATTACTGATTAACAGACAGCCCAAGGAGACCCTGGATAGGTGCTAGAGACACTGCAGGCAGCTAAATAAAAAGCAGTTGCACTAGTAGCATTTCTGCAGGACGATTTCCAGGCTTGAAATACTCTTGAACTTGATTATCAAAGTCACTCTCCCTCAGAAATCTTGTCAAGGCACCTTAGCTACACCTGGATTGCCTGTGAATTTTGATGAACACCAAAGAAAAATGAAACAAGTGACACAAGAAGAAAGCTATTGAATTCTGCCCACTTCATACTCTCAACATTTTTTGCTACCAGTGTTTCCTCAAAACTACCTACAAACATTATAAGAAAGATTTGTCTTGAGTTTCTGGTTTGTTTCCTTCTGCTTCCAATCTTCCTGAGCATTTATTTAAATGATAAAGCCTCTGTTCTTTATTTATCTCATTTCTATTATGTGACACCTGGTAATGATACTACTTTTTCCAGCTTAAACAGCTAAATCTCCTTAGCTCAGAAAGTAGACACTGGATGTCTTACACACGGAGGAGAAACAGCTACCGCTTGATTAACTGATTGATGAAGAGGATGAGAAATATTGATATGTAACACAGGAGTTTATCATCGGTACATACTAATACAAGGGGAACATCACTTAGATTATTCAAGATGAATACACATCCTTTCCTTTGTGGATGGGCCATCTAGTCTGTAATTTCATCTGCTTTTTTTTAGCTTTTCTATGACAAGAATAGCAATGACACATCACCACAAGAATAGAGGCTCATCGATTTTAATGAACTAATGTGCACAAGTAGGGAAATCCAACTACTGCTTTTATAAGAGTGAGTGTTTTTATGTAAGTTTTGTCTAAAGTCGGTTTGTCACAGTGTAGCACATGCTTTCATCATAAAGAGTATCCACTTGCTTCACATTCATATTCAAATATTGTCAGCAAGAATTAAGCCAGAAAAAGGTACAAAGACTAGAGGTGATATCTTGACAATAAAAGTATAACGTTTAAATGTCAGTATTCTGTCATATCCAAAAGGAAGTTTGAAGCAGGACTATGAAAATTTACTAACATATCATAAAAGGAGATTGATGACCCAGTAACATGATAGCATGGCTACATACAGCATTCTTGCTCACTTCCTCTTCTTTGGATAGCTGAACTGCCTTATTCATTGTTACCAATAAATATTTATTGGACATCCCCAAGGTACCCAGTATGTAGATGTGGATTCATACACCAGGAATGTGCTTATCGTCTCCCTAATATATTTTGGAAAAGCCTAGCTAGTGTGAAATTTAGCATTATTGCTTGTTAGACAATTTGTGCATTTTTAATTACTTGGTTTATTTGGTCTACCATAGTGAGGTTTAGATTAAATGGAAAGGAAAAGAGAAAAGTAGTCAGGAAAATATGTATCCATCTCCTTTAGGTGGACAGATAACATATGAAAAGAGCCCCTCCTGTATTGGCACTTCTTTATAAACCAACTAAGATCACAGGGATTTGTTGTTTAAAATAGATCGGATACAAAGGGCATAATGCTGTCCTCCCAGAGTGGGAAAACACAAGGGTATCCACGTATAATGAGAGATTCATGACAAAGCACCTTCTTGTTTAGATCACATTAGCATTTGGTCTTGCCCTAGCCATTGTACAAGATAATTGAATTACTTAATTTGCAGCTGGATTGTTTTAGTTGTTCCTTCCATAGCTCATTATTGAATGGTACTTAACTCCCATAAGAATAATTTACACAAAAATTCTATCTTTGCTCTACACTGAGCTGAAACTGGCTGCTTTCTAATGAGTAAATAAACAATCTAGCACCTTAATCACTGTTGTTATCCATGTGAAAACTGCTATGTGAACACCTCTGTGTTCTGCTACATATGTCACTTTCATTTTCTACAGTAATTTTAATTAGATTAGCATGTGAGAAAAAAGCTATAGACTGTTTTCTTTGAGATGGCAGGAACTAGATATTAGTATTAGTTCTCCCTGAGTGCTGAAGGGCCGATATGATGAGGATGAATGTAATACACACTGGAGAGAGCAGAATCAAGAGATTCACAGGACTCTGATATAGCTCTGATCATAACAGAAACTGGTTTCAGTGATTGTGCCAAAGTAAAATATGAGAAGCAGCTTTTCATTTGCAGACTATTCATTAGGTGGGAGAGACTTTTACCTCCCTTTAGGAAATTCTATTACTAGGATAGTGCATCATAACTGAGCCTAATAGAGGCATCATTACTTTCAGTATTTTATAGCAAACCAGAATTATGACATTTACATTTTTATTATTAATTCAGGCAATATTAGCGACAGTGATAAAACTGTGAGTAAAAACCTAAATTAGTATTCATTAGGAATGAAGAATGACAGATTGATAATGTAAGGACAAAACAATTACTATGTTTCAACTTTAGCAAGTAGTAACATTGTCAAAGGTTAAGTTTTGTTATGTTTACAATTTCTCTTTTTACCAGGATCATATATACTTTAAGAACTAGTACCTTGAAAATTAAGTTTTAATACTATTTTCTTTTCCTTGATATAAAATTTTTTTCACAGAGTTTTAAGTAGGCAAAGATAGCAATATCCCCAGAAGTTTCCAAGGACAGATGAAATGAAAATAACAGGTCTGTTATCCAATTAAATACAACATAAAACTTATAAAATTAATAGATCATTCAACTTGCTCATTTGAAAAGTGCATTGGAATCTCATTCATTAAATTTTGACTGTAAGAATGTATTCAAAGAGTACCTTTCTGAAAAATTATATGGCTGTTGGTTGCATATCCACTTCTCTTCTACCAGTGTAATTTACATTGATTGAAATTGGGTATATTTTATGCTTTATGCTGCTGAATTTTTATAGTTTTGGAGCCAAAGTCCAATTTCCTTGGAAATAGAATTTTAGGTCAAATGTAGGTTAAACACGGGCTCTAAATACCACTGCCTCTTTCCTTTCCTCCTTTCTTCTGGGGGGAAAAATCATGAATTTCATTCAGTAAACCAAGTCACATAACCAACAGTGATTTGAGTGAGTCAGAAAAAATTCTTCTCAGGGTGCCTGGGTGGCTCAGTTGATTGTGTCTGACTTCACCTCAGGTCTTGATCTCATGGTTTCTGAGTTCAAGCCCCCCATCGAGCTCTATGCCATTAGGGTATAGCCCACTTCCTTTGGATCCTCTGTTCCCCTTTCTCTCTGCCCAGCTCCCCACTCACACTTGTTCTCTCTCTCTCTCAAATTAAATAAACATTAAAAAAAAAGAAAAATTTCTTCCCCAAGGGGTATTAACTATTCTGAAGTGGCAGCTACCATCCCATAGGGAAGTATGGAAGGGTGAGATGCACATGCAAACTAGCCTTCATGCCTTTAAGGTTTTATGTTTGATTCATGGATGATCCTTTTATCTAAAATCACAAAACAATCATCCCTTAAGGAGGAAATATTAAATGTCTTTCAGTTAGTTCAATTTCTTAAACACAGATATCCTTAAAATGTGTAAAAAGCTTAGCTTCACTTTCTCATTTCTGATATTCTCTATTTTTTTCATGTATTAATATAGAATTATAGGTTGTAAATTCTGACAATATATAGACAAAAATCCCTAAATACGATTTTGTCTTATTTCATATTGTTTTCTTTTAGAGGTATGAAGAATAATTTCAGATTTTAGATTGAAGAGATTTTGAGGAGATTTGGGTATGAATCCTACCTTTTTTTCTTTTTTCTTTTGTTTTAGAGACAGCGAGAGAGCAAGCAGCAGGGGAGGGAGCAGAGGGAGAGAGAGAGAATCTTAAGCAAATTCCATGTTCAGTGCAGAGCCTGACTCGGAGCTTAATCTCACAACCCTGGGATCATGACCCAAGCCAAAATCAAGAGTCAGATGCTCAAATGATTGAGCTACCCAGGTTCTCCTAACTACTTTAAATGCTTTTGTAATTTTAGTTAATAACCTTAATGAACCTCGGTTTTTTCAAACTTTATAAATGCAAGAACAGTATCAACGTTAGGCAGTTTCAGAGAGGAAAACACTATTAAGCTTCTGATACCAAACCTATCAGTAAACAGTAGCTATTAAAAAGAGAACTCTGCATAGTAAATCCAATAGTCAAGATTTAAAAATAATGATAATGTAAGTTCTCAAAACGTGTTCTAAAGCTGGACATTTCAAACTACCTGTAAAATTTTAATGCACAGACATCACTTAAGTGGCATCCGTGAACCCTAAAATGTATATAATTTAACTATAAATTATTTCAGGTGACATATATTCTAAATATAAATATATTTGCAGAGTTTTAGCACCAGGATGGGTAAGAGGACAGAGATATGAGGCTGAGCCAACAACATAAGTAACCTATTTCCTTGAGGCCTGGAGAGGCCCATACCTTCCACCATGTGGGTGAGAACATGAAGAGAGAGGAGGAGCTCTCCCACACTTGCTCCTCACCTCTGTACATTCACACATGACACTGGAGAGGTCAGAGGGAGAGCAGAGCAGAGGCTGGGAAGCGCACATTATTCATCCCCATGTACAATGTACTTGCTACCCAAAGAGCTCAAGGTAGAAACAGACTTAATGTGGCAAACACGAGCCTAGACCATTCAAGTTCCTTGCCCTTGGCAAATGGACACGGGCCAAAGAGCAGATACCCTAGTTGACCATAACCCACAGACAAATGAAATATTTTATAATAAAGGAAGTAGTGAAAACATTAAAAGAGTACTTTAAATATATTTGAAACACAATTTCTAAAAAAAGTAGCAATGCCTTGGGGGACTGAAGCTACCTGTGATGTTAATTCTTCTTATTGTTGTTCTTGTTTCTGGATGTTAATTTATTATTGCAATTTTGTCTTATAATTGCTTTTATAATCACAAATTTTCAGTTTTCACTAAGCAGGTTAGAGAATCACACCTTTGTGTCCCAACTTGTCCCTCCTAATACTTCCTACAAAGTTTTAAATTTAGTAGACCACCACTGCTTGAAAATTTACTTCATTTGTTTTAATAAAGTCTTCATTACTGTGCCAATTTATCAGTTATTGAATCTTATTGAATCACAACAGTGTAATTGAGTTGCATGGTTTATATTTCCAGAACACATCTCCACCCACATTATACTTACCTTTCAAACATTCCCTATCCTAAGATTATGGAGATTGATAATGAAGATGGATTTAGGCTCCAAATTCAAGTTACCAGACTATTCATGACTGTCTTTCTATACCTCACACATTTGGAATTGGCGTGGCTCTACTTTTGGACTTCTCTAACCTGCTATGAAGAGAGACCTTCATCTCTCTTACTTCTACATGTGTTTATTTTCCCCTTAAATTTAACATAAAAGTAAAATATTGTTCAGTGCTTTTATCTTAGTTCTGGGCAAAGAGTAAGTGTTCAGTAGATTCTTATTAATAGACTGCCTCGTTTCTAACTATTCATCTTCTCAACAGCGGTGTCTTTATAAATTTCTAGTGACACATTCTTACTCCTTTTGTTTTCTTTACTCTGTTCTTCTTTTAGAAAAAAAAAAACTTTACTTTTTTTTATATAGATGGGAAATAATCATGAGGTATAAGAGGTTGAAATGAAAATTTAGACTTCAAGTGGAAAACAATGATAAATGGAAATTTAACTGTGCAACTTGTCTTTTGGGGGCTTTATTCATTTAAATTTTTTGGTTGCTGTTTGTGTAGAAAAAGCATTACTATTCACCATAACTAGCATGCATATAAACTATGAGAAATTCATAGTCATATGAACTATGAGAAGTCATAAACATGAGAATTATTGTATGTAATAATTGATTAAACATATAATCAATCTGCTCCAGAAATCTTAGGTTAGAAAATGTCTTGAGGAAATACCTTGAGAAATATCATAGAAATAGTTTATTAGACTGTATAAGAATAATTGTCAGCAGAAACAAAAGCAGCCAGCTTTTTGGATTTTAATTATTCCTTCTGAGGTGGAGCAAATGTACTGCTGGAATGCAGGGCAAAGAAGAAAAGGAAAGAGAGCAAATCCAGAGAGGGACTGCTGTCTCAGGGGTGTGGCCCTAAGACGTTTCTGTTCCTCTTCCAGGAATAAACTTTTCCTGTGTGTTCCCTAATCCCTTCTGTGTGTGCCTTCAGTTTTCCCAACCTATGCCCCATGTCCTTTTTTTTTTCTTTTTCATTGCTGTGTCAGAGAGGAGACCCTTTGGTGATGTGATAGGGTAAAAGGAAATAAGGAAATATGAGTAAAGGCAACTTGATGAAACTGGGGCACACCTATGGGTAGCATGAGGGAAGGTTAGAATGCTAGACGCCAGAGGATGTGGAAATTGTCAGAAATGAAGACAGTATCGGGAAAGAATAAAATGGCTTCATCAAGGTGACATCCAGAGAGAAACTTCATTTTTTTTTTTTTTTAGCAAATTAAGATATCGTGATAGAGGATTAGTTACAAAGTATAAAAAACAAGGTCAGTCCAAATATTACCTCTGTTAATAATCATTAAGGTATCTACTGAATGTAATCCCGAGAAATTATTTCTGCATATATATAGGTAGAAAGGTAAGTAAAAATTATTTTTAAACAATGGGGCCATTCTTACTTAAAAAAGAAAAATCAAACATAAATTTTACTTGACTTTGAAAGAAGTAAAAGAACCTGAAGGAGAACCAATGGAAATACAACTGCTAGAATTCAGATAATTTTTGTAAATAACCTCTATACACTTTCAAAATCACACACACACATACAACAATATTATTAGATATGAAATTAAGTTTCAAAAAATTATTTATGTGAAAAAACAAACACTCCTATATATCACTGGTTGGAATATAAAATATTAGAGAAGCTTTGAAAGACAATTTGGAAATTTCCTACAAAAGTAAATATCATCTTACGATACAACCCAGGATAATTCTCCTTGGTATTGACTCAAAGGAGCTGTAAACTTGTGTCCACATAAAAAATCTGCCATCTGATGCTTATAGCAGTTCTATTCATGATTGCCCAAACTTGGAAATAACTAAGATGTCTTTCAGTAGGTGAACAGATAAACTGTGGTATATCCAAAAAAATGGAATATTACTTAGTCCTAAAACAAAATGAGCTATCCAGCCATGAAAAGATCTGTGGGAAACTTAACTGCATATTACAAAGTGGAAGAAACCAATCTAAGAAGGCCCTATACTCTATGATTCTAACTATATGAACTTCTGGAAGAAGCAAAGTATGAAGACAATTAAACAGATTAGTGTTTCCGGGGATAGTCAGGGGAGAGATGAATAGGTGGAGTACAGAAGCTTTTTAGGGCAGTGAAAATAATCTGTATGATATTATAATGATGGAATCATGTCATTACCCAAATCCATTTGTCCAAACCCACAGAACATACAACATCCTAGGATAACCCTGAGAACCTTAAGATAAACTATGGACATGGGGTGATTATGACGTGTCAATGTAGGGGTCATTCTTGATAAAAAATATGTACCCCTCTATTGGGAAAAGTGAATAATGGCAGAAGTTATGCATGTGTGGCAGAATGAGGTAAGGAGAATCTGTATCTTCATCTCACTTTTGCTATTAATCTAAAACTGCTGTAAAAAAAATAAGAAAGTCTTTAAAATTAAAAAAAACTATTTTTCAATATTTGAATTTTATATAATACATATTTTTTTCTCATTTGAGATATTAAAGAATATAGACACTAGCATTTCTTCCTACTCCAAAGACACCCTGCCAATTAATAGGTAGTTGTTATTTGATTTTGAGTGAGTATTCTATCTTATTTTTGTTTCCTTTGTTGTTGTTTTGTGGGGGGAGGTGGTTGGTTTGTTTTTATTCTGTTTTGTTTTGAAAATATTGGGGGTTGGAAAGGTAAGATCGGGCAGCCAGTATTTTCAATTCTATTTCTCTCAAAATCTTGCTAAGGATACTATATTCTCTGTCTTCCTGACATCTTCCACTGGTTTCAGCCTCTACACCTTTTAGCAGGTCTCTTTGGTGGTCATGTGAATACTTCTCTTCACCCATGTCCATCATAGACCAGAGTTCACCTTTTGCAATTTCCTTCAGGTTAGAGGTATGTCACAGATGATGTAGGTGGCACATCTTCATGATTTTTCCTTTAGCTCCAAGTTATCTACCTTGTTGTGATATTGGTCCTGGTCCGAATAAGAACATTTCCTATTCTCTTTTAGTTCACCCCTGTCCCTAGGTTGAGGTTCTTTAAAGGATTAGCCAATGGACCTTTCATGAGTTTTAAACTATCAGAGAAATTACACCCTCCCCAATATTTAAGGAGGTATGTACATGTTCTCAATACCCTTCATTATTTTGGTTTAAATTTCACTATCTTGGAGAATCCTTCATAGTTTTTTTGTTTTGTTTTCTCTGTAATTGTGCTTGTATATTAAAGATAAATTATCCATATTTTTTGCTCTTTTTACAGAGGTTTCAGGAGCTGAGAATAGGGGCAAAAGCTTTTACCTCCTCCAACTTTTAATTCCGCCCCCCCAGAAGTTCTTAAATATTCTGAATGGCTAAAATTATGATGGGGTCATCTTAAGTCACTTTCCTTCGCTACTTTCTTTTTCTCCAGCTGTATAAATGGAATTATTAATATTTTCTTTCTTAAATTTGTGTTTTTCTAAAATGACAAGTACTCACTGCTTAAAAAAGTATGGACAAATTTTCAATAAAAGTTAACCAATTTGGGGAATCAAAGGAATAAGTTTAAATTCCTTTAAAATTTTTTGTTGGGGCATGAGGGTGGCTCAGGTGGTTGAGCATCCGACTTCAGCTCCGGTCATGATCTCACAGTTTGTAGGTCCAAGCCCTGCATTGGGCTCTGTACTGACAGCTCAGAGCCTGGAGCCTGTTTTGGATTTTGTGTCTCCCTCTCTCTCTCTGCGCTTCCCCCACTCATGCTCTGTCTCTCTCTCTCTCAAAAAAAAAAAAAAAAAAATTAAAAAAAATTAAAAAAAATTTTTTCAGTGTCTTGTGATAAGTATTATTAAAAGAGTAGAGATTTAGGTATTAATGAAAAACAATGATATTTGCTGCTTTGTATGTAAAAAATATGTTATTTTCTTATGTTAAGAATTTATGCTTCTAACATTCAAATGGTGGCCTTTGATGAGCTATAGTTTTCAAAACAATGAACTTTTAAGTAGAGCCCATGGCTGTATTTTATTTTTTAAAATGTTTTAAATGTTTATTTATTTTTGCGAGAGACAGCATAGTGTGGGAGGGACAGAAATAGGGAGACACGAATCTGAAGCAGGCTCCAAGCTCTGAGCTGTCAGCACAGAGCCTACCATGGGGCTTAAACTCACGAACTGTGAGATCATGACCTGAGTTGAAGTGGACACTTAACCAACTAAGCCACCCAGGCACCCCTGTATTTTTTTTAATTGTGAGAAAGTTATCAGAGAAAATAGTAGATAGAAACTATATTCTAGAATTTGATAAATCATTTCTCTAAATAAATAAATAAATAAATAAATAAATAAATAAAACTGGAATAAGAAACAAAGAATCCGTTTTTTTGATGAAATAACTTTATTATGATTAGTTACAATTAGTGTTTTAAATATGTTTCTAAGACTTGATCTTGGGTTTAAATTTGTTTATTATGGGGCGCCTGGGTGGCGCAGTCGGTTAAGCCTCCGACTTCAGCCAGGTCATGGTCTCGCGGTCCGTGAGTTCGAGCCCCGCGTCAGGCTCTGGGCTGATGGCTCGGAGCCTGGAGCCTGTTTCCGATTCTGTGTCTCCCTCTCTCTCTGCCCCTCCCCCGTTCATGCTCTGTCTCTCTCTGTCCCAAAAAAATAAATAAATAAATGTTGAAAAAAAATTAAAAAAAAATTTTGTTTATTATCAATATATCCCTGGCATCATTTAAAAATAACATTTAAGAATTCCAGTGGGTAAATTTATTTTTTTTTATGATCAAGGAATATACAACATAATAGAAACTCTCAGAATTGTACTGCCTGTTCTCTTTTTATTAGTTCAATATAACATAAAGGTGTTAAAATTACAAGATAGTATTTAAAAATGCAGCCATAAATTTTATCAATATACCCTATAATGCTTTTGATTTGTAGTTGTTATTCTCATGAGAGAGATATTTTGTAAGATAAGTATCTCTAAAAACTATCCTGCAGGCAATGTTCATTGGTAGAATAAAATGGTATTTAAAGGGACACTAATTTTTTTCAAAAAGACTAAATATATCATATTTATTAAAATTTCAGTGTTAGCTTTATGAAAAACACACACCAAAGCAGAAAAGCCAAGATAATAACACTTCAAAATAATATAATTCACCATGATAAGTAGCTATTAATTAATAAGTAGCTATTATTCCTTGCAAAGTGGAAAATAAAAATGAATAGACAAATACTATCTTTGCAGAATGGAATTGTAAGTTCTATAATATTATGTAGTTGAATAAGGAGGCGGAAATTACTAACTAATTATCCAAAGGGACATTAGTGCATTTCTTAACAATTTAATTCAATGAACCTGTTTTTGCATTTCCTATAGGTCAAGCAAATGATAAATTCTTGGAAAATAGGGATGAATGATACCTGTTCCAATGTTTATCGTCTATGATCTATTTCTTGTTTTCAAAGAATTCACACACTAGTGAAACTTATACAGAAATAAAATCAGATAGACAGTATAAGAAAACAAGAGAACCAAGTGTATGCAAAGGGAGGACACTTGGTTTCATTGGGCTGGGAAGAGTTTGGAATAGGTGGGTTGTAGATGAATGAAAGACCCATACGTTAAATGAGACTGGAGACAGACAAACAGCAAAGACTGTGCAAGGGTCCATACAGGGGCTGAATCCGGTCTAAGAAGTTATATCCTCCCAATTCGATACAGGAGTAATAGAATAAATTTGAGAGAAAAGTAGGTGTGGTATTTCAGGACTTGGGACAAATTAAATATGCTGCTTAGGAACAAGGAAAGGTTTGTGCCATTTTCCATGACTCTGTCAATTTTGAATGGGAAGGATTGGTGATTGTGTCAATAACTGATTCAAAGACTACAAGGCCTGATTTAAGGTGATAAATTCCATTTATTTAGCATTCTCAAAATATTTATAGAAAAAGTATTTTATGCATGACTTTCATCTTGGATCTAAATCTACAGAAATAAAAACATGGTAATTTGTCCTCAAGGACTTCTGATATGATGATGATGATGATATAGTTATTATATTACATATATAGTATAATTATATTACAGCTATAATTCACATAGTCTTTAATATATGCTAACTCAATCCTTTTAAACATATATATAAGGTAGGTGCTATTATACTAACTATATTATAGTTGAGAGAACTGAAACACAGACAAGGTAATTTACTAATGTTACAACACTAGTTGAGTGGTAAAGTCAGAATTTCAAGCTAGAAATTTTAGCACCAGAATCCATCCTTTCAATAATTAAACAATAAGCAAATAAAATAAAATTAAATAAAAATAAAATAAAGTATGAGTAAGTTTAGTTTATGATGCAATGTAGGCTCAAATGACTGGCAACTAATTCACTCTGCAAAGACTCCCTGACAGAGGTGAACTTTGACATTATTGCTGAAAATTAAGGAATATGTAGGCATAAGAATAAGGAGGAAATAAGAGGTTGAAGCAAGAGGTTGTCAGTCCAAAGCCATACACTTTGCAAATAGTAACAATTAGGGGAATATAACAGAGCTAATGATACATATGGTTATTTGAAAGAATTGAAACAAATTATGGGGGTGTGCATTGAATCTACAGATTTTATAATAAAAAAGAGAATCTATAAAAGATATGCTGAGTAATTTTAATAAGTGTGCATTTTTGTTAAAATTAGAATATTCATATTTTTCACAGTAGCTACTAGCTGGCCACAAGTTTGTTAATAAATATTAAGTATAGTTTAAGTTTCATAGAAGACAGAAGTTACCAGTTAGTTTGATTCTACCTTGCTGAGGCAATAGATCAGGGTTAACAGTGTAGCAATTGGGTTTAACACTGAAAACACATTTAAAATTTTTTTTTCAGATTTTCTGAAACATATTTAACTGATATTAGAAAGTTATACTAACTAACATATGTAGGGATATGAAAATTAATTTACCATCTACAATTCTTTATAGCCCAACTATGTGTTAGGTGATATGAAAGGAAAAGATAAATTAGAAACAATTAATGTTTCCAAAGGGAACAAACTGCTCTCTTGGGTGCATATATATCTATGGAACACACTAGATTGTGGGCAGGATCTTGGAGGGATTCAAAGAGCCATTGTAATTCAAATAATTAAAAGAATTACTCTAGATTCAGGGGAAAGAGACCCTTTAAAATTATAAGGAGACCAAAATGGTGAAGTCCCAAAATCCAAATGCCCATTCTTCCACACTAACATAAAAGCACAAGTAGAAATAGTCAGAATCAACTTTATCAGAAAACAGTCAAGGATATGCAACCAAGCAAATGCTGAATCAAGAAAGGGGTCATTTAGAAATGATAGGGGAGCTTGGTGGCATCTTTTACTTGCCTTTGTCATACCTCCTTTCTGGGTTAGCAACAGTGCTGAAGATGGAGTCCATGCTCCTGGTGGTCCCTGGCTTCAGAGAAGCATAGGTGACCTTATTCATAAATTATTATGCTCACCTCTTCTAACCTATCTAGGGACTAAATGAAGGACTTAGTCAAGGTGCTCATCTATGTTTCATCTAACTTAAAACTCACTCAGGGGTGGAAAAGCAATAGACATTGCTTGAAAACAGTGTAAGTCAAATGAAAAACTACAGGTTTTTCTGATGGAAAACTACAAGTTCCATCTGAGGAAAAGATTATAGTTGAAATATACAGTAGACTATATAAAGCCTGAAAAGAAAATCTTAGAACGTTTCTTTAAAGAAGTAGGGCATTAAAAGACACCTATGTATACTATGGAAATTTGGTAAGCCATGCACATGCCAAGTACAAGGTACACTGTCAAAAAACACCTAAAGAATTCCAACTTTTTACAACCGGTCAGTCTCTAGGTTTGGGGCAAGCAGGAAATGAAGGCTAACGCAGAAAGGTAAACCATCTGGCCAAAAGTTAAAGGAATCCAATTGTAAAAGACTGGGAAAATATATTTTGTTTTTGCTTTGTTCCTGGCATTCAAAGAAATTTTTGTCAAAACAATAGCTGAACACAAGCTAAATGAACAGAGAATTCACTGACCACATACACTAAGGAATATAGTCTTTGCAAAAATAATTTGGAATAGTTATTAAAGAGACAACTGCAGCCTACACTAATCAACAAAGATAAACTCTGGGGAGTGGGGAAAATTTGATTGCCAGATTTATCACATTATAATATCTAAACATTTCATTTTAAAAATAAAATCACAAGGCATACAAAAAAAAAAGGAAATCCTTATCCATTTAAAGGGCAAACCAACAAACAGACAGAAACCATCCTTCAGGAAGGCCAACATTGGATTTTCTGGATAAATGCTTTAAATCAACTCTCTTCACTATATTAAAAACAACAAAAACAGGGGCGCCTGGGTGGCGCAGTCGGTTAAGCGTCCGACTTCAGCCAGGTCACGATCTCGCGGTCCGGGAGTTCGAGCCCCGCGTCGGGCTCTGGGCTGATGGCTCAGAGCCTGGAGCCTGTTTCCGATTCTGTGTCTCCCTCTCTCTCTGCCCCTCCCCCGTTCATGCTCTGTCTCTCTCTGTCCCAAAAATAAATAAACGTTGAAAAAAAAAAAAATTTAAAAAAAAAAAAAAAAAAAAAAAAAAAAAAACAACAAAAACAAATAAACAAAAAACAATTAAAAGAAGCTGTGAATGAAAACTAAAAGAAACAGTAAAATGATAGATGAGTAAGATGAAAATATGAATAAAGAAATAGAAATTATTAAAAAGGAACCAAATAAAAAACCTGTTGCTGAAAAGTAAAATAACTGAAATGTGAAAATTGCTGGAGGGATTCCACAGCAGAGTTAAATAGGCAGAAGAAAGAACAACTAACTTGAAATAGGATACTTGAAATTATCTAGTTTGAAGAGAAGGGGAAAAAAAAGGATGAGGAACTATGAACCAAGACTAAAGAATGGGTAGTATGTCATCAAGTAGAATAAAATACACACAGTGGAACTCTCAGAAGACTAAGAAAAGGGCAGAAAGAATATTTGAAAATAGAGTGACCAAAAACATCCCAAATTTAATAAAAACATGAATCTTACCTATTAAAGAACTCAACAAACTATAAGCAGAATGATCACAAAAGGATGCATATCAAAATATGTTGTAATTCAACTGCTAAAAGGCAAAGACCGAATCCTGAAATCAACAAGAGACCAGCGCCTTCTCATGCACAAGAGGTCCTCATAAATGTTAATAACTGATTTTCCATGAAAAACCTTGGAGAACAGTGAGCAAAATTATTACATATTTAAAGTGCTGAGAGAAAAATATTTTCAACAATTTTATGTTTGGCAAGATGAATGACAATTTAAGATATAAGCAGATAATCAAATGAAAACATGACATCAAAGTTTTAGTGATCCAGTGAAAGCAGTGCTTAGAGGGAAATTTATAGCACTGAATGCATGTATTAGAAAAGAAGTAAAATCTAAAATCAGTAATCTGTTTCCATCTTAGAAAACTAGTATACAAAGAACAAATTATATTCAAAGTGGAAGAAAATAAATAAGAATTGGAGCAAAAATTGAACACAGGAAGTTGGTAGAAAAATTCAATTAAAGAAAATATTGTTTCTATAAAAATTTAACAAAATTGACAAATCTTTAAGTAAACTAGGGAACAAAAGAAGACATAAATAACTAAAATTAATAATGAAAGTGGGGACATTACTACCAACCCTCCAGAAATAAAAAAAACTATGAGAATACTATGAACAATTGCATGTCAACAAATCAAATAGATTACATGAAGTGGAAACATTCTGGGAAATATACAATTACCAAAATTAATCCAAGAGAAATACAAAATCTAAAAGATTCCCAGCAAATAAAAATATTAAATTAGTTTTTTTTTTAAAGTCCAGGATCAGATGTCTTCACTGATAAATTTTAGCAGACCTTAATAGAATAATTAGCACCATTTCATCTCAAAATCTTGGGGAAAAAAAGGAAACCAAGAAAAAAGAAAAGAAAAGAAAAGAAAAGAAAAGAAAAGAAAAGAAAAAAAGAGGCAGGAAAATTCCTTTTTTTTCATTTTTTTGTAATGTTTGTTTATTTTTGAGAGAGAGAAAGACTAGCACCATCAGGGAAAGGGCAGAGAGGGAGACAAAGAATACAAAGCAGGCTCCAGGCTCCGAGCTGTCAGCACAAAGCCTGACACAGGGCTTGAACTCATGAACTGCAAGATCATGACCTGAGACAAAGTTGGAAGCTTAACCAATTGAGCCAACCGGGCACCCCAAGGCAGGAACACTTCTTAATTCATTCTATAAGGCTAGCATTATACTAATACCAAAACCAGATAAAGAGAAGAAAAGAACATTATAGATCATTATCCCTTATAAACATAGACACTAAAATCCTCAACAGAAACGCTGGTAACCTGAATATCACAAGGATGCAGGATTTCAACATAAGAAAATCAGTGTAATATACTATATTAGTAAAAACAAGGGGGAAAAACCCATGGTTCTCTCAATTGATGCAAGATAACCATTTAACAAATCCCAGCACACTTTCATGATAAAAGTAGAAAGGAAAGTAGAAAGAAAAATGCAAATAAAAAAGCCTACTGATGTATATTAAATAAAATAGAGAATACTAAGTGGTGATGAAGATGTGGAGAAATTGGCACCCTAGTATATTGCTGCTGGGAATGCAAAATGTTTCAGCAGCTGTAGGAAAATTTCGGGAGAACCTTAAAAGTTAAAAGTAGAACTACCATATGACCCAGCAATTCCTCTCCTAGATTCATGTTCAAAATAATAAAAATCAAGTACTCAAACAAGTATATGTGCATGTGTGTTCATAGTAACACAATTCACAATAGCGAAAAGGTGGAGACAGCTCAAACATCCATCAAATGATAAATGTATAAACCAAATTGTATATACATACAATGAAATATTATCCAATTATAAAAGGAATAAAGTATTGATACATCCTACAACATAGATGAATCTCTAAAACATTATCCTATGTGAAAGAAAACAGACACGATAGGTCACATATTGCGTGATCCTATTAATATAATATACCCAAAATGGATAAATGTGTACAGATAGAATGCAGATTGGAGTTGCTAGGTACTGAGAGAAGAGAGGGTAGAAACTGCTTAATTAGTCAAAGGTTTTGCTTTGGAGTGAGGGAGATGTCTTGGAACTAGAGAAAGGTAATGGTTGCAAACATTGTGAATTCACAAAATGTCACTGACTTGTTCACTTCAAAATGGTTATTTTTATGTTAATTTTATCTCAATAAATAGTTTTTAATACAGGGAAAGTATATCACAATCCTCATAAAATGGTGAAAATGATCAAGCCCACTCTCCTTACATTTCTTAAATTTCTAAAATATTATAATAGAAATCTTCATAGGAAGAAAAATATCAATACAATGACAACATAACACAGAAATGGAATAAAATATCCTTTTTTTTTTAAATTGAGACGTGGAGTTTCTAAGTTGTGGATCTAACATGTACTATGACTAACACAGAGGTTATTCGAAGTGTGTATATCTCAACAACTGAAAATGTGGATATGAAGTGGCACATAGAGCATGTTCTTTTCACATGAAGCAGGCAAGAGGGAAGGAACTTCAGAGATGGGTGCACCCAGACACCAGTCTGTCATCCACATGTATCTACAGAGTGGATCTGGGCACACACATTGTAATACTGTTATATTCTGCAGCACTCTGCTACAGTGAGTTAGTTATAGTGGATTAAGATACATTGATGTCTATGCTTTTGTGCTCACAGTTAATTGTGGCTTAGAAACAACTGTATTAGCAGTAGTTACTCCTTTGTTTCCCATAAAAATACAGAAATTGAGGTTTGTCTAAGTCCTTTCAATGTGAACATGGTGTGATTCTTTCAATAGGAAAGGAATCATATTAGAGTAGTCCCTTCCTATTTTCAGAATGGGAATTGTTGGAGATGGCATTGATAATGAAACAACTGAATCAGCATGAGGTAACCTCTTTACTTGAAAGGTTTGGCATGCAGTGAACACAGTGCTAAATGATCTGTCAGGCAACTCATTTAAACTAAGTTTCAAGTAGAAGAGAAGTATTTAATATAAAATGGATTTTGAAAGGTCAGAGAATAAAAGGACTTGACAAAATTTTCACTAAAGAGGAAATTAGGAGAGAGTACCCGTTCAAAATGAAATTTGTGCATAGTAACCTGATTATCCAGGAGTGGATTATTATGTTATTATTTTACGTTAACCTCTTTTTTTTTCTCCTTGTTATTCTAAGATTGTCCAATTCACTGCCTATTATTATTTGAATATCAGTATGAGAAAACATAATGAACTTGATGCCCTGTGCAAACTGCTGTGGGTTTCAAGTCTTACTCAGAGGCAAAAGACATGACTCTTGAATGAAGGAAGTCATTGTTCCATTGACTATGGTAATGAACAGTAACCAGATAGGTGTATGTTAACATCTATAGCCAATCTGTCTATTCACAATACTAGGTCCAATGATTAAAGTTAGGGAAGGATTATGAGCCTCTTTACCAACAACTTTGTTGCCAAGACTTTGAGTTACTAAATTTGTCTCAAATATTCACTAACAGACAGAATAGTCATACAACTCTTATGAGTTCATTGCATTCAAAGTGTACTTCATTTAGATGAGAAGATGGCCTTACCATTTATTCTACTATATGTAGTGTTGGGAAGAAAAATATTATCAAAATGATTATTGGTAGGTTAGTCATATACTTTATTGTTGAAGTCGTAACATTTGACAGTGAAAGGGAAGTTTAGGTAATCATGATGCCAGGATAAACAGTTGTAAACTGGGCTTATCCTAAGCGAAATTTGGATGTATTATGGTCATCTTAGTTATAGGTAAAAATTAGATTAAGTAAGGATAGACAAGGGCTTCTAATTATACTTTGTAATCTAATAAAATCTGTTAACTAATATTCATATTTATGTAATTCAAATCTGTATGTCCTAATGTCTGAGAAATAAAAACAATCTAAGATAACATAATAAGATAATGAAAAGAATTACAAGTCCTATATATATTTAAACCACGTTAATAATACATTAAGTACAGCTAAATAAAATAAAGCATAAATGTAAGGCAATAAATGCAGTGATAAGGACCAGGAGAACAACTGAACTTGAGAACAAATGAAAAAAACAACAAAAGGGAATACAAATCAGTAAATATAGACATTTATTTTTAATAGTAAATTAAAACAATTAAACTAATGAAATGAAGATAAAGGTGGTATTTGTTAAAACAGAGTTATTTCAGTATTTATGTAATTCAACTATTTGTATATCAGTCTTCATGCCTGTTTATAGAAAGATAAACATAAAAGAAAAATGTTAACAGAAATATTCAAAAGGATGTTGATAAGCTCTCACCTAAAAAGATCTCTCTTTATTTTTTATTTTATTTTATTTTTTTTAATTTTTTTAATGTTTATTTATTTTTGAGACAGAGAGACACAGAGCATGAACGGGGGAGGGGCAGAGAGAGAGGGAGACACAGAATTGAAAGCAGGCTCCAGGCTCCGAGCCATCAGCCCAGAGCCCGACGCGGGGCTCGAACTCACGGACCGCGAGATCGTGACCTGGCTGAAGTCGGACGCTTAACCGACTGAGCCACCCAGGCGCCCCAAAAGATCTCTCTTTAGAGTAAAGACATTAATTTGATTTAAAAGTGGTAAAAATATGCCCATCATAAAGTTTTAGATTTAGGCAATGCATAAACAACATAGTATTTTAAATAAAAAATATTCAAACAGGTAAACCAAAATAACATAAAAGTAAAAAAATATGTATAAGACAAAGGAAGGAACTACAAGTAGTTCAAAATGGGTTAAACTATAAGGCTTCATAATATATGATTTTGTTGTAGAGCATGTTAATGGTTCACACACATTGTACTGCAAAATAGCTTCAGTGTATTTGGACTTTTACACAAGATGTTGCATATAAAGATGACCTAAATTACAAACAGTTCTTTTATATCCAGCTTTATAGAGTGTTTTATTTGTAAGGCATTTTTACTATATGCTATTTAAATTCTCTCCAACCTGGATAGACATGAAATCAGAAGATATCTACTATAAAGCTACAATATTATGATCTATATTAAAAAATACATAATAATATTGAGGAAGGTAGGCCTTATGTAGAATAATGTATTTCAATGAATTCTATTATAGCAAACCATTTTAATTTAAAACTTTGGAATTAATTTTATATTTGAAAACATTTATCAATCTAGAATTCATAGTCTTTGAGAGGCAACGTGTTGGTCATAATAGATAAGATTTGATGTAAGACAAATTTCCAAATCTTAGTGGTTTAATACAAAGTAAAGTTTATTTCAAATTCCTGATCTATGCCCCAAACCAGACAGATGGAATTCTACATGGAGACATTTGGGTACCCAGGATATTGGAAACTCCTAGTGCACTATGTAGAGCATATGGCCTCCTTGGTCACAATAACTGGAAAGAGACAGATGGAGGATTTTCTCTACTTCAGTTGGAGTGACACACCTCACTATCAAACCAGACCGGTGGCCTCTGATAACAAGGCCCTTGTCTACCTCTGAGTGTGCTAGAAAATAAAAGGAGCAGATATAATAAAGTAATAAGAGTGGTGGGTTTTTTTCTGGCTCTCATTCTTTAATCAGCTACATGTACAATTCTGGACAAATCATATAATTCCTGTAAACCACAGGTGCTTCATCTATAAAATAAATGCTGGAATAAACCTGGATAATCTTTATGGTCCTCTCCAGCTCTAAAATTTAGTGACTTAAAAATGTGAACAAACGGATAATATTTAAGTGCACATGAATGTGCATGACTATGTTCCAATAAAACTTTATGAAAACAGGCAATGGGCTGGATAGCTTGCCAACTCTTGACTGAAAGGAGTCCCTGTTAGATAGGTGGCATTTTTTTTTCTTCCTGACCTGTATAACAGATACTCAGAAAGGATTTATTATGTTAAAGTTAAAATTTGCCAGTATAGTAGAAATGAGAGGAGAGAAAATTCTCAAGGTTTGGAGGACTTGAACACTCATTTGCATCTTCTGTCTAGGATTTCTAAAGATGTCACTTCCAGCTTAACAGCATATTAGAAATACTGTTATGAGAATGAATTCTTATTGTGTTAGTGAAAAGATATGTATTATAAATTCATAAATGTAGAGAGCCTAGAATTATGATATAGGAGATGATTTTATGTAAAACTGGTAAATGTAAGTTGGGGGATGAACATGCATATACAGAATGAAATATATAATTCTAAGAAAAATTATCTGTCAAAGCAGGGAACTAGATGTCTGAATTAATGGGTGGAAAGATGGTGAGGATAGGATGTCTATACCCAAAGCAAGGTCCTACAGGTGGAACAGGGTCTATGCTTCTTTTATCTCGGAAGAGCAAGCTTTTGTCCAAGTGAGTAGATCAAAGTGAGTGAGATCAAGTGAGTGTGAATCAAGCCACACTATAATGTGTGGCTCTTGTACTACAGAATTCCATGTGTTTCACATCATCTGTGATTTATCTTTTCCAAGACTCATAAATGTAATCCAGAGTTTCCCATATGCTTTAAGTGAGCAAAGTTCTTCCTTCACCAGAGACAGTGAAGTCAAAAATCAGAAATGAGATGTGTGACCCCTTCCAAATACATACTTTTTCTACTCCATTTTCTAGACAATTAGAATGGGAAGGAGTATCAGAGCTTAAATAATTCCTGGGACATTTTGGTCTTATATATCCTTGGGACAAATGTCCTTCTTGCACTGTATGTTGTCTTTGTTTTCTGAATATTTTATGGTAGTTTACTTGTATAGATTACAATTTACAGAAAGCACTGTGGCATTTTAACACTTCCTCAGCCTCATTTTCAGTCCTACTCTTCTGAAACGTTAAATAAAACAAAAAAAAATTAATGGTGGAGTCAAGGAACAATATTCTGCTTTCACATAAACTCTTTATCAAAAATAATATCGAGAGGGTAGGGGATCTAGCCTAATTTCAAAAAAAAAATAGTTTATTTATTTTGAGAGGGGGGAGGAGCAGAGAGAGAGAGAGAGAGAGAGAGAGAGAGAGAGAATCCCAAACAGATTCCACACTGTCAATGCAGAGCCCAATGTGGGTCTCAAATGCATGAACCACAAGATCATGACCTGAACTGAAGTCTGATGCTTATCTGACCTAGCCACCCAGCCTCTCCAATTTTCAAATTCTACTCCAAATCTACTTAGTGAAAAGAATTGCCTATCTGTCTTTAAATGGCTAATCCTCTTGTTTTAAGAAAGATACGTGGGGTACCTGGGTGGCTCAGTCCGTTAAGCAGCTGACTTCAGCTCAGGGCATGAACTCATGGTTTGTGAGTTCGAGCCCCATGTCAGGCTCTGTGCTGACAGCTCAGAGCCTGGAGCCTGCTTCAGATTCTGTGTCTCCCTCTCTCTGTGCCCCTCCTCCACTCATACTCTGTCTCTCTATCTCTCTGAAAAATAAATAAACACCAAAAAATATTTTTTTTTAAAGAAAGAGATGCATGATGTATTTATTCATCTGGATAGTCTACCATAGGCAGTCAAGTAAGAAATAACCCTCTACAGTACAAACAAGTCAAGAATAAACTACAAAGTAGCTAAAAAGGGGCATAAAGAATGATTGGGTTCTGAAAGGAGATTAGCTATTAAGATGTAAACAGAATTTTAAAACCCTGGGGCTGAGGGAGCATACCTGAAGGAGAACAAATTTAAAAAGGAAAGACTTCTCTTACCAAGGCTGGGATTTGGGCCTCATTGGAGAAGGTGTGGTTGCAGCCACTGAATGGCAGATATATTTGCTGGGTTGCATGAGCCTGAGCTGGTCTACCATAGGTAGTCAAGTAAGAAATAACCCTCTAGAGTATAAACATTTATATAGAATAAGTCAGGATACTGTTGCATATTGGAGGACTAAAGTTGGCAATGTCTGCTTTAGGAGGGCATGAGAAGATGGTCACTGAAACAGGTTTGGGCAGTCTAAGAGTATTGAGGGTCTGTGTGCTTTGGTAATGCTGCTGGGACAGGTTGCCACTAGATGTCTTCACACACCTACACCTCTCTGCAGCAGGAGAAGGAAAGAAGGAAGGAAGGAAGGAAGGAAGGAAGGAAGGAAGGAAGGAATCACAATGCATCATAAAAATAGAAACAACCTTCATTCTATTATATCTTTCCAGTACACTCTGAGGATAATATTTAATATTGTGTTCACTGTAAAAGAGAAATGATTAAAGAGTTCAATATATTATTATATAATAAATTTTGAGAGGCAATAAATTAATAATTGGCATGTATGGATAAACCACTCATTTTTTCTCAATCCAAATAATTGCAGTTAATAAATATTTCATCAATGTTATGAAAATTAGATTATTATCCTAACATTAATAATTGCAAGTTTATACCTTTTTCACTGTCTACAAAGATAGTTTACATAAAGTTGGAATATTTGCATCAGGGACTGCTGGGCAGAAATCATATTAAACTGATAAATTAGTCCAAATTAATTTTAATGCAATCTTTTAATAATTGGTTAATATCTTTCATCTATTTTATCGCTTTCCAAATCAACAATTTATTTTTAATATATTCATTATAACCTGGAAAAAGTAAAATCCTGCATCCCAGCATTCACAGAAAAGGAATAAACTAACTGATCAGACAAAATACAGTAGTACTTTTTTCTGTTTCATAACACATAACTGTGATTGGAAGCATTAATTAACAAAATGAAAATTGAAACAATTATGTTTTGATCGGTTAGTATAATAATAGTCTATGTGTTTATTGTGTTTATATTTCACAAAGTTTTTTAATGGAAGAAGGAGAGGCAAGTGACATCAGTAAAACAGCAGAATAGGATTTTTCAGTGCTTCTCCCCTTGCAGAAATATCAGTTTGAAGAACTATTCACACACAAAAATATCATCACAAGAGTTATGGGTTCCAAGTGAAGGATTACAGTGCATGATAAAGCACAGAAATATAAAAAGACATACATGAGTATAGGAAAGACTGTTTCACATTACCTCTTTGTACATCAAAGGTTGGGCAGCCCAGGGTGGAGACAGACACCTTTGCTGGGGAGGAAGAGTAAAGTGAGCAACCAAATTCTTCATGGACCCAGTACAGACCCATACCAGTGCCAAGACAGCCTCTGTGGCCTCCTGCTAATTAACTATAGAAGATAAATAAAATAAATTGAGAAAGGAACTAAAACATGTCACTAAAAAAAAATAAATCAATAAAACACACACATACACAAACAGCAAAAAAAGAAAAAAAGGACGAAAAAACCTATAAATCAAAAAAACAAAAAAATGAACAAAATGTCAATAGTAAGTTTTTGTCTATTAGTAATTACCTTAAAGTTAAATGGATTAAATTCTTTAAACAAAAGATTTACAATGGATGAATGAATAAATAAACAGGATTCAACTATATTGTCTATAAGGGACTTACTCTAGACATAAGAACACACATAGACTGAAAGTAAAATGGAATAAAATGATATTCCATGCAAAGTAATAACAAAACAGTCCTATTTACAGTAAGATCAAAAAGAATAACATACTTGAGAACAAAGTTAACCAAGATGGTAAAAGAGAACTACAAAACCTTGCTGAAAGGAACTAAAAAAGACACAAATAGACATATTATGTTCATGGATTGGAAGAGTTTATAACAAGATGTCTATACTGTCCAAAGCAAACTTCAAACTAATGCCAAAATAATCTTGAGAAAGAATAAAGCTTAAAACCTTACATTCTTGACTTGAAAATATATTATAAAAATACAGTAATCAAAATAGTATAGGACTGACATAAAGACAGACACATAGACCAATAGAAGAGAAATCCATGAAAGAAACCCATCCATATATACTCAAATGATCTTTGAAAATAACAAGAAAAATTGTCCCTTCAAAAAATGTGTTGATAAAACTAGATATTCTAATGCAAAAGAGTTACAATGGAGTCTTATCTTACACCACACACAAAGCAACACAAAATACATTAAAAAAAAAAACAAAAACAAAAAAAACCTTAAGACCTGAAACTATGAAACTCCTAGAAAAAAGCATAAAGGAAAACCTTCATGACATTAATTTTGGCAACTTTTTTTTTATTTGCATATGACACCAAACATACAATAACAAAAGCAAAACCACAAAAATGGGACTATACCAAATAAAGCTTTGTGGAACAAGGGAAACAATCAATAGAGAGAAAAGGCAACCTGTGGAATGGGAAAGAATGTTTTCAAATCATATATCTAATACGGGGATAATACACAAAATACATAAGTCCAATAACTCAATATCAAATAACAACAAATAACCAAATTTTTAAAAAAGCAAAGGACTTGAATAGACATCTCTACAAAGAAGATATACAACTGGAAAATGGACATCAGGCCTAAGAAATGATGTTCAAAATCACTAATTATAAGCAAAATGCAAATCAAAACCACAATGAGATATAACCACACACCAGTTGGGATGGCTATTACCAAAAAGACAAGAGCTAGTAAGTATTGATGAGGATGTGGGAAAATTGGAACCCTTGTGCTCTGTCAGTGGAATATGAAATGGCATAGCCACAGATGGAAAACAATATGGACCTCAAACTACAAATAAAACTATCATATCAGCCAATAATAAAACTCCTGGGTATTTATCTAAAAGAAATGAAAATAGACCTTGAAGATATATTTGTACCTCCATGATCATTATAGCATTGTTCTTGTTCACAATGGCCAAGAAGTGGAAACAATGTAAATGTCCATCAACCGATGAAGGGACAAATAAAATGTTATATCTACATAAATGGAATATTATTTGGTTTTAAAAAAGAACAAAGTTCTGTCATATGCAATAAGTGCATGGCTCCACTTATATGAGATATCGAAAACAGTAAAAATCACAGAAACAGAAAGCAGAATGGTAGTTGCTAGGGCTTATGGGGAGGAGCCAGTGATGAATTGCTGTGCAATGGGTATCAAGTTTCAGTCATGCAAGAAAAACAAGTTCTAGAGATCTGTTGTATAACCATACATGTATAGTTAACAATACTGTACTGCATGGTTAACATTTTATTACAAGGGTAGGTTTCATGGTATGTGTTTTTTTACCACAAAATAAAAAATAAACAGCATATAAAAACATTGAAATGATAAATTATTTTAAAAACAATATTGAAAAAAAGGAGTGGAAAAACACTGCACTGCAAAAGTTAAAGTAGACCTTAAGAAATAAAGCTGCTATGCTTATAAACTTGGAATTCAATAGTGTTAAAATGTCAATTCTTCCCAAATATATCTAGATATTCAACAAAACTCTGACTAAAATAATTGCTAATTTGAAATATTTTCAATTTATTAGGTTTAAAGTGCAATGTGCATATAACCTTTTGCACATATATTTGTATTCAAATATTAAATATATATTTAGACTTCAGGAATGATACAAATAAAACTCAATCTGTGGAAACTGTACAGCAGCTAGCACTGGGAGTGGAACACTGTACTATTATTTCTTTTCATAATTTTTAGTTTTTGAGACATTTGAATATATTACTCAAAAATTGAATTATAGGGGCGCCTGGTTGGCTCAGTCGGTTAAGCGTCCGACTTAACCCGGGTCACGATCTCACGGTCCGTGAGTTCGAGCCCCGCAACAGGCTCTGTGATGGCTCAGAGCCTGGAGCCTGCTTCCGATTCTGTGTCTCCCTCTTTCCCTGCCCTTCCCCCGTTCATGCTCTCAAAAATAAATAAACGTTAAAAAAAATTAAAAAAAAAATTGAATTATAATTATACTAATTATATTCTATAATTTTAATGATACTAGTTGTACATCTGTAGGAATACTAGTTGTAGAGTAATATGGACCTAAGAATTGTTCTATCTCAGGATACAGTATTGTGATTTATAAGAAATACTTATTTGGTCATTCTGATGACAAAAATATACGTGTCATATATATTTGGTCTTTGTCCACAGTTTTTGGTCATAGTTTCCCAAATCCTTGGAATTTCCTACTTGTTGAGAGTGATAATGGTGTCCTTTGTCATGTTAATGAGGTGACTTTTGGAAAGTACCTAGAGATTAGAGGGTTTGAAATTTCAGTACCACCCCTTGACCTCAGGGGAAGGGAAAGGGTCTGGATGTTGAATCAGTGCCCAATGACAATAGTTTAATTACTTGTGTCTATGTAATGAATCTTCCATAAAAACCCACGTGACAATATGGAAAGCTTCTAGGTCAGCGAACACGTGAAGATGCAGAAGAACAGAGCCCCTAGAAAGGGCATGGAAGCTCCACATTCTTTTCCCATCCCTTGACCCATGCATCTCTTCATCTGGCTGTTCTTGAATTATATATCTCCTTTTATAACAAACCAGTGATCTAGCAAGTAAAATGTTTCTGAGTTCTGTGAGTCACTCTAGCAAATAAATCCAAGAAAGAAAGGGGCCTTAGGAATCTCTGATTTATAGCCAGTTCGTCAGAAGTAACAGGTAACCTAGGATTGCAACGTGCATCTGAAGGGGATCAGTTCTGTAGGACTCAACTCTTAACCTGTGGGATCTGATGCTATCTCTGGGTAGAGTGAGAATTAAGTTGAATTTTCAGACACTCTGCTGGTGTCCTAGAGTTGCTTGTTGCTACAGGGAAGTCTCCACACAGACACACACTAAAATTGGGTCTAGGAAAACAAATTACAGGGACTTAAGAAATGCTTTATGTATGAAATATGCTTGTTCAAAGTTAAGGGGAAATCTCATTACTTAGGAGTTTATTTCAGTAGTGTAAGAATGGTACAGGGTTAAGAAATGTATACTTCTTCCACAGTTGGAGAAAATAAAACAGGAATATTATTTCAGTCAGTTAAGCAGAAAAGGTACATAATTTCTAATTTGGTTAGAGAAAGAACCTGAATCAGGAAATCTTCATTTCAGTGTCTTGAAGTTTTGACCCTCTCTTCTGGATATTAATTTGCTGTCAAACCAATCTTCAGTATTTTGTCTGTCTAAACAGTAGTACATTAGAGCAACTAGGCTTCTGTGTAGTTTTCAACTGTTTCCTTATTTTTTTTTAATGTTTATTTATTTTTGTAAGAGAAAGAGACAGAGCACCAGCAGCGGAGGGGCAGAGAGGGAGACACAGAATCCGAAGCAGGCTCCAGGTTCTAAGCTGTTGGCACAGAGCCTGATGCAGGGCTCAAACCCACAAACTGTGAGACCGTGATCTGAACTGAAGTCAGGGGCTTAACCAACCGAGCCACCCAAGTGCCCCGTCAACTATTTCCTTTAGAAGAAAGTTTGTGGCTAATTTATTTGCTGAAATTCTAAAGCTACCCTGTCTGATGCAGTTACTATTTATATGAGGCTATTTAAATTAACCAAAATGAAATAAAAAATTCAGTTTCTTACTTGCACTAGCCACATTTCAAGGGCTCAAAAGTCACATGGTAGTGGCTATTACACTAGACACAAGAATACAGAATACATTTCCATCAATGCAGTGAGTTCTGTTGGAATCTAGTTATTCTAAAGAACCAATCTTATATAGAAGATTAAGGAGTCTCAGGTCATGCTGACATTAAACAACTTGGACATTGCCTCAAGCCCTCTTTCCCCCAGTAAATACCTTCATAGATTGAAGGACCAACAATCTCTACTTGAGATTTTCTTTATCAGACTACTGCTTAACTTTGGGTGCTCATCAGAATGTCCAGGAAGATTAAAAAAAAAAAAATCCCAACCCTAGATTACCTGTGGAGATTGGTCTGGTATAGTGTCCAAGCATTGGTATTCTTACAAATCTCCTCAGATGACTCTAATGTGAAGTCAGGATTAAAAGTTGTTTTTAGAGATGCACATAGGCCCCGTTCCAGACCTTCTGAATCTGAAACCTGGTATGTGGCCCAGTGATCTGTTTTCTCATGCAAGCTCTCCAGGTGATTCTGATGCACACTGAGTCTTAAAATCATTGCTTTTCTATTTTCCTTCCTACTTGGAAACATCTGTGTTTTTTGCTTTCTTTTCAAATTTTACACCTGCCTTTAAGAAGATGTCCTATTTTCATAAATAAAAAGGCACAGATTTAGCTCATTCTTTTCATTGCTGCTATATATATTCCTGGGCACAGACATATCTCAATTATTATTTAATTGGTAATCATTCAGATGCATACAAAACTAATAAATAGTTTCACAATAGTTTTAACATGTTGATGCCTGATTTTATGGTATATATTTTCAAACCTGAAAATGTTGAATAAAATTTTTATACATTTTAATTTAAATTATAATTTGTGGCTTTCCAAAAGGTGAAAAATGGGTTTACATTTGGGGACAACAACATATGGGTGCCTTCTTTTACCATGTCCCTAATAACATGGGGAATCAGCAATTTTTGATTCTTGACAATGTAATGGGTGAGAAGTGATATTTCATAATGACTTTAATTGCATTTGCCTAACTCTAAAGATGATTGAGCATAGTTTAATTGATTGTTGACACTTTCTTCATTTAACTTTCTTTTTGTATTCTTTTCCAAATATTTTATACTATTTTTTTAGAAATTCTGTATTTATTATAGATTTTACGATGTTGTCATGTATGTAACATATTTATTTTTTCTTTTGACCTTCTGATAACTTTTACCAAGCAGTATTCATTTTTATAGAATCAGCTATGCCCTTCTCCATAGTAGTGTCTTTGATTTCCTTTTAACACTTGATACATCCAATCCTTGAGATTTATACATATGGTCTCCAAAATTATATTCTAGTTTTTAAAAATTTACTTTTCACCAGATTATGAATCAGATTGAATATATATTGAGGTATCAAGAGAAACAATTGCATTTAAACATTTAATCTACTTGACAGGTATTTTTATGTATAATGAAAATAGGGTTTGGGCTTTATTTTCTTCCTAGAGACTATTTTTACCAGTATCATTTTTTATGTTAACTATTTTTCTCCAAATAAAATGAAATGACTTTGTTGCTGTATATTACATTTTCATATATATGCTAAAACACAAATTTCAGTATTCATTAATATAGTTTTACTTTTTCTTTAAGTCAGTATTTGATTCAATTAGAAAGTTTATGATGTGTTTTATTATCTGGTTGGCAAATCCTCCCTTATCAATTTTTTTGTTATTGTTTCAAATTTTATTGGCTATTGTTATTCATTATATATCCATATGAACTTTAACATTATTTTATCTTCCTCACTCTGAAAAACCCATTAAAAATTTATTAAATATATATTAATTTTGAGAGTGTTACAATCCCAAAATATGTCATGTTTTTAATTTCTTCAGATCTAATTTTATACTATCCAATAATATTTTATGGGCATCACTGAAGTCTTCACTGAAGTCTTACTTTTCTATTAAATTTATCTTAATTTCTTAGTATCACATTGTACATGATATAATCTTGCCAATCCATTGTTAAGTATTATTGAAAAATGAACCAGTGGCTTTTAAAAAATATATTTAGTCATTTTAATAATGCACATTTCTGGAATATTCTCTAATAATTTTTGATAGTCAGTTGGATTTGATTTTCTAAAGCTTTTAAATGTTTATTTCCATATTTATTAAATAAAATGTTTCTATGGCTTTTCTGCTTGTATTATCTTTATCAGAAATAAGTTATGCTAAGTTCATAAACTAAATTGGGAGGGGTTCATTTATTTCATCTGGATTAAGCTGAGTTGCAAAACATCTCACAAAACAGCATGTTTAAATACTTACCATTTTATAGTTTTTATAGAGCTCATCTATTCCATATCCTTTTTATTGGTTTATATCCATTTTGTTTGTTTGTTTCTATTTTTTTTAATTTTTTTTATTTAAACAAATTTTAAGGTTTATTTATTTTTGAGGGAGAGAGACAGAGCATGATCAGGGGAGGGGCAGAGAGAGGGAGACACAGAATCTGAAGCAGGCTCCAGGCTCCAAGCTATCAGCACAGAGCCCAACACAGGGCTCAAACCCACGAACAGTGAGATCATGACCTGAGCGGAAGTGGGACGCTTAACTGACTGAGCCACCCAGGAGCACCTATCCATTTTTTGCAATTAATATTTAGCTATATATTTATATTAAAAGGTATTTTAAGATTTTTTTCCCATAGGTTTGTGTTTAATTTACCACTATGAATATTTTACTTTTTTATGACTTTTATTGAGATTTCTTCTTTAGTCCCAATCTTATGTAGCTATTCTCTTCCACTTAAAAAAAAATCTTAATTCTAAGGAACTTACCTACTCTATTGATATTTTAAAATAAGTAAATTTTAGATTTATTGATCATTTCCACATTAAAAATCTCTAAACTTTCAGCTTTTAATTTTATGTCTTTCTGTTCAGTGTCTTCAGATTGATTTTTCTGTTATTTAATTTCTTATAACAAATAATATGTCTGTTGCTTTCCATCTTTAATTTTTCAGTATTGAAGGCAACTAAAATATTTTAAAATATATTTACCTGAGGCATCTGGGTGTCTCAGTGAGTTGAGCATCCAACTTCGGCTCAGGTCATGATCTTGCTATTTGTGACTTTGAGCCCTGCTTCCAGCTCTGTGCTGACAACTCAGAGCCTGGAGCTTGTTTCAGATCCTGTGTCCTCTCTTCTTTCTGTGAACCTCCCCACTCATGTTCTGACTCTGTCTCTCAAAAGTGAATAAATATTAACAGAAATAAAACAAAATAAAACATAATCACCTGTGTTGCACTGATTTTTGCTTAGAATGTTCTTTTTATTGCTTGCTAAGTAGACAGTAACTTTAACATAGATTTTATTTTTGATGGAAAAGATATTTAGTAATTTACTTCACAATTCCCTAGTAGTTACAAAATTTATTTTCATCTTTCTATAATTTTTAATTTTATTGAATAAATTTAATTTTATTGTTTGTAGACATGTAGCTTGTAAACTAGCTAAGTTTTGAAATCTTTGAGATGTTTTGTTATTATTGTATAGGCTCATTTTTTTAATTCCATAATGAAAAAAAAATCAGTAATCTAGGGAGTTAATGGGCTTCCTGAGATCTGTGAGCTGTTCTAGCAAATTAATCAAACCCAATGAAGGGTTTGTGGGAACCTGTAATTTATTGCCAGTCTTTTAGAAGCACAGATAATAACCTATGTTTGCAATTGGCATCTGAAATGGCAGACAGTCTTAGAGTACAGAGCCTTTCATCTGATACTATGTCTGGGTAGATAGTTTCAGAATTTAGTTGATTTTCCAGACACCCCATTGGCGTCCAAGAATTGCTATTTGGTATGGAGAATCCCCTATATACACATATTGGAATCAGGTCCAGAAACTAAAAACAACTACCGTAGGACTTTTCCAAATCTTTCCTTTTAAAGTTTTACTTGATAATTAAAAAATAATCTTTCAATATCAAGACATTGTTTATTGTATCTATGGTAACATCTTTGCTTTCAAAGCACTACCAATTCTTGTCAATCTTGGTCTGAATTTAACTTCCTAGTAGCCCCCTCCACAAATAAAAAGAGTCTCTTCACCTCTGCACCCTCAATCATAGAATGTACTTTTACTTGAAATACCCAGTTTGGGATCACTTCTGTCAATTACAATCCTTCTGCCAATAGCCTTCTGAAAAACTGCATCCAACTTAGTGCTTTTCTAAATGTTTCCTGTGTTAAAAGTGCATGAGTTCTGAGAATTCTTGATATGTGTGTTTTTAGTTTTTCTTTCCATTTTAATGACAACCTAAGGAAGATACTATAAGGATATAATTAAATTTAACTATATTATAATTGAGTATTGCCACAGAATTTTTGTGTCCTCATTTGCCCATTTTCACAATTGTTCTCCCACAGTGTTACAATTAATGAGACTCAGATGTTTCCATGGAGATAAAGTAATAATAATCTTATTTTTACAGGCAAATATTTTATTTTTTCAAAGATAATTCACAATTTAAAAGTATTTATGTAGAATAAAATCTCTTGTCTTAAGTTATTGTAATAGTGAGCCTTTGCCTAAGCATCGAGTAAATAAATAGAAAGGTGCTCTCAAACTAATGACAAGAAACTGAGTAGAAAACAAATATGTGAAAGTAAGTTTCTCCAAGTCATAGCAAAAGAATATAACTTGATGCTATGTGGAGATGGGCTTCACAGTTATTTAAATAGATTACCTTGATAATAAATTACATAATAGATAAGGTTCACCATTTACACATGATTAACAACAACAAGACACACACACACATACACACATTCTGCAACTTAACTTTCAGTTTCTCTAACTGCTATACTCTATAAATCCTCTTTTCTGTACTTTTCATATTATGGGAGTTCTTTAGCAGTAAGAGTTTTGGAAAATACCTGGTAACCTACTTTAGATTATATAAATGGGATAAGAATCACTTTAAATTTCCCTCCAGGTATCTCTAGGTGCTACCTACCAGTAAGGAATTTTCAAAGGGTCTTCAAGATAGAAACCGAAAATAAGAAAATTTGTTTGACTGGCAGACTAGTGTTCAGAGTATAATATTAGCTTCCTTCCAGATGCTGAGCTACAGAGTTTTGGGTCTTTTCCATATAGAAGCAGTGGTTGGAGTGCAGAGGAAGATAGGGACTATAATTCTCTTCAGTCTCCAAAATTACGACAGCTCAGTCTCTGAGTCACAGTGTAGATAATCAGATTAAGCATATATTGAGTTATCAAAAGCAACAATTATACTTTAGTAAATGACTGAAGATAACATTTCATTTGAAGACGAAAACCATCTAATTTAGAAGATGAATCAGTCATAGAGGCTGAAGACCAACAAACCAGAGATCTGATAGACACACACAAAAATGGTTTTCTAAAAATGAGCTCCACACTTTCTAAACATGAGCTCCACACTAGAAAAGCCCTGTTTCTGTATAGTTGCCATGATAACCAGGAGGAGAAAGTCTATACAAACTCAAAACTGTGGTTTTGATCACTTGATACATAAAAAATCAAGACTATATAGACTATATATATAGAGGAAAAGAGCAATTGTTCCAAAGCATTATTCAGAGTCAAACATAATTTGAGCATCAGTTGGCATATGTGTTTGACTATGTATATATATACACACATATAAATACATATGCATATATGTGTATAATGTATGCATGTGAAGTGTGTATGTGTGAGAGAATGTGATGTGCAAGTCAGTCATAGCAGTTTGCCCATTCTGAGATTTTGAGCTTCTTAAATATTTATCTGTGCATAATTTATCACATTGACACTTTGACACTTTGACATTTTAGACTGCATAAAGCTTTGTTGTGAGGATGGGGTACTCCTGCACAATATAAAATGCTTAGCAGCATCCCTGGCATCTACACACAGATACCAGTAGTAGACAACCTCCTGGTTGTGACAACTAAATATTTCTCCAGACATTGCTAAATGTTCTGTGGGATGCAAAATGCCCCTAGTTAAGAACCACTGCTTAGAGGGAATGATAAAGTAAAAGAAACTTGCAGAAACTATCATACACAGATCTTTTGTAAATACATAATTTCAATTTTATATATTGCTATAGTCTTTAAATATTCCATTATATATTCTATTTCCCAAATAAACTTGAGAATTATGATTATTTACTTAATAAAATCTATACATATCGATAAGGTCAAAGTTATTGCCATATTCTTTTAGTTTGTAAAGTCTACTTAAATTCATGAGAAGTCTGTAATGATTGAGCAGTTATTAATTGTCTACAAAGTAGGATGTAAACTATATAGTAAACTCCAAAGTTTGTATTAGAATTATAAAGGCTAGAGATGTCTCCAGCTTACATAAAATTACTTCTATACACAAGACAAATGTTAATAACAACATGAATTGAAAGTGTTTTAAAAATAAATACTTGTCTAATTTTGAAAACCTATTGGAATGTTGCAGTATTTTGATGTTTTATGCATTAATCCCTTCTGAAATATTGTACTGCTTTGTTAGAATTTTCAAAAACACATTGAAGAATTAAATTGTCAAGTAGCCTTTCCAGCTTGTTCTTTTATTTACATTTATCTTAAAAGAGGGTAATTTATCTGGGGGCACAAGAACTATCCATCACACTAATGCACACTCAGTTTAAAATCTGCCCTTCATACTATGACTTGTCAAGCTCAGTTTGCAGTGGTGTTGTCTGCTGGAAAGGGAAGCTGAAATATGTACACGCCATGTTTGTCTCTGTAGAACATATTTTCTGTTTTACATTTGTGTGGGAGCAGCAAAACAAAAAATCATCTGCTAAAAAGAGTAACCTCCATAATCATCACTCCCAAAATCTGCTGAACTGATCCTCATATGTCTACACAGATGGTGAAGTGGTGAAATGGAACCAAGAACACCTCGAGGCAGTTGTTATTGTTAATCTCTGGAGGATTTCAACGTGGAAGCATACCTGCCCTGAGTATACATCAACTGTACAAGTCAAACAGATATTTCAATATATCATCTGAAAAGCAGGATAATAAAATGTTCCTGTATCTACTCTTCTGTTCAAACAAACTATAGATTTTTACGGATGTGAAAATAAAAATGTACTCATAGTCTTGCTTGAGGACTACATTATCAACAACATTTGCTGCAACTTTGCCCTGAGCCGCTTCTGACTTTTAAAATTCCTATAAGTTCTGTTGTAATGCATTTAAATAAAAAATCTGGACTGGAAAAGTGGCATGCCAGGAAGAGTATGGAACTTTATAGGATAATCAAAAAGAAAACTCCATTTCCATTTGTTAAGAAGTAAGTACTAATTAAAAGAAGCAAGACCCCAAGAACCTTTTGATGTTTAAAACAAGGTGATGAGTGTCATTTTAATACAGATGATGACATTTGGAAGTTACTCCCGGTTAATTTTCTGGCCAAGGCTATTCTATAGCTCTAAGCACAACCAATTAAAATGTGGGAAAGGAACCAAAAAGATATAATCTATTTTGTGAAGATACTCACTGGAAATTTGTACTTTAAAATGGAACTTCATTTTTATTAAAATAGTCTTTTTAATAAAAATGTTTTATTTATTTATTTATTTTGAGAGAGAGAGAGAGAGAGAGAGAGAGAGAGAATCCCAAGCAGGCTCCACACTGTCAGCACAGAGCCCAAAGCAGGACTTCACCTCACAAACCCATGAGATCACGACCTGAGCGGAAATCAAGAGTCAGATGCTTAATGAACTGAGCCACCCTGGTGCTCCTTAAAGAGTCTTCTTTAAGAAACTTGTTCATGTTTGCTAGCACAATTACGGAAAGAAATTTTCAGTTTTCACAATTGTGAAAAGCTCCATTTAACTTACAAAAAGAGTATCTTTGCAGATCCTGGGAGTACATATTTTAAGAGATGGAAAGGGAGAGAAACAAATTCTTTTTTATTTGTTTTTATTTTTTTAAGTGTTTATTTTTGAGAGAGACAGTGTGAGTGGGGAGGGGCAGAGAAAGAGGGAGACACAGAATCTGAAGCAGGCTTCAGGCTCTGAGCTGTCAGCACAGAGCCCGAGGCAGGGCTCAAATCCACAAACTGGGAGATCATGACTTGAGTCGAAGTTGGACGCTCAACCCACTGAGCCACCCAGGTGCCCCACCAATTCTTAATCAGAGTCTTATTCTGCCATTCTTTTGACCAACTCCTAATGGTTACTATCTCCCTCTTACACCCACCTCCCTCTCTCTTTCCCTATACATTAGGTAGTAGCTGGACATGTGCAGTGGAAGGAACACTCAAAGGAATACCCCTGTGATCAACAAAACTGGCTAACATCCTCCTTTGACAGGATGTCACAGCCTACAGGGACTCTCCCTAGGGAGATTCATTCCCAGTCCAGAAAGAAGGTGTCCTCAGCTTGACCTTTAGCTAGTTATACAGCCATTAACATAGATTAGCATTGTGGTTATAGCCCCTCATGGCATGGAGAAAGGCTGCCTTGATAGTTCTGGTACAAATCCTGTAGAGCCAAAAACTTCCTCTTCCAACCTGTGGGAGGAGTCCCCCAAATGATTGCAAGTAGAGTCCATTAGAAACTGCCCTATCCACGAAGAAGATCCACTTAAAACAAACAACAAACAAACAAAAACAAAGACCCCTGTAGCCTCAAGGCAGTTGTCATATTTGGCCTGCCTGCTCTCCCAACTTGAGAGCGTACTGTTGCTTTAATAAACTGCTTTGTGCTTGCTACTTCCCTTCTGCTGCCTTTGTGTGGATCTGGTGGGGATCCTCAAGTAAATCTTTTCACAGAGAACAAAACCTTCCATTCATACAATGCAGACTCTCCCACTGGTAATGCTAGTGTTAGTAAAAGTACTGAAACTAATGAAATTTTCACTTAGTACTTCTTTCTTCTTTCACTTAAGTGTGGCATATAGGTAACAGTAGAGTATTTTTAAAAGATTTCTATTGCAAAAGTATATTGCTACATTTAGTAATTTAAACACCGTTTTCCACAGGAAACAGTCTCAAACCGTTCTCAAGTACAAGTCAGCACCCCAAATCTATGTTCAGTGTAACTCAATCACCATACATTTCTTAAAGGACAATATGAAAATAAATATAAGCTACAGCAATTCTAAATCCTTCAAATTTTATCTCTCTTTAAAAGCTGCTGTTCTGCTGTTCCCGTATACATTTTATTGTAAACTTTGAACACATACTTCTGATATCCTTTCATTATCATCTCTCATATTACTTCTCCATTTTTTTTTTCCCCTGGAAGATGAGCAATTGGGTCTGACAGGGAAGAATCTTAGTGAAGAGAAGAAATGAATTGGTCAAAGCAGAATCCTCCTTGGCGGATAATAGAAAACAGAGGGAATAATGTCAAAATAATTTTATACAGTTTTATATAATACTGTGATTGTGACACAATATTTGCTTTAGAATAATGTAGATTAGCCTAAGAACAAAATAGAAAGATTATTAAATTAATGACAGAACTTTTAAAAGTGTGTTTATCTACTCAGTAGACATTTATTCTATGTGAATAAACAATTTAAAACACAGAAAGTACAAATGGCTGGGAAAAAAGAAAAAAAAGTCTATGTTTATCTTCACCAGTAGTCTAGTAGTAAAAAAAAAACAAAAACGAAAACTCATTCAAGGATAAATAGTGTTCAAAAAAATGTTATGTGGAATTAGATGCTATTATTCAAAACCTGACTTCTCTACTCACTGCATATATGAAGATGGACATGGAACTAAGTCCCAGTTTCTTCTTCTGTAAAATGGGGCTAATTTTACCTTAGAGTGGCATTGCCCACTAGAACTTTCTCTGATGATGGAAATATTTCATATCAGCCTGATATCTAGTCAGTAGGTACTTGTAGTTATTTGACTACTTTAGGTGTTATTAGTGTTAGTGAAGAACTGAATTTTCCTTTTTAATGTTTACTTATTTTTGAGAGGAAACGAAAGAGCATGAGCAGGAGAGGGGCAGAGAGAGAGAGAGGGACACAGAATCTGGGAGGGGCCAAGAGAGAGACTGGGGCACAGAATCTGAAGCAGGCTCCAGGCTCTGAGCTGTCAGCACAGAGCCTGACACAGAGTTGGAACTCAAGAACAGTGAGATCATGACCTGAACAAAAGTGGGACACTTAATGGACTGAGCCATCTAGGTGCCCCCTGAAGAACTGAATTCTTTACTTTAGTTAATTTAAATTTATATATTCATATGTGATTAGTGACTATCATATTGTTCAGCATAGCCTTATTTATTGATATTATTAGAAAATTATATTAGTTTACTAAAATAAGATCTCATTGTTTATTCACAAAATTAGCAAAGATTAAAAAAGTAATGATAGTCAACGTTGACCAGGGCGTGGCAAGAGTATTTCTTTTTTTTTTTTTAAGTTTATTTGTTTTGAGCAAGAGGGAGGAGCATGAGCAAGGGAGGGGCAGAGAGAGAAGGAGAGAGAGAGAATCCCAAGAATGCTCCACACCTGGGCTCATACTTATGAAATGCAAGACCATGACCTGGGCCTAAACCAAGAGTTGGCCATTTAACCAACTGAACCACCCAGGCGCCCCAAGAAAATATTCCTTAAAATTATTATGCAAGAGTACATTAATGCTATATTAGAAAGAATATTGAGAATATATACCAAAAGTCTTAATATGTTAATAATTTTTATAGTTTTTCATTTCAAAATATAACCTAAGAAAATAATTTTCAGACTAAGGCTTTTGCCCAACTGACTTTCATGTTAAGAGATTAATCAGTTGCTATAGGAACTCATTAATCCATTGCATATGCAAAGTAAGTGACAATATGAACAACTAATAATTAAGTGCCTATTAAGTTGGCACAGATTGATGCAAGTTGTAGTATAGTGAAAAACAGCAACAAATCAATACAACTGGAAGCTTGAGGAAAGGCATTTTAGTTCTCATAGCAGCTAGTTGTGGGTTTTGGGAAAATCAAATAACTGCTCTGGTCTTGCTTTCTCATGCAAAAATAAATGGTAAATAATATATAAAAGGAATTCCAATTCTATAATTCTATGTCTGTTGGTGTTTTCATCCACCAGAAACAAGTTTAAAAAATAGTTATGTGGCCTGCCACAGTTGTATTTAATAGGACTTGGATCTTTGGAGAAGGATTAATATCTGTCCTGAGGCAGATATGCTTTTAAGTTGGTTTAATTTGTCAAATACTCTTTGAGAGTAAACCGTTGTACATGATCAAAGAAGGGGAGAGCACATCTACACTCATCTTACAGTAACATACAAGGAAGAGTCCTTGGAGTGGAGGATACAAAATGAAAGAGCTCAGAGACACATACAGCAGTCAAAGAAGTAAACTGGGTAACAGACCAGATGAAATATTAACCATGGTGAGAACTTGACAATTTCGGTAAGGTTTAGTAATCAAGGTAAAGTCTAAAAGCAAGGCTGCACATTTTAGATTTTACCAGTATGAATTATGGTGATAAACTGGAAAGAAAATCTTCAGACTATCTGTATAGGATGTTGATGAGATAAACTTGCATGACAGGGTATTCCTGATCTGATCAACATACTATATGTATATTTAACATTATATATAATTCAATTCATATATCAGGTATACATTCATATATAAAAACATATATCTTATATAATATGTAATATAGCCAACTATTAGACTTAGATTTTTTAAAATATTTATTTTTGAGAGAGACAGAGAGCAAGCATATGTGCATGAGTGGGGGAGTGGCAGATGGAGAGAGAGAGAGAGAGAGAGAGAGAGAGAGAGAGAGAGAGAGAGAGAATTTCAGCAAGAGCCCCACACAGGGCTCAATTCCATGAGCCTGGTATTGTGACTTGAGCCAAAATCATCAAGCACCCTTAGGTTTAGATTTAGGTTTGAACTGATATGACAAAGAGTATGATGCTATTAATGACTAAAAAACTATGAATATGGGAAGGAAGAGAGAAATTTTTGGAAAAAAGATAATATTTTGTGGTCTAATAAATATCACAAGATAGCTAAGGAAAATAAAAATCAGAGCTTTAACAGGAAGTCAGAACAAGAAAGAGATTTGTTTTGATCTATAGTATGTATATTCCCTGGAATCAAAACAGTAGTCACCATTGGGGCTAACAGCTTTCTTTGCCTCACAATTCAAGTTGTTAGAAAATCTTTTCTTCAAACACATTTAAGCCTTCAGGATCCATCCAGGCTCTAAGGCAATTATATCCAATAAATCAAACCTAAGAAACTTTCATTCCACTATGGCAGTTATCCCATGTCCTCAATCCTTAAGTTATGTCTCACTACCCTTCCATTTTAGTTCTAATCAGAACTTGAACATAGAATTTGTGGCATATTTGACCTCACTTCCACCCTTTGCTCTTGTCCAAATAATTCTGGATTTGGTTCTCTGTTCAACTATATTACATATGTTCTCAACATATTTCTGACTCAGCTGCATTATTGGCTTATTCTTTATTAGCTACCTAAAGTGGGATATTCTATTTAAATTGTCCTTCAAGATCCAAAACTATGTCCACACATTAGCACTGGGTGTCAACACTCAAAATTATCCCCCTTTGCCGGAAATGATTTCAATACATATAATTGCTCTAGGGGCCATATCTGTGCTCTAGGATCTGTTCCCTGCCAGTGGTTTTCAACCTAACAAATGTAATCTGATCCAATTTCAGCAAATCAAATTTTCTTTTCCAGAATTGAAAGTTGAACAGAGATACAGAGATTACAATCCATGGGATCTGAGACTTTAGAAATAAGTTGGTACCTTAGAAATAATTTCTGTGAACTCTTGTTCCTGGCCAAGACCTGCATGTTTCACTTTGCTTCTGTTCCCTGAGGTGCTCAAGGAAATGCTCAATGAATGTATTTTGCTTATGCTTTCTAAGGTGAGTGTCAACCAGAAAAACTTTAACAAACACAATCACACACACAACCCTGTGAGGTAAAAATACACATAGGCAAGAGTCAGAAGAAATATCTCTGCATCTATCTATTGACCACCTATCTGCTTTGGGGTATCTCACTTAAGTAATCTGACCCTTATTTTCTCATTTGAAAATTGGGGTTAAAAAAAAAGAAAATTGGGGTGATCCTGGTTATTTCTTCTGTTACATTTTTTTTCCCCTTCTCTAACATTTTTTATGAGTGCCTATTAAAAGGCAGACTACAAAGACCCATTCCCCCAGAGATATTGACTGAGTAAGGGGCTGGGTAAGGGGTAGAAAATATGGCCTAGAAAACTGCTTTTATTTAGGTTCACTATCTATATCTATATCTATATCATCTATATCATCCAAATCTATATCTATATCTATCTATATCATCTATCTATATATATGTGCTTAAGTTATAGGTATGTGTATATTTATAACTATATCACAGACTGAAATAGCAATAACCACAGGACTGTGTCATATTCTCCCATTTGAATTAACTATGATGAGATTTTGTGGAAAAGAAATTGAGAGAAAAAAAATAAAGTTAGAGAATTCAAGTAAAATGTGACTAGGAAAAACTCTTTTTCTCCACCTTATCCCATTCCATTTAATAAAGAAAAATACTGGTTTTGTGAATTTACCTTTTACTTATGAATATAAATGAAAGAGAACAGCTCTGAATTATACATTTCATCTCAGATGAGAGATGTCTTATTTTATAAAGTTATTTCAGAGGTGTAGAATGCACACATGGGCTGACTTTCAAATAGAAGTTAAACATCTTATTTCACTTTTATCTAAGTTTTATAGCCTATGGACAATGTAAACACAATTACCATCCATTGGACTTATTTTTTTTTGAATCTCATTATTTGAACTATACCTGAAGGAGATTCTAAAACATTTTCTCTTTTTAAAAGTACAAAATTATTTTAATTATACCAAATAATATTTGAGACAGTTCATAGATTTAGTTATTAAAAGAAAAGAAAAAAAAACAGAAATAGAGTCCTGTATATATGGCCGAAAGAAAATGGAGGAAAGCCATTCTGGTGCCTCATCAGTCTCCCCTCTGTCTCCTCAGCATTACCACTATCCTTTCATTGACTGTCATGGAAATTTACCAGTCAACAAGAATTGTCAAACCATGAGAAATTCCCTGTCCTCATTTTCTTACATGCCTTTATGGAACTCTCAGGTGGAAGCAGATTTAGTTACTACAGCTCTGTGCTGGATTTTAACTACTGACATAAAAATGAAAGGTCATTCCATCCCTCTGGATTTTCTTCATTTTTACTCTCTGTTTCATAGGACAAAAAAACAGGTGTTGAATCAGTAATTTCATGAAGTTACAAAAATTTCCTGTTTTCATTTTAATTAAATTGGAAAGAACTTGAAATTTGAACATGGTGATGAGTCAGACAGTGGTAAACCTGAAACTCAAGAGAGAAATACATCTTCAGGGCTTAAGATGAAAAACATAACAATGAGTAGTTCAATTCAACTGCATGTGTCCTTGTCCATGGAATAGAGGAAAAGTCATAAGTACGATGTTAGCACATTTCTGGTAAACTGGCAATGTTAGTTTTCACATTTGGAGTTTTACACAGGGGAAATGCAAAATGACAGCAAACTTTTTTGTCCCTTTATTTTCTTTAGATTCCAAGTTACACTCTTATAGTTGTATTTAATATTGCTCACTCTCCCTCCTCTCTTCTCTGTCTCTCTCCCTCTGTGTATAATAAACCTCATGAAAAATTCCACACTCATCTTCTCAGAAGTTTATTTTCTAAGTTATATTCTCCAATTTCAAATGCTAGATTTAACATCCGCTGTGCCTCATTACTAAGTGTGGTAAGTGGTTTGCTCCCTAATCTCTGAAGGGCTGGCACAGAGGCAGCTTTAGGGCTTAAACAGGTGATGGTGATTCAGAGTATAAAGTCAGCAGGTGTTGGTCATAACCATCATGGGAATAACTACAACATAAATGCTGGTCCCAAAAGGAAGTAAAATGATTAGCTCATTTATAGGTATTTATTTTAAATGGTGCATAAATCTGTGGTTACAGGGTTTGGCATGGTTCCTTATTTTAAAATTCAATTGTGTATTTTATGACTTGTATGGCACAGTTTCTGTTGCCTTTGTCTTTCATTGCTAAAGTCATAGCAATTTTAATAGAAGCAGCATACTGGCTCGTGAAATCAATTAGCGGAAGCAAACCTTCAAAATCAGAAAAAAATGTGATATTAAACCTATGTGTTTACTACCTACCTCTCATAATAGACTGTAAGTAGGAATCATAGCTATCTTGTTCACTGCTTTAAATCCATCCTTCTAGCACGTCTAACTCATATTAGGAGCTTGATAAATATTTGATTGACTGAATGAATGAATGATATCTTATAACCATCTTCTCTAGATTATTACCATTGTCTCTATTCCCCCAGGATCTTATTCTATACTTAGAAACATCCTTTATTTCTCAGAACAGAGTTATATTTAACCAAGCTTTATAGAAGTTATGGCATTAGCATTGGGGAATAACAATGTAGAAATGGAAAAAAGAGTAAAATGAACTGCATAATATATATGGCTACTCCAAAAATACATGATGTCCTTCACAGTAACCCTTTCTAGTTAAGTCTGGACAAGGACAACTTACTCGCCTCACTATTACCTTCATACCCGGAGACATGCCTTGATAAGTTCTCTGGCTTTTGATTGAGGTTCTCAAATTCTCCCTCCACTTTCATCTATTTGAATCATGTTCTAGGAAATGTACTTCACAATATACACATTTTTAAGATAATAGGAAGAACTGTTGACTTCTTCTTCTTCTTCTTCTTCTTCTTCTTTTAGTACTTCACATTCTAGTTTAGGACATATGCTTTAAATTTATACAAGCAGAAATCCAAGCAAAGAAAATCATTACCCTTGAATATTAACTCAAATCTTCACTCCTGGAAATTGGACAAAGGTCTGTTACCCATCTACTCATTTGAGTTCCAATTGGAGCCAACTCATACCTAATAATTTAGGGAGGATAAGGATGATGGGTGCCAATTTCTTGAATTCAGATTAAATTCAGCAAAAATTGACTGAGCACCTACCATATGCCAGATGGTTTTCTATAATGAATAAAATGCTACAAAGTAAAACACAACTTAGAAGAAGGATAAATATGTCTAAGTGTAACTAAAATATAACATAATGATTGCTATATTAACATAATGAGGAAAGTTCTAGAAGAGCACAGGGAAGGAGTAATTATACTTTGGAATTTCAAGGAATCTAGCACAGAAAATGTCTCATTTAAACTGGGCCTTGAAAGGAAGGAATAAAACATATGAAAAGAATTATAGTAAATGTGGCATCTAAATACATGATTTTACCTTTTCAGTCTTCAGTAAATCCTTGGCAATCCTTACCACTTGATAAAATTACAAGAACAGTATGAAGAAATATACTCCCCCTCCTCAAAATTAAAGAGAATTGGAGAAGAGACCACTGTAGATAGAAGATACTTCATACCATGAGAAACAGCTGAAGGAAATAGTAGCCAAAATTAAATGCCAAGGATCTGCAGAGGAAGGTGGCAATGAGAACTTTAGTTTCACACAAGATGAGCAAAAGGTTACATTTTTTTTTAAACTTGAACATTAGTTAATATACAGTGTAGTCTTGGCTTTAGAGTAGAACCCAATGATTCATCTCTTACATATGACACCCAGTGCTCATCCCAACAAGTGACATCCTTAATGCCTGTCACCCATTTAATCTACCTCCTTACCCCCACCCCCTGCAGCAACCCTCAGTTTGTTCTCTGTATTTAAGAGTCTTATGGTTTGCCTCCCTCTCTGTTTTTATCTTATTTTTCCTTTCCTTCCCCTATGTTCATCTGCTGAGTTTCTCACATTCCACATATGAGTAAAATCATGATATCTGTCTTTCTCTGACTTATTTAACTAAGCATAATACTTTCCAGTTCCATCCAAGTTTTTGCGAATGGCTAGATATCATTATTTTTCATCATTGAATAGTATTCCATTGTGTGTGTGTGTGTGTGTGTGTGTGTGTGTGTGTGTGTGTATCACATCTTCTTAATCCATTCATTAGTTGAAGGATGTTTGGCTCTTTCCATAATTTGGCTATTGTTGACAGTGCTGTTCTAAACATTGGGGTGCATGTGTGCCTTCGAATCAGCATTTTTTATCCCGTGGATAAATTACTAGTAGTGCCATTTCTGGGTCATACAAAGAAAATCAATAAGGAAACAATGGCTCTGAATGACATACTGGGCCAGATGGATTTATGTATATTAAGAACATTTCATCCTAAAGCAGAAGAATACACATTCTTGAGTGCACATGGAGCATTCTCCAATTAGATCACATACTGGGTCACCAAACAGCCCTCAACAAGTACAAAAAGATTGAGATCATATCATGCCTATTTTCATATCACAATGCTATGAAATTGAAACTAACCACAAGAAAAAATTTGAAAAGCCCCCAAATACATGGAGGTTAAGGAACATCCTACTAAAAAATGAATGGGTTAACCAGGAAATTAAAGTAGAAATTTAAAAACACATGGAAGCAAATGAAAATGAAAGCATGAGAGTCCAAACCCTTTCAGATGCAGTAAAGGCTGTCCCAAGAGGAAAATACGTTGCAATTCAGGCTTACCTCAAGAAGCAAGAAAGGTCCCAAATACATAACCTAACCTTACACCTGAAGAAGCTAGAAAAGGATCAGCAAATAAAGCCTGAAGCCAAAAGAATAAGGGTAATAATAAAGATTAGAGCAGAGATAAACAATAAAATATAATAATAAAAAAAAAACAGTAGAACAGATCAATGAAAACTAAGAGCTTGTTTTTGAAAGAATAAACCAAATTGATAAACCTCTAGCCAGGCTTCTAAAAAAGAAAAGAAAAAGGACCCAAATAGATAAAATCATGAATGAAAGAGGAGAAATTACAACCAAGACCACAAAAATACTAATAATTATAAGAGAATACTATGAAAAATTATATGGTAACAAACTGGACAAGATGCAAGAAACAGAAAAATTCCTAGACATTCACACACTACCAAAACTGAAATGGGAAGAAACAGGAAATTTGAACAGAACCATAACCAGCAAAGAAATTGAATAGGTTATCAAAAATCTCCAGATGGCTTCCCAGGGGAAATCTACCAAACATTTAAAGCAGAGTTAATACCTATTCTTCTCAAACTATTCCAAAAAATAGAAATGGAAGGAAAGCTTCCAAACTTATTCTATGGAGCCAGCATTACCTTGATTCCAAAACCAGACAAAGACCCCACTAAAAAGATCTACAGGCCAATATCCCTGATGAAACTGGATACATGAATTCTCAACAACATACTACCAAATTGAATTAAATAATACATTGAAACAAAGGCTACAGTTTTTAAGATGCTACTCTACTAAAAATTAGAAAACACATTTCTATAAGGTTTTTTTAAATTCCTTAACACAAATTATTGAAGTATCTAAAGTTTAAGAAAATTTTAGATATTTGGTGAAGACAATTTTCAAGGAAATGACTTTCAAATTTTAATTAGTACATGATGTTAGGATGTATAAACTCCTTTGTAATATAGAGAGTAAGTGGGAAGTCTGGCAATCAGTTTTAAACATTGATAATGATAAAACAAGAAGTAATAGACCCAGACACAATACCTATAGAAAGGGAAAAAGTCTAAATAAAGCACATTAGTAACAAATTGTAGTGAACAGTGTTGACTTGTAGGAATATTTTATCATGTGTAATTAAGATTTAACCTTGAAAAGTGAAAACAATTTGATTTAGGAAATGATATAATATGCTAATATCATTGTTGAAACAAGATCAAATTTATGTTGTTGTTCACCAATGGTAAGAAGCCTATGGAAACAAATTGAAGACTTTACAGCTGTGATGACTAACCACTCTAAAATCTTAGCAACTTATAACAACAAATATTTATTCTTGCTCAGATCTGTTCCTGAGAGTCTCCTTTCTCAAAACCCAGGCTGGCAGAGCAGCCCTGTTTGGGACATGCTATTCTCTTGGCAGAGGGCCAAAAACAAAATGAAACAAACAAAACAAACAACAACAAAAAAACAAGACAACTGGTGGAGATTTATGATGCTTCTTAAAACTTTTGCTTATATGTAGCATCTTCCACATTACCTCAAATGTCATTGATCAAGTACATCACAAACCATGAGTACCATTTATGGGACAGTATACATTCCTTTCATAAGAAGCACAAACTATAATGGGGCATGGAGTTAGGCCAAATCTTCTTACAGGAACTGGAGAATATTCCTGGGAACTATAATACAAGCTATCACACTATTTCTAAAATAAAACCAAAACAACAAAAACGCCACCAAACATTTTTAAAGGACAAATATACTAAAATGCTATTGTACATAAAATGTGAAATATTAGATGAACTCTTACAGAAATCAAAACAAAACATGAGTGACTACTATCATCATCATTTATCATTTTCCCAATCCTATGACATAATGGAAAGACATTCAAATGAAAGTTTCTCTGTTCAGCAAGTTGCTTATGTCTTCCAGTACATTCAATCACTATTGTTTTTCTCTTCATAAAGATCCTTTACATTTCTATTCTTATGACTTGATTATTTATGGATTTATAATTATTGTGAATTGAATCACATTATCTATTCTATCTCTAATTGGTTACTAGTAGGAATGCTCTGTTATTGCCTATTTTCTTTCTCATTTGAATCATTTAAAGTTTATGTCTTTCAATGATAAGCTACCCATAATTTTACTTTGGTTTTTGACATTTTCTTTAATAAGCATATGTTATATTCATAAAGAAATATGAAATCCCATTAGAAAATCTCCGGAGTATTTTTTAATTCAAGCATTATATGGTAGCAGCTTGAGAGACTCACAGTTTAGGTTATGATAAATTGAAAGCACATTTGCATTTCAGACATTAGAAAAATTTTTGTCACAAAACCTAGCAGAATTCTTGCCATTTAACATTGATTTAATTTCTTCCATTTGATACAGTTACTGGCATCAGATTTGGGTCCTGATTATACTTTAAGCCTAGAATAGAGCAAGGAATTTACTCATAAATTATGGTCAGGAACAAATAAATCAACCAAATTGTAGTGTACAGAATGTTTTCAATTTTAGCTAAAATATTACTCTCAATTGGGAATCAATCACCATTGACAGACTTGTTATGTTGTATATAATATGGGAAGGCATTCTTATTATGTATCAGGAAGATAATGGGTGCATTTAGGATAGAACAAACAGGGTATATTCAGAGAATTCGATGTTATTAACTGATATGTGTCACTTCAATTTTTGAAATTTAGTAATAAGCCAGAAGTAGCAAATTAGGTAAATTGTAACAAAGCAGCTGAGTAGTGAAACGGTGAATTCCAACTACACTGAGACTACCCTTAAGTTGGATAATTAACTTCAGGTTTAAAATAGATGAATAGATAATAAACCATATGATTACTGATTAACTATTGCCCACATGCATAAATTGGGATGGAAAGACATCAAGGAATAGTCAAAGTGTTCATTTTAGTGTGTTACTAAATCCCATGGAATTTTGCAAAGGGATAAGGAAGATAATGCGTTACATTTATGTTTCAAATTTGTTGAAACCTCAGTTAAGTGCCAGGCAGAATGCTACATTTCTTTATATGCCTCATTTAATCTAATCCTATCAACCTCTCTATAAAGGAAGTACTACAATTTCTATGTACTTTAGAAAATACAAAAATTGGCTTAGAGGAGTAAAATAATTTGTCCAAATACACAATTTCAACAAATTTTAATGTAATTTCATTAGTTAGAAAAATTGTTTTCTGTTTATTATTATAAGACTATTGCAGTGACATGAACTTGGATGATAGTGAGATTACACAGTTTGTTAAGTGCTATAGGCTAGGCTTTTTATTTTTTCTGTTAAACTGTGGACAGAACACATATGTTTCTCTTGACATCCTTCACTGAGATGAGAGTGGTGGCAAACCAAGATGAATATATGTTGGCAATTTTCTAAAAGTGAAAAACTAACAAGAAACAAATCACTGATACATAGAAGAAAGAAAATTATACTATGCATTGTTAACAGAAAGGGGCTGTAGTATAATTTGGAGCTGATCTTCCTGATGAAAAACAGGGAAGTGGACAGTTTAAGAGCTGGGTAAGAAGCATGAGAAATGGAATGACCTAACTCAAAGTTTATCTCCAGTAAAGTTTCTCTGGTTGGCCTTATCACTCCACCAAGAGAGCTAGGCAGTCTGATATATTTTTATCCAAGAATGAAACAAAACCAAAATTACTTGGAGGTCCTTTTTTAACCATTGTTAATGGGAGTTTATTGTGACATTTCATGGGCCTCTCTGCAGATAGGCAATTATCTGCATAGTGATGATAAAAGAAAGTTTATACTGCAGTAGCTGGCAAACATTCAGATTTCCACTCACCACTTCTTTATAGGTATAAACCCAGTAGTAAAACAGAATAGCAGAGGACTCAACCAAAGAAGTGAGAAAAATCAATGTAGTTCTCTCTCTTACATATGCAAAGGGCCTCAAGATCAGCAGGTATATAAGGAAAAGTAGCATGAAAGAGAACCAATTAAAAAACAAACCAAAATCAAAAAACAAACAAAACCAAAACAAACAAGAACAAAGGACCAATAGGGAGCCAAAAGATTCGGTATGAATATTCACAGAGAAATTTAAAAAGATATTTCAACCATAAAATAAGATACTATTAAAAGAAAAATAACATAAAGGATGCTATTAATTGGAAATATAATTGTCAAAATAATTTAATCCTCAAGATAAAATAAAATAAAATATGTCTCATAATGTAGGACAAAGACTGGACAGTATGAAAAAAATGAGAGAATTGATCTAGAAGAAGTGATACCTTACTACAGTAATCCTGGAGGGATAATTGAGATCAAAATTATCACAGAGATCATATCAATGTTGACTGAAGTATGCAAATGATCAGTATATCTTTCTGTCTTTGAGGCATAATTTACATACAGTGTATGTACAGAACTTAAGAGTAAATTATATGGATTTTGTAAAACATTCTCATTTGCCCTAGTTATTTCAATGTCCATTACCAGTCAACCCTTAATCTGTACCTCAACTCCAGTCACCTGCTTACTGTTTTGTTTTCTACCATGATTTCTATCATAGCTTGATACAGAACTTTAAACACAAAAAAAGCCACAAAATACATATTCTTTTATAACTTTCACTAACAAAATATTTTTGAGTCTCTTATATGCTGTGGTATTATTAGTTCATCCTTTTTATTTGTCATATAGCATCCCAATGAATGAATAACTACAATTTTCCATTCACCTGTTGATGGGCTTTAGGTTGTTTTCAGTTTTCAGCAATAATGCATATAGCTTCTGTGATCATTCATGGTATACATTTAAAAAAAAATTCATGGATAGAGGTTTCAATTTTATTTCTCTGGATAAATAAGTACGGTTATTTTTTTCTTTTTTTACATCTTAATTATCTGTTTAATTTAAAAATTTTTTTCTAAATGTTTTTATTTATTTTTGAGACAGAGAGAGACAGAGCATGAGCAGGGAAGGAGCAGAGAGAGAGGGAGACACAGAATCGAAAGCAGGCTCCAGGCTCTGAGCCATCAGCACAGAGCCGATGTGGGGCTCGAACTCACATACTGTGAGATCATGACCTGAGCCGAAGTTGGATGCTCAACCGACTGAGCCACCCAGGTGCCCCAACTATCTGCTTAATTTAAAAGAAACCACTAAAAATTTTCTCAAGCTTCTATTTTACTCTTTCATCACCATATATCATAGTTTTGGTTACATCTTTGGCAATATTTGGTGGTGTCAGTTTTTCTTCCAGCCATTCTGGCTTGTAAAAAAGGTAATATTTTGTGGGTTTTACTTTTATTCTCCTGATAACTAATATGTGTTAGTCATACTTTATTATTTTATCTTTATTTAATGACCTTTCTAGAAGAAAGATCATAGCAAAAAGTAAGTCTTCTATTTTTTTTCTTATTCCATTAGCTAACACAAAATAACAGATTTTTGTTTCATCTTTTCATGTGCTTCTTGGTCATTTGACAGTCTTTCTTTTTAAATGTCTGTACAAATATTTGTCCACATTAAAAAAAATTTTTTAACATTTTTATTTATTTTTTGAGAGACAGAGAAAGACGGAGCACAAGTGGAGGAGGGGCACAGAGACAGAGAGGGAGACACAGAATCCGAAGCAGGCTCCAGGCTTTGAGCAGTCAGCACAGAGCCTGATGTGGGACTCAAACCCACAAACTGTGAGATCATGACCTGAGCTGGTCTGACACTTAACCGACTGAGCCACCCAGTGTCCCCAAATTTTACCCACTTTTTTATATGATTGTTTGTCTTTTATTGTTGAAATGCATAGATAGATGACTCATACATAGATGGGTTTTAGGGGGTTAAACTATCTTTGTCAGCTGTAGTATTACAAATCTATTCTTTTAGGTTATGGCTTCTTTATTCATAATCATAATGACTTTTTAGCAAAGTTTTTAATTTTGATGAAATTTAATGTATTTGGTCATGAGGCATCATTCCTTTAACATATTGTTGGGTTCGCTTTGCTAATACTTCTTAAATATTTTGGTTTTACGTTTATAGGTATCTTAGTACTTTTTTTTTTTTGAGTTGGGGAGTTATGTGTTTTTCAGGTTTGCTATCAGGCTTATGCTAGTCTCATAAAATCACTTACAAGTGTTAACCGCTTTTAAAAAAAAGGATGTATATTATTGACATTATTTCTTCAACAAATGATTGAAAAAATTTACCAGTGAAGATATTTGGATCTGGAAATGAGTGAAAGTGTGTGTTTGTGCATGTGTGTGTCTCGAAGGGCAGGATGATGTCAAAGACTTTTAATTAGCATTTCTATATTTAACAGATTCAGGGATTTTCAGGTTTTCAATTTACTTTGTTGTCATTTTTTAAGTGCTGTGTTTTATAATTATGCTGCTTTATCTAAATTGTCAAATCTGTTAGCATAAAGTTACTAATCATATACTGCTGTTATTAGTTTAATATCTAAATTATGTAGTGAAGTCTCCTTTGTTATTCATGATATTGGTAATTTGTGATTTGTTTTTTCCTGGTTAGTTTCCTTACGTATTTAACCATTTTCATGAAAAACTAATTTAAAATTTCCTTTGAAATTGTCTGTTGTTTGTCCATTTACTATTTCAATATTTTAGTTTTCATTTTTGTATTTTCTATCTTCTAGTTATGGTATATTTTCAAAAAAGCTGAGATTTTTTTAAAATGTTTATTTCATTTGAGAGAGAGACTGAGTGAGCAGGGGTGGGTCAGAGAGAGGGAGAGAGAGAATCCCAAGCAGGCTTTGCACTGCCAGCACAGAACTTGACATGGAGGTTGATCCCATGAACCACAAGATCATACCCTGAGCTGAAATCAAGAGTCAGATGCTTAACGGACTGAGCCACCCAGGCGCCCCTACTTATGTTATCTTTAATTTTCTCTTTGTTTTCTAACCTTTTCATGTGGAAAAACAAGTTAATGATTTTATACCTTTTTTTCCCTAATATAACATACACAATTTCCATTTAACTTTTTAAGATGCAGCCTCTTGAAAAACTAAGAATTATAAAATGTTTCTTTTAGTTTTGGTATTACTTTTTTTCTTGATGTTAATTTGTTTGACAAATATAAGCATACCCTTTCCTTATGTGTATATTTAATCTGCCATATCTTTTTGTATCCTTTTTTTAGAAACCGGTATTTTTGTTTAAAATATGTTTCTTGTAAACCATATACAGTTGAGCCTTGCTTTTTAATCCAGTCTTATAATTCCTATATGTTAATTTTTAATGCAATTATTGATAAATTTAATGTACTGGTGTTTGTTTTTTCTTTGATTTGTTTTCTTTATGCGTGATTTTAGTGAATCATGTACTTATATAATTGACTATTTCCTTTTAACTGTATTATGCCTCTAAACATTATAGCTAGAAGGTAATTCAGAAGCTATAATATCCACCTTTATCTTATTATCTAAGTTGAAAAGTATTTCAACTACTTCAGAAGTAATGTAAGAACTCTAGGGCACTATGCTTTCCTTACTCTTTGCTCTAATATCACAAAATTCAGATCTTCATAAAGTATAAATTCAACAGTACATAAACTTTTTTCTTTAAACAGTCAACAGTTTGTTATGAAGGTATTAGTAGGTATAATTTAAATGTTCTTTCATATTTACCTTTCATAGATTCTTCATTACTCCCTGAAGATTTGGCTTTCTTATTATATATTTTCTTTCTTTCAACTTGGAAACATTCTTTTCTTTCTTTTTTCTTTAACACATCTTGAAGCTCTAGATTGCTTGAAAAAAAAATGTTCACATATTTAATACTCTCCTTTGGGGGAAGTATTTTTTTCTGGACATAGAATAATTCTACACTGCTTATATTCTTGCATTCCTTAAAAATGTGTATCCAATATCCTCTGACCTCCATTTATTCTGATGAGAAGTCATTTCTCCTGGGGTGGCTTTTTAAGATTTTTCCTTCATCTTTAGTTTTTAGCAGTTTTTCCATGATTCATATAAGTGTATTTTTCTTTCCATTTATCATTTTAAGGGTTCACTTGATTTCCCGCTACTGGCAGCTAATGTATTTCTTTTATTTTGGACAATTCTTGGATAACTATGTATTCTTCCTTTTTCTTTGGGATTTCAATTATACATCTATTAGATCATTTGATATTGTCCTACGTAACACTGTGTTTATAGCTTTTCATTGAATTGAGAAAATTTCTCTTGTGCATTCTTTAAGTTTATGGAATTTCATCTCTGCTATCACAGTGATAAGCCTTTATCTCTGATATAGTATTTTTCAGGTATAGCAGTATACCATTTTTATTTCTTTTTTATTTATTCCATTTCTCTGTTGAAAGCAAATGCATATATATATAGATAGAAATACAGATAGATATAATCTTTTGCCTTTTCCACTAGATATTTTTATATAAATGAGCCTGATAATAGCATCATCTGGGCCATTTGTGGTTCTGCTTATATTACATGTTTCTTCTCTTGACATGGGTTACCTTTTCTTCTTTCTTTTTATTTCTTATATATTTTTTAATATTGTATGAATCATCAAGTATAAATGGTAGAAACTATATTAAATGATATTTATACTCAGAAAATTTCTTTTTCAGGCTTCTAGTATTCAATAAGTATTGTTGAGACAATTTTATCTATACTAGGTACATATAGCATTTTTGTTGCTTTGGATATTGTTCACCACTGTATCTAAATTTTTTGAGTGGGATCAGAAATTTTCATTGAAATTTGAAATCTGAAAACCAGAGATATTTGAGAGATATGCTTATGTTTTAAAGCCCAAGTACCAGTTTACAAACAGCACAGATATCACACTGCTTTAGAACCTGGCTGCCAGCTTTTCTTGGGACTTTGCTCTCCTATCCTGACCCTGACATTTTCTCTCTTTTTCCTCTTTTGTAACTGTTTTCTTTTTGTCTTATTCTCTTGTCTTCTTTCAGGCTTGGAGGGTGGTGTGCATATATCCTATCAATTCTCTGTGACAATTCTCTCAGTTTTCTTCTCTGAGCTTTAACATGTTATGCTAATATATATATAGATACTGTATCTGTCAAAAATTTAAAATTTGATTCAGGAGATAGAGGACAATGTAGATGTATCAGAGCTCTATTATACATAAGGGAGTATTAGCAAGTACTATGCAAAATAAGAAATATTCATAGGTATTTTGCATATTTAAATTCCAAAGTTAACTGAAAGAATAAATAATGCAACTATTAAAATTTGAGAGACATACTTAAAAAGGAATATGGGTATTATGTAAGTAAACAAATTTATTACTTTTACAGAGGAGAATCAACAGTATCTACAGTTTATTCTGAAAAAAATGAATATTTAAAATTTTAGAGGTTACCAAAGAAAGAAAATGGCTAAAATTTGCACCTTGGGGAGATGCATTGATTATGGAATGATGTAAAGCAGGGAATCATTTCATTTCATGAACAGTTCTTTACATTACCCGATTTATTGTACACCCTTGGTATTCTGGTGCTTTTCACTATGGATTACAAAAACCAAAAGAAGACTGGGGGTTGGGAGTGGGCTATGGGGCCAATATGCAAAATATATTCATTTTCTGGGTCAAAAAAGAATAATGGGTCTTTGAACATGAGAATAGAGGTTTGTATTCACAGATCTGCCTAGTGATATGGCTGAAATTGTAAGCCCTAGTGAAATGAGATCAGAGAAATAGAAAATAATGCCTATTCTAGCAATGAATGTGCAGTATATCCTTAAGTTCAGAGAAAATAAAGTTTTATTTCATGAACTTCTTTTTGATAACCCCTAGGCAAATAAGATAAGAAAAAGAAAAAAAAACTGGTTTGTGATTGAAGTACCAGACTGACTTGTATCACTGATTTTCATATCTTTAGTTTATTTTGGGCTTTCATAGGAGGATAATAAGAATTATGTGCAATAAAATATGTGTTTATATGCAAAGACAGGACTAGAATATACTTTAGGTAGGTGATGCTTCTCTTCTTCAATCTCTAGCTAGGATCTAATGGCAATAGCTATATTTTCTGCTTGAATTCTCTATTGTAGAGATGGTATGAATTTAATTAGAATACAAAGATCAATGGATTGAGATACATACAGATGAGTGTATCCAGATAGAATAGCTAATATTGATGATCACATGTATACAGAATGAATATAAAGAGAAAAAGGATATATAGGCATATTTCCATGAGAAAGATAATAGGAGATTGGGAAAATAAGTTATAGTCAAGGGGTAATTTATTTAAATCAATGCAAATTAAACCTTCAACTCTTCACACAGATATGATGCATAAATTAAGAATGGTAGTAGTGCAAGGCTTATGTTTGGAGCTTACTTTAGCCAAGACAGATTTTTATCATTTCATCATAGCTGTGAAACAACAGAAGCAGCTAGTATTAGGTCACTGCAAGTGAGTGACCCATGACAATGCATTGTGAATTTGAGCTCATTTTCCTTCTGTCCACTGCCTGAAGAAAAGTGCTCTTTTAGTTTTTCCTGGTTCTATGAGTAATAGGGAAGATAATTGGGATGTGTGTTTAGAATAGTATTAACATGCTGATGTCTTTTATCAGAAAGTTTTCAGTTATAGGGCATAAAGGTTATTAACTAGCAGAAGTTATACTAATAAGCTATGGAAATGAGAGTGTGCATTAACTTGCAGTAATGAGAATTTATCAAGAATAGGTGAAATTCTGGGGTGAAGGTATTTAAAATTTTTTGGGAAAATTCAGTTAGGTGTTTCTTAAAAAGTAAGTAAATGGCACATAAGTGAGATCATGGAAAGACTTAGAGAGGCTTCAACTCTAATACCTGGTCTACACTATTTAATGGTTTCAGTGACCTAATGACAGTACACATTTAGGAAAGCACACTCATTGTTCTGTTAACAGGTCATATATTTTGGCATTCTATCATGTATAAATGCAAAACCTGTTAGTTACTTCAATATTAATCTTGATAACTGAAACCCCTTAAAGGAAGGAAATGCAAATTTCAGGTTCTTATAATTAATTCTGTCTCCTAGGACACATTTTGCAACCCATTTTGAATATAAGCGAGCTCGAATTACTTTATGGTAAATAACCATCTAAATATCAACTTACCTTAGAAATCCTGTAAGGGGGTTATATAATGTCCATATGATGTTCTCTTAACCTGAAGATAAGATGTGAGGCTGAGTCACAGAGGCTTTAGGTCATTCTGCAGTGGGAGAATCAAAGAATATGCCCTCTCTGGCTGTCTTATAGTATTTTCCTGAGAAGTACCTCTTGTAGTCATAGGTGGAGATATTGCAGTGCTTACTGTGATTTAAGTTTTCTGACACATATGTTTCATAGAACTCCACATAAGAATGCAAAGTAGTGGTGTGTGAGAGGGAAGATGTGGGGAATGGGAGGGGGAGTATAGGAATGGCAATGGGAATGGGAAATGGAAATCACAGAGAAGTAGATGGGCTGTACAAAAGAAAATGTAGCAGTATTTATTGCCATAGGGTGCTCAATCTTGCGGGTCCAGAGAGGTTATCTAATTTTATGTCATTTCTTGATGTGCATTTCACAATCTTACCCCATCACAGACAGTGAAAACACAGTTCATTTCACACACGTTTAAAAAAATACAAAATAGAATAAACTATGTAAATTTCTGCCACTTATCATAAAGGTATATTGTTTAATGAAAATTTGTCTTGTTTTATCTATTTATCTTTCCAGCTATGCAATAATCACACCAAAATCAACATTGTTATTAATGGTATAAACTACTACCAAATATATTTCCTGGGTATTGTCAGGTAATATTGTTCCCCTGAGATCATTCTAAGTATCTACTAGAAAGAAAATTTTAAATAACCAAAATTGAGTAGAAAGACATCAACATAAAGACTTGTGTTGAGTATTAAATATATGGTAAGATATCATAGAATACATAAAAAAATGGGCTATTAAAAAGAGGAGGTGATACTATGAAAGTATGAAAAAGATATGATTGAAAATATAATATCTTTATTGTCATACATATATACATACATGAATACATAAAAATTAAGGAGAATAGGTGTAGCACATGCAAAAATTTAACTATTTTCAGTAATTTAATGATGATTTTAGTGTATTATCATTTCAAGATATTGCATTAAAAAAGTGTGATTACACAAATGAGTAATCAGAGGTATTCTATTTTTCATTATTCCTTCTACCAGTGGGAATCCTGGATGATTTTCTGTGTAAATATTTGTGGAATAAAGGAGATAGATATATATTATAAAAGATATTAAGTAAAACCCATATGGTATTGGATTTGTCCATCAGCCTAAAACTGTAGGCAAAAATTAGCAAATATATGTATAGCAAAACATTAAAATTAAAATATATGTATTAGCAAAACATTAATTTTATATGATGAGTTTTCTATGTACATAATCTCCCTAGGATTTGTTCACTGAAATGTTCTAGAACTAATAAGCAACAGTGGCAATGAAGATTCATAGAGTCCTAATGGTGCTCATGCAATATAATTTTCTATCAAAAATATTATTAGGTCTTTTTGAAGAAATTGTTGGCTCAAGTTTGGTGTTCAAGATAAGCATACATCTTGATATGCTAGATAGAAATATCAAAGTATTAAAGTCAACTAGGGTCATCAGAGGAACAAAGGAGCCAACTTGAAGGTATTCGCATTTGCCAGTGATGTGGCATTTTAAGCTTCAAAATGGATAAAAATTACAATTGCATAGATTAAAGCCAACAAATATATTTAAATTCATGAGTTGATAATTATTAGTTGGTCATTTACAGAGATGAGAGGAAGCAAATTCATCATACTGAAAATTGAGAAAATCAAAGAACATAACCAGGCATTTATCCTACGTCTAATATATGCACTAAACCTTATAGACATAAGGAAGAAGGTCAAAAAATTATTCAAAATTATTCCAACCAGTAAATGAAAACAAAAAGACAGAAAAAAAAGAAAAATGGAATACTACTATTTTGTGTCCACTCCCAATAATGAATAGATGGACATTGAGCATTACATGCTATTCTTCAAAAATAGCAAAACCGGACATTATGTGTATCCTGATAAATGAACGTAAAACCACCCAGAGTCTTACAAAAGGAGATGAGCCGAAACAGCTTCAAGTCTCTGTATGTAGCTGCCAAATAACATAAAACAGAGACATATATGTCACTGCTACATGAGTATGTAGTCATAAAAACCCAGAGAATGTTATATGCCAACGTCTCTAAACACTTATGAATTGGATTCATGACTGTGTTTTAATAAATAATGTGTAATTTATTATAGTCCACCTATAGGACATGGTATTTTGTAGGTTTTGTTCCCCCTCTTATTCTTCTTCAAAATTATCTTGACTGTTCCTCACTCTTATACTTTCTTATGAATTGGAGATTAACTTATCAAATTACTTGATGACAGAGGTTAAATTTCTCTGACATTTTTGTATGGAACATTTTTTCCACAAATTATAAAATATACTGTTTTTATAGAATTTTTAAAATTTTTATTTATTTTGAAAGAGAGAGAGAGAGAGAGAGAGAGAGAGAGCACGAGTGGGGGAGAAGCAGAAGGAGAGGAAGACTCAGAATCTGAAGCAGGCTCCAGGCTCTGAGCTGTCAGCACAGAGCCCAATGCAGAGCTCGAACTCATGAACAGTGAGATCATGACCTGACCCAAAGTTGGATGCTTAACTGACTGAGCCACCCAGGCTCCCCTAATATTTACTGTTTTTAATGGCATCTTCATTAATTTTTTTCATAATGTCAGTTTTTTCTTTGCCTTTCTTAGATTTCATTTTTGCTACTTTGATGGGACTTGAATGAAGTAATCTTTAAATTTTGTTTCTGAATTTATTATTCTCTTTGTCTAAGGATTCTATTGGCTGTTGAATACTACTAATATATATCAAAAATCTTTCTAAACCATTTTATTAATTAATTCTAACAGTTGTTCATTGATTCTCCTTCATTTTCACTTTGTATTCCCTTCTAATTCTGTTCCTCCATCCTTGTAATCCTTCTTTCCTTACTCCCTCCATTTGTTTCTTTTCATTATTTTTGTTTTCTTATTAAATTTTTAATGTAAAAATTACAAGTTGATTTGTGTGTGTGTGTGTGTGTGTGTATGTGTGTGTGTGTGTGTATGTGTGTGTGTGTGTGTGTATCATTGTAGTGATAAGAATAATGGCAGTCTTCCTGAAGATTTTATGAGTTACATTTCAGGGTAAAATAGTATATGGCTTAAATTTTGATACTATATATTTCTTTGTTGATTTCTACTTTCTTGATTGACTTTCCTCTAAATAAGCAAAACTCTGCTTTCTTCCAACTGTTTATGGATCCTCACTTTTTCTTATTTTACTATGTTGTCAAATATTAACAATTATTACAATTTTGGCATCAATCCTATTTAATTCAGTTGTTGTAATTAAAAAATATTTCCAATTCAGTTTACATGTATTTGCTTTTGGCTTTTTGCCATAAAGGACAATGGTCTGTCTATAGTATTTTTTTTCTCTATTTTCAATGATTTGTGTTAGTATCAAGGTATAATAGCTCTAATAAATTAATTAGTTTATTAAATTAATCAATAAATTATCTACTCTTTGTTATTTTCTGGAAAATCACAAGATCATGATTATGTTATTTTTTTTTCCCTTGAAATTTTGGTACTTCTTGCCATTGAAATCATATGGTCCTTTGTTTGTCTGGTTTTATTTCCTGTGGATAGATGTACCTACCTCCTGAGAAGCGCCCACTTTTACCAGTTTCTTGTGTCTTCCAAGGGTGATAATGGAGAACCAAACTCATATCCTACCCTTCATCGATTGATATTTATGCATTCTTTTCATACCATAGGATGCTCACATGCATGCAGGTGATGATGCTAGATGTGGTCTGTTCATCTCTCCAAACAGCTCTTCGTTGGTTACTTCTTAAACCTACACATGTGCATATAGCAGCACAGCCCATACCTGGGATAATGAATACTAAGATTCCATGAAGTCCTTTGATTTAGAGTGGAGTCTTTAAGGGGTAGGGAATTCTCAGGTCCTGGGCAACAGATTTGTTTTAGAAGGAGGCCATGGCTCCAGGTCGTCATGCTCACTGCTTTATTCTCCTTTATTCCCCTTTTCCATCCCTGCCAGTCCTTGTCTTATGTCAAGGGGTGCAGCTACATAAAGGCAAGCACTAGGCTGTCAAATTCTTGCCTCCATAATACACAACTACTGGCTGTACTTTAAGGTTATTATGAGGTAGAAGAGAGCCTTTCTCTGACTTAGTCTGTGTGGGAACAATGAGAAATGTAAATGGAGGCACTGATGTATGAAAACCAAAGGATGTTTTGAAGTAAAGTAATAAACACATTAAATACTTCAAATAGATCTAACTAAGAAAATAAGACTACACATTGCCTTTAATGACATGAATTGCCAAAGCCATTTCCGTGACATAATTAGGGTAGATTGTAATAGATTTTATAGCTTTTGTTATAATTACAGTATCTCTTAGCCACAGGGAATGTTCTAATTCTCTTCATGTTTAGTTGTATCTCAACTCAAACATGTAAATTGAGGGACCTTCTCCATGAGACTTGGAATAAAGAATTCTGTTTATTTTAATTTAGTTCAGATACTATATCATGAATCCTTGTATTTCTGTTATCTACCTAACACTGGGCTTGGCCCTTTTTCACTCTATAAATATTTATTGAGTTAGTACCACTGAATAAGGACATCTGTCTATTGTCAGGTTGATTGTCTACCATTGCTGAAGCCATCATTTTATCACCATTAACTTGGGGGAAAAATGCCTGGTTTGATGTATTATCTTTAAAGTTTAGGCACTGGTGAGCCAATTCATCTCAAATAGAAGTCTCCAGAAAGTCACATTCTCAGCTGCCTGAAGAAACAAGCTTATTGAGATAATTGAAAACAATTTCAAAGACTACTACAAAGCAAATCTTACCTATTTCAGTGACTGAAAATTGAGAAATATATCAAAGTTTACCTGTGGCATAAAAGAAACAAGAATACGTGAACATCACAATTCTCTTCCTTGTCACAATATTTCTAACACTATAATATAGCAGTGACTATTAACCACATGTTTGAGTCATTTTTTGTCAACAATTGCCACCATTTCCCCAAAACCAAGCACAAAAATTGGTTAGTTTATACAATTCCTATTTGATATTTTTCTTGAATCCAACTTAAGTTGTATAGTGCTTCTTTCCCCCTCTTTTTCTCTCTTTTTACAGTTTAGTAGAGAATAACATATTCCACAGTAGTACAAAGAGATAAAAGTTGTTCTCCCTAATTTCTTTTACTCCAGACCTCTTTGAGTTTGTCACAATTGTCTAACAAAACAGCTGCCTAATGTTATAAAATTCCTAGAGCAAGCATGGAGAACATAGGGGTAAAAATGCTAGACAGGAGCAGAGATTTTACAGTTTCTATCCCATCACTGAAGCCAATTGGTTTTAAAATGTCAGCTGTCTTTTTTGTCCTCCTTGAACAAAGTTTTATTGCACTAGGAAGTGGCTTTGAATTTCACTGGAGTTGAACACTTTGTATCTTTACAGGACAAGCCCTAAAGCATGATTTTAGTAATTGTTGAAGAATTCACTGTTCATACAAAGAGTTGCAACCTTGAATCTGAAATTTCTTTTAGTATACCAAAACATTACCAACTCTGAAGCTTTTGGTTTTGACTTATCATTCTAATGCCTCCTTTCCTTTAGAAATTCACATGTTCCCTTCTCATTTTGCTCCACAAAGTTAGCAAATGAAAAACAGCCTTAAATTTTTTTAGTGTCCTTAATTGCCCACAAAGTTGGTTTTATGTCTTAAAAATGTTGGAGTTACCTCACTATAACTAGTAAGAGCATTTTACAAGGAGAATTTTTTAGAAATAAAATAAGTGTTTACTTTTTGTATCTATAATTCTTTTAATTTGTGGACCTGGGCTTCTCAATTTTTTTTCATGTAAATAGTGAAATAGACATGTAGCCTTAAATTTTAGCATAGCTGGAGAAGATATATATTTTCTCCAATACATGGAAATAATATTATATATGTGCATATTCAGTAATATCAGAATTTATAACAGACCTATTTACTTGTAAGTTGATTTTTCTAGAGAATCATTGTTCTTGGCAGCAAGCACAGTAATTTGATGATCCAACACTATTACTTAGACTATAATAATTATGACTACCTGAGAGGCTAAAATCCCACCTGACTTGTTTTTCTAGGACATTCACATACGTCTTTACAAATATATCCCACTGAAGGGGCGCCTGGGTGGCGCAGTCGGTTAAGCGTCCGACTTCAGCCAGGTCACGATCTCGCGGTCCGTGAGTTCGAGCCCCACGTCGGGCTCTGGGCTGATGGCTCAGAGCCTGGAGCCTGTTTCCAATTCTGTGTCTCCCTCTCTCTCTGCCCCTCCCCCGTTCATGCTCTGTCTCTCTCTGTCCCAAAAATAAATAAACGTTGAAAAAAAAATTAAAAAAAAAAACAAATATATCCCACTGAAGCGTTAGTGGAAAAAAAGACTTGATAATAATATTTAGATAGTCAGTGAGGCCAGGGGAGAGGGGCATTGATACCAGAGTTCCAAGGTCCAGAAGGGAGGAATACTCCAAGCAAAGAGAACAGAAGGGTGCTGAGAGATTAGAGCAGCCAGGGCAATACAGAAATATTTATTTAAACAAAATCTGTTCCTGCCTGAGTAATATTATTGCCAACAGACACACACGCTATGGAATCCTGGATAAATTAAGGTATATTAACTAGGCTTTGGTTAACAAGTTTTGCTACTTTAAAAGTAAGATAGGTTTAGCAAGGTAAATGCTGATATTTCCAGTTCAGCAAATATTGATTAGTGTCAATTATCTACAGAAAAAGTCATTTTGTTTTTAGATAGAGGCAAGGAAATAGGGGCACTTTTGTATGTAGCCCTACTACATAGAAGTGTATGTATGTACATACTTAAGTATGGGGAGTAGTTGGCAATATGACTCCGGACTTCAAAATCTATGCAGCATACTGAGAGAAAGATTTACAGGGGTTAGCATACAGATAGTATCTGTGGCCTCAAGATTGAATAATCTCAATGAGATTAGGTCTGTGGAGTAAAACAACACCAAACCTGGAGGTTTTAAATGTCTTCATTTAAGAATACCTTTAATATTTTCCTCTACCTCAACAAACCTGAAAACTAAAATGTTAGAGGGTGGAAGAGGGTCAATAAAGTATCCTCCAGATTGAGAAGTCACTTTAAGACCAAAAAACAAAGGAAGCTATTCAATACTGTTTACACAGACTTAATTCAGGATAGCTTACTGACAGAAGGGAAAATCAGATGAATAGTCCTGGTGGTACTCAGCCATTCTCTGTCTCCATTTTCTATGGCTATTTTCCACCTAGTCCAGATCTTGATGCTCACCTCTTATGGACTGAGGAGCATGGTGGTGAAGTCTCAGGATAGTTATCTGGAGCGGGCCTTCTATGCACCAGCCATCTCTACTAGTTAACTAAAGTGGGGATTTCTCTGTGCCAGTACTCTCTACTAGTTACCTAAAATGGTGCTTTCTGTCCACTCCTTTAAGGAAGATCAGAAACATCCTTCCCATATTCCAGGCAAGGGCATACATTAACCTCCATGGGGTCTAGAACATGTAGCCCCCAGGGAGATCATTCATGGGCATGGACAAGATGGAGGACCAAAGATGGAATCAGTGTTGTCAGCACTCTTAGGTAAGAGTACATACTTCAGGGAACCAAGATGGCAGAACAAAATGGAAATTGTTTTTGTGTCTCTTGTCCCTGAAATGCAGCCAGATCAACACTGAACTTTTTTGCACACCTAAGAAAACTGATTTGAGGATTAACACAACAATCTGCACAACCTGAGCCACAGTACTTAGTAGGTACATGGCACAGAGAGGTGAACAGGGGGAGAGAGAAGCCAGGGAGAGCAGAGAGCTGTTTTTGCTTGCAGAGAGAGTATAGGAAAAGCACCCCCTACCCCCCAGAAATAAAAGCAGCTGGAGAGAAAATGGAAAAGTGGAAATAGCCATAGGAACTGAACAAAAAAGGGAGAAAGGAGAAATTAGAGGGTTTAAATTCCATTAATACTCTATAAACAGGAGGAGTGCAGAGTCTGAAACTCCACAGCTTGATACCTGGCAGTGCTCTGGTAGGAAGGGTGAATATCCAAGAGCAGAGAGCAAGTCTGAGGCCCACACAGGGAGATGCGGTTCCACTGCTGAGAGGACATTTGGTAGAGGCTGTGCAGCCACCCCACAGGCAAAGGTCCCAGTGGACCCCAGAGAACAACCACATTCACTGGTGCTGGAACAAGGACATTAAGGGGGAACCTGATGCCAGATGTGTGTTATGATTTTCCATAAACCCAGAAATGCTGCTGCCTCAAGATTGTGGGAACTTTTTCTGGGATGGTCTGGAACCCGGTTGCAGTCTCTGGGCATCAGCATGGGTGCAGTCTTGTGAGTCTTCCTGGGGGTGGGCTGACCCTACCTGGCCATTGCTCAGTGAGACCCTCACCCAGAAGGTCTGAGTGGGTCAAAGCTGCAGTCCCTCATAAGCGAGCAGTTGAAAAACACAGCCCATTTGAGATAAAACTCAGGAGGGAGGTGCCGCCTGGTAGGTGATGGCTTGGTCATGGACAGTGTAGAAGCGGGGAGTGGACAGAAGCCAGAGACAAAGGATTGATTGCCAGTCATGAAGAGCACAGATTTATGATACTATAGACCGGGTAGCTGGGTGATGCCATTTTCACCCCTCCCACACATGTGCAACAGCAATCCACCCTAGTAAGCTAAGCAGTACCATCTAGTGAAGAATGGACCAGTTACCCTAAGCCCCATCCAACTGGGCCAATAGTACTTATGACAAGTACAAGTACTCCTTACTTTATGGACTGGACAGTGCCTCATAGCTTCACTTCTATGGGAAACCAGATGTAATTTCAAGCGTACTTCATTCTGTTCTCTTGTCCTTTTATTCAATTTTTTTATTTTTCTTTTCTTTTATTATTCTTGAATATAGAAAGATAAAAAATCTATTTTCATTTTCTATTTTTTTTTTAAATATTGTTCTTTAATTTTTCTACTTTGTTTTTACTTTTTTGCAAATTCTTAAAATTTTATTTTACTTTCAACATTCATTTTATTCTATACTATTGTATTCATTTTTGCAAATATTTAAGTGTTTTACTTTTTTCCCTTTTTTCTTTTTTCTTTTTTTCTTTTCCTTATCTTTCCCCTTTTTCAATGATCTATCAAGTTTCTTTCAACAACCAGACTGAAATACACCTAAGATCTAGCATAATTTATTTGATTTTCTGTGTTTTTTTAAATTTTTTAATTATAATTTTTTTTACTTTATCAATTCCTTTTGTTCCTCCAAAGTGACAAAATGAAGGAATTCACCCCAAAAGAAAGAACAGGAAGAAATGACAGCCAGGGACTTAACACAGATACAAGCAAAATGTCTGAAAAAGAATTTAGAATCACAATAATAAGAATACAAGCTGTGGTTGAAAATAGATTAGAATTCCTTTCTGCAGAGATAAAAGGAGTAGAAGGTAGTCAGGATGAAATAAAAAATGCTATAACTGAGCTGCAATCTTGAATGGATGCTAAGGCGGCAAGGATGGATAAGGCAGAGCAGCAAATCAGTTATATAGAGGACAAACATATGGGGAATACTGAAGCAGAAAAAAGAGGGAGACTAAGGCAAAAGAGCACAAAATAAAAGTTAGAGAACTCAGTGACTCATTATAAAGGAATAACATCAGAATCATAGGGGTCCCAGAAGACAAAGAGATAGAAGAAGGGGTAGAAACTTCATGTGAGCAAATCATAGTGGAAAACTATCCTAACCTGGGGAAAGACAGAGATCCATATCCAGGGAGCACAGAGGACACCCATTAGATTCAACAAAAACTGACCATCAACAAGGCATATCATAGTCAAACTCACAAATACTCAGACAAGGAAAGAATCATGAAAGCAGCAAAGGAAAAAAGTCCTTAACCTATAAGGGAAGACAGATAAGGTTCTCAGCAGACCTATCCACAGAAACTTGGCAGGCCAGAAGGAGTGGAAGGATATATTCAATATGCTGAATCAGAAAAATATGCAGCCAAGAATTCTTTATCCAGCAAAGCTGTCATTCAGGATAGACAGAGAGATAAAAAGTTTCCCAGACAAACAAAAATTAAAGGAGTTCGTGAACACTAAACCAGCCCTGCAAGAAATTTTAAGAGGGATTCTCTGAGGGGAGAAAAGATGAAAAAAAAAGTCTAAAAGACCAAAAGCAGTAAAGACTAGAAAGTACCAAAGAATTCTACCAGAAACTTCAACTCTACAGGTGACAAAATGGCAATTAATTTGTATCTTTCAGTACTCACTCCAAAAGTTAATTGTTTAATGGGTCCAATCAAAAGACATAGGGTAACAGAATGGATAAGAAAACAAGATCCATCTATATGCTTTTTACAAGAGGCCCATTTTAGACCTAAAGACACCTTCAGATTGAAAATAAGGGAATGGAGAACATTCTATCATGCTAATGGTCAACAAAAGAAAGCCAGAGTAGCAATACTTATATCAGACAATCTAGACTTTAAAATAAAGACTGTAACAAGACAAGAAGAAGGGCATTATGTCATAATTAAGGGGTCGATCCACCAAGAAGACCTAACAATCGTAAACATTTATGCTCCAAATGTGAGAGCACCCAAATATATAAATCAATTAATGACAAACGTACAAAAACTCATTGATAATAATACCATAATGGTAAGAACTTCAACACCACTTAGAGCAATGGACACATCATCAAAACAGAAATCAACAAGGAAACAATGGGTTTGAATGACACACTGGACTGGGTGGACTTAAAAGATATATTCAAAACATTTCATCCTAAAGCAGCAGAATACACATTCTTCTCAAGTGCACATGGAACATTCTCCAGAAAAGATCACATACTGGGACACAAATCATCCCTCAACAAGTACAAAAAGATTGAGATCATACTGTGCATATTTTCAGACCACAATGCTATGAAACTCAAAATGAACCACAACAAAAAATTTGAAAAGATAGCAAATACTTGGAGACTAAAGACCATCCTACTAAATAATGAGTGGGATAACCAAGAAATTAAAGAGGAAATTAAAAAACACATGGAAGCCAATGAAAATGATAACAACATAGCCCCAAACCTCTGGGATGCAGCAAAGGCGGTCCTAGAAGGGAAGTATATAGCAATCCAGGCCTTCCTAAAGAAGGAAGAAAGGTTTCAGATACACAACCTAACCTTACACCTGAAAGAGCTGGAAAAAAATAGCAAGTAAATCCTCAAACCAGCAGAAGACAGGAAATAATGATTAGAGTAGAAATAAATACCATCGAAACAAACAAACAAAAACTCTCCACAAAACAAACAAAGAAACAAAACAAAGCAGATCAATGAAACAAGAAGCTGGTTCTTTGAAGAATTAACAAAACTTATAAACCATTAGCCAGTTTGATCAAAAAGAAAAAGGAATGGATCCAGATAAATGAAATCAAGAATGAAAGAGAAGAGATCACAACCAATACTGCAGAAATAAAACACAATAATAGGAGAATATTATGAGCAATTATACACCAATAAAATGGGCAATCTGGAAGAAATGAACAAATTCCTAGAAACATATAAACCACCAAAACTGAAACAAGAAGAAATAGAAAATTGGAATAGACCCATAACCAGGAAAGAAATTGAATTAGTAATCAAAAATCTCCCAAAACATGAGTCCAGGGCCAGAGGGCTTTCCAGGGGAATTCTAGCAAACATTTAAGGAAGAATCAACACCTATTATCTTGAGGCTGTACCAAAAATTAGAAATGGAAGGAAAACTTCCAAACTCATTTTATGAAGCCAGCATTACCTTGATTCCAAAACCAGAGACCCCACTAAAAAGGAGAGCTATAGACCAATTTCCCTGATGAACATGTGTGCAAAAAATACTCAGCAAATATTAGCCAACAGGATCCAACAATACATTAAAAGAATTATTCACCATGACCAAGTGGGAATTCTACCTAAGATGCAGGACTGGTTCAGTACCTGCAAAACAACCAATGTGATTCATCACATCAATAAAAGAAAGAACAAGAACCACATGATCGTCTCAAGAGATGCAGAGAAAGCATTTGACAAAATACAGCATCCTTTCTTGATAAAAACCCTCAAGAAAGTAGGGATAGAAACATCATACCTCAAGATCATAAAAGCCATACATGAAAGACCCAATTGTAATATCATCATCAATGGAGAAAAACTGAGAGCTTTCCCCCTAAGGTCAGGAACACGGCAGGGATGTCCACTCTCACCACTGTTAATGAGCATAATACTGGAAGTCTTAGCCTCAGCTGTCAGACAACTCAAAGAAATAAAAGGCATCCAAATCAGCCAGGAGGAGGTCAAATTTTCACTCTTTGCAGATGACATGATACTCTATATGGAAAACCCAAAAGATTCCACCAAGAAACTGCTAGAACTGATCCATGAATTCAGCAATGTCATAGCACATAAAATCAATGCACAGAAATAGGTTGCATTCCTATACACCAACAATGAAGTGACAGAAAGAGAAATCAAGGAATTGATCCCATTTACAATTATACCAAAAACCATAAAATACCTAGAATAAACCTAACCAAGAGGTGAAAAATCTACATACGGGAAACTATAGAAAGCTTATTACATAAATTGAAGAAGACACACAAAAAAATGGAAAAATATTCTATTCTCCTGGAATGGAAGAACAAAGAGTGTTAAAATGTTGATACTACCCAAAGAAATCTACATATTCAAGGCAATCCCTATCAAAATAACACCAGCATTTTTCATGGAGCTAGAACAAATAATCCTAAAATTTGAATCAAAGCACAAAAGACCCCTAATAGCCAAAGCAATCTTGAAAAAGAAAACCAAATCTGAAGGCATCACACTCTCAGAGTTCAAGACATATTACAAAGCTGTAATCATCAAGAAGTATGGTACTGGCACAAAAACAGACACTCAGATCAATGGAACAGAATAACTAACCCAGAAATGGACCCTAACACGTATGGCCAACCAATCTTTGACAAAGCAGGAAAGAATATCCAATGGAATAAAGACAGTCTCTTCAGCAAATGGTGCTGGGAAAACTGGATAGTGACATGCTGAAAAAGGAACCTGGACCACTTTCTTACACCATACACAAAAATAAACTCAAAATGAATGAAAGACCTAAAGGTAAGACAGGAAGCCATAAATATCCTTGAGAAAAAAGCAGGCAAAAACCTCTTTGACCTCGGCCGTGGCAAATTCTTACTCAACATGTCTCTGGAGGCAAGGGAAACAAAAGCAAAAATGAACTATCGGGACCTTATCAAAAAGTCCTTGCATAGCAAGGGCAACAATCAGCAAAACTAAAAGGCAACAAACAGAATGAGAGAGGGTATTTGCAAATGACATATCAGATAAAATGTTAGTATGCAAAAATCTATAAAGTACTCATCAAACTCAACACCCAAAAAAACAAATGGGCAAAAGACATGTATAGACACTTCTCCAAAGAAGACATCCAAATGCAAACAAACACATGAAAAAATGCTCCACATCACTCATCATCAGGGAAATACAAATCAAAAACACAATGAGATACCACCTTACACCTGTCAGAATGGCTAGCATTAACAACTCAGGCAACAACAGGCATTAATGAGGATGCAGAGAAAGAGGATCTCTTTTGCACTGCTGGTGGGAATGCAAACTGGTGCAGCCACTTGAAAACAGTATGGAGGCACCTCAAAAAATTAAAAATAGAACTACCCTATGACCCAGCAATTGCACTACTAGGTATTTATCCAAGGGATACAGGTGTGCTGTTTTGAAGGGGCTCATGTACCCTAGTGTTTATAGCAGGGCTATCAACAATAGCCAAAGTATGGAAAGAGGCCAAATGTCCATATATACATACACAATGGAGTATTACTCAGTAATCAAAAAGAATGAAATGTTGCCATTTGCAACTACATGGATGAAACTGAAGGGTATTATGCTGAAGGGGTTGTGGGAGGGGGGGACGGGCTAAATGGGTAAGGGGCATTAAGGAATCTATCTCTGAAATCATTGTTGCACCATATGCTAACTAATTTGGATATAAGTTAAACAATAAATAAATTAAAATATAAGTTTACAAAAATATTATAAAATAAAAAATAAATAAAATTACATACTTCAGTAAGCTATAAGAGTTCACTATAGCAGTAGTTTTCCAAGATGTGTGAACATGTGCATGTGTGAGTATGTTGCATCTCTACAGGGTAGGATGTCTGTGTGTTAAAGGGAGAGAGAGTCTTACTTAGTATTTTTTTAGCTCTATTTATTTTTAAAGAGAGAGATCGTGAGATTGTTAGAGGCAGAGACAGAGGGAGTGAAAGAATCCCAAGCAGGCCCCATGCAGTCAGTGCAAAGCCCAGCACAGGGCTCGATCCCAGAAACTGTGAGATTATGACCTGAGCCGAAATCAAGAGTCGGGTGCTTAATAAACTGAGCCACCCATGTACCCCACTTACTTGATATTTCTAATAGTTCTCTTAGTCGTATGAATATAGATTTTCAAGGCTACGAATTACTAATTAAGAGTAGATGAGAAAGACGCTTAAAAAAAAGAGAAAAGGACCAAAATCATTAAGAAGAAATGCATTGACCTGCATGCTTTTCCTCTGAAAGAAAAAGACAGGGCACCCAGGTGGCTCAGTCAGTTAAGCGACTGTCTCTTGATTTGTGCTCTGGTCATGATCTCACAGCCATGAGACAGAGCCCTGCTTCAGGCTCTGCACTGAGCATAGAACCTGCTTAAGATTCTCTTTCCCCATCTCTCTGCCCCTCTATCATGCGCTCTCTCTCTCTCCCTCAAAAAAAAAAAAAAAAAAAAAAAGGACAATTACTCCTAATTTTGAGTTTTCTTTCAGGCTCTTTTCCATACACTGGGGACCAGATAGCCCCACATGAAAGGATTTAACATTTAACATGAAGCCGGATAGGTTCCTCTCAGCATGGGAGACAGAATGACTACTTGTGTCTCTGACCACAGATTTCCTGAAGAAACCAGGGAACATGGGGATAGTTAAGGTTTTAGATGTCTCCCTTTAATTTTTAAAATCCTACAATGCATTTTCTCTAAGTTTAAGAATTTGTACATTCAAGATTTGTAAAATTCAATCCTTGTAATTCAAGGATTTCTGTGTTATCGTTTGCTACCTTGGACCCTTAGGGAAATTCCAATTTAACAACCACACAACCTAGATATAAACAGTTCTGGGATGAAAACCCATCAATGTGATATATAGAGGATCTGTAATGGGAGATGGTTCTGATACTTTTAATGAAATATTTGATCACTGTGGTTCCTTGTAACCCTTATAACTCACTGTTTAGGGCTCTTTTATGTTTGCATCCACCTTCACTTGGGAGATAAAAATGTACAGGGCAGTGTTGCATGGGCTTATTCTGGTTTGTCCTTTGGAAAGATTAAAGTATTGCCCCCTTTGATATTTTTATAAGTTTTTTTTAGTTTCCCCAGCTCTCTAAGAGTTAGAACTGAATCACTTCTTCCCTATTACAATCCATCTGAATGTACTCTAAACTTTCAAAAATCCCAAGATATACTTACAGCTTTATTTTACGTGGTATCAAGGTGCTATTTCTTTACTAGAGAGTTTTATTATTATTTTTTTTTTTATTAATTATTTTAGAGAGAGAGAGAGAGAGAGCATGAGAGTAGGGGAGAGGGAAGAGAGAGAGACAGAGACAGAAAGGGAGAGAGTCTTGAGGCACCTGGGTGCTCAGTCAGTTAAGCATCTGACTTCGGCTCAGGTCATGATTTCATGGTTTGTAGATTTAAGCCCCATACTGGGCTGTGTGCTGACAGCTCAGAGCCTGGAGTCTCCTTCAGATTCTGTGTGTGTGTGTGTGTGTGTGTGTGTGTGTGTGTGTCTCTGCCCCTTCCTCACTCGAGCTCTGTCTCCTTCTCTCTCTCCAAAATAAATAAACATTAAAAAATTAAAAAATAGGGGCGCCTGGGTGGCGCAGTCGGTTAAGCGTCCGACTTCAGCCAGGTCGCGATCTCGCGGTCCGTGAGTTCGAGCCCCGCGTTGGGCTCTGGGCTGATGGCTCAGAGCCTGGAGCCTGTTTCCAATCTTGTCTCCCTCTCTCTCTGCCCCTCCCCTGTTCATGCTCTGTCTCTCTCTGTCCCAAAAATAAATAAACGTTGAAAAAAAAAATTTAAAAAAAAATTAAAAAATAATAATAATAAAAATAAAAGAAAGATAGAGAATCTTAAGCAGGCTCCATGCTCAGCAAAGAGCTCAACCCTGGGGTCATGACCTGAGCTGAAACCAAGAGTTGGAAGCTCAATCGACAGAGCCATCCAGACTCCCCAGTAGTAGATTCTTAAATCTTTATAGAAGAGGACTATTACTGTGCTTTCCAAATACCTGTAAAAGTTGTTGCTGATTCTTGCATTAATTGCAACATAAATTCATTTATATTAGCTGCTAAAACTATGGCAGACATCATTCGATCCAGGTTATTATTCCTCTCAGAATTCCGTTACCTTCCTTCCAAATTCCCTTGAAAATTTTAATAAATGAATGAAAATGTGGAAAATCCTACTCTGGATTAAATTTTGAATGGAGTGCTTCATTTAAAAATAGCCCAGCGTGATCCAAGTAGTATTTGAGCACACTTTTCAGCCTAATGACACTCTGCCCATGCTTGCCCTGGAAAAGTCTCCAACTTCAGTATATATACATGTTCTTCCTCTCCAGGCTTTAGTAAATGTTTGAGAATTTATACAGTAGCTTTCAGGCTCTTTGTTCAAGGTTACTCTAACAATGGCTACTTCAGCAACTTCTCAAGTCACATGTCTGGGCTTCCACCCCAGACTGAGTAACATCCCAAAAGGAATTTCAGTTTGATGACTGTGTCCATCAGAAATCCATGAAATGATATTCTCCAAAGATCCATCCTTGTGATAAAGCATACTCATCAGACTGACTAGAAAGGGCTTTTGATTATGAGAGGATTTTTCTCCCACATTGGCCAGGCCAGTTGTGTATGTCTTCTCCCCTGAGTAATAAAGTGATCTTATTTAACAGGTTTGTAAATCAGTATCAAGTATCTATCTTTTCAGTATAGTTCTAGGGAAATAATTTTGGTTAATGAATTATAATTTTTAACCTAATAATACATACAATCTGATCCTTTTTGGATAATCCCAGACCTGGCTTGACTGTGACAGCCCAACGTATTCTAGTTTAGTTTTTGCCTTCCCAGCCCTTCTCAGAGCCAGAAAATTTTAATACAATTAACATTTCAAAGGATTGGTCATGTTTATACTTCTGTGCCATTGTAATAAGCACAAAATTCCTAAATTTGCCCAGGTGACCCATGAAAATCAGAAATATTTGAAGAGCTGTTTGAGCTATAATGTGTTAAGCTGTTATTTCCAACAGGCAAGATGATCTCCAGTCCATGTATGAGAAAATTAAAGTTCTTCAACATTTGTGACTTGCTTGCAGTCACATATATGTGGTATGATCTGGGACTAAAATTGTTTTTGAGAGTTCTGTGATGATTGTGTCATTCAACAGAATAATCATCATTAGCATTCAAATATCTTATGATAATTTCACTGCAGTCTACAAAGAATAAAATAAAACACATTACTTATTGGGAGCCTGGCAATTAGGCATTAAGAATGCTTGTGATTGAAATAGCATCACCTGGATGGAGAAATGTTCTTTGAATATGACCTGCACTCTAAAATTATTAGTGTTCTTATTGTCTTACACATTTACAAGAACTGTGGTCTTTCAAATCCCAAGACATTACTCAATAAATGTCAACTATTGAGTGAGTCACAGGCTTCTTGTAGTGTGTAACTGATATGGAATTGCTTTTGTTTGTATGTCCTTAGAGGGTGAGTGGAGACTCCTATAGCTCTGAGAAAAACTTCAAGAAGTTTTTGTTTAAGAGAAGAGTTAGCCTTCCTGTGTTTACACAAATAATCTAAAGCCTTGATATAGATACCTTCCCTTTATTTCTTTTTTTTAAAAGTTGTTGATTAATTTTGAGACAGAGAGAGAGAGAGAGAGAGCGCACAAGCAGGGAGGGGCAGAGAGAGAGAGAGAGAGAGAGAGAGAGAGACAGAGAATCCCAAGAAGTCTTTGTGCTATCAACACAGAGCTCTCTGTGGGGCCTGAATCCACGAACCATGAGATCATGACCTGAACCAAGACCAACTGACTGAATCATCCAGATGCCCCAACTTTCCCTTTTTTTTTTTTTGGTGTGAATAGTCATCCTGCATCATCCCCACCTCTCTACTTGTAGACAAATAAAAGTCTAAGCTTTATTTTGATGGAGCACCATTAGTGTCCTAGCCCTAGAACATTGAAGGGAAGCCTTTACCTTTCAAAGTCTAGACTAAGTTGGACTAAGAATTATTCACATGAGGGGGCGCCTGGATGGCTCAGTCGGTCGGGTGTCCCACTTCGGCTCAGGCCATGATCTCAAGGTTCGTGAGTTTGAGCCGCCAGTCAGGCTCTGTGCTGACAGTTCAGAGCCTGGAGCCTGCTTCAGATTCTGTGTCTCATTCCCTCTCTGCCCTTCCCCCACTTGTGCTCTGTCTCTCTCTGTCTCTCAAAAATAAATAAATGTAAAAAAAAAATTAAAGAAAAAACAAAGAATTATTCACATGAGGCAGGAGAAAAAAAAAAAAAAACAACACAGAGTTTTGTTACATGCTCATAGAGACCCAATAACAAAATTGAGACCTAAAGAAATGACCAAGACAGGCAGTTTTTATACATTTTAGATTGAGACAATAAATTTGTGAGGAATTGACAAAATAAAGAAAACAGATTTTAGGAGTTTGGGTTAGTAAGAAATTCTAAGTGGAATTTGGGCTGTGGCAGTAGATTAGAAAAAAAGGTAACAAGGTGTCTTTGTACAGTTTTCTTGGCTTTAAAGTTTCTATCTCTGGTAATAAAGATGTCTTTTAACAGTACAGCAAGGGTATTTTTCATATGGGAGATTTGATTTTCGCTTTCAGGAGTACAGAGGAGTGTTCTTGCAGTGTTTACTAAGTAACTTTTATCTCAAATAATCAATATAACAAAGAGGCATATTTTGGGGCAGCCTGCCCTTGGCCCCTATGATATACATATTAAGAAACCAGATACTTAAGGAGGCCCTCCTATCAAGTTTAGCAGAAACCCTTATTATTCACATTGGTCCTTATTCTCCATAGATGTTTCAGTTTGCAGAAAGATCAGTACAAAAAAATTCTCAAGGGAAGCCTTGATACAACTTACAGGGGACCTGAGAGGCCTCTGGAGACTGATACGCTATACTGCAGTACACCAATCTTAGTCATATTTCACCAAGTTTTGGTTTGTCTCCTTATGCTAAAGGAAACAAGGTGAAAAGTTTACATTGTGTTTATGGCTGGGCCAATGAGTATTATTTCTGATCTTTCTAAGGAATACATTCTCAGTGGAGGCAATACCACCCTCTTGGGTAAGGTAAAGATATCTTATTATTTTTATGCATAAGGCACAGACATAACAAAAATATATAAGGATATATACACTGTATCTGTGGCATTAACATTTCATGGGAGGGATTAAAATGTCTAACAAGCCTTGTTAGGAAGGTAATAATGAAAAAATAAATTTGAGGAACACTGCTTTATAGGATACTGGTTTCAGTAGACCCTTCTGGATGTTTTGGTTCCTTTTATTCCATTCTGGTAAATTCTGGGGTTCTAGTTTGCCCCTGTTTATGTAGAAAATATTTAAGCTTATTGGAAAGTGTATCAGGAGTATCTTAGAAAAGCAATATTAAATAACAAATAATAAATATATTAAAAATATATGTATGTATACTATATATATTATATACAATATATATACACTCTATAAATATATGTTTATGTATATATTATATACTATATATTATACATATACATATGTATATATGTATACATATATATATATACGTATAATATATAGTATATATAATATATACACTATATATTATATATGTAGATATATATATTTGATAATAAATATGTAGATATATATGTAGATATACATTATATATATTATATAATATATACAGTGTCTAATATCTCTAAACTTTCTTCCCTAAACATATTCTCAATTTCTTTGTCATGCAGTTTTGTTTTTCAAGCAAGTAATTTTGATGTGACCTGTTTAATTTAGCCATTTTCATGAATCTGACCATCTCCCATCTAGCTACTAGAATGCGATGAGATACAGAAGTGGCATTAAACTGCCATTTTGCATGTATCCTGCCAATACTAAAACCTGAATATTAAATAATTTTTTTATTCATACCGATTTAAAATGTTTTCTCATTAAAATAGATGCTTCAGGGTTCTATGAATTCAAGGAGCACAGCTTGAATTTTACCGTTTTCAGTGTTAGCATCACAATGAAAGCAGGCATATTTAAACCCATACACAAATAACAACCATAGCATTTGGAAGGCTGTATAGATTTAAATTAGAATTGTATGATTTCTCTATATTTTAATCAAATTCACAAAATACTTATTTTAAATAACTCTAATGAATTAGGGGATGGTATAATCTTTGCTCTGTTACTAGTTGTAAATTCTGTTTTTGAGAAGGTATAGAGACATCCAGGGTTGACGTTACTAAACATTTTCATCATAACAGAAATTTTTACTTGTTTGTGCAATACTGTTTTAATATAAACCCACTCCATCCAGAATGCTTGGCCAGGCCGGTGCTGACTGCACTCGTGGCATGTGTTAGAAACTATGCTGCTTCTCATTTCACATGTTCTTTACACAAAAGGTATTGCAACCTTTCTTTTTTTTTCCCTTAGATTTTGGAGTGCCTACTCACTTCTTAGGGGACTGCTCCTCAGTGCCTCAAGAATGTCTATATTCCCCCTTCAAGGACTCAAAAGTGGTTTGCTCTCTTTCAGATGATTGGAGAGATCTGAGTGTAAAGTGGGACAAAAAGAAACAAAACCAAAAGGAAAACCACATGTTTAATCTCTGGCAAACTCTAAGAACCTCAGCTGAAGTAAAATGTCCTATCTTTGAGTCACCAGACTTGGAACTCAATGTAGACTTTGATTGAAATAACTTTCTTAAATTCTCTGGACCACAGTTTACTCATCTATAAATAAATGTATTACTAACTCCACTTACATTACACGATCCAAGTAGCCCATGACACATTTCTATGATGGTACTTTGTAAAAAACAGATCACTATCCAACTATTAGGAATTACACTATTCAACCAATAAAGTATTTTATATTCTAGCTTCTACAGCTCTATTAATACTTAGCATACTCTTCATTTTCTCATTAAAAAATTTTGTGTAGGAGCATGACTGTCTTTAATGAAACTGGAATTCTATGGATAGTTAGCCACTTTTAATTTATTCTACAAAACTTGAGCCTTTGTAATAAAATCCTATTTTTAATTTTATGCTGTTGTGACAGTATCTGTAATTTCAGATGCTATTCATATTCATGAATTAATTTGCATACCATTTAATATTCTCCTGCTTTGCTACACTTGTTGTGATATGCTATCTAAATTACCAGCTCAATTTTCGAAGACTGTTGTAAGTGTGTAGTTAGAGGCAATGATATGCAGTAGCGCTTACACAAAGAAATCAAAATATTTTCAGAGACACAATTGAAGCATCTCGTGCTCAGGGATTTGTAGTGCTTTCATATCTAAGTCAGTTTCCTTCCACTGTAGGTGTTAGACAAAATCAGATTGCCTAATAATTTAGAAACAATGCTTAGTGTTGCTCTTTCACAATGTCTGACTCTTTCTATTCAGTCCTCTTTAACTTTTGTCCTCATTAGCATGGTCTAAGCAGATTTTAAAATCTTCTTTTCTCAATCTATTCTAAAACTGGTTTGTTGAGTATAGGAGATTAGTGAAGAGAAAAAGTCTATTCTAAAAATACAGTGCGCCCAAAACTTTGACAAGAAAATGTCTTTAATTTTTTAATTTTCAGTTATATTACTTTTATAGGTTATCTCCTTCATCATTTGCTCCTATCCTGTACCATTCAAGAGGTTCAAAGATGAAGCCATTATTTGTTATTAACGATAATCTGTTCTTTCCTGTCATGATTGATATCATTCAGGTACCCAAGGCAACATTTTGAGTTAGTCTAGATTCTTCCCTTTTCCTCGTTGCTCCCAACCTCTATGATCCAATCAAATCCTAAGTGATATTGATGGTGCTTTTAAATGTCATCTCCTTTTCACCATTTCTGTTACCTTGGTCCTAGTGTGAACTTTAACTTTTTAAATTTATATTATTATTCTCAACTGCTGGCATGGCCTTCAATATTGCTAAATTTTTTTTTTTTTGTAACTAAGAGCTTTGTGTTTGGGTTTTAGAACTACAGAAAAACTGAGCAAAAGTACAGAGAGTTCCAATACACCTCCACCTCCACCCCACAGTTTCCCCTATTAGTAACATCTAGCATGGGTGTGGCACATTTGCTATAATTTATGAGCCAATATGGACATATTATTATTAGCTAAACTACATAGTTTACATTAGTGTTTACTTTTTTTTATTGAATACGTTTTGGTGTTGCTTCTTTATTTCTTTTTTTTTTTTTGACAAATGCATAATGTCATGTGTCTATCATTACAGTATCACAACGAATAGCTTTGCTGTCCTAAAACTCCCCTGCACTCTATCTATTCAACTCTCTCTATCTGTATTCCCAGCCCCTGGCAACCAGTGATATTTTGTACTATCTCTATAGTTTTGCCTTTTCCAGGATGTTATATACTTGAAATCATACCATATGTAGCCTTTTCATATTTTTTTCCACTTATCAATATGCATTTAATAGTTCAGCCATATATTTTTGTGGCTTGATAGCAAGTATTTTTGTTCATGTTTTGTTTTGTTTTCAGCCCATTTGGGTAAATACCTAGAAGTAAACCATTAGATCTTATGGTAATAGTAGTTTTACTTTTCTACCAAACTACCAAGCTGTCTTCCAAAGTGGTTGTAACATTTTGCATTTCCACCAGCAATATATGATAGTTGCTATTGTTCCACATCTTCATCAGCATTCAGTTATGTTGTGTTTTCAATATTAGCCTGTCAAAAGGTATATAGTAGTATCTTTTCTTTTTTAATGTTTATTTATTTTTGAGAGAGAGAGAGCACAAGTGAGAGAGGGAAAGATAGACAGGGAGACACAGAATCTGAAGCAGGCTTCAGGCTCTGAGCTGTCAGCACAGTGCCCAACGCGGGGCTCAAACCCACGAACTGTGAGATCATGACCTGAGCTGAAGTCAGATGCTTAACCAACTGAGCCACCCAGGCACCCCTCTTCTTGTTGTTTTAATTTGTAGTTCCCTAATGGGATATGATATTGAGTATGATTTCATATAATCATTGAATGTCTGTATGTCTTCTTTCATAGGTGTTTGTTAAGAATTTTACCCATGTTTTAAATATTTGTTTTCTTATTGTTGAATTTGAAGAGTTCTTTGTATATTTTGGATAAAAGCCCTGTATCAAATACATGCCTTATGAATATTTACTCACAATTTGTACTAGTCTTTTTATTTTGTTAACAATATTTTTTATGGAGCAGTTTTTAATTCTAATGAAGTTCCATTTATCAATTATTTCTTTAATGGATCTTGCTGTTAGTGTTGTATTTAAAAGTAAACTGTATAATTATACTGAAATTAAAAATAGATAAATCAAAATAAAAAAAGAAACCCACAAAACAACAAATTCATCAAATTGCCGTGTTGATGTCCGGTTTAAAAGCAAATTGCCAAACTAACATTTCAAACCTATGTTATCTTCTAGTGGTTTTATAGTTTTTCATTTTATAGCTAAGTCTATGATCCATTTGGAATTAATTAGCATGAAAGGAATGGGGTCAGTATCTACGTTTATTTTGTGCAGATGGATACTTAATTGTTCCAGCAACATTTGTTAAAAAGACTATCATTTTCCATTGATTGCCTTTGTTTGTCAAAAATCAGTTGACAATTTTTGTGTAGGTCCATTTCTGTGCTCTCTATTCTGTTCTATTGATCTATTTGTCTATTCTTTCACCAATACCACACTGACTGTCTGGGTTACTGTGGCTTTATAGTAAGTCCTGAAATTAGGCGGTGTCATTCCCTTGACTTTGTCCTCCTTTAATATTGTGATGGCTATTTTGGATCTTTAGCCTTTCCTGTAAACTTTAGAGTCAATTTGTCAATATTTGTAAGTAATTTGCTAAGATTTTTATTGGGACTGTATTAAATCTATAGATCAATTTGGAAGAACTGACATCTTAATAATATTATTAAGTCTTCCATCCATGAACATGGAACATCTCTCTATTTATTTAGAGCATCTTTGATATCTCTGATTTACCTTTCATTCTTTACATCAGCACCTTAGTGTGCCTCTGAAAATTTATATATGCTGATACATATATTTTAAGTTCCTTTTTTGCTATTCCTCATCTTAAGCAAAGTTCGAGTTTCTCACAGATTCTGAAACTTGTTGCTCTCCAGCATCATCCTCTCATACTCTTATCTTTAGTTTATTGCCCAGCAGTGCTGGTATGTTTAACTTAAAGCACTGTTAGCAGATGCTTTGAAATGCTCTGAACAATTTCATCACTCTTTACTCTTAACTATCATTTGTTAAGAGGCTGAAGAAAGTTATTTTTATTCCTAGACTGTTTTTAACCTAAAAGTAACAATATTATTCAGATGTGTCTAATACACTTAATTGTACCTTTACTGGATTTTTTTGTGAAAAAATGTTTACTTCCTAATAAAAGATGTAAGCCTCAGAGGAAAAAGTGGATATGATGTCTGGAGCTATGGTAGTTATCTTACAACCATGACAGGTATACTAAAACAATTATGAATGTATTAATCTGGGGCATCTGGGTGGTTTAGTTTGTTAAACATCTGACTCTTGATTCTGACTCACAGTTTGTGAGTTCAAGCACCATGTCAGGCTCTGCACTGACAGTGCGGATTCTGCTTGGGATTCTGTCTTCCTCTCTCTCTGCCTCCCCCTCTAAACAAGTATATACACATTTAAATAACTAAAAATAAATATACTAATCCAACACCCCAAATCTGTGGAGTTGTTGAGCCAACTGTAAAACTGTTTATGTATCTTTATGCAAACAATAAATAACCTCATGATTTAAATTCTTGTAAATCAGTCTTTCTGTTACATGGAGCCAAAAGAACTCCTCAGTGATTCATGTATCATTTTGTTTGTGAATTTGTGAGTGTTATGATCTCTGCCTATAATGCAATTCTATTTGTCTTTCCTAAGAAATTTAACTTACACTTCAAAATTCAACTTAGTTTTCTTGTCCTTTATGAAATTATCTCTGATTCTCCTACAACACTGAGAGAATGAATCATTTCCTGCCATCTCTTTCCTCTTTTATAAATCTTTGTTTAGATGCAAATCTCTCCTATTAGAATTCTTTGTAAGTAGGGATCAATTTTACTCATTTTTGAATTATCTCTTCTAGGAGACTATGAAGTATGAAAATGTTATTGTTTGTCAGTGTTTGTGTCAAAGCATATTGTTCTTAAGGAAATTTATTTAGACTTTCAACTTTAGAGTAAAATCAACTAAATGAATAAGTTTATGTTCAATATTTTCTGACAAAAATTACTTGAATCTTGATGATTTTATATTTTAGACCTTAATAAACACTTAATCTTATACATATTTTAGATATCCATGTTTTTAATGTTTCAACATTTTAAGTAATTATTCAATTTCTTCAAATAGAAACACATAAGATAAAATAAATGATAAAATTTTATTCAGTAAGTTTTAGTTTTAGCTCAAAAAACTATGTATATAAACTAATTTAATCTGATTGCAACAGAACTGAAAACAAATGATTACAGTGAATACATAAAAGGGAAATCTCACAAATTAAAAAAAAACTTTTTAGTATCAACTTTTTACTTATAAAAAATCATTGTAGAAAAGTTAGAAAATACAAAGAAATTAAAGAAAAAAACACATTCCCATACTATTAAGAGAATGATTGCAGACATATCGCTCTAATTATTCTATATAATAATTGTTCTATTTATTTCTGGCTATTTAATACATTATTTTTTTTTAAATAGGGCATCGTCCTGTACATATTCCATAACATGCACAATTCACTTAAAAATCTATATGATTAGCATATTTCCATATCATTATATATTTTTCTTATAAGATTTTAAGAACTTTCTAATTAAAAAAAATAACTGACCGGGGCACCTGGGTGGCTCGGTAGGCTAAGTGTCCGACTTCGGCTCAGGTCATGATCTCGCGGTCCGTGAGTTCGAGCCCCGCGTCGGGCTCTGTGCTGATGGCTCAGAGCCTGGAGCCTGTTTCAGATTTCTGTGTCTCCCTCTCTCTCTGTCCCTCCCCTGTTCATGCTCTGTCTCTCTCTGTCTCAAAAATAAATAAATGTTAAAAAAATAAAAAAAAATAACTGACTTACTTACTGAAAAGTTGCAAAAATAGTACAGAAAATCCCCATATATTCTTCAACAAGCTTCCTCTGATGTTAACATCTTGTATGGACACAGTAAAGTTATTAATACTAATAAGTTAATATTGACCAATACCACTAAATAAACCACAAGTTTTATTTATATTTTACTAGTTTTAGGTTTTAGATTGCACCAGTTTTTCTCACTAAAATACTTTTCTGCTGTTGTTTCAAAGTCCAAACTGGAATTTCATCTTGCATTTAGTTGTTTTGAAAGGCTTTTTTTTTTTTTTTGTGCTCGCTTCGGCAGCACATATACTAAAATTAGTTGTTATGAAAGGCTTTTTTTTTAAAGTTTATTTATTTATTTTGAGATAGAGAGAAAGTGTGAACAGGGGAGGTGCAGAGAAAGAGAGAGAGAGAGAGAGAGAGAGAGAATCCCAAGCACTGTCAGTGCAAAGCCAGATGCAAGGCTCAAACTCATAAATCATGAAACTGAGCTGAAATCAAGAGTTGGGTGCTTCATCAACCGAGCCACCCAGGCACCCATGTACAAGCTTATTTTTATATGCCTTCATTGTTTTCCGCCTCATGGACCTGTATGGTAAAGGATAATAATGAGGGATGCCTTTCTTGAACACTTTCTATAGTCCAGATGCTTTTTAAATACAACAATCCCATTTTATAACAGAAGATTCTTAGACACAGAAAGATCACATATATGGTCAAAAATCATATATAGACAGCAATTTTCAGAGTCAGTATTTGAACCCAAGTGGTCTAATCTTCAAATCCATGTTCCTTATTACTTGATAATCGATATTTATATGTATGTATATTTCCCCAATGTGAAGAATAGAGCCACTCACAAGCTTCACCTAAATATTTATATATCAGTGATTATTTGCCTATAGTAAACTCCCAGAAGCAGAATTTCTAAGTCACTTTATTCAATATGACAATTAAAGTTTCAGAGATTAACATTTTATTCTGTTTTTGTAAAATAATCAAATGACAACAATATTTCCTAAAGTGCTTATTTGAATTCTCTCTCAAACTCAATAGAGTGATAGTAATTTCAAAAGTAGAAATTACACATTAGTCTCACCTAGTTTCTTTGAAGGTACAGAGGTCTCAAAATTTACACACTTTCCCTAACCCTTATCCTGACCATGTACAGCATAGGTTTCAGTAAATGCAGTGTATTTTGTCTATATTCACCAACAGAGTGATGGACAAAACTTGTATGCACAAGATGCTGTTTCCAGGGTGATTTGGTAAGTTATTTCACAAGTAGCTATGCTATGAGCATATGAATGTACTAACGTAATTGTGTAGTTTTATTATCATCCTAGTGAATTGTTATAAAATATCTGAGATGGCATACCTAAGATATCTATATACTGTGACTTAAAATATTATATGTGTTGGCACTAGCTCTATTATTCTTCTTCTTGCTATTACCTGAGTCATGGTGTAGTGATGAAGCAATGAAATTTAGCTTTGATGTTTAGTTTATGTACTTCTGTATTTCAGGGAAATTTTTGTATGATTGACAAAACATCTTCACGTTCATAATCATGCATACGCTTACCAGCCCCATTTCATAAGTGGAAAAGACCACTAGTTAGAGAAATTCATTCACCTAATTTCTCTTCGTTGATTCACACCCCAGATTTTCATAGTTCACAGCCTGCTGCTTTTCACAAAGGTGTATATGTATCTCTGTTTTATGGAAATCATGACTGAGGGCAAAAATTAATAAATTAGTCTCAGAGTAAGGTTTTTTATAGCATATTTTATGGCATTTAAAAAAGCTAAACATAGTCTTGAATATTCCAAATACTGTAAAATGGGTATTATCATCATTTTTTAAACACCATTTCTTTTGTCCCTTCCTTCCACTCTGGCTACCAACCAGCCTATTGCATTGTTATTCTAATACAAAACTTGGTTCAAAAATTGTTTTTCCTCTACACTGTCATCTGCAATTCACTACAGTATAGCTTTCACTCCTGACACTCCATTAAAAAAACTCACAGGTCACTAGCACCCTCCTGATGGACCAGTCTTATTCATTTGTTTTTATTCCTCATCCTAGACAACATTCCTGCATGTGAAAACCAAGATCTTTCTTGTGTGCAGGATTTATTTCCATTCATGTTATCTTCCCATTTCTTCTTGCTTACCCTTTCTGAAAGCAAGCACATAATTTATTTATTGTCTTTATTATGAAAAATTTTCAAATGCTTGTAAAACTAAAGAGAACAATATAACTCCTTATTCTCATCACTCATGTCCCAAGATATATCAATATTTTTCCATACTTGATTTATTATTTATTTTAATTATTCATTTTTAACCTAGTTGAACTATTTATTATTATTATTATTATTATTATTAATTATTATTTTTATTTTAGAGAGAGGGAGTGCATTTTAGTGGGGGAGAGGGACAGATGGAGTGAGAGAGAGAGAGAGAGAGAGAGAATCTTAATCAGGCTTCACTCTCAGTGTGGAGTCAGATGCAGGGCTCAATCCCATGACTCTGGGATGAAGACCTGAGCCGAAATCGAAAGTTGGACCCTCAATAGACTGAGTTTCCCAGGTACTTTTGTTGAAGTATTTTAAAATAATTTGAAGACATATCACTATACTCTATTCACTTCAGTACATATCTTTGAGACATATGGACATTCCAGTATCTTTAAAACACATAGACATTTTCTTATATAACCACAATGCCATGAACCTAGTTAACAGTGTCTAGATCTTATTCAAGACTTCCCTCTGCTGTGGTCTATGTTTGTGTCATCTCAAAATTTGTAAATTACAATTCTAACTCCCAAAGGTGATAGAATTTGTAGATAAGGCATTTAGGGCCATTAAGTCATGAAGACGGAGCTCTCATGAATGGGGTTAGTGCTCTTATAAAAGAGACCCCACAGAACTCACTGAATCCTTCCCCCTTGTGAGTATACAAGGAGAAGTGTATGACCTGGAAGGGAGCTTTTATCTAACTAACCATGATGGGGACATTATATGGGGCCTGGAAGTCCCCCAGAACTGTGAGAAATAAATTTCTGTTATTTATAAGCTACACAGTCTGTGGTATTTTGATATAACAGCTCAAATGGACTGACAAAAAGTGATCATATCATTTCACTTCTTGTTTAAAACTCTCCAGTGACTTCCCACTGTAGTTGGAATATGATCCAAATATATTGTCACTGTCTAGAAAGCCCTGTTTGATCTAAATATTATTTCTTCCACCAAATTCACCTTGATCCATTCTCTTCTTTAGTCACTTTCCAGCAATTATGGTCTTCCTTTAGTATCTAGAACTGTATTATCCAATATGGTACCTATAAGCCACAAGTTTCTATTGATTACTTCAAATATGATCACCACATTTACATATTCTAATCTAAATTCATTTGTTCTGTAAGTGTAAAATACATACCATGTTTCAAACTCAGTATAAAAATTAAGGTAAACATGCTGATTAATTTTTCACTGATAACATTCACAAATGCTATTATTATTAGATAAAATAAAGAAAAATTAAATGTTAATATAATTTAACCACTTTGTTTTTACTTATTTATTGTGGGTTTTAGAAAATTTAAAATGACTTACATGTTCTGCATTATATTTCTAGTGGACAGCATAATTTTGGAACAGACTAAATTTACTTCCATTTCAGAAAATCTTTCTTTCTAGTTTCCTTCTCTTTTGAATATTCTGCCACCAGATTTTCACTTGATTGTTTTATCACCTTTCAGATTTCAGTTCAAATTATCTCTGAAAATACCTTTGCTTAATCAGCCTAGATAAAATCTACCAATTTCCTATCTTCACTTTATTTAATCTTTGTAATATTTTATATTTCATTTAATTCTTAGTCCTTATAATTCTTAGAAATTATTATTATTAAAGTTATTTGAAGAGAGGAGCATTGTTTACACTGTTAGAACTGAGAAATAAATTTCAGTTGTTTATAAACTAACCAGTCTGGAATATATATTTTTAATGTTTATTTACTTTAAGAGAGAGAGAGGGAGAGAGAGAGAGAGAGAGAATGAGTGGGAGGGGCAGAGAGAGAATCCAAGCAGGCTCCAACCATCAGCACAGTGCCAGAGGCAGGGCTCAAACTAATGAACCGTGAGATCATGACCTGAGCCGAAATCAAGAGTCTGACACTTAACCAACTGGTGCCCCGCCAGTCTGTGATATTGTATTATAGCATCCCAAACAGACTAAGACACACACTCTCTCTCTTTTTTTCTTTTCAAAAATATCTTTATTATAGGCTATTTGAATCAGAATCCAACTAAGAATCACTCAGTGAATTTGGTTATCATGTTTCTAAAATTTATTTTAGTCCAGAACAGTGTATTCTCCTTTTTCCTTGACATTGAAGAAGTGAGACCAATTGTCTTATGGAATCTCCCACCTTATTAAATTCTGGCTTCCTGTATAGTGGTCTTGCTTATATTGTTGTAAGGTGATGATCAGATGTGAAGGCTTGATTATAACTTCTTTGGGAGGAGTGGATTGGGCATGAATCCTTCACTAATGTTGCTATGAAATGAATATTATGCCACACATACATTTGGTTTTAAATTTAGTGAAGGTAAAAATGGTAAATATATTCAGGTAATTTTGGCCTGATCCCTCCATCATAAAGTTTGCCATTATTTTAATTTGTGTCAGCCTAATTCAGAACTTGAGGCAATGACTTGGGTTCAGGTAACATATGGGTAAGCAATCTAAGGGAACAGGAGTGAAGGAAAAGGGAAAGTGAAATGGGCAAGGAGGAAAAGCCAAAATAAAGAACATTATCAGTGTTGCTACTGTGAACAAGGAACCTGGATTCTGAAAGAACTTTGAAAAGTACAGAACGCACTCAGAATGATCTGTTGAAATAGTGGGTCACTGATGCATTTATTCCTCATACTCTTCAGTTGAAGATGCCTTCTGGTGATTTTAACGCGCCCCTGTGTTCTCCACTCACACAAAAAATTACCTCAGGCAGTGTGATGTGCTGTTTTTACAATCTCTCTGCTTAGAAGAAGACCTAAGATCTGTACTTGTACTTGAGGTGAAATGCTTCCAACTGAGAGGAGTCCTCTTGCCAAAATTATGAACAATAAAATCTTGCTTTATGCCTCATTAGCTTTGTGAATTTGGGATATTATACAATGCTTCTTAGATTTAGATTATTCTTTAAATGGGATTAAAACTTGTGAGGATTAATGGAAAAATTCATTTAAAGCCACTGGCATGTTTCCATAATATTTAATCAAGTGAGTGAAAACATCAGTAAATATTGTGCCATGATTTCAGGTGTATAGTGTTCCAGATCAGCTTGACTTTCTGAATTACTTTGATATTGTGATTTTTTCCTTTTCATTACTTACTAAAAATATTACCAATATAAACAAACAATAAGACTACTTAATAAAATAAACAATTTCTAATTAAATCCATTTTTATAATATATTTTGCTGATGGTTATTAAAGTTCCATATATTCTTTTATTAACAAATAATACCAGGGTTAATAATTTTATGCATAATTTTTTTCATATTTTTGCCATCAGAAAAAATATGTTTTTGGTCTGTATTTCTAGAAGTGGAATTGCTGGATCAGTGGTAAATGTATATACAGTAAAACCTTGGTTTGTAAGCATAATTTGTTCTGTAAACATGCTTGTAATCCAAAGTACTGATATATCAAAGCTAATTTCCCCATAAGAAAGAATGGAAACTCAGATAATTCTTTCCACAACCCAAAAATATTCATATAAAAATGCTGTAATATAATACAAAATAATAAAGAAAATACAAAATATAAGGAAAAATAAACAAATTAACCTGTAGTTACCTTTGAAAACCTTCATGGCTGATGTGAGGGAGACAAGAGAGAGGACAGTTATTGTGTAGGATGATTTTCACTATCACTAATAGAATCAATGCTATCTATTGGCTCAATGGAATCTCCTTGTTTTTGTGCAATTTTAACAAGGAACCTATCCAATGACACTTGCTTTTGCCTTCTCTTGAGAATTTCATGAAAATGTGACATTGCATTGTCATTAAACAGATTCATCACTTGCACTGCTACAGCCTTTTTCAAGCGGTGCTTTTCCACAAAATTTTACACTCTTTCCCACATTTTGCACATCTCTCTAATCTCCTTTAATGTGTGAGATTCCTCTGCCCTTTTCTCCTCCTCCTCTGCAGACAAGATCTCCTCCGTAACCTCTTGCTGTTGCTTGAGTGGTAGATCCATCAGTTGGTCAGTGGTCAGTTCCTGGCCATGTTCCTACACCAGCTCTTGAATGTTGTCCTCATTTACCTTCAGTCCCATGGCTTTCCACAAGGACACAGTTTCATCAGCAACTGGTGGCTCTTGCTCACAAGCAAACTCCTTTAAGTCATGTCAAAGAATGCAATCAGGTCGCAGTTTTCTCCAAGCAGAATTGAGGGTTCTTTTGGTGACCCCATCCTAGGCTTTCTTTATCAATCATCTTGAGGCAGTTCACGATGTGGAAATGATTTGTCCAAAACTCACACAGGGTAAAGTTTGTTCCTTCAGTCACCTTGAAGCATTGCTGAAATAGTGCTTCGATGTAAAGCTTTTTAAAGTTCGAAATGACCTGCTGATCATGGACTAGAGGATTGGAATGGTATTGGGAGGAAGGAACTTGACTTTAATGAACTTGATTCCTCCAGTAAGTCGTCCTCAAAGCCTGGAGGATGAGCAGGAGCATTATCCATAAACAGCAAGGCTTTGAGTCACAGATTCTTTTCTGAAAGGTATTTCTTTACCACAGGACAGAAGACCTCGTTGATCCACTAAATGAATAAGATACGAGTGATCCAAGCCTTGCTGTTGGACCTCCATATAATGTTAACTGGCTCTTCTGCACCTTGCATTTCTTGAAGGCTCGTGCATTCCTGGAATGATACACGAGCAGGGGCTTGATTTTGAAATGCCTTCTTGCATGAGCACAAAACAAGAGGGTGAGACAGTCCTTCACGGGCTTGTCACCAGGCACTGCATTCTCTTCTTCTGTAATGTAGGTGCTCTTTGGCATCATTTTCCAAGAAAGCCCCATCTCATCACAGTTAAAAACTTGCTCCAGCAGGTAACACTTGGAAACCACGAGCTTCTGAAACTTGGTAGGGAATGCCTCTGCTGCCTTAGCATCCAGACTTGCAGCCTCTCTGTGCCTCATAACACTATGGATGCTGCTTCTACTCTTCAAGTTATCAAACCATCCCCTGCTTGCCTTGAAGACTTCTTCATTTCTGTTGACATACCTGGCAATTTACTTACAGGGTTGGTATACAAGGCCTTTGGCTTCACGTAGATAAAGTTCTCAGTCACAGTGTCACCTGCTAATTGCTTCTTTTTTATCCAACCCAGAAGCAAATTTTCTACACCTTCTAGAACACATGGCCATTGCTTTGATATTCTCATGACTCCTTCTGCTGCATCTAACCCCTTTATTTCTTCTTCATTCTTTAATATTGTGCAAATGGTTGGGACGCCTGGGTGGCTCAGTTGGTTAAGTGTCCGACTTCAGCTAAGGTCATGATCTCACAGTTTGTGAGTTTGAGCCCCACGTCAGGCTCTGTGCTGACAGCTCAGAGCCTGCAGCCTGCTTTGGATTCTGTGTCTCCCTCTCTCTCTGCCCCTCTCCTGCTCACGCTCTGTCTCTGTCTCTCAAAAATAAATAAATGTTAAAAAAAACTTAAAAAAATATTGTGCAAATGGTTAATGTAGACTTCTTATAAAATCATACAATTTCAGCCTCTCACATACCTCATTCTGACTTCTCAATGATTTTCTTCATAATCATTTCCTTCTTATTATCACCTTTCTTTTCAACTTTTTTCTGCATGAGAGCTATTGTATACACTCACACAGATGTTGACTACAGTATTAATAAACTCTAATCATTAAATATAGGATTTAATGTAATTGGCATTAAGGCAGCAAGGAAAGGGTCTATATTTGCAGGTAGCCTGACCTACAATGAAGCAAAGCATTCCTAAGCTTACTCTTATAAGGAAAAGCAAAGGACTCTCCATAGGTGCTTTGAAGTGACAAAAAATACACTAGTGCCAGTGGTGGGCACCTTCCAATGTCTTAAAAATCACTGCTTTCTGCCAAACACAGTGGCCTGGGACCAAACATCTGAGCATGGGAAATGATCACCCACAATCCCGCACTGGGGTAAGGGGAGAACCATTGGCTCAGTTGTGATCATGTGACATTCAGCATCACATAATACTCATATTGCAAGATATCGCTCGTTTATCAAGTTAAAATGTATTAGAAATGTTTGCTTATCTTGGGGAACATTAGCAGAACAAGTTACTTGCAATCTAAGGCTTTACTGTATGAGTTCTGCTATGTCTTTTCGGTTTTTTTCTTTTTGTATATCCATAGCTCAGATTACCTGAAGAGAATGCTATGAAACTTTTGAGCAATCTAATACGTGAAAAATGATATGACACTTAAAAATGATCTTTTCAGGGCGCCTGGGTGGTTCAGTCGGTTGAGTTTCCGACTTCAGCTCAGGTCATGATCTCACTGTCTGTGAGTTTGAGCCCCGCATCAGGTTCTGTGCTGACAGCTCAGAGCCTGGAGCCTGCTTCAGATGCTGTGTCTACCTCTCTCTCTGACCCTCCCCGGTTCACTCTGTCTCTCTCTGTCTCAAAAAAAAAAAAAACATTAAAAAATAAATTTAAAAAATATTATCTTTTCATATTTTTAAGGGCCTTTTCCCCCCCTGTGACCCATCATCATATTGGCTATCTTTACATGGTATGTCTTTTTCTTTAAGAGCCACTTTCTTTTGTTAGTGATATTTTCCTATTGATTGTCATTTACTGTTTGCTATGGTATCTCTTTTCTGCTTTACCAAAGTTTAAAAATAGCATTATTACATTTTATATAGTTCTAATTTATTATGTATTTCTTTTATGGTTTTGGATTTTTTAGTTATTATTAGAAACTGTTATAGATTGAATTGTGTTTTACCAAAAAAGATATGTTGATGCCCTAAGACTGCAGAATGTGACCCTCAGAATGTGACCCTATTTGGAGACCAGAGCTTTATAGAAATAACCGAGTTAAAATGGGGTCATTCCCATGAGCCTTACTCCAGTATGACTGGAGTCTTTATAAAAAGGGGAAAATTCAGTACAGAAACAGATATAGCTAGAGGAATGAGGATGTGAAGAGACACCACCAGGTTTGTGATGGTGTGTTACAGCAATCCCACAAAACTAAAAATAATTAAAGAACTGTTTTTTCCCACTGTCAGGTTTTAAACAAATTTGCTTCTATTTTCTATTAGTGGTTTAATGATATTTGTGATTTTTTTATTATTCTTTTCAAAAAGTATTTAGATTACTGACATATTAAAAGTGGGATATATTCTAGAAGTACAAATTTAATTTTATCTTTTTCTTCAAATAGGTTTTTCCTACATTATTTATTAGCAAGCCTTTTTTAAAAACAGATTTGAGACGTCATTTTTGTCAATTAGTGAATTTCATTTTATACTTAGACCCATTTCTGTAATTTCTATTCAGTTTATTTCTGTGTGTACCTATTCATGCATCAATATCATACTCATTTTTTTTAATATGAAATTTATTGTCAAATTGGTTTCCATACAACACCCAGTGCTCATCCCAAAAGGTGCCCTCCTCAATACCCATCACCCGCCCTCTCCTCCCTCCCACCCCCCATCAACCCTCAGTTTGTTCTCAGTTTTTAACAGTCTCTTATGCTTTGGCTCTCTCCCACTCTAACCTCTTTTTTTTTTTTCCTTCCCCTCCCCCATGGGTTCCTGTTAAGTTTCTCAGGATCCACATAAGAGTGAAACCATATGGTATCTGTCTTTCTCTGTATGGCTTATTTCACTTAGCATCACACTCTCCAGTTCCATCCATGTTGCTACAAAAGGCCATATTTCATTTTTTCTCATTGCCACATAATATTCCATTGTGTATATAAACCACAATTTCTTTATCCATTCATCAGTTGATGGACATTTAGGCTCTTTCCATAATTTGGCTATTGTTGAGAGTGCTGCTATGAACATTGGGGTACAAGTGCCCCTATGCATCAGTACTCCTGTATCCCTTGGATAAATTCCTAGCAGTGCTATTGCTGGGTCATAGGGAAGGTCTATTTTTAATTTTCTGAGGAACCTCCACACTGCTTTCCAGAGCAGCTGCACCAATTTGCATTCCCACCAACAGTGCAGGAGGGTTCCCGTTTCTCCACATCCTCTCCAGCATCTATAGTCTCCTGATTTGTTCATTTTGGCCACTCTGACTGGCGTGAGGTGATACTTGAGTGTGGTAATATCATACTCATTTAGGTATAGAGCCTTTGTACTATGCTTTAATATCGGACTAACCCGCTCCATCCTCTCTCACCTCTCTACCACACACGTATAAACACACATTTTGCTTTTCTTTATATCAGTGTTTATTTGGAAATTTTTGCCTTTTTTCTTCCTTTTTCCATAGGAACTTTTAAATGAAATTTTCTACCTACTGAATAAAAGTGAAACTTTTTTTTCTAGTGTAATTGCATGACATTTCTAATTAACTTAGAAAGCCTTGGCAGCTTCTGGATATTGAATATTTTTTTTTTATTCAAGATGATACTATGTCTTTCTTTTTGTTAAAATCTATCTTTCTATTTATTTTTCAGGACTAACTAGATTTTTATTTAGGTTTATGTGTAGGTATTTTATTTAATATTTTGTTGCTATTTTATTTTATTATTATTTTTTTAATGATAATTTATTTTTGAGACAGAGAGAGACAGAGCATGAACGGGGGAGGGTCAGAGAGAGAGGGAGACACAGAATCCGAAGCAGGCTCCAGGCTCTGAGCTGTCACCACAGAGCCCGATGTGGGGCTTGAACTCACGGACCGTGAGATCATGACCTGAGCTGAAGTCGGACACTTAACCGACTGAGCCACCCAGGCGCCCCTTTTGTTGCTATTTTAAATGGTATCTTTATATCTATCATATTACCTGTCTGGCTATTAAGAGTGCATATGAAGTTTATTAATATTTGTGCTAATTTTATATCCTACTATTTTATTAAATTACATTATTATTTTAAAAAATTGTCTTACATTTTTTCCTAGAGATAATTTTACTTCTTTTCTAATTTTCATGATTTTTTTATTAATGTTTACTTATTTTTGAGAGACAGAGCATGAGAGGGAGAGGGACAGAGAGAGGAAGACACAGAATCTGAAGCAGGCTCCAGGCTCTGAGCTGTCAGCAGAGAGCCTCGCATGGGGCTTGAACCCATGAACCAAGAGATCATGACCTGGGCTGAAGTCAGTGCCACCCAGGTGCCCCTAATTTTTATGATTCTATTTGCTGTGTCTGATTATATTTGCAGATGTGTCCAAAGTATTGCTAGTTACAGTGGTCAAGCATATCTTTTACTTGACAATAGTACAATTGACCTTAGAATCTCTCTCTTATGTAAAATGAAGATTTAGGGATGTTATGTACACAAGCACATATACCAATTTTGCTGTTATTTTAATATCCATTAAATATATATTTTTAATTTTTTAAATCAGGATTTTGTCCAATCCTTTCAAAAATATTTTGGGTATTTATGGAGATGATCATGTGATTTTTCTTTGGTCTATAATATGATATATTATGATGATTGACTTCTTTTTTTTTTAAGTTTGTTTATTTATTTTTGAGACACAGAGAGAAAAGAGAGAGAGCGCAGATAAAGGGCAGAGAGAGAGATGGAGGGAAAAATCCCAGGCAGGCTCCACACTCAGCACTGAGCCTGATGCAGGGCTTGAATCCACAACCAGGAGATTGTGGAAACTGGAGCCAAAATTAAGAGTCAGATACTTGACAAACTGAGCCACCCAGGTGCCTGTACAATGACTAATTTATTAATATTCAACTGCATGTGACTTCATGTAAATAATAGGGTTCGCTGTATATTATTTTCATCAATTTTCAAAGGCAAGATGTCTATTATTTATGTGTGTGTGAAATTACAATGTTTGATATCAATGTTAAATTTCTTCATAAAATGAAGTTGAAAGTGCTGTTTCTTTTGAAGTTTAACTTCAATAAGGACAACTATGTTTTATAACAAATTTTATACAAAGACAACAGAAAATATTGCTACTATTAGCTTTGTTAAATACTCTATTATCTACTTCAGATATATAAGATTTTAGTTGATAACATTTCAATTAATATCTGCTCAAGATCATAAGTATTAAAGAAATAATAAATAAATATAGCACTCTGCTAAAGATGCATGTGCTTTTGTCTTTTTGTTTCCTGTTCTGAAAACCTGAAGATGTAGTGGAGAAAAAGAAGGTGAAAAGTCAAGATCAGCACATTTATTGACTTCAAGACCCAACAAAAAAAGGCATGGAATATAAATTCAGTTATTAGGTTTCTGGCTTTGCTGCTTATCCCAAGAAAAAAGTAATCTACAGACCTGTCATAATCACTATTAATTATTCAATCAACTCTTATAATAATTAGGCATTCAATACTGATGTTTAGAGCTTCTTCTCCTTTAAGATATACTATATGAATGAGTATTCATGCAAACCATAAACTGGAGTGGATGATGTTTTTTGGAAGACTACTCCTGGTATTACTATATGCCACAAATTCAGATCTTCCATGGACGTTGGCTTTTTGAGATTTTGCTCAATTGAAGCTGTGAAAAAAAACAAAATGTAGCCACTATCCTTGTCTTAAGTTAAAAAATGAAATTATCTGTCACTTAAAACTTTCAAGACTTCTGGCTAATAACAGGTGTGAAACTGACAACTATTTTGTCTTAAAAATATCTCCAACAGTGGCAGCGTGGACTCACTTCCATAAAATCCTTAATCACATTGCTTTTTATGGCAAAGCTCCTATATCATTCCTACAATAAGGAGGATATAAATAATTAATAAATAAATAAAATCACACATTCATAAGTGAAATTTTAAATACTAAGGGACTAATTAATTTCTAAGTAGAGATAACCATCTCCTGTAATGTACAGCAAAGGTTGCTCTCCAGAGCCATCTCCATTCCCTACTGTATTAATTAACTAGGGAGAAAGCATCTCAGATTAAACTTTTATATCAACAAAGTATAATATATTTATCATTATATGAAGCCTTGACATGCTGTTGACAGATGGAGAGCCTATAATCCTTTGAACCATTAACTTGGAAACCTAAAGTAGTATTAGCTGGTGGTAGGACTAACCAAGAATTTAATATTACTAACATTTTTTGTACATCGGAATCGGTGGCATTTGAACTCAGTTTCAGAAGATTGACTTCTATCCATTTTCCAATTGCATAATATGATGATACCTGATTTGATTAGATTTTTTGAAGAAAATATAACCTTCCCTGAAGCTTTTAACTTTTGTGTCCTATTTTAATTTTTTGGTGATAGTAGAGAGGGAAAAGTGGTCTTTTTAAAAATCAGATTAATTTGGAAGTATGCATGGTAAAATCTCAAGAAAGTCTAATAGTTAATAGCTTTTATTCCTTATTATTGCTTTTTTCATGAAGTTAATGCTTGTGTTCTGTTGCATAAGGGTTTTGCATGTAAAGGAAATTTTTATAAATTTATAGTGTAAAATAAAACATTTGCTTATGAATCCTTTTCTTTATTTCTTTCTCAGGAGATATGAAATTGTGTTCATTTAGTTCATTTCCTCTGTTGATCCCAATGAAAAGACCCTGTGAGCTTGCCATTATAGTCACACATTTTAAATTCTCTGCATTTTCTCTGCTATTATGTTGACTTAATCTGTGATTTAAATGATTAAGCCATGCAACACTTTCTGCTTTTCCTCTCCCCAATGTTTGTCTCCAGCTGCTCCCTGTTGAAGGTTTTGTTCTCTTTTCAACAGGAAGGAATATCCACCCACACCAGCTTGAAGTGCTTTATTAATGTCAACCAAAGATGTAAAACAGAAAGTTTCCATACCGGTTGCAGATGTAAAATTCTCAACATCAAGCACTTTTTTTTAAAGTAAAAGAAAATAGATTGGGGATGTTAAATAATACGCATTAGGTGACTTCCATGAGTCTTGCACTTTTAGATAAATTATCTCATTTAATTCTCACAACACACTTTCACATGATATGCAATATCATCTACATGGGGGTCTACCTGTGAGAAAAAAAGTAGCCATAAAATTGTAGTACATCGTGAATGACTATCTAGGTAGCAATTCCCTCACTTGAAATGTAAACTACCTTATATATCTTCAGAATATACCCTCCTTCATTTGTCTCATCATAATAGGTGAGGTGAGTATTGGTTTGGGATACCCTGGATTTAAACTTACATTTCTGGAATACAACATTGTGCTTTGCTTTTTATAGTGGGTGCTGGGAAGTTTAGATACTTGCCATCTGTAACCTTTAACTGTAACCCTTAACTGAATCAGAGTCTACAACCTCAGTCTTAGCTGAATCAGAGTCTACAACCTAGAACTGACACATCCAATATACCAGCCTGAAGCTATGACGCTTCAGTGAGTATCACAAAGAAGAAAGAGAAGTTCAGAGTTTACTTCTATAGTGGCAACCACAGTGTCAAAAGGCCCATGGTGGCCACTGGAGCAGTAGTGGCAACGAATAGCTATGCTTTTGGCTGCTTTACCTCCCTGTTTCTCTGATTTTTCAGTGTCCAGGTCTCTAAGCTAGCCCTTCAGTAACTTTTCCATTAGTTTGGTGGGCTACTCAAAATGCCCTCTTTGAATCTCTGATCTGCTTATGTTATCCAGAGTGGATTTCTATATTTTGCAACCAAGAATATGGATAATAAATCAGATTCCTAGTGGTTAGTGCCAATAGTAGATAAAAGAGTTATAATAAATGAAAGTGACATGATCACCTAAATTCCCAATGGTCCTGATGTTTAATACAGTGTCACAGCTAATAGGAAAAATGAAAAGTGTTATATGTATATTAGTGGATCATTTTCCTGAATATATTTATGCCTTGAGATTCAGCATGTATAACTTAGCAGCACCAATACCAGCATACATTTGCTCATGGTAATTCATACAGCTTTCTTCTTATGAGACACTTATAGTTCTCATTTGGTAATTTTAAATTAAAGTTCTAATTTATTTTCTCTTTTTAGGGGTTGCTTACTTGTATTTATTCAAGAGTTGTGAGCATTGTCTTTTTCTTGAATAATGGGCTTCATTCTCTTTCTAAAACACTAGCATATAAAAAACAGTTCTAATTTTCTGTGTCCTGATTCCTTGTTTTCTAATCTCATTTTAATGTACATTTTAAGACTCTTAGATGCTTAATTGGAACAGGATGCAGCAAATCCAAGCCCCTCACTTAATAGGCACACAAATTGCTGGAGAAATTATATATCTGGCTATGAGCAGCAGCTCCTGGGCATGAGTTCAAGTCTCTATTTTGTTTGTTCAGTGCTTACTATGTTGTAAGAATTGCTCTTATGCTAAGAACTGCTCTTATATAAGCACATGTAAAAGCTTTAATGATTAACTTTAATATTTCTAGCAACAAAGTAAGTGCTATCATAATATCAATTGTATAGATGAGAAAGCTGAGGCATATGAAGTTTGGGCAATTTGTCCAAGTCATCAAGCTAGTGTGTGTCAGAACCAGCAGTCACACACAGGGAGCCCGGCCTCACACTCTGCTCTCCTAGCCACTGGATTCTACTGCCTGCCAGATTTTTTGGGTGCTTGCCAAAAGAACAATCTAAATTATTTGACCACATTTTTATTAGACTTCCTTTTTTATTTTCCAAAGATATGTCTTATTCCCTTTTGATTCTGACACATTTAAAAAAATAATCTTTAAGATTGATTTTTAGGATGGCTTATTTTAAACAAATTAAAATTTATGTCTTTGAAAAGGTATTACCTTATGGCCCTCAAAGTAACCACTTTAACCACCAATACTTCTTTTGCTTAAGATATATATGAATTACTGTGAGATAGAAACTCTTTATTATTTGGGGTTCAATTTGTTTTATGCAAACATTTGCAAATGCTTTTCAAAAGCTTTTCAAAAGCTTTTCATGTGTTGATGTGATGTCAAAATACATAACAGTATTATAGACAGGTTATACATCAAGTGATAAGAGTCTGTTTATTGTGTTTTAATGTGATCTGGAAGGCATTCCAAAGGTTAAGTTTTCTAGATATTTTAAGACATCATATCATTTTTACCTTAGTGGATATTGTCCCAGGTTTATGACACTAAAAAGGACAGACTTTGTCCTTTAGACACCATCAGTTATATGTACACTGATACTATATTATAGGTGCAGTGAACATGAATCTTCTCTAAACCTTCAACCACATCTTTTTCATTTCTTCTATACTCCCAATGTTCTAGATGTGGAATATGTGACACAGAAAAAGTCAGTCCATTTTCAGTAGGGTTAACCATTGCAAAGAGTATATAGTGTGCCAGTAGATACAAACAAGAAGAGGGGGAAAAAGTTTTTTTTGCTTTATTTTTACTTTTTTAGCTTTAAGTCAGCAATAAAGTGTTTGAATACAAAATTAAACTATTTTTATTCATGATTTCTATAATTAAAGATTATGACTGAATTTTATTTTTGGAAACTCATGCTTTAAGTTTTTGTGAGAAGACATTTACCTTTACATTGGCAGTTTGTAAAAAGAAATGTCATAATTATCTATGTATATTTATAAATAGGATCTTTTCAAAATCAGGAAATATAGTAAAAATGTAGGTGGCTCAGAAAAAAAGACTTTACAAAATATCTATTCAAATGATGCAAATTTTAAAAAGTGCAAAATACTAGTGACTATTTGTGAAGTAATTACACACTGGGACAAAGATGTGTTTTCCATGTCCTCTCAGATGATTCCAGAGTCCATTTTATCCATCTTCATCACCTACTTTAGTTTAGCACCAGTGGTCAAATCAGAAACAGTTATGATTTCTGTTACAAGGAGAAGGGGACTTATAAGAAATGTTCAGGTATGTTTGAACATAGGTATGATAAACATATGATTTAGAAATCATTACCAAAATGAAAGCTCTATGTTCAACAAAAGTCTAAAATATTGAAAAAAACTTCCCTTAAATTATAAAAACAAAAACCTAACAAAGCTCTATAGGGAATTTATTTTTTGTTACGTTATCACTTTTTTTCCTATTTTTGTTTCTTAGAAAATTTAGTATATCTCATTCAATGAAGTCATCCTGAACTTGCTTACTTGTGGTCAAATATTTCACTTGTTTCACAAACAAGAGTGTGGAAAGGAGATAACTCATTCACTCCGGCATATGAATTCATGTTTCCCAAGTCACGTAAGAGTTTGCGAACTTCATTGGAATTTATAGACTGGTATGTTGTGGTAGCATTATTCCTACCCTAAGAATACCTTTTATATAGTACCCTACAGAATAAACTTAATAACCCATGGCTTAGTGTTTTGAATAATGTCAGCAAAGGAATAATTTTAGAGTGATTAACTTCACTGTTCGGTGTTCACTGGGACAGGACAGTACTTTGTTCCTTTATAGCTGTGTTCATATACTAATTTTGCATCTACCAGATTTAATTTCCCAAATGGTTTTTGGAATATGTTCACATTCGGGGGATTGACAAGATGCCTTAGTGAAATCGCCAAAAACTTTGTTATACGCTGAAAGCATTGTAGAAAGCATTTATCATTTATACACATGATTTTGTATAAGGTAAACAATTTCAACAGCTATTTCAGAATATATCTTTTACAATCTCCCCAATTATATATTTCTTTGTAATTAATTAATAGTTATTTATATGAACATTTTTATTATACACCTTAAAGTGATGTGTTTCACTTTTAAATTTTTTTTTCAACGTTTTTTATTTATTTTTGGGACAGAGAGAGACAGCATGAACGGGGGAGGGGCAGAGAGAGACTGAGACACAGAATCGGAAACAGGCTCCAGGCTCTGAGCCATCAGCCCAGAGCCCCATGCGGGGCTGGAACTCACGGACCGCGAGATCGTGACCTGGCTGCAGTCGGACGCTTAACCGACTGCGCCACCCAGGCGCCCCAAGTGTTTCACTTTTAAATTTTGATAGATGACTACAAGCAAGAGGAAAAGAACCAATGAAAACACCTGCCCCCCTCACATACTGACAGGCTGTCTGAAATCTCCAAAAGCTCTTAGAATCACATACATTCACATGTGTGATTCTTCTTCCCCAATTTTCCATTGTTTCCTTTGGGTCCTCATTTCTATTATGTTTTCTTCCATACCTAAACATCTTTATCAATCTAATATGAGCAACTGGAGATTTCCATTCTGTTTCAAATTATTCTAATAAATATTTATTGAACAATTAATGTTGTGACAGGGCGAGAACTTGCCTTTTTCCGGGAGAGTAGCTATAACTCATCCAAGTTCAAATTATCCTTCTGCTACTCACCTTTCAATAGTTATTTTCTAAAATAGCCTTCCATTCAGCTAGCTGACAGGGATTCATTAATTCATGCAAACATTTATTCAATGCATGTTTTGCTTTACTCATACTCAAAGATTCAAAAGAAACTTCAAGAAATTCAAGTTATTGTATGAGATAAGCAGTAAACCAATAGTGACAGACATTTACTGTACAAAAAACAAGTCTCTCTCAGGCAGTACATACATTTTAAAAGAGAAACATATTAAGCTAAATTAATGGATTCCTGTTGATGTAATACAGGGCAAGAAGGAGAACTGGGTTTTATTTATCCTAATGTTCTCAATTTGTTTCCATAAACTTTTCTCCCCAAGTAAAGTCTAGACCCATCTCTTAGCTTTCCAATAATTCCCTGATTAAAACTAAACAACAACAACAACAAAAATTCTCTACAAAAAGTGACTTCACAGTGTGTACCCTGTGAACTTAAATATCATGTTAGCATAATCTTGAGCCATCATGACTGGAACTATATAAATAAATTTAATACTTCATGTTAGATTGTAAGGGGCATGGAATTTGTCATTGATATTTAAAATAATTTCCATAAAAATTGTTTAAATATGTGTGTTGAAATACTGACTGCTCTAAAAATCAAGCTAAACTAATATGACACTTTATACGTAGGAGCTAAAAATCTCTGAAAGGAAACACTGATGCCAAATGACAGAAGGTCAAAGAAACAACTGAATGAATGAAAAATTTGTTTCTAAATTGATATTATGCAGAAGAAGGAATATATATATGCTACAAGGGACAGCATGAGAGATATGACAAATTCATAGAAGATGAAAAAAAAGAAAATTATTTTTCAATTAGCCAAGGATTATTGGAATTTGAGGGATTAGGAAAAGATCCCACATATCAGATAAGACTTAAGAAATGGAGATATAATGAAAATTTACTAGGCCATTTTTTAAGGCATTGGGCAAACTGTAGAGTATCTCCATGGTACTGTGTTGGGACTTGAATCTTCTTCAGTCATTCTCTAGAATCACCTTCTCCACGTGTCACATGGAAACCCGGATATCAAATTCAAATGCCGTGTTGCCTTCATATACATTAAAACTTGATGAAATATTTAGAAATACTAAAGAACTATAGGAGGAGGAAAGACAAATTGCTAGTTTTTGCACAGTCCTTTATCAACGGCATTATCAGACATTAGACTGGCTCAGTGCTTTCCTAAGTTGTTTTTCCTGGCAACACTAGTCCTACAAGATGCTCTGAGGAAAGAAAGGAAGAGGGAACAATGATTCCATTTACAAATTACTTTTAAGTGCTATGTACTTTATGTCTCTTTTGAGTAGCCACATGTACATTAATATATTTTAGGGTACTATCTGAGAAAAGCCTTAACTTTGCTGAGCTAGAAATTTTCAGAATTTATTTGACTAAAGAACCCAAGAAGTCACTTAATACTTATCTTGCTCAGTTCTGACAGTACACTTAGAAAGGCCTTGGTCTGATTGTTTTTGATCCTAGGATCCATCAATATATTTCAGAGGAACTATCAACTCCTCAAATTGTGTACAGAAATTTCTATGTGTTTAAGTCCTTTCATATGGAGAGAGATTTTAATTCTTTATCTAATGTCTGTGACTCTTAATGTTGAAATTCCACTGACTAGAAAAAAATGGATTAAATCCATCATAGAAAAGTTCCATATACCTAATAATAGTTTAATAATATTTAATTATTATTATTAATATTATTGAGTAAAAATTTGTCTCATTATTATGTATGATTATATAGCACAGTCTTTGTATCTGTAGGTAAATATCTTGATTTAGAGACATCTCTTCTTGGATTAGACATAATCCAAGATTTTCTATAATGCCAGTTTGTGCTTAGCAAATATTATTTTTCGAAGGAAGTTATTATTTTGAATTTAAAAAAGAAGAATGAATGGAAGTAATGAATTTCTAGCTAATTACATAAGAATGCACATGATACTTTAAAATAGTTTTTAAATTAGAAAAAATTCTTGTCATTTTACAATGTTATACAATAAACTAGAAAGTATAAAAATACTGTTAAAATATGCTACTAATCAATGGGACAGAATAGAGTCCAGAAATAGACCCACTAAAACCTAGCAAATTGATTTTTACAAAGGATCAACAGCATCTCAAGAAAGGAGAATCTTTTCAATAAATACTGTTGGGACAAGCAAACTTTCAGGTGTAAAAAATGAATCCAGACACAGACCATTCATCCTTCACAAAAATGAATTTAAAATGGATCATAGACCTAAACATAAAACTATAAGACTCCTCAAAGAAACATGGGAGAAAATCTAGGTGAACTTAGGTTTGGCAATGTCTTTTTAGATACAACACCAAAAGTAAGATCCATGAAAGACAAAAAAAGAAGAAAAAAAAGGACTTTAAAAACTTCTCTGCAAAAAACACTTTTAAGAGAGTGTAAAGACATGCCACAAACTAGAAGAAAATATTTCCAAAATACACAGCTGATAAAGGACTGCATACAAAATATACAAAGAACTTCTAAAACCCAACATTAAGAAAAGGAACATCCAGATTAAAAACTGGGGCAATGATCTTAACAGAGATCTCACTGACGCATGTATATAGTTGGTCAATACACATGAAAGATGCTCAACAGTATATGTCATCAGGCAATTGCAAATTAAAACAAGAATATGCCTTTATGCACCTATTAGAATGGCTAAAATCCAAAATTCTGACAATATCAAATGTTGACAAGGATGTGGAGTAACAGAAACCCACATTCATTGCTGTTGGGAATGGAGTAGCCACTTTGGAAGGCCACTTTGGCATTTCTTACAAAATAAACATTGCTTCCTTTATGATCCAGAAATTGTGCTTCTGGTATATAATCTAATGAGTTGAAAATATATGTCCATACAAGCACAAATGTTCATAGCAGCTTTTTTCACAATTGCCAAACTTGGAAACACCCGAGATTTCCTTTATTGGTGAATGGACAAACAAACTGAGGTATTTTCAGGATAGTGAAACTCTACTGTAATGGTGAATACATATCATTACATTTTATCATAACCAGTAGAATGTACAACACAGGGTGAAGATTTCTGAAAACCATTGACTTTGGTTAATAACATATCAATATCAGATTATCAATTATAAAAAAAGTATATAACACTAACACAAAATGTTAATAATAGAAGAAAGTAAGTATGTGAGAGTTAGGGATTATATTGAAACTTTCTATACTTTGTGCTCAATTTTTCCATAAATCTAAAACTTCTCTAAAAATAAAATCTATTAATAAAAAATCCAAATTATGGTAAAAACCAAATATTATAATGTAGTCTTATATACCATATACCCAAATATGAGAAATAATTTCTAAAATAGAAAAATTACTTTAAGTAAAATCAATAATTTTCTTATCATTTTTTCTAGTTTCAAAATTAGTTTCTATTTATGTGTTTGTTTATAATACACTTCCAAGTACTTACAGAAAATTTGGTGTTGGCATTGGTTGTGTATGGGCAATAGTGCATAAAACCATAAACAGATTTTATTCACATGTAACAATGAGATCCACAGATAGTTATTAAACTCTTTCCTAAAACAAAACAATCTGCTGATTTAAATTATGGTTAGTATATACTCAATGCTTGATGCAACTTCAGATGCCGTAAAGTACTACTTATTTTATAAATTGATTTATTATCAATTACCTGCAGCAAATTTAAGGGTTAAAGAAAGGAGAATTATTGACTAGAGTAATTTTGATAAGTCAGGAACTTTCAGCTGGAAATTATGCCACCTTCTATTATTAGTCTGGCCCAGCTTTTTTGTTTGTTTGTTTTAATTTTTTTTAATGTTTATTTACTGACTTTGAGAGAGAGCACAGGAGCAGGGAAGGGGCAGAGAGAGAAGGAGAGAAATCCCAGGCAGGTTCCCACGCTGCCAGCACAGCCTGATGTGGGGCTCAAACTCACAAACAATGAGATCATGACCTGAGCTAAAATCAGGAACCACATGCTTAACTGACTGAAGCAGGCAGGTGCCCCTCCCTGGCCCAACCTAATGGGAGCATCACTTCCTGTGCATTGGCCTCATCAAGTGAGGCAATATACTTATGCTGACCACTGTATCTGAGACCCATGAACACATGTGTCCTAAGGTCCATTTCAAAATCTGAGATTGATTTGAGCTAACTCTATCAAAGGTTCCCATTTTACAGATTAGTTTAGTCTTTTATTAGTCATTTTTAAGGTATGCTATTAAGTGTCACCACTGGGAAAGTAGCTATATTGAGATATACATAGTACTTAGTGTATGGAAGGTGGGAAGGTGGACTGAGATGTTTAAGACAAAAAAATCAGACTAATAAATATGAGGTAAAATACATAAAAGGTCTTGTTTAGGAGGCATTACTTTCTACAATGTAAAATTGCATTAGCTTTATGAATGTAATAAGTTATCATAGTGCTTGTGCACACACACACATCCACACACACACACACACCCACACAAACACACTTGCAGGCAGGGTAACACCATACAAATCCAGACTAACAAATAGAGAACCAGTTATCTCAAGACATTTACTGTAGTTATTTCTTTTTTTTAATGCTTTCTTTCTTTTCTTTCTTTCTTTCTTTCTTTCTTTCTTTCTTTCTTTCTTTCTTTCTTTCTTTCTTTCTTTTTAACTTATTTAAAATACAAGTTAGTTAGCATATAATGCAACAATGATTTCAGGAGTAGATTCTTTAATGCCCCTCACCCATGTAGACAATCCCCCACTCCCACAACCCATCCAGTAACTCTCTGTTTTCCCTCCATATTCAAGAGTCTCTTATGTTTTGTCCCCCTCCCTGTTTTTATATTATTTTGCTTCCCTTCCCTTATGTTGATCTATTCAGTGTCTTACAGTCCTCATATGAGTGAAGTCATATGATTTTTGTCTTTTTCTGACTAATTTTGCTTACCATAATACCCTCTAGTCCCATCCATGTAGTTGCAAATGACAAGCTTTCATTCTTTTTGATTGTCGAGAAATACTCCATATATATATACCACATCTACTTTATCCATTCATCCATCAATGGACATTTGGGCTCTTTCCATACTTTGGCTATTGTTGATAGTGCTGCTATAAACATTGGGGGATGTGTGCCCCTTCCAAACTACATACCATTATCCCTTGGGTAAATACCTAGTGGTGCAATTGCTGGGTCATAGGGTAGTTCTATTTTTATTTTTTTTAAGGAACCTCCATACTGTTTTCAAGTGGCTGCACCAGTTTGCATTCCCACCCACAATGCAAAAGAGATCCTATCTCTCCACATCCTCACCAACATATGTTGTTACCTGAATTGTTAATATTAACCATTCTGACAGGTGTGAGGTGGTATTTCCTTGTGGTTTGATATATATTTCCCGGATGATGAGTGATGTTGAGCATTTTTTCATGTGTCAGTTGGCCATCTGGATGTCTTCTCTGAAGAAGTGTCTATTCATGTCTTTTGCCCATTTCTTCACTGGATTACTTGTTTTTTGGGTGTGGAGTTTGATAAGTTCTTTACAGATTTTGGACACTAACCCTTTATTGATATGTCGTTTGCAAATATCTTCTCCCATTCTGTCAGTTGCCTTTTAGTTTTGCTGATTGTTTCCTTCGCTGTGCAGAAGCTTCTTATTTTGATGAGGTCTCAATAGTTCATTTTTGCTTTTGTTTCTCTTGCCTCTGGAGACGTGTTGAGTAAGAAGTTGCTTTGGCCAAGGTAAGAGAGGTTTTTGCCTGCTTTCTCCTCAAGGATTTTGATGGCTTCCTGACTTAAATTTAGGTCTTTCATCCATTTTCGGTTTATTTTTCTGTATGGTGTAAGAAAGTGGCCAGTTTCATTTTTCTGCATGTTGCTGTCCAGTTTTCCCAGCACAACTTGCTGAAAGAAACTGTCTTTATTCCATTGGATATTCTTTCCTGCTTTGTTAAAGATTAGTTGGCCATATGTTTGTGGGTCCATTTCTGGCTTCTCTATTCTGTTGCATTGATATGAGTGTCTGTTTTTGTGTCAGTACCATACTGTCTTGATGATTACAGCTTTGTAATACAGCTTAAAGTCCAGGATTATGATGCCTCCTGCTTGGTTTTCTTTCTCAAGATTGCTTTGTCTATTCAGGGTCTTTTCTGGCTCCTGTTTTCCAATTATAAGATTATTGGCTCTAGCTCTGTGAAAAATGCTGGTGTTACTTTCATAAGTATTGCATTGAATATGTAGATTGCTTTGGGTAGTAATGACATTTTAACAGTATTTGTTCTTCCTATCCAGGAGCATGGAATATTTTTCCATTTTTTGTGTCTTCTTCAATTTCTTTCATAAGCTTTCTATAGTTTTCAGTGTATAGAATTTTCACTTCTTTGTTTAGGTTTATTCCTAGGTATTTTATGGGTTTTGGTGTAATTGTCAATCGGATCGATTCCTTGATTTCTCTTTCTGTTGTTTCATTGTTGGTGTATAGTAACACAACTGATTTCTGTGCATTGATTTTATGTGCTATGACATTGCTGAATTCATGGATCAGTTCTAGCAGTTTCTTTGTGGAATCTTTTGGGTTTTCCATATAGAGTATCATGTCATCTGCAAAGAGTGAAAATTTGACCTCCTCCTGGCTGATTTGGATGCCTTTTATTTCTTTGAGTTGTCTGACAGCTGAGGCTAAGACTTCCAGTATTATGTTCAATAACAGTGGTGAGAGTGGACATCCCTGTCATGTTCCTGACTGGAGGGGGAAAGCTCTCAGTTTTTCTCCATTGATGATATTACAATTGGGTCTTTCATATATGGCTTTTATGATCTTGAGGTATGATGCTTCTATCCCTACTTTCTTGAGGGTTTTTATCAAGAAGGGATACTGTATTTTGTCAAATGCTTTCTCTGCATCTCTTGAGAGGATCATATGGTTCTTGTTCTTTCTTTTATTGACGTGATGAAACACATTGGTTGTTTTGTGGGTACTGAACCAGCCCTGCATCCCAGGTATAAATCCCACTTGGTCATGGTGAATAGTTCTTTTTAAAAAAAATTTTTTTTTCAACGTTTATTTATTTTGGGGACAGAGAGAGACAGAGCATGAATGGGGGAGGGGCAGAGAGAGAGGGAGACACAGAATCGGAAACAGGCTCCAGGCTCTGAGCCATCAGCCCAGAGCCTGACGCGGGGCTCGAACTCACGGACCGCGAGATCATGACCTGGCTGAAGTCGGACGCTTAACCGACTGCGCCACCCAGGCGCCCCAATTCTTTTAATGTATTGTAGGATCCTGTTGGCTAATATCTTGCTGAGTATTTTTGCACCCATGTTCATCAGGGAAATTGGTCTATAGTTCTCCTTTTTAGTGGGGCCTTTAGTTTTGGAATCAAGGTAATGCTGGCTTCGTAGAAAGAGTTTGGAAGTTTTCCTTCCATTTCTGTTTTTTGGAACAGCCTCAAGAGAATAGGTTTTAACTCTTCCTTAAATGTTTGGTAGAATTCCCCTGGAAAGCCATCTGACCCTGGACTCTTGTGTTTTGGGAGATTTTGATTATTAAATCGATTTCTTTCCTGGTTATGGGTCTGTTCAAATTTTATGTTTCATCCTGTTTCAGTTTTGGTAGTACATATGTTTCTAGGAATTTGTCCATTTCTTCCAGATTTCCCATTTTATTAGCATATATTGCTCATAATATTCTCTTATTATTGTTTTTATTTCTGCCGTGTTGGGTGTGATCTCTCCTCTTTCATTCTTGATTTCATTTATCTGGGTCCATTCCTTTTTCTTTTTGATCAAAGTGTCTAATGGTTTATCAATTTTGTGAATTCTTTCAAAGAACCAGCTTCTGGTTTCATCGATCTGTTCTACTGGTTTTTTTGTATTGTTTTGTTTGGTTTGGTTTGGTTTGGTTTGGTTTGGTTTGGTCTCGATAGCATTGATTTCTGCTCTAATATTTATTATTCTCTGTCTTCTGCTGGTTTGGGGTTTCATTTGTAGTTATTTTTCCAGTTCTTTCAGGTGTAAGGTTAGGTTGTACCTACCTTCCATGTGCACTGGAGAAGAATGTATATTCTGCTGCTTTAGGATGACATGTGCTGAATATATCTGTTAAGTCCATCTGGCCCAGTGTATCATTCAAAGCCATTGTTTCCTTGTTGATTTTCTGATTACATGATCTGTCCATTGTTGCAAGTGGGGTGTTGAAGTCCCTTACTCTTATGGTATTATTATCAATGAGCGTCTGTATGTCTGTCATTAATTGATTTATATATTTGGGTGCTCTCACATTTGGAGCATAAATGTTTACAATGTTAGGTCTTTTTGGTGGATAGACCCCTTAATTATGATATAATGCCCTTCTCATCTCTTGTTACAGTCTTTATTTTGAAGTCTAGATTGTCTGAGATAAGTATGGCTACTCTGGCTTTCTTTTCTAGACAATTAGCATGATAGATGGTTCTCCATCCCCTTACTTTCAATCTGAAGGTTTCTTTAGGTCTAAAGCGGGTGTCTTGTAAACAGCATATAGATGGATCTTGTTTTCATATCCATTCTGTTACCTTATGTCTTTTGATTGGAGCCTTTAGACAATTGACATTTAGAGTGAGTACTGAAAGATATGAATTTATTGCCATTATGTTTCTTGTATAGTTGGAGTTTCTGGTAGTGTTCTCTGGACCTTTCTAGTCTTTGTTGTTTTTGGTAGTTATTTGTTTATTTAATTTATTTATTTAGTCTTTTCTCCCCTCAGAGAGTCCTCCTTAAGATTTCTTGCAGGGATGGTTTAGTGGTCACGAACTCCTTTAATTTTTGTTTGTCTGGGAAACTTTATTTCTCCTATTCTGAATGACAGCCTTGCTGGATAAAGAATTCTTAGCTGCATATTTTTCTGATTCACATTGTATTTATCCATGCACATTGAACATATCCTGCCAGTCCTTTCTGGCCTGCCAAGTTTCTGTCGATAGGTCTGCTGCAAACCTCATCTGTCTTCCTTTGTAGGTTAATGACTTTTTCTCCCTTGCTGCTTTCATGATTCTTTCCTTGCCTGAGTATTTTGTGAATCCAGTTTTTGTTGGATCTAATGGGAGTCCTCTGTGCTTCCTGGATTTTGCTGTCTGTGTCTTTCCCCAGGTTAGGAAAGTTTTCTGATATTATTTGCTCACATAACCCTTCTTCCCCTATTTCTCTCTCTTCCTCTTCTGGGACCCTTATGATTCTGATGTTGTTCCTTTTTAATGAGTCACTGATTTCTCTAATTCTTAAATCGTTCTCTTTTGCCTTAGTCTCCCTCTTTTTCTGCTTCATTATTCTCTATAAGTTTGTCCTCTATATCGCTGATTCTCTGTTCTGTCTCATCCATCCTTGCACACGTGGCATCCATCCATGATTGCAGCTCAGTTATAGCATTTTTTATTTCATTCTGACTTGTTTTTACTTCTTTTATCTCTGCTGACAGAGATTCTAATCTAATTTCACCCCAGCTTGTATTCTTATTATTGTGATTCCAAATTCTGGTTCAGACATCTTGCTTGTATCTGTGTTGGTTAAGTCCCTGGCTGTCATTTCTTCCTGCTCTTCCTTTTGGGATGAATTCCTTCATTTCATCATTTTGAAGGAAGAAAATGAATTAATCAAGTAAAAATATTAAAATTAAAAAAATTAAAATTTAAAAACAACACACACACATACACACACACACACAAATCAAATCAATGATGCTAGATCCTAGGTGTGTTTGGTCTGGATGTTGAATGGGTGTTGATATATTAGAGAAAAAAAGAGGAAAATAAAAAGGAAATGTTTGAAAATTTGAAAAAAATGAATACAAGGAAATAGAATAAAATGAAATAATGGATGTAAAATAGAATTTGAAAAATTTACAAAAAAGTAAAAAATATAATAGAAACTAAAGAAAGTATTTTTAATAAAAATTTAAAATAAAAATAAATTTTTTTTCTGTATTCAAGAAAAAGAAATGAAAAAGAAAAAAAAATTGAATAGATGGACCAGTGAACAGACTGAAATACAATCAAAATTACATCGTTTTCTACTAGAAATCAAACTATGAAGCACTTTATAGTCTGTAAACTAAGCAGGCAGAGACACTTGTGTTCCTGTAGAGTGAGGTCGGCTGAGTTGTTGGGCCTTAGTGTAATGGATCCATTCTCCACTAGATGGCGCCGCTTAGCCCGCTGGGTTTGTTGTGGTGGATTGTTGTGGTGCTTGTAGGTGTGTATGCTCATGCGGGGAGGGGTGAAATGGCATGACCCAGCTACCCAGTGTCTAGTATTGGAACTCTGTTCTCCCGGATCAGCAATCCTACACCCGGCCTTTGTCTCTGGCTTCCGTCCAGTCCCTGCTTTTTCACTGTCTGTGACCAAGCCGTCAGGTTGCCAGGCGGTACCTCCCTCCTGAGTTTTATCTCAGATGCGGCTGTTTTTCCCGACCCCATACTTCTGAGGGACTGCAGCTTTGACCTGTTCTGCCCCTCTGCAGGAGGGTCTCATAGAGCAATGGCCGGGTGCCAGCCACACCTAGGAATATTTCGGGACCTTGCTGCTGCCAGTGTCCAGAGACTGCAGCTGGGAGCCAGCTCACCCCAGAAAAATTTCCTGCAATCCTGTAGCAGCAGCGTTTTAGGGATTATGGAAAATCACAACACACGTTTGGCACCAGGGTTCACCCTTAAGGTCCTTGTTCCAACACCAGTGAATGTGGCTCTTCGGGGTCCACTGGTGCCTTTGCCTGTGGGAGGGGTGCACAGCCTCTACTAAATGTCCTCCCAGCAGGGAAGCTGCCTCTTCCCATGTGGCCCTAGGACTCCAGACTTCACTCTGCTCCTGAGGATTCGCCCTTCTCACCAGAGCACTGCCAGGTATCAAGCTGCAGAGTTTCAGACTCTGTACTCCCCCTGTTTATAGAGTCTTTTTTTTTTTTAATTTTTTTTTTCTTCAATGTTTTTATTTATTTTTGGGACAGAGAGAGACAGAGGATGAACGGGGGAGGGGCAGAGAGAGAGGGAGACACAGAATCGGAAACAGGCTCCAGGCTCTGAGCCATCAGCCCAGAGCCTGACGCGGGGCTCGAACTCACGGACTGCGAGATCGTGACCTGGCTGAAGTCGGACGCTTAACCGACTGCGCCACCCAGGCGCCCCATGAGTCTTAATGAAATTTAAACCCTCTCCTTTTCCTTCCTCCCTGTTTGGTTCAGTGCACTTTCTCTCCAGGTGCTTTTGAGGTGGTACTCCCCCCCCATCTCTATCCTCTCTCAGGAAGCAAAAACAACTCCCTTCCCTCCTCGGCTTCTCTGTCCCCCAGTTTGCCTTCCTGCCCTGCGTACCTGCTGAGTTCTGTGGTTCAGGTTGTTGAGATTGTTGTGTTAATCCTCAAATCATTTTTCTAGGTATGCAGGATCTATAGTTATTTTTTTCTTTAAAAAATTTTTTTTAACATTTATTCATTTTTTGAGAGACAGAGTGTGAGCAGGGGAGGGGCAGAGACAGAGGGAGATAGAGAATCTGAAGCAGGCTCCAGGCTCTGAACTGACAGCACAAAGTCCGATGTGGGGCTCGAACTCACAAACTGTGAGACCATGACCTGAGCTGAAGTCAGACACTTAACCAACTGAGCCACTCAGGTGCCCCTAGTTATTTTTTTCTTAATGAAGTTTTCTAAATTGAGACATCACAGCTTTTCAGTATGCATTTATGATAGCCTCCTATGCAAATCAGCTTAATATTCTGAACTTCCCATTTGTTTCCTATTTCTGCAACCCAGATAGTAACTTCCAATGCAAAATTTTACTGAAGATTCTCAAGTATGTATGAGGTGAATATCTCTTTTATCTCATCTAACAGCAATATCTTTAAAGAATTTGAGTCGTGAACATCCAGTTTTCTTGTTTCTCCTTACTTTTTATAAAATGATACCCTTATTTTCAGAAACTGATACTTGTCCAGTTTCTCTGTACATTTTCAGTTAATTTCTTGAAATGTTTGATTTCATACAAATGATTAAAAACTTATTGCTTGTTTCAAGTCTTATCTTGTTTAAGCCAATTTGGATAAAGTTTTCTTGGCTATGAGACTCTCATTTTGAAAAGCTTTGATATTTTCAATTTACCACACCAGAGGAGACCCATAGAAATTAATATTTAAACTCACAAACACTTAATCAAGATTGAGACTGTTTCATTATATTCATACCAGTAAAAACAAACAAAAAACAAACAAAAAACAAAAACCCCATCAGGCTATTATATACTTGGAAATTCACTCTGGGTCTGATTTTATTTCTTGTTTATTATTACCTCAGGCCATGTTAGTTCTTGCTCTGAGTGAAATCCATGGGACTCTGAATAGAATGGAAGGTAGACAGAGTGACATCACCTCAAGAATGGCATTGTGAATTGTGACCTCCAGATGAGTTTATTTCTCCATCTCACTTAAATCTACTGTTGTGCTTTCCCTGATTTTAGAGGATCAATATGAAGTCAAATTTGGGGAAATGAATATATTTTCAGTATTTAATTTTAAGTATGCTTTACATTATACCAAAAAATCTATTGCCACCTATATTTATTATTTTTCTAATCTCTTACCATCTTTCCATACACAATAATCTATTTAGTTATGGCCAATGAAAAAAGCAAGATAGAGGATATTGAGTTTTAAAATATCTAATCTGTGAATAGTTGGAATGTTATTAATTGATTGCATTGTTATGTTTACAAATTTCCCAGAAATTAGATGGCAAGGGGAGGTCAGTATTTCTCAACATTAAAACACCTATAGTTTCCCTTAATGACTGAAAATATTGGTTTACTTTCCTACACTCAATCCAGATGCTGAAATATTCCCCTTTAAAATCCTTCACATTTGAGTGTCAATATTCTATCTATGATATATTAGAATCAGGCAAGATGATTTTGTGAAAGTTTATTTTGCCCATTATATAAATAATTATTCTTCACTTCCAATTATATAAATTGCAACCTGGAATTCATAATAACTTTTCCAACACCACAGGGCTTTTTTCTCTCAGAATTTTTGGATAAGATGGCTTTAGGATTATCATATTCTTTGAGTGTTTTCTTTAAAACGAAGAAGATCAGATTACTCTCTCACTACTTCTGGTATGTCTGGAAGCTCAATGTGCTGTGTTGTATCTCTGCCATAAGGAATCCTAGTCTCTGGTGTGATGTCTGAAGCTATGTGCAAGGTTAATATCAAAGAACAACAAGATGTTAGCAGGTATTGAAATATACCTACATCAAATGAGCTATTCCTTACAATACAGTCTAGAAATACTTGCATAGTTATTCAGACCTAAACAGATTTTTTTCTCCTGAA